>NC_091127.1:57495390-58695390 GCF_040183065.1 Periplaneta americana | reverse complement strand
CCATGCTGAACGTCGCTCTTAATAATTTTTATATTTTGGTAGTACCGTAATATTTCTTTTGGATTATGTTCAACACACTTTGTGTGTCTTTTGATATTGCAGTGTCTTTCAGTGCACTGTTTTTGTTACTTTTACGTTTATTTTACATAATTTATATGTAATGTTGTCTATATTGACGGTGAAAATATTAGTTCAAATATCCTCAAGTATGCCCTGCAATATACACGCTTGAGCGTCTTACCTAAGACATTTACCTCTGCAATGAACCTTCAATCAGCCACAAAGATGTAGTTATTTAAATAATACGACTAGTAAGAGCAGTGATCGATAAGACTACTCACTATGACTGCGTCCCGGTTTTGACTTTCTAGAGGAAGAGGGCAGAGGATGCGTAACTATTTTGTACAGGGACATCATTTTATTTTTACTTCAATTTTTATTGTACCTCAGTTTTTGTATGTACTTCACTCCCACCCCTTCTACTAATGAAGTTCAACCGTCCTGCACACAGATCCAACACCGCATATACAGTCATAGTAGCCTTACGGTCATAGTAAACAGTACGTTCCAAAAATAAGTTCGCGTTTTCCAGTGACGAAAGAACTTTCAATATTGAATCATTTTCGCACAGGTACTGTAGTCCATTTGCCTACGTCGTATACGGGTTTCCCCCACCTGCTTTTATTCGCCAGCTAGTGGCTGGGCTCTCTTAACTCTTTTCTGAGAACATTAATTTCTGTTAGGAATTGGACGTCTACGTAATATTATACAACTGTTTAAAACAACTTAAATAAAAGGGCCTCGTTAAGTAATTAACTGTCACGTGATTTCCTCCCTTTCTACGACCCTACGACATAACCACTTGGACGGAGAGTAGATAGTATATCTGAGTAATTTTATCTTTTCGGATCGGGCAGAAGTGAAGATTGAATTTACAGTACGTAAGGTACTCTTTTACAGAATAAGTACAGAATTATTTCAACATGAGTTACTAGTTACGAAGGACGAAATTGGTAATAGGGATTAGGTAGGTACCTACAATAGTCTATAGTGCGATAATATGCACATTAGAACTGAAGCCTGTATCGAAATGAACGGCCACCATTTTCAAAAATGTGTTTAAATATCCATATTATGATTATTTTTCAATTTAACTTCATTCTCTATGTTGTACGCTAATGTACTGTAGATAGTATAATATATACTGCATAATGAATACGTCCGAATGGACAGCTCAGTTCGTGAGTAAAACACTCATTGTTAATACTATACTGTATTTTGATTAAACAGAAACCTAATGAAAAAGATCAAACTCAAAAGTGCGATATATCCTAGTTTACGTAAATGGATGAACTACTTTTCTTCCCTCCCATACCCAGTAAAGTGATTTGTTTGTATATTACGCCAGTATCATCAAACTCCAGCTGTGGAAGGGGGTAGCAAACGGTGTTGATCCAAAGGTATAACCAGGTTAATATTAAAAATGTTAGTAAAAATAAAATGATGTCCCTGTATATGAACGTACCTTTATCTACGCTGTGACGCCACATATACTTCGAATCAGGCAACTTCATTCCAGTTTATTGGTAGCTGGAATACGAAGCCTAGTAATAAGGTAACAAAAGTATAGAAGAACCAACTCTACTAATAAAATATTTCACTGTTATTCTGAATGTCTGTATAGAAAGACACTCGTAACTTTGGATACAGCTAATATGGAGTGAGAGTCAAACAGGCGGAGCGTAAAAGAAGATGTTTGATTTACGATTTACAGATTTATATGCAGTGTTAATACTTTCCTACAGAATTCGCGAGATTCCTTTCTTCACGAACATG
The DNA here is from genome assembly GCF_040183065.1 of Periplaneta americana. Classification (NCBI taxonomy): domain Eukaryota; kingdom Metazoa; phylum Arthropoda; class Insecta; order Blattodea; family Blattidae; genus Periplaneta; species Periplaneta americana. The sequence goes on along the minus strand of NC_091127.1, from coordinate 58,693,554 downwards.
TACACATAAGCATAAAGCATAATGTAATAACTATGTAACTCGCTGCTTTGAATCTTTACAACATTCCTGTCAGTTTATAATTGTACTAGCTAGATGTCAGTCGTCCATAACATCAAAGAATCTGGCAGCCGACATACCTGTCAGGAGTGCGGGGAACATGTTTTACTGTGAAACTTACAACCTTCTCCTCTTATAGATAATGAAACTGCAAGATGAATAGAATACTAATATGACTTCACTTTATATACAGATTTAGTTAAATATTTATTCTGAAAAAAAAAAATTAAAATACCGACCTTGCAACCTTACATACTATCTTAGATTTATATGCAATAAATAAAATTTATCAAACAAGTCGTTTTTGTAATTTTAAATTACACACGGACATAAACAGAAATGTTGTCGAAAAATAAATTACGATTTGGCTTTATATAGTGATGCTTCTTGCTTGAATAATGACTACTTACAATGCTAACCTTACGTAACACAGTTTTAGAAGAATCCCGATAAGAATTCGAAGTCCAAGATCAAGACTAGCCTTTATGTGGGTTAAGTCATATATATAAATAATGTAAAATTCTGCGTTTAAAATGTCCGCCATATTTGGAAATGAAATACGATGTCCGTTATACCAATCTTTCTGTCTATATATAAACCAGTCCTTAAAGATAATAGCCTTATTTCAAAACGATATTTAAGGGCACAGTTCAAAAAAAAAAAATGTATTCCCATAAGTTGGTATCAGAAGCAAAATGCACTCGTACGTCTCAAGACCAAATAGAGTATGAAGTGTCCAACTAAAAGATGTACTTCAACAATAACTCAGACACTAAATGGAAACAATATTATACAAATCGTTGCTTACGAGATTGTATACAAGCTGGCGCATAGCGCTTAAAATACGGGTCCAAAGTGGTTCCCTCGTAATGCCAATTCCGCCGCTCGGAGCGCTGTTCGGTCCTAGATATCAGAGTCCGTGGATATCCAGAGTACCGCAATCGTTTGAGCCGGCAAATGCCGACAAATCCGCCATTGTTAGTCCAGCGCGCGCTATGCAGTATACAATTGCATAGGGAAAGAAGGTAATTTAAGTGCGAAAAAATGCAATGCTGCTGTGTTCAGGACTGTTCACAGAGAACTGAAAAAAGCGCACATTTGTTTTCTCTGTGACAAGGTGAAAGAAATAAGGAAAAAGGAAAGAAGTGACTATAAATATAAAAAGGAATGATCCGCTACCTAAGCGAGCATACATTGTGAGATTAATGAATGACTGTATTTTTATATTTATTTTTTCAAAAATTGGGCCCCAAAATATTTTTATAAAACTAATCTAGAATTTAAGTTGTTTCAGCAATGATATTTCTACATAAAACAAATGAAAATCACGTACCAATTAGGATCAGTATCAAATTTTTACCGTCTTCTCCCTTTCAAATCAAGCATTTCTGAATTTTATCCTATTTGCTATTTGCAAGAATGACATAATATATTTGTGAATTTCTGAATTCATTCTTGAGACAAGATTGTATTGTTTGGCTCGATTGGAAAATACAGAGACCGTAGAAACTAGAAACCATATTAAAGTTAGACTGATTTGAAATTTCAGTTTTCTAAATTATTCTAGGTAGATCTCTGAAATTTTGTACTTTTAATTTGTAATTTTAAATTGTGTAAATATAGGTTTTCAAAAATTGCTACTATTATGGCCAAATTTTTTCTACATACTTGTCAGACCTTCAGAAACAAAACTTACTATATAATTTTCCTTTCAATGTACTAAAAAATAATTAAAAATATTTAATGCACTAAAAGTATAAAAACGGGAAAAAAAATTCAACTCGAGCGTAAAAAAATAGTATTAAAAATACCTTTTATTGATATTCTGGCTGATATGCATATATATTATCAGGCAGTATACATCTCACTTGACGATATGTGTCAGAGGAAGAACAATTGTTTGTTTGCATATGAAGTCTGATTAGTGGAATATGTAGCTAATCGGCGAAGTATGCATTGGAGGGAGAAAGGAACTGGCCACCCAACCCCATTATCTCCTGGCCTAGTTGTCTCATGAGTGATGCCTTATTGGTGGTACTTATGAGATTCAAACATGTCTTCGGACATATGACTAAACAACAGCAACAACAAAAAATATGAGTGTTAGGTATAATCCTGATAGTAAGTTTTGTTAAGAACATATTCAAAAACCTCTCATGATTATTGTAATACAGAAAACTCTATGTAAACTGTAAGAATTGTTTATGTATTTTCGCGATATGACTTCCTAAGCTAAAACGACATAAAATAAATAAATTTTAAAAAAACCTCTACAAATAATCATGCACGTAGTAAAAAAATCCGTAGAAAGAGTAGAATTTTTAGCAATGCAAAATTTACAGTAAATTAAAGTGGATAAAATTCACTTCAAAGTTTTGGATGATAATAATGAACCAGGTCTCTGTCTTTTTTATTTTCTAGGCATTTTGAAACATATAGACCTAGCATATTATATACAGAACTTAGCCTTATATACACTACCACGCTGTGCACACCTAACCTACACTAGTAAATAAAGGTGACTAAAAAAACTATGTAAACTTATGAAAACACTATAATAGATAAATATTATTTACAAATCACTATAGACTGTAGACACTATTATAACACTAACAATAAAACTGTTAGAAACTTGCAAATATTTATTGTATCACAAACAAAAACCAAGCATGGAAAACACGTTGCTATGGCTACTGGCAACAAGTGGAATTTTCCTTTAGACAAGAGTTGTGCTCTCCTTTGCAACTGAATATCTTTTAAAGGAAAGCAGCCTTTGAAGTAGGCCTAACACCTGTTGGATTCTATGAAGAAATATTTCGAGAAGTCGAGAAGCTAGACTGGCTCAATCGGAAATCTAATATAATAAATAATGTATGAAATAGAGCGTAATTTCCAAAATGGTCACAGAATTCAGAGTGGAGGTCGTGGACGGAGTATTTAAATTAACAGTCAGAGCTCGCAGCCTTTTAAAAATGTGACCCTAAATAGCTGATAGACCGATGGTATGGTCATGAAAATTGGCAGAGGGCATCTTTAGACCAAAAATGAATTGTTAAAGGTAAAAACAAACAAACGATTTTTTGACCAAAAATGACAAAACCTCACGTCAGTGTATCCTTGGGGACATTATACTGAAATTACTAATTTCCATATTTTTAAAGGTAAATTCACAAAATGTTTATCAGTACTATATCTGGTTGAAAATAACACATGTACAAACTTTCGTCTCTCTCTATGATAAGTGGTTTGCACTTTATTAATAACTTAATTATATAATGTATTGCTTTATATAAAAAGTCCCTTGCGTCACAATTTACATTATTTTTAATTGATATTCACTTATATGATTCTTTATATACATTGGAACAAACATTACTATTGGAATTTTCTGTACAGCGAATGGGTAAATTATTAGGAAATTTTATGGCTATTAATTTTTTATTTTTTATAATAAAACAATTCTGGTAATTTACTGAATAAGTTTACAGTAAAACCTTATAGTAAGCTTTGATTCCATGTATTTAAGGATCCATATAAGTGAAAATCACTTAAGAATAATGTCAATTGTAATGCAAGCGACTTTTTATATAAAGCGGTTCAATATTTTAATAAAATAATTAATAAAATGCAAACCACGTATCGTAGGCGGATGCAATTTTGTACACTTGTCACTATTAAGCAGATATATCAGTGATAAAAGTTTGATGAATCTAGCTTCGTAAGTATGGTAGTTATGGATTTCACTGTTGTGAACTCTTAATACTAATAAACTTCGCGAAGTTTCAGTATAGTGTCCCCTTATATGCGGAATCCGGAGAGTTTGCACGAGGAATGTAGTTGCAAATGTTTAGATTTATTGTTATTTTATTTGCAACATTGTTGTTTTAATTTGTTACTTGTAATTTATTAAGTTCTTGTTGCTGTAATACCTATAACTGTGACGTTTATGAAGGAGTGTATTGAACACTTAAATGTATATTTATACTATTATAATTATCAAATGAAGTTTTTTTTACATTAGTATGTTGACTGACAATAATGTTCTATAATGTGAGAATATCCTTTAGACGTTTTTGCCCTTCAAATTAAAAATATCTGAGTTTTACTTCAAATATTCCTATCCCTAGCGTGTTGAAAAGGACTAACAATGGCGGCCGACTCGGTGATTGCGCTACTCTGTATATCCACGGACTCTGCTAGATATTCATAGCAGAACACTTAAATGACACTGACATTTTGGACATTTAAAGGACTCACCGTTGCTTATTAAATGCTTCGTACAATAATTTATAGTCAATAAACGTAATTTCAAAACTTCTACGTCTCAATTATATTAAAATGAATGGCTGTCATTCTTGATATTAAAAGATATTACATATTATAAACTAAGGTACTACCTTTCTATAGTTCAATTCATACACAGTACCTTTTCGAAAATAATGAAAGAAACTTAATACATTTTACATGAACACTGTAGTCAACCCTTTTCACGTATTTATTTATTTATTTATTTATTTATTATTATTATTATTATTATTATTATTATTATTATTATTATTATTATTATTATTATTATTATATACTTATGGCTTTTGAGGAACCCGGAGGTTCATTGCCGCCCTCACATAAGCCCGCCATTGGTCCCTATCCTGACAAAGATTAATCCAGTCTCTATCATCATATCCCACCTTCCCCAAATCCATTTTAATATTATCTTCCCATCTACGTCTCGGCCTCCCCAAAGGTCTTTTTCCCTCCTCTATCTGCATTTCTGGATTCGCCCATACGTGCTACGTTCAAATTCTGGTTGGAACAAGTTACTTTGTTGAGGTTTACTCCGGGTTTTTCCTCAACTCATTAAGAGAAAATGCTGGATAGCTTTCGGCGCTGGATCCTGGACTCATTTCGCCGGCATTATCACCTTCATTCATTCAGATGCTAGATAGCCATAGCAATTGATAAAGCGTTGTAAAATAGCCAATTAAAAAAGATGATAAAATCTTTCTCACTGCTAATGTTGATACTTATATGCTCAAAAAAACTAAAATAATGCATGCAAATATGAACTAAAAGCTGCAGATCCGGCAGAATTACCATAGTATACAATTCCACGAAAAACTAAACGCTAGCCAAATTATTGGGCATAATGAAAAACACAGAGACTTAATGTCTTAAGTTATTATCTCATTGGCTACTGCCAATTTAATTAAAACAATTAGATACAGACAATTAATTTTCTCCGTGACTGTATGACACAATAACCTCTTCCAATGTTTTCAGGATCCAATTTGTTTCTCATGTTCGTAAAAATAAATCCGAAGTCTACTTATAATCTACTAACACAATAGGATTAATGTCCACATTATTATCGTATCTTTGAAGCATTTTGTAATTTCCCTCATCTTCTTCAGACAGTCATTCTTTACTTTAGCTAACGACGTTTTTTTCTCGACAAAATTTATTAAACACCTTCATTGAGTTGCAATCTACGGAAATTGAGTGGAAAATGCTGTTTTTAATTTGCACAGAACAAAATGGCAGACCAACTCATTAATACAGTGGTCCTCAACCTTTCAAAGACTGCGGCCCGGTAAATTATTCTTTGCTATAAGACGAGGGCCCGGTCTCAACAAAATTCCTCGTAAATACTTTTCCAATTTTTAAAACATTTATACATTTAACTTAAGTGTGACGTACTTAATCTTTAGACTCAAATAGTACCAGTGGTTGAAACTTTGGAAATAATTTTCTTTTCTATTTTAAGTGCATTTCTTTTACGCATGAAGAACTCAATGAGTTTGTTAACTAAATCGGAATGTTTTGTGTTGAGATCTCGAAAAAAGTTGCGATGGTTTCATGGTGTCATTTCGTAGCACAAATGACTCATTGAGGTCGTGGACATTATTCAATGTCAGGGTATTGTACGAAACCAAATTTTAAGTAGTTGTCCAGGTACTTACGAGTGAATGCAGACTTTTTCTTATATATCCTGATAGTTTTTCTCTCCTTTTGTCTATCCTGAAGATCGCTCTGTGGACTTGAGATGGATGCATCACTAGTTGTTACGTCACAAACACCTTCAGTAAGAAACTTATTAATACAAAAATTAAGCAAAGTCCCTTGTCGTTTATTTATATTAACATTTAAATCTGTATGTCTATTACTTAAAAAAAAAATCACGACACTCGGGTTTTGGAACAAGCACTTACATACTGCAATGCGAACTTGCGAAGAGAGAGTAGGCCTATTGAGCATTCAGTATAACTATTCAGTATCGAGAACCAGATACAGACTGTTTTAATCTTCAATTTAAGTGAAAAAATTTTGTTTATACTTCCCGGTTAATTAAAGAGGTGAGTTCCAAAGTGTCCTAAGTCATTATTTTAAGAATTAAACTTGTTTTATTCACGTTTAAATTTCTCCTTTTCAAGCCTATATACTAACTGGCTCCGCAGTGAAGCAAGCGGCAGTATTTTGATCCGGTAGCAATGTTAAAGTTGGTACTGTGTAGCACCTGGTTTGAACACGTAGGGATATTACTTCTCCTCTCTCGCTCCCTCTCACCCTCCACCATTCAATGCGCCCAAGGTCATTGACTCTACCTGCATGATACCAAAACAATTCCTCGAGTCTTTGTCTTCTGCTTGCCACTTCACCTGCGGAGCCAGTTAGTATACACACTGTATAATTGTGTAAGTTTACTTAAAGACTATCCTAAGTTTTGACTTAGATCCGTTTGAAAAACATATGCAGACACTAGGGGTGTCAAAGGCGTAACGCTACAAAGTCGGAAGATCGCATTCCCCATTGGTCTAATCTTTTCAGGCTGCACTATGGCCCTGGTGTTTACTCAGTCTCTAATAGAAATGAATAGCAGGGACATTTCCTTGGAGGTAGGACTTAACATTTCTACTGCCATTAATGTAGATTTTCTGTAAAGGTCGGAGCTCTTCGTATATGAAGAGTCCACTGCGAGAATGATGGATGTCATTTGGAATACATTTTGCAGGATAAGCAATTGAAAGTTTGAAACGCTTAGCGCTCAAAGCTTAACTGTGATTTTCCGATCATTACTGGGCAATGACTATCAATGTTAATGCCCTATAACTCTCTATGTACATTCTATATGTCTTAAGCTATGCATTGACAGTCTTGGTTCATTTTCGACAAGAAAGTGACATCCATCATTCTTACAGTGGACTCTTCATATTCCAATGGCCTGCTATTTACATAAATATCGGCAAAAAATAATAAAGACTTGAGAGACTTGAAAGAGACATAAACAGAATAACTGCAATATGAAGCTCATGAGAAGAACAGCCGGTTATACAAGATTAGACCAAAAGAAAATACAGACATTCTTCAAAAGCTCAAAATCTCATCAATTATGAACCATATATCTACCTACAGGACAAACTGGCAACAACATCTTCAACGCATGGCTCGAACTCGCATTCCCCTTTAGATTCTTAATTACCGTCCCAGAGGAAAGAGATCTTTAGGAAAACTATTAAAAAGATGGCATAAGACCGCAAGAGGCCACCAGCCTACTACATGGAAGGAATATTATGATGATGATGATGATGATGGTGATGAAAAATAATGAAATGAAGTATATTAGTGGTTTATAATTACACTAACTATATTATATACTTGTTAAGCAATCAACATTATGAATAACACCGTTTAAGATAAAACTATTTTGTAGTCTAAAACTACAAAATTGATTTCTAACGGGATTGGTTCGTGCAGTATCACGTGTAATTTAATCCATTTGTGACAAGGAAGAAGTTCTGTCTTTACCACATGCACAGCAAGTGAAGTCTTTTAAAAAATCTGCCTGTCATATGTTTAGGATTATATTAAAATTTGTGTAGATAGCTTCGGGATCTAAAATTTTTATTGGAGTAATAAATTTGTTTAAAAATCATTAATTTCTCAAAAAAAAAAAAAAAAAAAAAGAAGTTCGTGACATATGCCTATAGCGTTTCATTAACATTTTTTTTTTGTAAATAGATTTTTATGCATTTTAGACAGAGGGTCCATAACAAAATAGGCTGTATTTTCATCCACTGAATTATATTTTTTTAAGAATCTGAAAAATTACAGTTATTTACTTACCAAATCCTCAAGAACAAGCTTCTAGTAGCCCTATTAGCAGAGCCAAAGTATTTCATGCTTTTTAAAATATGAAATTTGGTGCATCCATGCTAAGGATACTCCTACCCATGCTTAGGACTTATATAAAATTTTACTCATAGCACAACGGTTTAACAAATTCATAACACCCTGATAACATACTAAATCGTTTTACTTTGTTGAAAATAGTGAATTGTATTTACTTACAGAATATTAGTAGAAAAGTAGCCAGAAAACAAAGGTAATAGAAGATATTAAAATTCATAAAGAAACTGAAAGATGAAGTCTGTGAAATAATTGGTTACATCTCCATTTTTAACATCCCCAGATTGGTAAATGAATGTGTCTTTACAATCTGGCCACTTATATTTCCCTCCAATTGCTGGATGCACGACCGCTACTTCAAAAGAATGAGGAAAACTTGTGATCATTTCCCCTGGATTCTGAAGATCTTAGCATGGTATCAACATCCAGTCACCAATTCCATATTTATTAGTCTCTGCAGGAACATCTGTAATAAGAGTACAGAATGATTATATAGCATACTAATTTAGTACTAGTTAAATAATTTAATATATTGAAAATCATACTAGTTTATTTCTAGCCTATTTCTTACATAATGATGCTCCGTAGGAGAATTTGGTAGAGTTCCATTGTGGAAGTACTTGCATATTTCATCTGTTCCACAGTGTATCGAAGTTTTAGGAACATCAGCTTACCACTTCTTTCTGGGTACTGATTAACTTGCATTGGATCGGAGAAGAACTACATTTCCTTTTTTCATCCTAATTTGTATTTCCTTTTCTTTTTCGTCCTCATTTCCATCTCCTTTATGGCTTCCCCTGACACAGCTGCCGTAGACACACCAGCAAAATTCTCTCTCAAACAAGATAACTGTTCCCATGGTCTAACTTCGTATATTCCATGAAATTTGACCTATGTTGAGAAATTTGTTTGCTGAAAGTTAAGATTTTATTACGGAAAACATAATTTTCTTACGATAATGTGTAGCTGTCTGAAACAAAATTTAACCTTGTAGAGTAACTGCTAAAAATTTTAAAATATATTTCTGTAACACTGGGGTCATGTTGGCCATTACTGCATATGGATCGTGGCGCAAACGTTCAAAAATGCTTCTTTGATGCCCCAAAATGAACAGCTTGTGCTTCAACAGCATATTTGCAATTACAATTTTCAGATATTGATGTGAAAAACTACATCATTTGATGGTAAATTTTCTTCAATTTTTTTACATACCGGGTAACTAATATGTTTAATTTTTATTTTTCACACATGTTGCATAAAACCACTTATTAGACTGTTTTCCAATATGTCCAACTCAACTTTCAACTGTACCTCTCGTTTTGCTGCCTTTTTTCAGTTTAATTTGTGACTTGGTTTCACTATTGGTAACTTCTTGTGTCTTGCTAACTCAATGTTTTGTTCAAACTGAATTGTTGTAATTAAATTTCGCGTATAATAATTTTATATTATGTTCACAGAGACTTCATTTGCTTTTGAAACAATCTTAACTCTCATTGTCACATGCCACTGTCGTGATTAAGATTGCGGAATTCTTTGTAGGAATTATTTTCAAGTGGTGTAATGTTTGAAGAAGTAATCTCATGTTCTTGTGTTGCAAAGGAAGGTGTTTCCTCCTTTTATGTTCGGCCGAATCATTAAAAAATAGCTTTAATCTACAAAATCCTGCATAATTAACAGAAAAATGTTCACTATTTATACATTTTGAAAGAGGATTTTTCCTTTCATTAGTTTGTTTTGTTTTTGTAGTCTTGCATTGAAACAGTGGCGAGGCGTGAGTTTAATAGTTTAAAAAGTCTGAAAATGACACACATTTAAAAAGAAGTCGAGTCTTACTTGATAGTAAAATGTAATATATAAGCAATTATCTTACATGGTTACATTAATTTCCGAAAACTATTTTTTTTTTTTTGTAGAATAACTCAATTCTTCAAACTTTCTGGGCGAAGATATCAACTACAATGTCATTAATTACATGTCCGTGACGTAGTTCTTTGAGTAGATCCTTGGCATCCTTTCTTGTCCTTGCGCGGTTCTCAGGTAGGTTTTTGACGTATTTTAAGAATAAAAAGCATCTTTCTGCAGAAAATCTAGAGGCTAGGATAATGAGTATATAAATTGAGGACGGTTGTACACTTCGGAAAAAACCGTCGCTGAAGCTCAAATTTATCAGTTATTCACAGAATGATATATTTCTTTTATAAATTTCCACACCTCTGAACACAAAAGTGAGTATAATTTTTTACGCATTAAAATGAAAAAGAAAATCTAATAACAGTCCTTCTGAAAGGAAAACTCTGTTTATTGAAACTTCCTTGACTTTATAACGCTTATAATCTTCAACTGTGGTAGTCCTTTAAATTTGAGTCAAGTTTTAATCTGGTCTCATCTATCACCTCATAGAACTTTTTATAGCAAAATTTCCTATCATCTCCAGGAGCAGCATTAATTCCAATGTTTTTCCTCAGGGGTTCTTTATTTCCTCCCAAGTGTTTTTACTTATTTCGCACATGAAAACAACATCTTCTCGTAGCTTAGAAAGATGACTAAGAAAATTTTCAATGCATATGTGGCAGGAACCAATATATTAAAAATTTTCTTCTAGAATGCATTAAAATGCTATTACTTTTTGTAAATATTAGTGAAAAGACGGCCAGAAAAAGTTTAAATCAAAATTAAGCAATATTGAGCGTAGATCAAGCACTTTGTAGATGATTACCCTATTCCATTTGTCAGTACTTGGTTATGATCGAAATCATTAAATTTACAAGACTGGTAACAAATATTTTACATTCTTTTAAAGTATAAATTCCAGTGCATGAAACATATTAGACTGAGTTTGTGGGCGTAGTAGTAGTAAATAAAACTAGTTTGGACACATTTCTTCTTTCATCTTAGCTTCGTCATGCAGTTCATTATGTTCTACTTAAGTAACTGCTAACTGGGATTTAGTTGCAAATGATCATTGCGTGATCTATAGTAACTATTATAACTTCATCCTTTATTTTCATGATCATAATTTAGGGATTGAACAGATCATTTTGCACGCCAATGAACAATCCACAAAACATTTTACAATTTTCGACGAGATCTTACTTTCGACTAATTCATTTAAAAGTTCTGTACTGTAAGATTTCCTCTATTTCAGAATGCCAGTGATTCGTCGTGACTCATAGAGGCTAATTTCTGTTTTTTCCGTGCGTTTTAACCATATGCATAATAATTATTCTATTTTTGTTTTACTTTCTCACTATAGGCCTATTAATCAATTGGTAATCGAAATATCTGTCTCCAGTGAAATTCATTTCCGGATTTACCAAATTATTTCAGACTTCTAATACGTATAAGATAATTAGTGTCTTCTCTGATAATTATGTACATTATTCAAATCGCTAAAAGGCAGTCTAATTCCAAGCATTCTTTTCGTGAGAAAACAGAAGGCAGGATCAGCAGAAAAGTTGAACAACCATATAGGCGACAGTCCTGTATGAATTTGTACCTATATATTGTCGAGTGAACACCTTGCGGTCTTTACACTGAGAGGTTATGTAAGGCTGTGGTTTTCTATTATATTCATTTCTTTGTATATAAAACAGAGCTAAATGGGCGTTGCAAAAGTTTCTCAATGACACACCCACATATTACTTATCCCTGCTTCCGCTTCGGCATCTCCCAGCAAAGAGTACAGGCCAAGGAATACATTGATTCTTTCAGCTTCACCGCTTCCAGGGAATCATTCTTCGTCATTCGAGAAACGTTTATTTCATAAAGAAGTCCATGCTACTACATTTGATGAACTGCATCAACAATGAACATTAACATCTGTAAATCTCGAGCTCTGCATAACATTGCTTCTGACTCTTTACCAGAAAAGGTAACACAGTTCAATAGTCAATAGGCAAGAGCTGGATGAATCGTAATGCCAACTGAGATGCCGAAAGGAGAATAAGTGGAGGAAGTACAGAGTTTTGCAATAGGAGTACATCTGATGAGAGTCGCATTTTATAGAATAAACCATAAAATAAATATAAATAAAATCAAACCAAATTGTATTAAAAAAATATATATATAATAAAGGACGCTTCCGTTGACGCCTCGGCACAATTGTGAAACGACACCTCTTTTTCCAGGCCGTACAGCAGAGTTACTGTTATTTTCTAAGAAATATGTCACTACTGCTGTCATGTATGCACGTAAATTTTCATATTTAAGAACTGCAGAACGTTTTCAGTCTGATTGAAGAGGCGTAAGTGAGGCAAAATATTTTCTTTCTTTAAGCATTCCATATTTTTCATTATTCCTCTACTAGTTGCTTTAACAAAATTATATTTTCGTTTCCGGCTTTTGTTTAGGAGTTGATCAAATCTATTTGTTAATTCACTTCCCATTGAAAACAAGTATCCTTTTTTGTATCCAAAGTACTTTTCTGCCTTTTAATAACGGTTTTGTATTTTTACTTGAAGTTAAATCTTGAACTTTGCCAAACTCTAGCTTCTGCATTGTTCCGGTACCTCTTCTTATACTTTTCATCTCTCTGGCGAAGTTGATCACTTTTAGCTGTTAATTTTTCTGCGAGCACTTGCTATGTAACGATGAAAAATTTCTCTCCCTCCTTTTTCCGCTATTATTTATTATTTTTCGAGAACTAGTGTTAGATGTGCAGAGTTTACTATGTCCTCTTCAATATCGCAAACATCAGAGGTATTTTTTTTTTACTTCGTATAATGTTTATTTCTGTAATTTCCTTATTTATACGTTATAATTTATCGGTTATTTTCAAAGCCTTTCATGTTGTCTCTTCACGAGGAGTCATATGTTTTACCATTCCATCTCTTTCTACTTCCTTAGCCATCAAATATTTTTAAATTTCTTTAATTTTTCATCTGGTCTAATTTTATTTAACCTTCTTATGTCAGATTCGTCCTCTAACTCGCTTTAATCTTTCTTCGGCCCATTTCTTTTAGTCATTATGACAGCTATGAAAAAATCAAAAGAGATGCAATTTACAATATTGTTCTGTACTCTTAATATATTACTGCTTAATTCAATAAATTTCACACATCCAATTAGCAGTTTCAGTTACATGACAAACATTAAATTTATTCTTACCGTAGTCTTGACGTCACTAGCATAGGCACAAAAATCCATGCTAAGGACAAGGTAGAATACTCATGCTAAGGACAGAAGTTATGTAAATAATAGCTTCCATATGCAACGTGTAACAAATATGAATCTACTCATAATATTAGTATTTTGTGAGAGCTGGTAACAAAAATTAAGTTATAACTTTATTAGTATTATCTTACTTATAACGTAATCCATACGAAGGGAATGTAACTCACCTTCAATCTGGAAGGAACACTAAATGAACATACACTTCATGTATTCTTCCTCCAATCTGAAGTCAGTGCTGCCAACCAAATGTTAACTGAATGTCCCTACTTTGTATGATGTAATCCTAGATCATATATACCCATATTGCTCTGCGTTATAGGTTTTGACGGTAACAACTTTTGTCATGTAGCGAGAATACAATATAATAAGTAAATGAAACTCAAGAACACTTTTATTCCTAGTCAGAAAGATACAAATTAAATAACAACAAACTGTTACCAAGGAGAGCTAAAATTTCCATAGCCCAATCCGTTGTATAATGAACATAGACGAAGGCCAGTTGTTGTGAATGTAGAACCACAGTCTAGTATATACAGTCGCGAAGCTCAATACGTAGTAAATATGCAAACATTAGATAGTTGCTCACCACTAGAATCGCTAATATCGCCTCATTACAGGCAATGCAAAATAGAACCGTCACAGTCCATTGTTTCTAGCACCCTCAAAACTCAAGCTTCGTGACTGTATATAGTAGACTGTGGTAGAACTCGAGCCCTACATGTACTCCCCTCCCAGTGACGTTGAGTCACGAAACTTTTCTTCCACCAGGATAAGTTCTGAATGGTGGGGGATTTGAAGAACTTGGTCGTTGATGATCGGAGGTCTTGTTCTGGAGATGAACACCGTGTATATTTTAAGTTAAATCTATTATTATTAATAATTTTGCCAATTATTAACAAACTTTTACATTTAAAGTTTCTTAACTAGAAACATCAGCTGCCAAAAGATCTATTTCATCCTCCTTTTCCCCTTCTTCTTTCCTCGCTTTTTATTTTTAGCGCCTGCGCTGTTACTGGCACCAACTTTGCGGACTTCGACCTCGATTCTTTTATCTGCGACCTTCGTCACCAGGTCTTTCTCCATAATACATGTTTCTATAATAGGCAATCTGGTCAACCTCTGTTTCAAATAATCACTGATTTCACCAGCCTCATTTTCCTCTTCGATCTTTCTGCACAGTTGGTGCATAACTCTTCAATTGTGCATTCCATGTTAGTCGCCTTGTCCTTTTTCTTGGGCCAACAGAGGCCTCAAAAGTCTCCTCATTTTCAATGTTTCCTGCTGGACCGTAAAAAAATGTGGTCAGCCTAAAGTAAAGTTGATAATGTAAAGGGTGTATGACTTGAGGCTTTCCCGGCGTTTGATATAGAATAACTCTTCTCGGGTTCTCAGCCAGGTGAGTTGAAGATTAGCTTCCAAGCTTTCGACGGCTAGCTCTGCCATCTTCTTCAGGGATGAAGTGATGTGGGACTATCTGCGACCTTCGTCACCAGGTCTTTCTCCATAATACATGTTTCTATATTAGGCAATCTGGTCAACCTCTGTTTCAAATAATCACTGATTTCACCAGCCTCATTTTCCTCTTCAGATCTTTCTGCACAGTTGGTGCATAACTCTTCAATTGTGCATTCCGTGTTAGTCTCCTTGTCCTTTTTCTTGGGCCAACAGAGCCTCAAAGTCTCCTCATTTTCAATGTTTCCTGCTGGACCGTAAAAAAATGTGGTCAGCCTAAAGTAAAGTTGATAATGTAAAGGGTGTATGACTTGAGGCTTTCCCGGCGTTTGATATAGAATAACTCTTCTCGGGTTCTCAGGCAGGTGAGTTGGAGATTAACTTCCAAGCTTTCGACGGCTAGCTCTGCCATCTTCTTCAGGGATGAAGTGATGTGGGACCATGTCTAGCCGGTATATATGCAAAAATAGAGCTTCCCGCTGCGGGCCAATCAGGAGCTAGTTCCTAGTCCCGACCGCCAGACGCATTCTGGTTGGTGGACGCGGCAGCCAATCAGGAGCTACTTGCTGGTCCCGACTGTCTACCGTGTGCTGGTTGTCTAAGCGTATTGATGGCAGGTTTCCATGCTGTACTCAGCTGTAGACCCCCGTCTCTGTTGAAATTATTGCCATCTAGCTGGATTTCGATGGCTTCCTTGATAACTAAGTCCCAGTAACCTGATGTCTTGTCCAAGATGGTGGTGGCGCCGAAATCTATCTTGTGACCAGTTTCGAGGCTGTGTTGGGCTACTGCAGACTTATCAGGATAATATAGTCTTATGATGCGTTGATGTTCTTTGCAGCGTTCCATAACAGTTCGTCCCGTCTGCCCGATGTAGCATTTCCCACTCTCACAAGGTATTCTGTAGACACCAGGTGTCCTAAAACCAAGGTCTTCCTTAACTGGTCTCAGCAAATTCTGGATCTTTGTGGGCAGCTTATGGATGGTTTTAATCCCGTGTTTTCTTAGCATTCTGCTAATTTTGCCCGAGATGGGGCCGTAGAACGGGATGTATGTCATGTCCTTCGTCTCCTCTCGTTCCTCGGCAGGTCTTTGTCCGAATAGGCCCTTCTGAGGGCCAAGCCGATTTCCCTGATGCCGAAGTTGTTCTGTTGGAACGTCTTACTAGTTGGTAAAGAACTTTGCTCTGTATCTTCGTGTGTGTTCGCTGTTTCCATCACGTCGGGGTCACCAATATTGTAGCGAGAATACAATATAATAAGTAAATGAAACTCAAGAATAGTTTTATTCCTCGTCAGAAAGATACAAATTAAATAACAACAAACCGTTGCCAAGGAGAGCTAAAATTTCCATAGCCCACTCCAATGAACATAGACGAAGGCCAGTTGTGGTGAATGTAGAACTCAGAGCCCTACAGTCCGGTTTACTATGTTGCCATCTAGTTGTTACATAAGGAGTCACGTCATAACTCCCATTTGAATTGCATCAGCGACTGTACTGCCATCTCGTGTTCGTTTACAGCGGACGGGTGGCGATCCTGGCGGTTGTTCTCTTCAAAGTGCAACCCATTTCAACATAGGAATGAGCAATCTATATGTGATCTGGGATGTAACATAGACAATCCCCAAATGTATGTATGTACTTTACTGCCTCTCAATGTTCATTCTAAAGACTCTGAACTCACGGGGCAATTTTACACAACTTAATAGCTTAAATTTTATCAAGTAAAAATATTATATACAGGTACAGGGCCACTTTCCAACGTATCTATTTTATAATGAAACCATCAATTTATGACAAGCTAAAGATAATATGATACAAAGTATATCTACTCCTAAAACTGTAGTCTATAACATCCATTCTAAAGGCATTTTAGGAGACCGGGGTGGCTCAGTCGGTTAAGGCGCTTGCCTGCTGGTCTGAAGTCGCGCTCGGGCGCGGGTTCGATCCCCGCTTGGGCTGATTAAGTTACCTGGTTGGGTTTTTTCCGAGGTTTTCCCCAACCGTAAGATAATGCCAGGTAATCTATGGCGAATCCTCGGCCTCATCTCGCCAAATACCATTTCGCTCTCATCATCAATCCCATCGACGCTAAATAACCTCGTAGTTGATACAGCGTCGTTAAATAACCAACTTAAAAAAGACATTTTGAGCTACCGGTATTTTAAAATGCTACCATTTTGTAACTTGACACATTTTTAATAACCTGAAACAAACACTGATTTGTATAGTCGCGTCGCTGTTATTTCCGGCCTGACTGCTCCTCTTTGCTTACGCCTTTGAAAGTGAAAGTCTAGGTAGGTACACTGCGTTCGTAGCTCGGCAGGACCGTTAATGTTATTGCTTACTGATCTACTACTTAAGTCTTGTGAAGAATAATTTTTCGTGTTCTTTCATTTATTTAACTCGAAAGGATGACGATTCTCAAAATTAAACATTTAAAGAAATTATAAATGAAAACCTTTCTTATATAAATGTTATAAGTCCAAGTCCAAGGCCGGCACGGAACGGTCCGGCCGAGCTACGAACACACTGTATTACCACAGTCTACTATATACAGTCACGAACCTTAATACTTACTAAATATGCAAACGTAAACAGTTGAAATATACATTCATAGATAGTTGCTCACCACCAGGATCGCTACTATCGCCTCATCACAGATCTTTCCCTAGCGGACGATAAAATGTATTGTACTTTCGATATCGTGTTCTTTTGAAAAAGTTAGCACCTTCCTTCCACTATTGAAATATGAAATACATAATGTTTATATATTATTTTCATTATATATATATATATATATATATATATATATCTGCTCTATATATATAATATTCTATAAACTCAACTTCCTGGATCTTTCAGAAGAAGGATAGCTCTAACCTATTTTTCTTACAATTTATAGTACTACAAACGTCTCCTTGTCCCATATTATTATTCAAATTATTGTATTATACCTCGCCTATGAAATTAGTATACGTACGATTGCGTTACTTCGTCTCTTAGGTAGTAGATAAATAGAGTACTCAATTGTAGTATTAAAATACAGACAAATAGAATGTGACGGCTGTCATACATGACATTATGTTTGATTATAATGTATAACTGCGAATATAGGAATATAAGTTAAATATAGTAAACATAACCTATAACATACATATGTCGTGGCAGGGCATTGGAGACCACTAAAATTAGACAGAAGGGGACAACTGGTACAGTAAAAATAACCTATAATTTCAACATATCTAAATATTCGTGCGGTGCAACTGAAAATGATTGAATCGTGCATAAATGAATGTACAAGAATTTCGCAATATTTAATCGAAATAAAGGCAGGTATCACACACACGAACAACGTAATTTTCACACCAAAAATTATATTACACATTAACTCACAAGGAATTATGTCTGAAGTGTCCCCTAATCATTGTTTTAAATTTTATTAATGCAATTACGCTACATTTTAGAGAAATATATGTTACTCTTTATGCATTCCAATTAATTTATATGGTTGAAACGCCGCCCTTCGTGATCGGGTTAAGCGAGTCACATGGCCTGCCTTACAGCCTGTATTAGATGACGATGGCAGTGACACAGTCTATTGTTCCTAATACTCACAGCGCTCCAAGCGGCTAGCAACTATCGCGAGAAATGCAACTCGTTGGCAAAAAATCACCCCAAGCTTCGTGACTGTATATAGTAGACTGTGGTATTACCGTTCGTCATTTTTGTTCTTTCGTTGGCGAGCTACCAGACGAGGAATCTATTTGCTGCACTGTTGAACATTATCATGTCGTAGCTCCTATGATAATGAACCGACTCTCATAAGAGCTACGATATGATAATGTTTAACGGTGCAGCAAATAGCGTCCTCGTATGATTTCTTTTAACGCAAACGACAGAACCAAAATGGAGAGCGATTATATTCTTTATTTATCGATCCTTAGAGTTAGGTAGTGCATAACATCATCAGTAGCGAATGACAAGACTCACACGTTTAAATGTAGCCGACCTGCAACGTGATTGGCTGCCGGAAATAAGAGCGGCGCGACTCTAGGATTTCCAATCTCGAGCACCTCCAACACGTATCGACCATTTCTCGATCTGCTTCCAGTCCTTCCCCTGAATTAACAGATAAGCTTTCACCGTGAAATACGCAGACTGCTTTTCGATCTTATGACTAAATTGCAGGATTGAGAGAGTAAATAAATGCTATATTACATGGTTTAATCTCACAATAAATGACAAAATATGTTCGAAATGATGTCCATCTGCTCGTCGACAATTATTGTCAATGAACTGTTGAACACTGGCAGCTTTTCTCGTGTAATGTTATAAAGAACACTAAGAATGTCAACGAATTAGCAATAGAGTAATTTATGGGCACTTACGAACTCTAATGAAGATTGAATAATTTCAAGGAAAAATTGTTCCGGGGCCGGATATCGATCCTGCTTTACAGGGAGCTACTACCTGAAAGCCAGATTTGTCTAATGAATATTGTTTCTGGAATTTACATAATTATGATACATGCTTTGTCAGTAAAAAAATAAGTACTGGATTCAAGATCCCGTCATGAACTGTACAGATTACAGAAACAAATTACAAAACTGAATTTCAGCATTCGTATCAGAATTGTTGCCTTTCAATCACTAAAATCTTATAAGGAAACAATTTCAGTAATTTTGTTGCTCTTTGTGCAGATTCAATTGGATGAAGTTACGCAATAATAGTCCAAGCGCCAGAAACCTGTTTCGAGATATTGGCCATTGAAATAAATCTGTTTTTTTTTATAAAACATTTTATTCAAGAAGTATTATAACATTCATACTATTACAAAAAAATAGCACAAATAATACCAAAAAAAGGCTAACCGATTTTTAATAAGAGACCAGCAGGTGAATTAATATTTCAAAGCAAAATAAATAAATGAATTTTATACAATAAATGAATTTTTGCTTATAAATAGCAGCAAAATTCAGATACCGCGTTCTTGATTTTCTCCGAGTTAAATTAGCCTGCCTTCAACAGATTTTTGCACACTCAGAGCTGGATTTAGGTATAGTTCCGTCCCTAGGCAGTGCTAAAATTTGCCGCCCCCAACTCTTACAAAAACAGTTTATGAGCATGTTGAAGGTATACCGATAAGCTATCACAATTTGACTATATTTATGTGTGTGTATTCCGCCTTTGCTTATCATACAATTAAATGAATAAATATGACTAATTAATTTATTCATTTAATTGTATGAAAATGAAAAATATGACTAATTAATTTATTCATTTAATTGTATGAAAATGAAAAATATGACTAATTAATTTATTCATTTAATTGTATGATAAGCAAAGGCGGAATACACACACATAATTATAGTCAAAAAGTTTATGAGCAGCTATTATTATACAGGTCTTGTTTAGTTTAAATTAGTTTTAAATGAAATGTTACAATTTAGAAAGCAATAAATTACTGGAATTAAAATATATGTGCATTTTACTTGTGAATTATAAAGATTTCCTTCGCATTTCTTCACAGGGAAAGTAGTGATGATGTCGTCAAAGTCGATCTGACGAAGAACATCAGACTCGATACAAAGAAATATAATCAAACTTATACATTGTTGAAGCAAAATTGATTTGTGAGATGTGGTTTATTATTAAGCATTGATTTTGTTGGTAATATAATTCTTACTTTGATAGGAAGTATAAAATAAATTGAAAAATGAACTCCAACTCTATGCGGAATAAACCTTTCATATCGAATTATATAGTGCACATGCTGGAAAGTGATTAAATAGTATTGTTGACGGTATATTATATTGGAAATATAACTGAGGGTTTTGGTTACTATTCATTGCGATAATTCAGAGTGATTTATATAGAACTGACACATTTCTTTCTTTAATCATTCCGTTGGAAATTCATTCAATGACCCAATTTTAGCACCAAATTAAGCAGAATGTTCTGGAGTTTCGATTCCTTGTCACTAGATGCGCAGATGTTTATGTTTTATTCCTATTGTTGGCAGCACTGACCCAATTTTAGCACCAAATTAAGCATAATGTTCTGGAGTTTCGATTCCTTGTCACTAGATGCGCAGATGTTTATGTTTTATTCCTATTGTTGGCAGCACTAGATGCGCAGATGTTTATGTTTTATTCCTATTGTTGGCAGCTGTTTTCGACATCTTGTGTGAACGTGAAAATGCAGTACACATTAAATCAACGACTCTTCCTTGTGAAGCAATACTGGATTACGAATTCAATTACAGCTACTCAAAGGGCATACCAGAGAGAATTTGGTGTTCGCAATTCTCCCAAAAGAAACACAATACTGGGACTGGTAAACAAATAGGAAACAACTGGATCTCTGGTGAGTGAAAAGGGCAAGCATCGTTCATCTAGGCTTCCCACGGTTGTTGTTGAAGTAAGAGCACGACTGGAGCAGTCACCCAAAAAATCATTAAGACGTTTGTCTTTGAGTTTGTTGAGCAACTGGACGATGTAGAGCTGAGTCAAGGATATTTTCAGCAAGATGGCGCTACATGCCATACATCAAATGAATCCATGGAACTAATTGCAAGTTTCTTTGACGACCGAATAATTTCCAGGAACCTGTGGCCACCGAGATCTCCGGATTTGACAACGCCGGACTTCTTTCTATGGGGTTACTTAAAAGACAGGGTTTACGCCACACGTCCCCAGACATTGGACGATCTGAAGCACAACATCACACAGGAGATTCAAGCTAACAAGAGAGTCCTCCAACGAATGGCCAGTAACATGGAACGACGTGTTGAGTTGTGCCTTATGCAGGATGGAGGACATTTTCAACATTTGCTATAGAGGTAAATAATCTCCCAAAATTCCTCTACATTTTAGGTATAATAAGTTGTCGCTAGCACAATTCGTTTTGAAACAATTAATGAAAGAAATGTGTCAGTTCTATATAAATCACTCTGTATAATAAACACATTCAATTTAATTTTCAACAATGCATTCTTGTTTATATAAGCAGTTAAATTTAAGCAGTTTCATACTATAGTGACGTTACCAATGTTGCCAAGTCAGCGGTTTTGTAGCTAAATTTGGTGTTTTCAGGACTATGGTCAGCTACAGAATTTTACCTTCAGCGGCTAGCTATTTATTTAGTGTTTTTTTATGTTTCCGTCAGAGGGAAATTATATTTTTAAGTTTTTTTCCGTAAAGATGTTATAATTAATTGCGGAAAACAATGTTAGATATCATAAAGCAGGATTTAGTATGGTATTATAACACTTTTTCAATGTGCGAGTATAAAATATCAACGTTTTATGTTAACTCGATTTGGTGCAACCACGTCCATTTCCTGCCTCATCCATTTTTGTTGTATACAAATAAGGTATGCCGCATTCGTTAATAGTAATTATGCAACGAGCCTATAATGATAGTAATTAAGACGCAAGTATGGATATTTATGAAACGAGCGCAAGCGAGTTTTATAATATTCATACGAGCGTCTTAATTACCATTATAGGCAAGTTTCATACGACTTTTTATGCTCGACCATATTTCTAACTTGAAATTATTCAGATGTATACATTTTATTTGTATCTGACAAGATCGGAAGTGACCTTGTTCTAGGTCGTGAATTGTGAGATGTGCGCAGACGCGAAAGTATTGATTTTTTCCGAGGAATAATAATGTCATTGACCTTGATGTAATCCCGTTAAACTTGATATAACCTTGATTATTGAATTCGACATTGAAAAACGAGATGACAAATTGAATTTATTTGAATATTATTTACAATTAACGCTAATTATTATAATAACAGAACATAACCTTCTGCGACAGTATTGGATTTCCAGCCTCCGTGACTTTTCGCTAATTCTCTTTCGATTGCATATCCGAGAATAATCGATACTTGCGGTTTTATAACGGTACAAAGCTGACTTGTCATTGGCTGAACACCTGTAAGCTGAATTGTTATTGGCTGAACACCTGTACTTTAATGAGTAGGTGTACTTTAATGACATGCGTTAAAGGACTGCTACCAGGTGTATAGTAATTACTACATTTCGGCATGGTCGAGCATAAACTATTATCTAATGTATGCGTTGTTTCTGTAAATGAATTGATGTATTTAATCATAAAGAATAGTTAATGAATTGAATTATTATTTTTATTTATGATATATGATAATTATATTATTTAATGTATCATTTTCCATTATAATTCATGTAACGTAGGTACTTAAAACTTAAAACGAGACTCATTGTTGGCAGGCATGTCTCCTGCTCAGTGTGAAATCAGATTTCGAACCGACTGGTGAGACTGTGAATGTGATTATTTCCGAAGTTCCAATATAACATTCTTGATCTACTTCATTCAATTTTAAATAAATATGCCGCGTAAAACTCTGTACGAATATGTAGACGATTTTGCATAGAAATAAAGCCTACAAAATGACACACACTTTCCATAATTGAATCTATATTTATATAAGATTCTTCAGTTCCTAAAACTGTATAGTTTGTATTTCAAATTTGGAAGTGGTGTGTTAAGAAAGATCTGGAGATTTTGAACTACAGTTTAGCGGGTTTTTTTAAGCTTGTGCAGCGGTAAATGGAATTCTGAGTTGGCAACACTGAACGTTACACCGGCATTTCAACTAGCCCTATACAGCCGCACACTTTCGGCCACGATCACGACAATGTGATAACAAAAAACAATATCCGACTTCCACAAGGTGTTCAAGAATAAACTTCAGGAAAGATTTACCAACAAGACAAGTGTTCTAAAAACAAATTTCAGTGTAAAATAAAAATGGAAAAAAGAGAAAGAAAACAGGAGGAGAAATAGAGAGAAAAAATGCCGCCTAGGTTGCCTAGGCCTAAATCCGGCACTGTGCTGCTATAGCCTACACCTGATAGATTTTCTTGACCTTCTTTCTATTGCTGTTGTAGTGTCGTTCCATTTCTCTTCGATTGAAACAATCCTTCTCTTGTTTGCTTTCTTGTCCAACACCGAACTTAAAATATCTTCATAAGTGACTTGCTTGGATATTCACCCGGAACAATTTTTTCTCAAATTCAAATCTACACTGTCGGTTCGATCTGCACTTAGCAAAATTCTTCACTAATAAAGCAATAACAAGCTGTAGGCCTACTCCTCGTTTTAAAACCAACATACACTGCAAGATTAGAGTTGATAGCCTGAATACCGAGAATTGTGCGATAAGCAGTCTACAACATTAGTCCGATTGCCAGAATACCGCGAAAATATATGCGTGCACTTTCCCATATGGTGTTCCTAGGAGAGCGGGGACGATCGAGATTGGAAGTCCTCTAGTTTAACTATAAAAAAAGATAAATAAATTTATTACTCTGAGATATGAAATGCAGCCTATTTTGATATCTACCCAGAAACTTTGATATTTTGTTTAAAAAAAGTAATACAGTATTATATTTGTTGTACACAAACAGAAAAGTGGCGTCCCAAGAAGTGAACCACTTTTTCGGTTTCGCTGCTGTTGAAAATGTGTAATTCTATGAAAATGTTTTATTCTTGCATGCCACTAATTTTAAATGTATATTTCTTTTACCGAAATATTAAAACAACATACATCATGATCATGATCATGATCATCATCATCATCATCATCATCATCATCATCATCATCCAATTCAAGCGCTAGACCTGGTTGTCTGTTGCAGTCTCAATGGTCTCATGCCATCTTTTTAATGGTCTTCCAACAGATCGTTGTTCAGAAGGGCGGTGATGTAGCAGTGCTTTTGGCCATCTTTCTGCTGGCATTCTCTCGATACGCTGTTTCCAATTAACTCTATAGATTTGAAGAAAATTTAATATAGGTTGGAGGTTCAATTCTTCCAAAATTCCTGTATTTCGTTCTCTATCTTAAAGTGTGTATCGCGCCGTTTTTCTCTCGAATTTAATTTCGTTGGTACGTTGAACATTTTTTTATATCAAAGTCCAGGCTTCTGATCCACAGACTAAAGTAGGTCGTGCTAAAATGTTGTACATCTTTGTATGCTTCTGTACTAAATTAGGTTTGAAAACTGAACTGATAATGCAGATAGCTTTTACAAAATTAGTTATTTTAGAATCGATATCCTTTTCTTTTTCATATGAAAGACGGTACTTTGAATGTGTTCATTTATTAAAATTAATTATTTAACATTCACATATTACAATTTTCTTTTAGACTCATTTCCATTTAGAATAAACATAGAACAAATTGCGTGTAATGGAAACTTGTGGATGATGAATGAGGTTAATTTGCACTGCAATTACGATCAATATTACAAACGGAAATAATGAAATCAACTGCAACGTCCTTAATGCTATTGTGTTTCCTTGACAGGCTGAAGATATAAATTGAGTATCCTGACAAGTTCTAATTATGGCCAGAAACACGTTTTCTTAGTACTCTCCTTGAGAACTGTTTACCTGCATATGAAAAGATCTGTAAATCAAGCTAGGTCTGGCATCACTATTTTATAATAAAAGAACTAAAAATCACGAAGTGTCTTTCAGTTTTCTAAGATGCACGATGAACGTGACTTCGTTGAAGGAAGTAAGAAAATGCCGACTATCAATATTTATGGAGATAATAAGTTAGTTTATCTGTTAAAATATTTCAGCAAAAAACACATAAAAGAGAAAATGGGTAACATAAGCTGAAATCTTAGAAAGGATTTCATTGCAGTGTCAATTGTATATAACAAAAAACCTTAATCAATGAACTTTAGGGCATAGATGTCTAATTATAACTCGTACGAGGTAACCCCTGGCGTAAGCAACCCGCAGCGCATATTCTTTAAGGTCGTTTTTCCTATTTTATATGGAAAGTTATTGACCTTAGCAGAGCATGCTTTACGTGCAATATCTCCTGATTCTATAGGCGTTTGGACACTCATGCTTTAGAATATAAAATTTACAGAGGATTTGCGGAAAACCCAACGATTGTGTGAAACGTCTATCCTGGAATTAAATGAACAAGTACAGTATTTACTTTAACACTAGTGTATTTTATTTTATATTCATGTACCTAATACATAGACTAACTCATATACTCAATATTTTCATGACTACTATGTGGAAAAACCTTTAAAAGATATGCGAAAACGCGTCCTTGCAAGATAAATTGGGGCTGAGAAGAAGTGTATATGTGAGCTCCAAGCCCATTGACCACTTGTCTGACTCCGATTTTCGCAATTCCATTGAAGGAACATTAAATTATTAGAGAATTTTGAAGGAGAATGCTGAAAATGCACGAAACCCAGTTGGAATTAATGACTGAATGAGGAAATGGGGAAAAACCTTGAGAAATATTAAGTAGAGACTGGAACCAGACCAACCGCGTGGAAAATCACGAGGCATGAAGTTCATCTTCCCTTCTGTTTCCCTGGTACCACGAGCGACGTCAGAGTAATACTTTCATACCAAAACGTCACAATTCTTCTGTCTTGTACCTCAAACAGACGATTCACGCGAAGAGACCTTTCTAGAAATTACTTGGCTATGGAATATAGAACTACAAATGCAGAACATTTTCGGATTGAAACGATAATAATGGTAATCACTATCATCATAAATCTTACAATAGGCAGATTCTCCACTACTCAATGCTTCAGGAGCCTTGCTGAATTCTTATATTCTATTGTTTTAAAATTATATTGGCATCCTTCAATAGGCCTGGCACGGATATATATTTTAGACTTAATTCTGTAACTGTATCGTAACTTTTTTGACTTTCAGTTTGTTGTATTGTTTTGTATTTATTAACATGCATACATTGCTTCACAGCTAGAATATGGAACAAGTAAAAAAACTTAATACTATTATAAAGTCTTAATTTATAGATCACAGTCTAATTGAAATATATACAGACGAGGTTTACAATATAGTCTACTAGTACAACACAAAGTTTTAGTATCAATTTCATGAAGCCTTGTTGAATGTCATTAATTCACCTACAGAATAGAAGGCGTGAGAAATTAGGTACTTCTTTAATTTGACTCTAAATAATATTATATTTTGAGTTTCATTTTTATATCGATACACACACAGTCTATATGTAACATGCCTGAGACTGAGTGCACGCGCACACACACACACACACACACACACACACACACACACGCACACGCTACACACAAAGGAAGATTAAACATAAATGACGAAAAAAGAAAAAATACTTTCAGAAATAGTGAATAAAATATGTACTAACAATTTGTAAGATAAGGTAAGATATGGGAACATTAAGTCTGAAGCTAGGAGTTGTGAGACTTAGGGGAGACTGCTGTGCCTTTAAACACTTTTCACATTTTATTTTTTTTAATTTTGAGAAATGAAATTTTTTAAATAAAAAAATGCTTGACATAATTATTGAAGATTCCTTTACAACTTCCCGTATGTATTTTCCTGTTTTACAGATCTATTAAGGACGGAAAAAATAAAATGAAGGGATATGTAATGTGTTCAAAAGCACAACAGGTTCATGTACCTTGGAACATACCCTCTTGTAAGTTTGAACACATGGAATATAGGTGGGAATATAGCTGTAAAAACTGACAATCATATTTAAAATGTATTTGCAATCATGAACTAGAGCAGGCTTCTCTGATTGAGATTTTATTTCCTGGAGGAGCAATAACTGCTTCAACAGCTTTCTTCAAGGCATCCGGATCAATTGGGGGCCTCTTAACTCCAGACTTACTTCGTACATGATCTTAAAATAAAAGAAAAATATAATATCGTGTGCTTTGGAACATGTTCCATGGTACATGACGTTTTGTGTTCAAAGGTACAAGAGGGTGCACTTTTAAACAAATATGGCTCCCAAAACTAGAGATTTGAATAAATAATGGAATATATATTTTGATGTACCGAAGTACATATGATATTTCCATGCAGATATTCTGCGTCATCATATGATGAAAGAGTGATGGAACGGAGAAAAATTCTCTCCGGCGCCGGGATTTGAACCCGGGTATTCAGCTCTACGTGCTGATGCTTTATCCACTAAGCCACGTCGGATACAACCCCGACGCCGGTTAGAATCGTCTCAGATTAAGCTCCATCTCTTGGGTTCCCTCTAGTGGCCGCCCTCTGCACTACGTCATAGATGTCTATGAACGCAGGACCGAAGTCCATACATGTGTTGAGGTGCACTCGAATGAGTGACTGGTTGGCCGGGATCCGACGGTATAGGCGCCGTCTTAAATCACAAAGTGATTTATTACGCATATCATATATATTTTGATGTACCGAAGTACATATGATATTTCCATGCAGATATTTTGCGTCATCATATGATAAAAAAGAGTGATGGAACAGAGAAAAATGCTCTCCGGCGCCGGGATTTGAACCCGGGTTTTCAGCTCTACGTGCTGATGCTTTATCCACTAAGCCACGCCGGATACAACTCCGACGCCGGTTAGAATCGTCTCAGATTAAGCTCCATCTCTTGGGTTCCCTCTAGTGGCCGCCCTCTGCACTACGTCATAGATGTCTATGAACGCAGGACCGAAGTCCATACATGTGTTGAGGTGCACTCGAATGAGTGACTGGTTAGCCGGGATCCGACGGTATAGGCGCCGTCTTAAATCACAAAGTGATTTATTACGCATATCATATATATTTTGATGTACCGAAGTACATATGATATTTCCATGCAGATATTCTGCGTCATCATATGATGAAAGAGTGATGGAACGGAGAAAAATTCTCTCCGGCGCCGGGATTTGAACCCGGGTTTTCAGCTCTACGTGCTGATGCTTTATCCACTAAGCCACGCCGGATACAACCCCGACGCCGGTTATAATCGTGGAAATAATGGAAATCAAAATATGTTGTTACTCACCAAATGATAGGGAACACACCTACTTGAAAGATATTAACAAATACAATCTGGTTTTGTGTTAGAAAACATATATCAATGAACGAAATGTTTACTTTTGGTACAAAAAAACTTCTTTTGTCCACGAAACTCACACTTTGCAATAAATCAAACTGAAACTACGACCAGAGCTACTTGGCAGCTTTCTCTACAATCTACTTCAGTTTGAGTCCTATCATGTAGCAGCAAAAATTAAAAAAAAGAAAAAATGTTCAAAGGTACACTATGCTAAAGGTACAACAGTCTTCCCTACCATTGGTCACGTGTTTGAATAATTTACTTTTAAATTGCAATATCGGTCGACAGTTACTGAGAGAGCTGAGTAAGGAGTTCCAGCTAGGATGCTGTGAACGAGAAAGAATAGTGAGCTGTTTTATGGCCAAGCATAGATAATAAAGGGGAGTACCCGGGCTGTGATATGAAGACAAGACATTAAAAAGCATTGATAGATATAGTTAGGTATACTATCAACTATGTGAATTATTTCTTGGAACTACAGTTACAAACTGAATTAACCACATTCGTACACAGCCCAGACTTGGACTACGATCGTCATTTGTTTGTGCGCATAGTCACATTGTTCCCTCAATCTCTCCTATGAATGAATGCAATCACTGTTTATTTGTAGCACTGACCACAGTCTAGTATATGCAGTCACGAAGCTTGAGTTGTGAGGTAGCTAGGAACAATAGACTGTGCCGGTACTACATAGGTTGGATAAAAAGTAATGGCAACACTGCTGTCACGTGGCGATGGTGCGTTCGAGAGTTTCCAGCTGTATGGACATGAACAAGGACTGTTAGATGAGTTAGTGTAGCCAGCGGCGACAGTACTCTGTCAATCTACTGCAGTGTGTAGAACGTTGACTTTCATAGGGATAGTGCGAGCACCCTAAGATCATGTTTACAAAACTAGAGCAACGTTTCTGGATCAAAATTGAAGTGGCACAAGGTCGTAGTGCACAAGAATGTTTTCAGGGACTGCGTGAAGCATGTGGCGATGCAGCGTTGTCATATCGCACAGTAGCACGATGGGTTAAAGCGTTTCGGGAAGGGCTTGTTGGAAGTGCTGTGAAGGTGATGTTCATTGTGGCGTATGACATTGATGGGCTAATACTACACCACGCTGTACCTCCAAGGCAGACGGTAAAGGCGGACTACTACTACAGGTTCCTGCAGCACCACCTTCGTCCAGCCCTCAGGAGAAAACGACGACACTTGGGGGTACAGAACCCCATCATTCTTCATGATAATGCAAAGAGTCATACCGCTGCTGCTGTCAAGGACCTCTTGCGTCGCTGGCAATGGGAGATTCTGGAACATCCTCCGTACTCACCCGATATGATCCATGCGATTACGATCTTTTCACCAAAGTGAAAGAACCACTGCGAGGGACCCGGTACAATACCAGAGATGAACTTATCCGTGCTTTAGGGCGGTTAATACGGAACATCAACAAAGATGGACGCGCTGATGGTGTACGACGCCTTCCAAACATTTGGCAAAAAGTAACAAATAAGGGGGGGCGATTATATAGAAGGTACGTAAATGTTGTACCCCTGTGAATAAAGCCATGTCAGAAATATCGAACTGTTGCCATTACTTTTTATCCAACCCAAGTATTTCGCATTGTCTGTAATGAGGCGATATTAGCGATCCTAGTGGTTAGCAACTATCTATGGCTGCATATTTACTACGTATTGAGCTTCGTGACTGTATATACTAGACTGTGCACTGACCTTGACACCATTGGCTTATTATGTGCTTCTAATGAGTGTATTCTGCTTATATCATCTGTATCTTCTTAGGATTGTGCCACAAATGTCTCGCTTGTCTGCCCCACGTGCACTCAAATAATTGTAGATTTACACAGCTTAATGGACTGTCTGTATTCCTGTAACATTCGGTATTTTTATTACATTTTATATTACATTCTATTTACAAATAATGTGTCACAAAGTTGAGGTTTATAAATTTTTGTATATCCTGTGTTTGTTTTACAAACAATTTAAACTCAAGCCAAGTCTAACATTCAGTGCTGATTTATTCGTCCCGAGGAGTTAAATAAACCAAGTCGAAAGCCCAGACCTGCATATAGTCTTATTCTATGTGTAACATGCCAAGAATGAAACTTTTCTCATCTTTACTCGTTTCAGTATGATCAAAGCCAGTTAGGCTG
This sequence comes from Periplaneta americana, assembly GCF_040183065.1. Classification (NCBI taxonomy): domain Eukaryota; kingdom Metazoa; phylum Arthropoda; class Insecta; order Blattodea; family Blattidae; genus Periplaneta; species Periplaneta americana. The sequence goes on along the minus strand of NC_091127.1, from coordinate 58,662,609 downwards.
GCAGTAATGTTTACTTCCAACGATTTCTGTTGGAATGTTTTGTACGAAAATAGTTCTATACGAGCCACATGGTCTCTTTGTGCTTTGTCATTTTTTAAATTGTTATGTTCTCAAAAGAGCAACATTGTGTTCAGGATCTGTTGCTTCTGAGCTGTAGTGCATCACCATTGACAATTACCGCAGAAGAAAGACTTATGGCTAGTTTCTCCAAGAAATGTTTAATTTGGCTTAACTAACAGCCTGTTTGTTTTTAATTTTTCGTTAATGTATTTTCCATTTCTTCAACATCATTTTGTTTAAAACAACCAACATTTAACTATAACAGTCGTTAACACTATGTTAACCACTCAACAGCAGTTGGTAATGATTTTGCACATGTAAGGCAATTTTTTATTGGCTGATATTATTCTTTAAATTCTATATTGTAGAGCAAGTAATGAAACGTATAAAATCATAACCTGGTACAGTAGGCCATGATCGATAGAAGAAGACAAATGAATAATAATATTATTACAAAGTAAGGTTATAGTACTAATACTAACATATGACTTCTCAAAGAAGCATTTTCTGCTGAAATCTTTTTAAAACAATACTCACTGTGTATTTTGAAACACTATTGACGTTGGCTATAGTTAGTTGAAAAGCATCAAGACTAATAGTAGATGCTAAATTGTAATAAGTGATATATTTCCATTTGTAGGATATTCAAGTCCGGTTTAAATTTCTGGTAACATTTTGAGGCCTACTTGTTTTGAAAATCTATATTGTTACCAATTGATTACCATGCATAGTATATAAATCATAATTCCTAGTTACCTTGCCACGTTGAGATCCTACATTTTCTAAATATTCAATATATAATAGCTCAGTATCAAAATAAGCAGCCGATATGATAAATAATCACTTCATTTTTGAAGAATCTTCCCTATATTAGTTTTTAAAGTGTCTTTTAAATGTTATCAGTCATTCACGAAACATTCCTGAAAGACAGACAAAATATTATTTTGTCTCTCTGTTTGAACAGCTGTGGTGTCATCTGCCATATTTAACTGCCTGCTAAATGAGTTAACAGCCTAAAACCCTGCATTTAAAGTTAACAAACACTTACCATGTGAACTATTATCTTAACATCAATTGTTATTGGATCCTTTGCTGGGTTAAACCAAATCTAAATCCGAAAAATTTTGGAATTCGTTCTGGTTTTATATTAATAAGTTTCATATTAATAGTTGTGGAAATGAAATTAACAGCTCTCTGTTAAGCCAAGCTAGTGTTGAAGACATGAAAAAAAACTATATTTAACACACTGTTTATCGAGTTTAACATTCGTTAAATATTCTAACAATACTTGGAGAAACCGGCCATTAAAATCCTAAATAAATGTTAGGTTCTTTTGTTTACACCAGTATTAATTAGTTGCGATAAAGCACCGAGTTTTAATCTGTCTTAACGGAACCGAAGCCATCACGTTTAAATGACTTGTGTAATTATTTACAAACAATTAATTGATCACGTCCCAGGAACGTTTGGCTACCATGGTGGTCCCACAATTTAAGTTTGTATCAGCAACAAGACATATAGCAATTAAGTAAAACTATAGACATATTATTTTTAAGGAGAAACTACGTTTTGTCCCTAAACACTAGGTATAATGTATATCAGACTTCTTTTATTTTCGAAATCACGACAGTTCTTTTCCGTTGCCCTCGTATTTCAACAAAAGTAGGTAATTAAGTCTTTCTCTCAGATTCTTCTAAAGTGTATGGTATACATCACATATTCATTATGTATGAAGTAGCCAATGTGCATTATTACTATTTAATACGAGAAAAATTCGTACCGGCACCGGGAATCGAACCCAGGACTTCTCAGCTCTACGCGCTGAGCGCTCTTTCCAACTGAGCTATGCCGGGACACGATCCACGGCGCCGGCCGAACCCCTCTCGTAATGTTTTTACGGTCTTACTACCTGCATTTGAGACAATACAGAGTGATTCAGACCACCCGTAAATAATTTATTTCGGAAACTAATGCATTAAAATTGTCGAGAAAAAATATTTATTACTAAACCACATGTGAACTTTCACTTGAGCTTAATTTCATCAATCAGCTCTAACAGGAAGTAGGGTCAGTGGCGTATCACTTTAAAATTTCAAATGGGAGTCCGGGTCAAAGAAGGAACCATTTGATAGAGCTCTTCAAAACAAACAACTTTCATAGGAAACGTTTTTACCAATTCCTACTCTTTCAATGAAAAAACGTACAAAAAGATAATGCCATCAGTATTGAGAAATGATGTTAAATGTTATGTTTTATTTAACGACGCTCGCAACTGCAGAGGTTATATCAGCGTCGCCGGATGTGCCGGAATTTTATCCCGCAGGAGTTCTTTTACATGCCAGTAAATCTACTGACATGAGCCTGTCGCATTTAAGCACACTTAAATGCCATCGACCTGGCCCGGGATCGAACCCGCAACCTTGGGCATAGAAGGCCAGCGCTATACCAACTTGCCAACCAGGTCGACTTTGAGAAATGATACAAGACGAAAATGTAAGATAATTAATGTTGACATTTTACTGAAAGACTGGACAACTGCATTAATTTTTATAAATGTTCAAACTGTCTGCCGTTCTGAGCAGCACACACCCGTACTCTTCTTCTAACACTGTCAGTGACTCGTAACACTTTTTCGTGGTCAAGTGACTGGCAGGTCTCCCGATTCGCTATTTTATGTCGTCTCTTATTGTGGGACAATCTTGATAAACGATGTTTTCTAACCGTCCCCAAAAATAGAGTTAATTGTCAGGTAAAATCTGTCGGTTTCATCCCTGTATTCTTTGCACAGATGAAGCGACATTGAAGAGAAATGGCGATGTCAATATCCATAATGGTCACTACTGGTCTCAAGTCAGTCCTCTCTGGCTGAGAGAAGTGGACAACCAGCATAGGTGGAGTGTCAATATCTAGTGTGACATCTTCGGACACCGAATGATTGGACCTTATGTCTTTGAAGGTGCTCTGAATAGTGTCATGTATGCTGACTTCCTGAAGAACATCCTCAACCAACTTTTGGAGGACGTACCACTGACAACACGAGTAGTAATGTGGCTTCAGCAGGATGGTTGCCCAGCTCATTTCTCTTTGGTGGCACGTGATACAGCCAATCAGCTCTTCGCTGGGCGATGCGGTTATGTGGCATGGCCAGCACTATCGCCTGACTTGAATCCTTTGGATTTCTTTTCTTGGGAGCGGTTAAAAACATCGTTTATCAAGACTGTACCACAATAAGAGATGACATAAAACAGCGAATCCAAGAGACCTGCCAGTCACTTGACCACGCCAAAGTGTTACGAGTCACTGACAGTGTTAGAAGTAGAGTACGGGTGTGTGCTGCTCAGAACGGCAGACAGTTTGTACATTTATAAAAATTAATGGAATTACTCAGTCTTTCAGTAAAATGTCAACATTAATTGTCTTGTTTACATTTTCGTCTTTTAACATTTCTCAATATTGATGGCATTATCTTTTTGTACGTTTTCTCATTGAAAGAGTAGGAATTGGTAAAAACGTTTCGTATGAAAGTTGTTTGTTTTGAAGAGCTCTATCAAATGGTACCTTATTCGACCCGGAATCCTATTTGAAATTTTAAAGTGATACGCCACTGACCCTACTTCCTGATAAAGCTGATTAATGAAATCAACCTAAAGTGAAAGTTCACATGTGGTTTAGTAATAAATATTTTTATCTTGAAAATTTTAATGGACTAGATTCCGAAATAAATTACTTACGTGTGGTCCGAATCACCTACTGCCTTTTCGTACGTTTTCTCATTGAAAGAATAGGAATTAATAAAAACCTTTCCTATGAAAGTTGTTTGTTTTGTAGAACTCTATCAAATGGTACCATATTTGACCCATACTCCCATTAGAAATTTTAAAGTGATACGTCACTGACCCTACTTCCTGTTAGAGTTGATTGATGAAATTAAGCTCAAGTGAAAGTTCACATGTGGTTTAGTCATAAATATTTTTTTCTCGAAAATTTTAATGCACTAGTTTCCGAAATAAATGACAGTTACGTGTGGTCTGAATCACCCTGTATACAGGAGAGCATATATATATATATATATATATATATATATATATATATATATATATATATATATATATGACTTTGTGGCCATATTCAATAACAGTTTGTAACAACTGTTAACAGTTAATACATCACATATTCATACCTCATACATAATGAATATGTGATGTATTAACTGTTAACAGTTGTTACAAATTGTTGTTGAATATGGCCACAAGTCACATATATATATATATATATATATATATATATATATATATATATATATATGCGCTCCTGCATATATGACTTGCATCGTCTCAAATGCAGGTAGTAAGGCCGTAAAAACATTACGAGAGGGTTTCGGCCGGCGCCGTGGATCGTGTCCCGGCATAGCTCAGTTGGAAAGAACGCTCAGTGCGCAGAGCTGAGAAGTCCTGGATTCGATTCCCGGTGCCGGTACGAATTTTTCTCGTATTAAATAGTGTATGGTATAATTTATTCAGTGCTCTGGCTTGCCTCTATGTATAGCGTATGCATTTTCCATCCGGTCCATGGTTCGATTCCCCGCGTCGACAATGTAAGAGATATATCGTGTGACTCTCGATTCCTTCCTGCGGCCAATTTTTATTCCCGTTTCCCTCCAAAACAATAATTGTAAATATACCGATTCCCTCCTTATCATTTAAACACACCTATTCCCTCCCGTAAAAGTCTTTTTTTCCATTACATAAAGTACTGGCGTCCACACCTGTGGAGTAACGGTCAGCGCGTCTGGCTGCGAAACCAGGTGGCCCATTTTATTCAAAGGATTTAATTTTGGAAATAGTGTCTTTAAGATATGTAAATATCTTCGGATTTTGTTTGTTTTTTTTTTTTTTTTTCTACAGGTTTGACTGTTTGTTATTCTTTTCGTTTACTTTATTATACTTTGTGTGGTGATTTTAATATATTAAGTGTATATAATATGGGCGAATATGGATTTAATATAATTGGGTTCGAATCCCGGTCGGGGCAAGTTACCTGGTTGAGGTTTTTTCCGGGGTTTTCCCTCAACCCAATACGAGCAAATGCTGGGTAACTTTTGGTGCTGGACCCCGGACTCATTTCACCGGCATTATCACCTTCATATCATTCAGACGCTAAATAACCTAGATATTGATACAGCGTCGTAAAATAACCCAATAAAATAAAATAAAGTACTGGCAGACACCAAAATAAACAAATTCTGCCGTTATCAACCCAGCTCCGACTACAAAAACTTCCAAACAATAAATCAGTTATTTAATTAATAAAATTGAATAATTAGATAACAGAAAGATCAATATTTCACAGTATTGCAATGTCATGTCTTACAAGGCCCAAACCAATGTTTTCATGTAGAATAAACAAAAAAAAACTGTTTTAATAACTTTTATACAAACTTAATGGATTTTAATTAATTGTCATGACTGACAGGAAAGAGATAACCCTAGTCTACAAATACATTTTTTTAACACACCAAGGTCATTTCCTATAATATGATTTGGTTATTTAGTTTATAACCTTTACAGTTTGAAGTTTGTGTAAAGTTTGACAGAAAATTGTGTGCCTGGTTAAGGAATATATGATGTGGAGAGAATCAGACTACACTAAATATGAATAACACAAAATTGGGAGGGAAAAGTCCTGTGCTATTTGTGGGTAGGAAATTAGAACTTGATTTTTTGGAGAGAATCGGTGTCACCTGGATTTATCTTTCGTCCTTGGCGCTGGATGTTTGTCTCTTTCCATATCCTATCCTATGTTATATCAGCGACGGTCCTGTGTCATGCTGACCCCACGGCCAGAGAGGCCGGCAATGTGTGCCTGTCTAGTGTTGATAAAAAATTATACACTTCTCTACACCACCTTGGATTTTAAGTCGGTATGAAAGGAGGAGGTGAAACATGGCAAAGAAATGAGAAAAAATGAGACTAATTTATTCATATACGACTGACGTCCGCACACGTCGTGTGTTGTGTTTGCTGTCTTAACATGTAAAGAAACCACAACAACTGTAGACGCCACAATCCATGTAGTGGCCTGCACGTTCTCCGGACCTGTCGCCACTCGACTTCTTCCTGTGAGGAACTGTAAAAGACAATAGCAGACGACATACAGCAACGCATTCGACAGGGTTGTGTGTCCATTCAGCCAGTATCATACCGGGTAGTTATGCGGTCTTTCGGGGAACGCCTTCGAATGTGCATTAATGTGAATGGTCACCATTTGGAACATCTTCTGTGACTCTCAAAGCATAACATTATCACATTGGAAGTACGGTGTTTCATTTTGTTGTGATTGATTAGGAAGGTGACATTGTGATACGTTTTTGAACTCGTCTTAATGTGTGTAATCAATGTAACATCATTAAAGTATGAAGTGCTATTTGACAAACTGATGACGTCACGTGTATCTTGTACCATAATGTAGTTACATGCACCAAATCTCCACACTCATGTTAGCCTCTCGTTCTAACATAACGCTCAAAAACAAAAATTCCAATACCTATCCAAACAAAAAAGTTATAATAGGTGCACAACATAAATGGGAATTTTAAAACTTCAAGTGCTTTTTTATATATACACTAGTGTCCAAAAGTTAAGCATAATTCGTGAAACAGAGAAATGAAAGGGAAAATTGTGAGCATTCGCTATAAAATTTCATCACAGCGTGTGCCGCATCGTACTTGTGCATAGGGAGGGGGTACCCCAACCTCCGCCTCCCCTCCGAATCAACACGTGTTTAGAAGGCAAGCAAACAGACCCAGTGCGGCTCATTCGTTCTTGTTCTCTCATTGTGAACAGAGGGTAGTTTCTTATCACACTGTATACAGGACAGCACCAACATGCCACAGAGACGCCAACTGGACCCTGTTTTGAAAGGTAGAATAATCGGACGTCTGGAAGCAGGTCAGAAACAGACCGAAGTCTCTCACATACAGATCTAAACATCTCCGCAGCTGGTACTGTGAATGCCCAGAGATACAGAGACGAGGTATTGGAACGACATGTGTGACTTTTCTGAGGTGCAGTTGGTCCACACTTCATCCGCATAAAGCCAACCTGGTGGGCGAGTATCTTGAGGGGGAAGATATCCAGCGCATGGACTGGCCAGCGATGTCCCCGGATCTGAACCCTATAGAGCATGCCTGGTATGCATTAGGAAGACGAGTTGCAATCCGCCAGCCTCCATCGAGGACACTTCCAGCCCTCCGTAATGCTCTTCGTCAGGAATGGAAACAGCTGCCTGCAGAGCTCTTGAACCACCTGATAGAGGGCATGCCACGATGCTGCGACGCCTGTGTAGCCATGAGGGGTAACCACACCCCATATTAACCGCTCAGCACCATCATTATTGTGGAAATGATAGATTTGTACCGTAATTGTGTAAAATGTGTCCCTAGGCCACAATAAGACAAAATTTGCTGATTTGTGTTATTCTGTTACATACCAGATCCTGTCTGATTCATTTGTACAAGTTTGGTGCCATTCTGATAGGTTGGGAACAAAATATTGAATTATGCTTAACTTTTGGACACTAGTGTATATTAAAAATACTACTACATTCTTTAAATATATTTTGAAAAAAAGCACTTAAAGTTTTTAAATTCTGTATGGAGGGATTTGTTACATATAATGTAAAGCAAATGTGTACAAAATTTCAGAACCATATTATCTTTAATAGATGATGAGAAAATCTTCCTTATATTTAGTGATATCAGGTTAGGTTAGGTAGATTCGTAATTAGGCTTCCTGACATGGTAAGGTATTGCAATTAAGTATCATAATAGAGTCAGTCGTCAGTCAATGTAAATATCTTAGCCTACCAAATTTCAGATCGATAGCTAAAAAATTGTGGAATTAGTGATTAATTACATATAGGCCTAACATGTATTGGAGACTACGCCTCGTCTTAAAGTTATTGCCAGCTTCTCTATAGATGTTATCGGATATCTAGTCCAAATGGAAGATTGCCACCTGACACCGCCGAGATATTACATGATAGCCACAAGACAGCGGGCAAACACTCAGTCTCGTGAACAGAAAACACATTTCTCTCACTGTCAGCTCCAGGACTATTATTACTACTATTAATAACGACATACCGGGCATATTTCCCAATCAATCGGGAGACCAATGTCTAGGTCAGTAGTCTGTGGTAGTTATCATTGTCTTCCGCTAGCAACAAACAAAATTGAAAACTACCAAGACGATAGAGCAAGGGAACCTAATGGCTGATCCACGTGATTAAACAAGATTCCTAAGATGGGCGATTCCAACTGTTAGATAAACATTTACTGCATAATTGCACTCTGGCACAGAAGATATTTCTTCAACAATAATTCAGTCGGGATTATTTTGGAAGCCTAACTTGCCACTGAAGACGTGGGACAATTCTCTTTCTCCAGACAGCTATTAAAAGTGTGTCCTAATCCAATGAAAAACAAAAGAATGTCGAATAGAATGCTATTGTGATGGTGTGTTAATTCTTCCAGGCAGATTCTTTTTATGTTCCAATAAATCAGTGGCGGAAAGTTACAGTTGTGGAGAATGTTAATGTTCAATGTTTCTTTCTCTTTATTTCCAAGACTGAAAATAAGTTAACTGTATATCTCAGAATACGAGATGCCTTTAAGTAAATTTAGTATACTACATAGATTTATTATTTTCCATTTTCTATCTTCCCTTATAAATGTTTCATTAGTAACTAAAACTCTTATACTGAATTGCATTTTAATCTACCAAAAGCCGCGATACTTCTATCGGTGCTTATACTATGGCAACTATGTCCATTTAAGCACGTTTTCAGGCAAGTAATTTAAGCGGGAAGCGTGTTATTTTCCTTACAAGCAAGAACGCAAGAGAGTTAGGCGTGGAGTCCAGAGCATAAAGGGGAACTGAACTACAAATTACATATTTGTTTCATTTAAAAATGAGTAAGAGGTCTGATTGTGCATTATAATGGCGAAAACTAGAACTCGATCCGACTTACCGTTTGCGAGTTGTAGCGTATTGTATAGGCATCCAACAAACAAAACTCAGTGCGCAGAAACCAGCGGACGTAACTGTCTCGCGCAGATGACGTATGCTCCCTTTCCCAGCATGCTCCCGTCTCCAATCACACCACCACACTATGCGCATGCATTATCTTCTTGTGCTTAACTGAACACGTGTTATTGCTACAGAGTCAGGGAGTCGCATAACGTTTTATTTTAAATATTAATTTAATTTAAATATTTAAAAATTAAATATGAGGACAATTCCAGTGAAGATTGATACCGATTGTGACTTAGAAAGAGACGATGTTGACATCTTGTAATGTTATATTCACTTAATTGGTTATTGTTACAGCTGCTCTTTGAGTGCACATGTCCGCAACCGTAGCCGTTATAGCTATACCAGTAGCCGCTTATTAAAGAACCCGTCTACTGCAGGGGGGTAAGAGGGGTATAGCATGCGCGGCGCGAGGAATCTCAGCTGAGTTTTACTTGTAGGATACTTATAGCAGAGCGAGCTCCAAAGTCGTGACGTCACATGGCTACTGCAAGCAGAAGTTGGAGTACAGCTGTTTCACTTGAGGTCAGAAACTTGTATGCATTGTTGTAATTACTGTACACTCCACTCCTACCGTAACTTGCCTCAACACAAGACATTATAGGCATCCAACAAGCAAAACTCAGTGCGGAGAAACCAGCGGGCGTGACTGTCTCGCGCAGATGACGTATGCTCCCGTTCCCAGCATGCTCTCAAGCCTACTGCAGGGGAGTAACAGGGGTATAGCATGCGCGCCACGAGAAGTCCGAGCTGAGTTTTGCTTGTAGGATACCTATAGTTTTACTGTTGCAATCTTTATTCACACAGTTAACCCAATCCGAAAAAAGTACCTGTCTCTCATTTCCGCTTTTGTAGGTTTGGCTTTGTGGAGCGAACCCATATTGCAGGGTATATCAATCCAATCACTAACATCTGGTATTACATACTTCAGAGATGTGTTCATTAACGTCATTCACTATTTGCTTTACAAGATTTTACCTCCCCTCGAATGTTTTCTTCTCGTACTTTTTCTTATAAATCCAATCTCGAGATGATTTAGAAAATTGCACTGAACCGCCGACAACTTCTTTGCCTTGGTGGAAGTTGTGGTCAAGACCTGCTATCATTGACCTTAAATACATGCCTTCAAATGAAAAACAGGATCTTTTGGCACATATTTAAGACGTTCGCTATGATAATATTCAAGACTTCCTGTGTGACAAATGATTGAGATGCATAATGTCATTTAAAAATCTAGTATTCATAATGATGTTATGTAAGTCATGGTAGTCTTTGGAATGCTTAGTGAGCCAATTGGTTGCTTTAATTTCTTCAGCACGCCGTGAGCACATGATTGGAATTTATCATTACCTTACCAATTGTGAATGTTAACAATGTGATTCAGAATTGAGGTAAATTTCTCCTTTAGCACCACACTGTCATTCTCACACGTAGATGATTTCCACCATAAATGATTATAAATTGATTGTTTCCATTCATGAAGGACGGAGGATTTCGGCACACTGTTAATCTTTTTCATTAGAGATTTAGCAAGGTGCCAAACATCAAATTCGTGGTGTATGTGTGGAAATTTGTTTTTCATTAGGCCTAAAGCTCTAATGCCAGTGTGCCTGTCTGTTAGGAACATTTAATAGAAAATTTCTCATCCATAGTGCTTAATATTTTTTTCACAGGCAGCTCTTTCAATGTCACCCGCTACAGTTCCTCTTCGTACAATTAGAAAATCTAACATTTTATTCGGTGCTAAATTTATTATGGAATACGTGTCATACTTGGCAGAAAAACCAGGAGAGTCTATCTCCACATAAACGTAAACTTAAATCGCTCATAGCATCTACGTAGTTAGCCTCTGCAGTAGAGGAGAAGGTGGTAATATGGGGCGGAGTTGTAAAATAGGACGCGGCTGTTTTTCTTAAATTAGTGGCGCTATCAGTTACGTACAGTGGCATATTTTCCTCCTCCGGTAGCCTTTGTCTGCAATGGGATACAGTACCTTCATCGAATGAGAGTTGTACATGAGAGGGGGCCATGTTCATTACGCCAGTGCTAAAAGTTTTTGCAGAGGTTGCTTTTCTCGGCTGTTACGTAGTAACAAATTAAGATATAGAAATTATCTTTATACGTAAAATAAAGTAGGATGTATAGATTTGTAATACCCAACATCATGGAAATCAAATGCCATTATAAATTTAATTTATTCAAGGTTTTATGCTGTGGTATGACTGGTAGTATTATGGGACAGGGTTATCCCATATTACAAGATTACTATTCGTGTGGGGAAAATAGATGTACAGGGTTCTAATTTGTGTGTAAGGTACTGATAAATGTGCATGGAAGGTGCCTTCACCTTTGGAAAATGGAGAACTTCATATTTTTGACGTAACTGTCAAGACATTTCATATGAATTCTGTGTCTAATGTGTTACCAGTGTTCATATCTTTAAATATTGTATGTGATTTCAGGCTTAATTTTTAGAATTTACGCAGGCAGCTTGTCTCATATTGCAATCTTATTTTCTGGAAGTCCAATTATGTGGCACGAGAACCTTATACAACATAACACTTCATTCCTTGATACAATCATGTTATGACTTTGCTCACATAAGGAGAAATAATATTCCTATAAGAGATCACTCAAATCTCATTTTTAACTTCGTTGTTTTCAAATTAGAGACTGTGAAAAAAGACTGTCCCATATTACCATCTCCTCCTCTATACAGAGTGTTTCCGGGCTAGTGTTACAACCTTTCAGGGACGATGGGGAAGGGCACATGTATCAATTTGAGATCAGGAACCCTGATCCGGAAATGACTGAATCGAAAGTTACAAGCAAAATGAAATAATTTCATGAAATGAAATAATTTCATTCCTCTGTACACCTTATTTATATGTACATCTGTACATCTTACACATACTGTATTCATCTGACGTTGTTTACGTTGTCTACTTACAGTATTCCATTCAGTGCGCTGTCTGAGGGGTGGGGACAGGAAACTACACTAAAGCCATGCAGATAGCGTAATGTGTAACGGACATGGTCGGTCCTGATATGCACGTCTGTAGACAGCAGTGTTGCAGTGTCCAGTCGATCAGTCCTAGTGAAATGGAGGAGTACACGAGAGCGGAATAAGCAGACATGATTTTCGAATACGGATGAGCCAACGGGAACAGTAGACAAGCTCACAGATTGTATTGGGGCAAGTACCCACGTAGGAGACATCCGGCCCATACCATCTTTCCCCGACTGTTTAAAAGGTTAAGGGAAGGAGGGCACGTGGTGCGAAATTATAATTCCATTTCTACACAACTACTTTTGCTTATAAAGTTCCACTCAGTCATTTCCGGACCAGGGTTCCTTATCTCAAATTGATACATGTGCCCTTCCCCATCATCCCTGAAAGTTTGTAACACCAGCCCGAAAACACCCTGTATAAGAACACGTGGGGTGATCGCATAACATAGCGAAATAGCAATAACTTCGAGAATTAGATACAAAACGTACAACTGGTTCAATCCCGAATAGAATATTGCGTTTTTATCAAATAAGCACGTTGAGTGATGTTCAGTGTGATATGCAAAAACTATACGGGAAAAGTAGCATTCAATTACATTATGATGTGTTTCACTAGGAAACGTCTGAATTAAGTGAAGACTTGCTGAATCCTATCATGAAAACCGCCACTGCTCTTCGAAGCACGTCCGTCCCGTAACAGAAGGCAGATGGCCAATTGGAATGTCCTGCAGAGAGCGCGCACGTCTTTCGCATTCCCTTGCCCATAGATGAGACCCTGAACTGACGGGTCTTCTTTCTACACGGGCCACAGATCCACCTGTTCATGTTTCCGACCGACTATACAAATTTGGTTGTGGAGAAGACCTTCACTCTTTTTTTCTTCCAAAACTTCAAGAGAGAGAAAGAAAAAAAGTACCTGAATCATTTATTGCGTGAATGTCAAGAGAACAACATGTAAAGCTTCAAACCAAGAAGGTTATATGGTTCTCATCTAAATCTTAAAAAATATATATACGAGTATATAGCTAGATACACGCAAAAATGCAGAAATGCTGATGGGAGGACATAGGACAGAGATATAACTTGTCAAAAAGACATATTCGAACATGGATAATGAAAACACACATTTAGGTAAAAATCTAAAAGCTAACTTTGTTTTAAAATTTGTCTATAATTTGAATAAAAGACACAATAACTAAAGACAGCTTGGGGCATAACTGTAATACAAGAGCGTGATAAAAAAGGTTGAACTTACTATATTTCTATACCGCAAACCTCGAAATTTGAGTATTAGTTGCAATTGATGAAGTTGCTAATACCACAGTCTAGTATATACAGACACGAAGCTTGAGTTTTGAGGGTGATAGGAACAATAGACTGTGTCGGTACTATTTCGCATTGTCTGTAATGAGGCGATAGCGATCCTAGTGGTTAGCAACTATCTATGGATGCATATTTACTACGTATTGAGCTTCGTGACTATATACTAGACTGTGCTAATACTACAGGTGTTAAATCTCCAATTGTGAATAAGAATATAAATCCTAATCGTTCTGGTGAACAAAATTTAATTTGGTGAGATCTAAATTGGGGGCGAGACCTCAAAATTCTAATTCAATATTTACGCGATATAAGATCACAACCTTCCCATTCGTTATTTTCATGACCTAAATACTTATATGTATCGATTGTAATATCGAATAGGTTTCCTTTACCCGTAGTCTTCGAGCTCATTTATATTGAAGAAAGACGGTTTACGCCTGAAAATCATTCCAAGGATTTCGTTGCTCAGTGGTTAGAATATGGCACAGATTGTTTTCGTTTGCATACAAGAACAAATTAATATGTAATTGGTATGAGTTTTCAGACTCTGTTAAGTGTATTGTGTGATGGCTTTAAATATCGTTGATAGTTATAATCATGGGATATTGGCATACAGTATAAAATATAGTTACAATGCTTTTCACACAACTTAGTTCGTACGTCTCATCTTCATCGTGGCCACGATATTCTGTCTGGGGGCACGTAATATTTAATTCATTATAACTAACAGCGACCGAATCTTAACATTACAAGTCACGTTGCTTAAATGTTGTTCTGGGCGACTAAAAGTTGCTACCTCCATGAATTAACAATCAAACATTCTCGTGGGAGCAGATAAACAAGTTTTTTTTTCTTCTACCATATTACTAATGTCAAAACAAGTGCTTATAAATTTGCTATCCCTTCGAGAGCAATAACGAGGGCCGTGAAGAAAGTAAATTTACCTGTGACCGTTTACAGAAAGAAAACATAATGTCATGGAAAGATTTATTGGAACAGATACAGAAATTTTGTTGAGCTATTTTTCAACATATTTCCCGCCAGAATTAAGACATTTATCATACCTTGGGATCAACAGAGCAGTGCAGATGGTTGTCACACACTGATTCCGATCTTAGGCGGCAGACGTCTACGACACAAAGATACAAAAGTTGATCCCATGGTATGAAAAATGTCTCAATTCCGGTGGGAATAAGTCGAAAAATAGTTCAACAATTGCTGTATTTGTTCCAATAAATCTTTCCATGAAATTGTGTTTTCTTTCTGTAAACGGCCTCAGGGAAACATAATTTCTTCACGGCCTTCGTAATTCCGTTCGAGTGGCCAGAATTGATATAAGCACTTGTTTTGACACTATTAACATGGTGGAAGGAAAAATTAACTATTTTTTCTGCCCCCACGAGAATATTTGCCTGGAAGTCGCATGAAAAGGGATAGGTATAGCCTTAGACCTTCCATAGTACAAGTGGTTACCATGGAAAAAGTAAGCTTCTGTTTGCAGAAATAGTTACTCCAGGTTTGGTGTCAAAATGTTTAGCCGATTCCATATTGTTTTTTTTTTTTTTTTGTTTTTGTTTTTTTTTTTTTTTTTTTTTTTAAGAAATTATGTGAGATAAATAATTCAATTTTGATAATATTGAGTATCGGTGCTGATGAAGTACCTATGTATTTTTAAAGGGTTGTCTGGCCATGAAATTTATGCGGATATGGTAGTTGCATTGAGGAAACACTGTCCTTCGTACACTACCATAAAATATTGGCTTGCGGAATTTCAGAGAACAAGAACAGAGATCAAAGATGAACACAGTGTGGGAAGACCTGTTTCTGTGACCACTTCAGAAAATGACGATGACATGACTCTGGAGGATCGACTAATTGGGCTGAAACGTATATCAGAGACTTTGAAAATGTATTATTAATGAGTCTTTCACATTGTACATCGTGATTTGAACAAGAGAATCTGCTAATGAACCCCTAAATGCCTGAACGCTTATCAGAGTGACAAATTTTCAGGCAGCTTGCTGCCATTTTAAATAGAATTATTTTAAGTTTTTGGATCGTATTGTAACTATGGACAAAACTTGGATGTACTACAATCCAGAAACAAAGAACAATCACAGAATGGAAACATTTTGGCTCACTCCTCCTCAAGAAAAAGAAAATTTCGTATTCAATAAATCAGCAGGAAAGGTCCTCGTATCCATTTCTTGTAACAAAGAATAATTATGATATATTACTCAGAACAAGATAAAATTATGACGGCATCATAGTATTCTTTTTTACCAATTCGGGGATAAAATTGTGGAGAAAAGCTCTGGTAAACCTGCTCAGGAAGATCTGATTGTGTTGCAGAAAATTGATGAAGTTGACTTTGAATTCATCATTTCTCATATCCCTCCCCTTGAAAAAAAAAACACATTTTAAGGAACAAATTTTTAGTTTTCATCGAATTAAGAGTTGTTTGCAGACCAACAAGGTGGAAGAATTGTTCACAAACTAAGACATTGTTTTATGAGCGCTATGCTAAGTGGAGCTAAAATGTGATTGAATAAGTAAAAATTTGTGATATAGTATGTTAGAATAAGAACTCACCAGTACTGTCTCGTATTAAACAAAATGATTTAAACATAGATTACTGATGTTTCTTTTCTAAAGTCCTTCATTCTTTACGAAATCTATAGTGCCTACTAATAATAAATCTGTAGCCGAAATTTTTCTGGTAATTTTCGATTTTCCAAAAATAATTGGTCCTAACATATATAATTAGGCCTAACCACCCTGAAACCGAAAATCGCTTTTTTGAAATTTTTGTTTGTATGTCTGTCTGTCTGTCTGTATGTTTGTTACCTTTTCACGCGATAATGGCTGAACGGATTTCGATGAAAATTGGAATATAAATTAAGTTCGTTGTAACTTAGATTTTAGGCTATATGGCATTCAAAATACATTATCTAAAAGGGGGGTTATAAGGGGGCCTGAATTAAATAAATCGAAATATCTCGGTTATTATTGGTTTTTATGAAAGATGTTTCATAACAAAAGTTTCTTTAAAAATGATTTCTGATACGTTTTATTCTTTGAAACATTTTGACAGGACTGATATTTAATGAGATAAATGAGTTTTAAAATTAAAATAACTGCCATCTAAGGCGGTGTATTGAAATAAAAAAACAAATGACTTCGTCTATAAGGGGCCTTGGACACAACAATCGAAAGCTATGAAACATAGCCTACAGACAATGTTTCTGTGTTTGTATGAAGTAATATCGGAAGCTAAATTAACCGATTTGTATAATTAATTATTATTTCATCATTGGAAAGTGTAGTTTCTCTGGATGGACATAATGCTATAATGTTATTACAGTAACTTGTGGGTGAATTGAGGACAGGTAAGATTAAAATAGCTTCTTATGCACAGAAAACTTGATAGGTTATTCTGTATATTCATTTCCTGTATTTCTTAAAATAATGTTTATGAACATATTCATTTTTATCTCAGAGAATTAACGAACAACGAGAGTGTATTGATTTAGTATGCAGTAATAGTACGTTAGCTTAGCAATCCATTATTTTATAATTCAAATTTTAACTATGCTCAATTGAATCGTGTTAAAATACATAAAATATATATGCAATAAATGCAATGCAAAAAAATTGGGTAATGAGCCAAGCAGATTATGTTGCGCTGTTGTAAAAATTGTTGCTCCTGAGATTCAAGAGCTCCCACAACAAATTAAAAACTTTCTAATTCGAGTACATCCGTTATCAACACACTTTTTATATAATAATATAATATAATATAATATAATACAATACAATAATAAATCTGTAGCCAAAATTTTTCTGTTAATTTTCGCTTTTCCAAAAATAATTGGTAATAACAATTAAGAAACATGTTAAAGGAATCGTCATTGCACCAAATGAGTGTCTCTGGATCAAAATGACCGCATTTTAATATTTTAAATACAATTTAAATTAAGTAACATATTAAGCGATTTATCCTTCTCTCTAACACGAATGTTCCCTGGATCAAATGCCCTATTTTAATTATGTAATTACTTTATATTTATTTCTAACGGGTGCAGCGAAGCGCACGGGTACGGCTAGTTCTAAATATTTTTTAATAATCCTAAACATATTTTGTCTGTTCTCAGGCCACATGGAGTTATGTACCCGTGAACATTTTTTGACACAATGATGTTGCAAAGTTAAAACATATTTCACATTTGCTGTACGACTTGTGATATAAAAATTACTCAAACTTGAGGCCTATTAAGCGCAAAGAATTGATACAAATACTGTAAGAAAGCTGACTCCATATCCTTTCTAATGAAAGGTTGCATGGATATTTTACTAGTTTTTAAAATGTCAAGGTCAGTCATTATGACATTTGAGCTTTAATTATAGAAAGTGCGCCCTTGGATTTTGTTTTAAATAATATATTTTATCTGTCATTGAATGTACTATCTACGTTTTAAATTTGAATGTGACTACTACATTGTCAGAAGTTATAAATTTTAGTACAATGTAAAGGTACTTGGTTGGAAGAACACAGAGTTGGTTACACTGACTAAATTGCTACATAATATACATCTTAATATCAGAAATGAGTTAGGATTGTTAAGGTAGTGGTACAAAAGTAAATAAGAGTTGTTTCGAGCTTGAAATTGTGATAACACTGTTACTTAGTTATTAGGCTGTATTTTCGTAGCATAAGAATGCTGCAATCGAGCAAGGTGGCTTAGTGGTAACATATTACACTAGCACTTTTGAGGTCATATTATACAGGGTGATCCACGAGGATTTACCGTCCCTTACGGAGCTTATTTCCGAAGACATTGTGAACAAAAAAAGTCATATAAACATGTGTCATAATCTCAATATTTTCAGAATTACACTAATTTGAAGTTGTTTCTAAAATACCATTATTCTTGAGTTTTAAGGGTAAAAAAATATTACAAATAAAGAATTAACTATTCAGGAGTATCATTTCTTTAATTAGCTAGTATGCTGAAGCTAGAAATGTGTTGTGAATTCCATAATTACATCGTACAGAATTTTTTTTTTCGATTTTTACCTACAAAATTACATTTTCTTACGCATTTTCACAATTGTTACAAATCACGCCATTATTGTAAATTGTTTAAGACTATACATAATTAAATAATTAAAATGTAAAGAATCAAGTTCCTAAAGTCATATGGTTTGTAACAATTTTTGTGGTAAGTTCGTAAGAATGATGTCATTTTTAGTTAAAAATTGGAAAATAGAATGTGTAGAAAGCAATAAACAACATATTTTTAGTTTCAGAACATAGCGAATTAAAGAAATGACACTTCTGAATAATTCATTCTCTATTTGTAATATTTTTTACCCTTAAAACTAAAGAAAAAAGGTATTTTACTAGCAACTTCAAATTAGTGTAACTCTGAAAATATTGTGATCAGGACCCATGTTTATATGACATATTTTGCTCAGAATGTCTTCGGAAATAAGCTCCGTAAGTGACGGTAAATCCTCGTGAATCACTCTGTATATCACTTGAAAGCTCATTTCATAAGGTATCCAATGACACCAAGCCCACAACTGTATCTTTAATGGACTTGAAGTTATAGCGCTTTTAAAACTGGTCAATGCATCAAATTTTGACATATCAGCCGATTTTCAAAGATTGATAGCTTGAAATCCAATCGCTAAACACATCTAAAACTGTCAATTTTCTAGAAAAAATTATTACTTACTTACAAATGGCTTTTAAGGAACCAACAGGTTCATTGCCGCCCTCACATAAGCCGGCCATCGGTCTCTATCCTGTGCAAGATTAATCCAGTGTCTATCATCATATCCCACCTCCCTCAAGTCCATTTTAATATTATCCTCCCACCTGCGTCTTGGCCTTCCCAAAGGTCTCTTCCCCTCCGGTCTCCCTATTCACAATCTATACACATTTCTGGATTCGCCCATACGTGCTACATGCCCTGCCCATCTCAAACGTCTGGATTTAATGTTCCTAATTATGTCAGGTGAAGAATACAATGCGTGCAGTTCTGTCTTGTGTAACTTTCTCCATTCTCTTGTAACTTCAACCCTCTTAGCCCCAAATGTTTTCCTAAGAACCTTATACTCAAACACCCTTAATCTCTGTTCCTCTCTCAAAGTGAGAGTCCAAGTTTCACAACCATGCAGAACAACCGGTAATATAATTGTTTTATAAATTCTAATTTTCAGATTTTTTGACAGCAGACTAGATGACAAAAGCTTCTCAACCGAATAGTAACAGGCATTTCCCATATTTATTCTGTGTTTAATTTCCTCCCGAGTGTCATTTATATTTATTACTGTTACTTCAAGATATTTGAATTTTTCCAGCTCTTCGAAGGATAAATCTCCAATTTTTATGTTTCCATTTCGTACAATATTCTCGTCACGAGACATAATCATATACTTAGTCTTTTCGGGATTTCCTTCCAAACCTATCGCTTTACTTGCTTCAAGTAAAATTTCCGTGTTTTCCCTAATAGTTCGTGGATTTTCTCCTACCATATTCACGTTATCTGCATAAACAAGGAGCTGATGTAACCCATTCAATTCCAAACCCTGTCTGTTATCCTGAACTTCCCTAATGGCATATTCAAGAGCGAAGTTAAAAAGTAAAGGTGATAGTGTATCTCCTTGCTTTAGCCCGCAGTGAATTGGAAAAGTATCAATGAACAATTACTACGTCTTCTAAATGTGGAATACGTTTTGTTAAAATAAAAAAAACAAAGTTTGAGAATTGCACTTTTTTCTGATTATTTGGTAGGAAATTACCCAATTAACAGTTCGTACCTCGTACAGATGATGTATGCAGAATATAGTTACAGTCCCTGGAAAGAAATAAAATGAAAGACCTTCCGAAAAGTGGTCATGAAAAATGAACTGCTTGATAGCTGTTGAGCTCACTGTATGATAACTTGACACCGTACATCGGCCTCAACATTTCACGAGGTGACTTGCACCGCATGTTCTCGGAACTTCAAGATCGCTTGCGTTTCCATATGAGTAACAAAAGCCATTCACCGCTCTTGAAACGTCGCAAGTGTTGTACAGCATTTACAAAAAAAAAAAGACAATGTAAAAATAAAGAGGAGCCGAGCATTTTATTGCAGGAGTTCAAGGAGACCTCAAACACAAATACTGTCATAGCATTTTAAGGTGAAGCCTTACAGTTGCTCTTTTATTGCTGGTGCCTTCACTGCAAATAAAACGTTTTGCATAACTCTGCCGGGGGCATATCCATAAAAAGCAACACATAAACCGTGCACGTTATTTTATATTCTGAATTAATTCCCTTAAATACATACAATAATAATGATAATATCAGAGCTATGGAAATTTGGTAACAATTAAAAGTAAAATAGTAATCAATGGCATCAATGATGTATTTCAAATATCTAGGTTTCAACGTGGGATGTAATAAAGAACGAGATATCAGTGATAAGTTACAAAGATTCCAACATATATATATGGAACTCTAAGAAGAACCCTGATTGGAAGGATTAAAGTTCTACAACATAATGGCGATCACAACCATTCTGTATGGATCTGAATGTTGGACGTCGACCCCCCCCCCCAAAAAAAAGACTGGAAGCAGCCGAGATACGTTTTTTAAGAGCGGTGGTGGGATATCGGCTTATTGATGAAAGACGAAGTGAGATATAAGAAGAGAATTGCAGATAGAAGAATAAAAAATATCAGATAAGATGGTTGAAACATGTGGAAAGAATGAATCAAGATCGATTCCCAAGAATATTATTGAATTATTACCCTAAGGGCAGAAGAGACCAAGGACGTCCATGTAAACGTTGGAGAGATCAATTTTAATTAACATTGAATAATACTTTAGTATTTTAAGCTGCAAATTTTAATATTTATAAAAACTCAATACAATTATAACATATTACTATAATACTGTATTTCACCTAAGCACAATACTTTAAGCCGGAACAGGCCAAAGACCTAACCCATGCTGTTGGTGATGATGATGAAGATGATGATGATGATGATGATGATGATGATGAATTTAACATTCAACCAGCCATATTTTACGTCGATCAATAGTCCGACACAATCATTTGGCAACAACGTGTTTTTCGTATGTAAGAGAGCACGTCTATCTCGAGAGATCCTAATTACCAACCAACGCAAGGCAAAGTGATACGAAAGAAAGGAAAAATCGGAAAAATCAAATAGGCAAAATTATTTACAAAAATTACTTTAAAACCATTTTTATAAAGAAATGAGTATTGCATGTTTCATTACCAATAAAAACCATGTTATACTAGTGTATTATAGAATAGAATAGAATGATCGTAAAATATCTTGAATTAATTTCATATTATCTATATATTGGTATACTACACTATTTTCATACCACATGTTGCAATCGATTAACAAACATATTGCTTTGGGTGACTTGAAGCATACATTGCTAACCGGGTAGATCAGTTTCCTCCTCTTCCGCTTTTTCTTCTCCTTCCTCATCCTCCTTCTCTGAAGATGGAAGTTCTGTTCCAATTCTAGTAAATTCTGATGCTTTTACAAAAATAACTACATCTGTAGACAGTGATCCCATCATTTTCCTTGGAATATGTCTGATTGAATAGCTTCGGGTATTAGCAAAAGCCTTCCGAAAATATCTTCAGTTGTAGCAGTTCTGAAAATCTTTCTGGAGTGTTATTTTTGTGGTTTTTATATTCTTGTGTTTGCATCTTGAGCCTCTCTTGGTATCTGATCAATTGAAAGTAGGGCAAAAAATATCGTAAGATACTACCTTTCTGTTGTTCAATTAATACACCATCTCTCGGAAATTATCGGAGTTTCCAGTGTGAATTTTGTTGTTTTTGATAATGATAATAATTCGACAAAAAACCGATAAATTTATGAGAAAACCGATACATTATACGATATATTGAATCAAAATTTCGATACGATATATCGCTATATCAAAACGAAAGTAACGGTATTTCGTAAAAACCAATATATCGTTCCCATCTCTATTTAAGAAATCACTTTGAAACTACAGTACTGTTTAGGAAGAAATGATAAGTACTACATGTTTTATAAGCAATATAAACCATGGCCACCCTACCCCACTATCTCCTGGTCTAGTTGCCTCATAAGTGTTGCCATGTTGGTACCACTTGTGAGTTTCAAACCTGTCTTCCGACAGTTGACTAAACAACAAACAAACAAACAAACCTCGCCTAAAATATATTTAAATTAAAGCTAATATTTTATTAACTTCATATTATTATCTATTAGTATACATTATGTTTATATTATATGTTGCAATCTATTAACAGACAGATATTGCTTTTGAATAGCTTAAAACATACCTAGCTAATCGGATAGATTGTTTTCTTCTTCTGCTTCTTTTTCTTCCTTATTCTCCTCCTCCTCTGAAGATGAAAGTTTTAATGGAATTCTTGTAAATTCTGGTGACTTCATAAGATTAACTACATCAGTGTACAGTAAACGTATAATTTTCTTTGTAAAATGTATGATAGTAGAAATAAAAGAGTTGGATGTTTGCAGAAATCTTAGGAAAAATCTTCATTTGTAGCAGTTCTGGAAATGTTTCTGGAGTGATGTTCTTTGTATGATTTTATATTGTTGTTTCTTGCATCTTGTGCTTCTTCTAACCTCTGACCAATTGGATAGAGGGCAACAGAAAAGACAAGCACATTGTGAACTAATGTGCATGTAGTATCAGGAGTAGGCCCTACTTCTCTGCAAAAATGCGCACAGTTTGTATGACACGTTCTTCATAAACTCTCTCATTGATATCATAGCCACAATACAAGTTTATACAAATTGTGAACAATCTTTTAATTGGGACTCAACAACTTCTGGGCATCGGCGTAAGAAGTTCTGCCGCACCCTTTCAAATTATCCTTTCGTGTTTTTAATCACATCACAGGCGGCTACAATTCTGGCAACTAATTCCATGTTCATCTTTACTGATCTTTTATTAATACGTGATATTAGATATCTTCATAGGAAATAATCGAGTGAATTACTTTGCAGTAAAGAGGGCCTCCCTTTCCAATCCAGAAACCAGGAAAAGTATCATTCAGATGGTTGCGGGCATCTATGAGGCGGCGCTCCATCGTGCTGCAACCACATCCTCTCACGGATAGCAAATGGCGTGTCATGGCGAACAACTCAGGCAAAACTCTTTGCACAAATCGCAGCTACATGAGTATTACGCGCCCATGTTAAATCTGCGTCCGAAAAGAATGTGAATCACCGTTCCCTCTCCCTCTGGCCTATGTGACCTATGAGTAAATACTAAGCTGATAAAGAGGTGTTTATTGTTCGTGCCAGCGAGTTGTATGAGATAGTGGTGAATACACGTGTATAGAGATGCTGAAAATGTTGTGCCCGTATAAATACTATTAAAGTGTTAATATTATGCACAGTATTTCTTACACATATTATACAAGTATATATTACCTCACTCATTGCATAACATGACCTCACTCACAGACGAAACAGTAGGTTAAATACTAACAACTAGAGCAATTAGAGCTACTAGCGCCCGTCTCTTGCATTCACGGGTCGCAAATTTAACTTGGGAGCGTAATAGATATGGATGTTGGAGATACGGCCCAATGATGGCCTTGTAGTCGACCCAGATATTTATAGCGAAACTGATTTAATCGTTTTAATCTGGCTTCGCAGATCCCAAGGTCCTTATCTCAAAATATTCAGTAGAGCATCCTCTATTTTCTCTTCAATTTTTGCATGCTTTTACTAAATCACTCGATATATTTACTACGTGGACCCTCAGCTTTCTAGAAGTGAATAACTCTTCTACGTTTCTTGCTTTATTTGCAGTAGTAACACATTCAAGCTGTTTCCGACGCTCTTTGTAACGTATCTATGCAACAAAATGAACCGTGTTTAAGCACAGAAATTATTCAGCTTCAAAATAAGCGAAATCAGACAATGCGGAAAAATACTGGAATGAAATTGGCAAGAAAAGCAAATTCCTCGAGGGGCAAAGTAACTTCGCAAGAGCCGTTTAGCACGTCCCAAGTCTGATCCAAGAGGGAATTCAATTCCTCTTTCTTTGGCAACAAGCCTGAGTTGCGACCGGACCTATGAAGTTAAGAAGCAAAAAAGATTTGTTCTAATCAAGTGTTAGTATGTGCGACGGTTGCTATGGTGATAGCTACAGTACAATCGACTGCGTCATCTGACATGAATCAATGTCGTAGTCAGACTGCGAGAGTTCTTATTTGCTGTCAAGACAGGGAGTCAAACAGCAATAACGAGCTGGGCCAACCCCCAAATAAAGAAGTTGCACACAAAGAAAATTTGCTAGCAGGACACGTTTATGATCGTGGAGTCTCCCGCCTTCATTTGGTGACTGCCGTCTTTCAGCAGCGGCTCGTACGTATTCGATTATATTTTCATACAAAATTCACCTTTCTCTTCTACCTATCCATTGTAGGGCTTAAGCCAGTAGGCTTCTTCGGCCTCAGTTTTAAATGTGAGACAATGTAATCCATGGCCGTACTACTCATTGCAGGTTAGCCAGATGTGAAACCGAATCAAATCGCTCATGAAACAGCAAAATGTCGTAAACCACACAATTTGTAAAATTAAGATTCTAACATGTATAGATTCATTAGCTACGAATACACATTCTTGCAAAATGTTTTATCCATAAAATAATTGTTCCCTCTCAATTTTATATAAAACAAAATGTATCCCAATCGTAAGAAATGTTCACAGGCAATACGTCAAATCCCAAAGTTTTAAGTTTTTTTTTTTTTTTTTTAATATCAGCATATATTCATTGTGGTGATAAAGTAAGGCTATAAATTATATGAAATCGTTTCTTTGGTCGGCGGAAAAAGACACATAAGTAAAAAAAAGTCGATTTTTCTGTTGTACCTAATCACATATGTGAAGTATTTTTTCTAATTTTTTAAATAATAAACCTTCTAGTATGTTAAATTGAAAAGAGTCTTACTTTGACCAACATACATGAATTTCATTATTATACTTATATTTATTTAAGAGTAAATTTAAAAAAAAAAGTATCTCCTGAAAAATTATTATTATTTTTTTTTTACTTTTGTTTTTTTTCACGCCGACCAAAGGTTTACATTCAGAATCTAACTTGAAACTGCACAAAAATATCTAGTTTTTTTTAGCTCTCCTGCAAAATATAGTTGTGGTTGGTTACCACATTTTGCTGTCTCATGAGCAAAATTTCAATGCGGTGATAATGGAGAAGTGGCGAAATGAGTAATTATTTTGTAAATAATTTTTCCTCGTCGAATTTAGTTGTTTATTTATGGAATTACAACGTAGGCCTACACCCTTAGAAAAAGTTTTGTCGCACAGATACTTTTAAGTCTCAAAAAGAAGGCAGTGCGCATGATCAGACATACAACGAAATATAACTAATTTTATTACATGAACTAGGCCTGCTCGTATTCTTGTGAACCAGGTCCTTCGTCCTCTGATCATGCGCACTGCCTCCTTTCTGGGACTTGTAAAGTATCTGTGCGACAAAACTTTTTCTAAGACTGTACACATACCTTTCAGTTGAAACACTAGATTCTCCCACAACCACTGGAGAAAAATAGAATAGTTCTGGACTAAAGATGATGAGCAAAACTAACAGCCGCTCTCGCTCGCTATGTTCATTGCATTTGTCTTTCGAGTCTCGACTCGTCATTCTCGTACGCTTAGAGTCTCGCTCATCATTCTCGAAATAATGAGACAAAAAGACAAAACAGAACAGTATCTTAGTTATCAAAATGTTCTGGTTCCATTATATTATATTACCCATGGTTATATAAATAGAAAAAAAATTCTGAAATAAATTTGAATTTCTAAGAAATATAAAACATAACATTGATATATTTTTATTTGAGATTGCACACTTTATCTTAAACATATGAAAAGAAAATTCCTAACCTTTTAATAAGGGCCTAGTAAATTAAATAAATACTGGAGAACGGATATTATACATTGTAAGGTAGAGATGTTTCAAATAGGCTACTTGATTGTTCAAACATATAACAGTTGCCAAAGTAGATAAAAGTTCAGTCAGGTATAAACAACTGTGGCGATTCAAGGCTGCTTGACTTCGGGAGTCATCAATATCGAGTCTCGGAACACTCACAACCAGTCTTTACGTCAAGGACGCGACGTAATACAACATTGTCGTGCGGGCTTTCTGCTTTGCGGGCGCTGTTAGTCTCGCTTTCTCTATCGTTTTCATCTCTATTCTGGACAATATAAAGTTTTAAGTGAAACGCTCTGTTAACCATCGGAAACTCGTCGTTTTGATATGGGAATAAATACACTACAGTTGTAGGCTAAAGAACTAATATCTAATGGGTACAATGATTATTGTAGTGATCATAAACATTATGAAACGTGGTGGTGGTGACAGTATTTGGGATGGTAGTGATGATTGTGGTGATAGTGTTTTAATGATAATATATCAATATCCACGCATATTTCTTTACCATAAAAATTAATGTGGCTAGAAATGCAGTAATTGAGTCAATAAAAATGTTCAACTAAAATTGCCCACTATAATTATTTACCTTGTATTTTGGGTGAAAGATGTTTCGTCGGAATGCATTGAAGTGTACTTACCTGCAACAAAAACAGAAAGGGAAATTATTACCATAATTTGACTTAAAATATAAAACAAGTACAGACGTTAACTCCAAGTTATCTGACACTCAAAAATAGTAAAAATACTGAACTATCTGAAAATGAAAAAAGTACTGGTTGAGTTATGTTTATGATAGGGTAGCTACCGCAAGGCAGGAACAATAGTCAAAATTCTGAGAATGAAAAATGAAGTAATATGAAATGTATAACAGAAAAACAAGATAAATTCTACGTTAAGACAAGAACGAAATACAGGTAAAATTCTACAAGTTCCGAAGATGAAGACGAGTTTAAATAAAATTGTAATAGATCTGAAAACGTAACATATAATTTTAATAACTGCGACATTGAAATCTAGGAAAAATTCTAACATGTGTGACACGGAAAGAAATTCTAAGTGATCTGACACCCAAAAAAGATTACAATCGAGGAAAAATTGCAAGTCTTCCTAATAAAAAAATCATAAAAGTTCATAAAATATAAACAAATAGCAATATTAGGTGCTTTTATTTTAGGAGTCGCCCTGAGTGGCGCAGTTGGTATAGCGCTGGCCTTCTATGTCCGAGGTTGCGAGTTCGATCCCGACTCAGGTCGATGGCATTTAAATGTGCTTAAATGAGACAGGCTCATGTCACTAGATTTAGTGGCATGTAAAGGTGCGTACACACTTAGCGAACGAACAACGAACGAATGATGAAGCGAAATTTCGTTGTTCGTTCGCTATTTGGAGCAACGTACAAATTATCAGCAAATGGTTGGAAAACATTCACGTTCGCTGATTATCCGCAATAATGGCAGACGAAAATATAATTATAGCAAGCGCAGCCATTGTTATTATAGGCAGTTTAATAAAAGGAAAGTTAAAAAACAAAAGGCGATGGTGGCAGACGCCACTCTACGAAAGTCGCAATCAATATAGAGGCACTGACTTGCTTCATGATTTACGTCGAATGGAATCGGGACAGTTTCACAACTTCTGTCGCATTTCAGAAACAGACTTCGAAATATTACGTGCAAAATAGGGCCAAAAATTTCCAAGAAAGACACAGCTGGCGAGAAGCAATACCTATTCAGGAAAGGCTAGTATTAACACTTCTGATATCTTGCTACAGGAGATTCGTATACAAGTTTAATGTATTTATTCAAAGTGTCGAAACAGCTGATTACCAGGATTGTTCCAGAAGTATGTACAGTTTTAATTGAGGAGCTGGAAGATTTTATTAAAGTAGCCTACGACTGCAAGACAGGGGAAAGTTTCAATATACGGATACCTCACTGACAATAATTATCTTAAAATTCTAAAAAGAGAGATTTGTCTGTGTTTGTCGAATGCGCATCATGCTTACGAAAAGGCACTTTTCAGTGCCAATAATTTATTTTGTGTGCACAAGGTTGGAGTTTTGTTTTTTCTGGGCGTGAATTTGTCCAAAAGGAACAACATATGTTATACGCGAACCAAGTTGACTCGTACACTTCGTCACTCCCCATTCCAAATGTTTTTGTGGACTTCTGTCTTTCCCTCCTCGGAATGATGTCAGTAGGGACTCAGTTTTCTTTTTGACTTCTGCTCCCTACAATAAAAAAATATGTACCCACGGAAAATAAACAAAAATAATTTTCAAATTTTGTACGTGTTTGACTCGCCCGCCTACTTTACAGCTGAACATATTTTCAATAGCTTCCCAAACATCATGTTTTCTTACTTTATTGTGGTAAGTAGAATGCTTGGGATTCCATAAAGTTTCCTGCTCCCTATATGCATTAATAAGATTTATAACAGCGTCTTCCATCCACTCCAGTTTCGACATCCTGTTGGTGAAATTGAACTAAGTGGTGCGTTCTGCTACGAACTACAAGCTAGTGGCAAATCCCGTCCACAACGAATCGGTTTGCCTTTGCTGCGACGTACACACGTTCCGATTTCAATCATCGAATGCGTTCGTTTGTCGTTCGTTCGTTGTTCGTTCGCTAAGTGTGTACGCACCTTTAAAGAACTCCTGGGGGACAAAATTCCGGCACACCGGCGACGCTGATGAGCGTCTAGGGAATTTGAGTACCATCTGGGGTTATAGGGATAACTTATCCTAAATTCATTCTTTCTAGGGATTTCTTGCTTTTCCCCTTAAAACTCTTTTCTTACATTTCATCTTCTATTTTAGTTTTTATATACATTTTTAAAATTTGAGTTAAATATTTTCTTAGAATTATTTTATACCAACAAGAATAAAAATGCGATTTTCCATTTTTATTATTTTCCTCATTGCTATTAGAGAAGAAAATGTGTCACCAGAAGTTATTTGGCGGTTTTCCCCGGTTTGTTTACTCGCAGCTTTTTCTCGTAGGTAGGGGAGTAGTGGGTACAGTGAGACACAAAATATTAAGACATATGTATGCAAATGAAATTTCAAGTATTTTTAAAATCAAGTGCAGTAGAAATATACATTAAAACATGGAGTACAATAATACATAAAAAGAAATGCTAATAGATAAAGGACATAATATACAATGCGTGTTTGTAAAAAAAATGCAAATGTCTCACTGTTCCCATTCAGGAAGGTGCAGTGAGGCACCAGTGTCTATTAACGGACATTGAAATGACTTACATTTATTTCAAAAGAAAAGAAAGCTTGCTATCTCTTTATCTTGCCATGTTCTGTAGACTTATTTAGAATCATTTTGATATCTGACTTCGAAACCATTGAAACATCTGGAACATTTGGAAAAGTGAATTTTCCATGACTTTTCAAACTTTTGCGAAAAATTAAAATTAATTTTTGATGACAACAAAGCTTATAATTATAAGAATTTAATTTAATTTTTTATTATTTTTCAATATTTTGTTTTAAATTTTGTGAATAATTTTTTATTTAAGAAACCATTAAAATGTAATGCATCCATTATTTTAAGCTATAGTTCCTAAATTGGTTACTAGTATGTTCATTTTTAATGTTAGTTACCGGTAAATGTAATATAATTACAGTTTATTTTTGCAAAAATGTTATGATTTATTTAACGACGCTCGCAACTGCAGAGGTTATATCAGCGTCGCCGGATGTGCCGGAATTTTGTCCCGCAGGAGTTCTTTTACATGCCAGTAAATCTACTGACACTTAAATGCCATCAACCTGGCCCGGGATCGAACCCGCAACCTTGGGCATAGAAGGCCAGCGCTATACCAACTCGCCAACCAGGTCGACTTTTTTTTTTTTTTTTTTTTTTTTTTTTTTTTTTTTTTTTTTTTTTTTTGCAAATCATTGGTAAATGGGAACAGTGAGACGTCTCAGTGTACCCTTCAATGGCATGTCTCACTGTTCCCTTTACGCATAGTTCGTTTAAAAATGGCGCCATCACTTCAAAATGAAAACAAGAAAGACGAAACTTTGCAATATATAACGTCAAATACCGTAGTATTAGGTAACAAAACATTCATATTCCTATTTAATTTTTATGTCCAATATAACCTTCATTAAACAAAAGCCAAAATTTTAATCCTAGAGTGAAAAATTACGAATTATTTTTTCATCACTCGCCTTTATGACTAGAATCAAATCGAGTATGAAAATACTGTTACTTTACTCATGCAACATACAACTCCACTGTTACAAACATTTCAACATCAAAATTTACCATCTAATAAAAAATGCCTCACTGTTCTTCATGTGACATTGCATCCTCTTCTCCCCTAGATGATTGGATAAGACAGTTGTAGGCCTACCAGTGTGTTTGTAAGTGAGGACTTTCCCTTTTCTCCATTGAACTTCCTTAGGGGGAAAATGTATTGCTTGAGTTCACTCTACTCAAACATTCAGGCGAAGCGAATTGAGAATACGGCGAAATGATTTTGTGATTTGTGACTTCAGCAAATAATATATTTATGATTAACTAAGAAAAGGGTAACCTATTATAGGAGAAAAATGAATATACTGTATATATAAGAAAAGGCTAAATTTGTGTGCATGAGTAGGCTACTGTGAATCTACTGACAGTTAAATTAATCTTCCCTTTAGAACTAAAGCAAGTAAATATTAATGTTACATCATTCCAGAAATTTATAGTGAGCGGAGAGAAATTAGAGGTACTCATGAAGTAAAAAGTTACAAGTTTCCCTTGATCGGTAGTATTTTATGAGGACTGAGTGCAAAAATAGTACATCAAATACTTATATTGACGATTTAATTGTGTTTTGTTTGTTATTTCAGAGAACGGAACTTTGGCAGAATGCCTTTTTAAATGTGTTAAATCTATCTTCATTTTGAAAGTAAATCTGTACGAATTATACCTTTGTGATTGAAACGTCACAGTTTTATGTTGCCCTTTTCTGCTTTTTCTAATATAAATGCCTAATTTACAAAATAAATGCTTTTATGCGTTTATTTGATTATCTATTATTTATTAATCTATTATTAAAAATTGTCTACAGGTATATTTTAATTTATTTCCTTAACCGCTACAATGAAAGTGACTTCACCGAATGTATATTATTGTCTTTCAGTCAGTTCATATACCCTTTGCAACAATGAGTGCTACCGTGCAAAAATGTAGGTATATTCACACGAGCGGAATGTCTGCGGAACGGCAGTCGCGCGGCGGCCGCACAATTCTGAGGCCACACGAGCGGATAAAAGACGGACGGAAGGATTTGAGGTGGACAATCCCCATGGATGCTAACCACCGTGCAATACTAGTGTACTTCGAAATGCAATTATTGATAAGAAAAGTAAAGATGAAGACATTGAGTACATCCGATAGTCAACAGTCCTTTATTACAAGGAACTTTTCATGTGTTGTTTAACTAGTTGCGCAAGGAGGAATCAGTTTATTTTAATTAACTTCAAAATGACATTTCCCAGCTTCGAAGAATTTTATTGTATCATACTCTGAAAAATGCCTTCAGAAAGAATATATTAACGTAAGACTGGCTATACCTCCAATAGAATGCTTTCTGTAACATCTATGGCAAATTAATGCCAATAGTTGTATGCATTTAATTGTTGAAATGAATAAGTAATAAGTGTATTTAATTTCGTATTCACTTTGGAGAAAATATATTACTGTACGTATATTACCGGTACTTGAGTAGAAGGGGATTAGAAGGAATTATCAATAATAAATAGAGTTTACTGGAATGAAATATGTTAAGGTTACCGTTTGTTTTATTTTCAGAAACTGAAATGTTATCAGTGTTATCACTTTTTATTAAAAAGTACATAGAGAAATTAATGAAGTAGAAGGTAAATGTCATAAATTAAAACAAATTATGTATCATTTAATACGCAAGGACTATTTATTAACACATTTCCTTTCTGCGTCAGAATGTTCCAAGAAAGTGAGAAATAGTACACAACAAATTTCATACCATGCTGAACACTTTTTGTTTCTGTCCTTGTACTCTTCATTTTGAATATCCTAAATATATAACCTTTTCTCATTCTCGATCACCTCAACGTCAACTTTCTCTACATGTATATCACTCATCGAATACAATCACAATGTGCAATGCACCACTACAAGTTAAAAAAAAATTGCAACAGCCAGTATTACAATACACGTGTGATATGCCGACTGTGACTCAAGCAGACATTACATAGGGTTTTTCTCGGGGTACTCCCGTTTCCCTCTATCATTCCACCAACACTCTCCACTTTCCCCTCATCTGTCATTTGCAATAGTAAAAGGGCTTACGGATTTCCGATGCTGATATAGGAAGGGTTTGGGGCTCAGATAGGATGCCTATCTGTCAGCCGACGATGACAAGAAGGGCTTGGGACTCCGGCCCCTGAGACTTATAAGGCTACTTGTCAGTGAAATGGGACCTAGCTCTATTAGGGACTTATGCAGGATGGCTCACCTGTCAGCATCAGATTCACGAATGTCACTCAGGTCACCTGTCAGATTTGGACAATCATCGCATATAGAGCTATAGACACACAAAGGGCCAAAGCACACCTAAGGTACCTAGTACTGCTCTCGTAAAAGCCAAGATATGTCGTCTGGACACTCGCCGCCAAACTGCCGCGTCCGCTCGTGAGATTGATACAATATAATGCAATAGCTCATAGCGAACTTGCGGCCACCGTGCGGCGTCCGTTCCGCTATGGGCGATGCGGCTGGCATGCGGAGACGTTCCGCTGCCGCAGACTGTCCGTCCTGTGTGAACTGCTACATTTAAATTAGTGTGCCATAGTAGAAAATGGTGCGGCAGCCGCGCGGCTACCGTTCCGCAGACATTCCGCTCGTGTGAACCGGGGCTAAGCGTTTTAATTATCGCTTCTGTTTATTTGACAAGGTAACAATGAGTGCGGGTCTAACACTATTTTTAATGGTTATTTTTCTTTCAGTTTTCATTGCGATGATTTTGTAGCTAGCAGCAAGATGCTGAAATTCAGCGTTCCTTTACGCAGTAAATTGCAGAGTTAAGTTAATACTTTTGGATCCGACATATTTTGTACTGACGGTAAAGTACTAACATGCAAAATATGTGAGCAGTCAGTGAACTATGAAAAGAAATATTTCATATCGCAACATATCAGTACAATTATTGCGTATTTTAGCTATTTATAATGCCTTTTGCCTGCCTATTTTAGCTATTTATGGTGCCTTTTTGCCTACCTATTTTAATGATTCATAATGCTTAACTTCCGGTCTCTGGTTATTATAAGTGCTGTTAATAAAGATTAGTATTGAATCTTAAGTTTAAATTATATTATGAAATTAGGAACTTTTCATTGAAATCTGGGAGGGAGGGAGGGAGAAATAGGAAGTATTTTAGGAATTTTTTTGTCTGAACAGGTTGGCAACACTGGAAGAGAGTTTGGTGATTGACATGGTCGAGGAAGAGCTCTTTCACGTAAAACAGTATGTCAATGGGTACAACAATGGCGACAAACTATATCAGTTGTAAACAACTAAAAAACTGTTAGAAATCCTGAGCAAATTGAGTGTGTGCAAGTCGCCATTCTGCGGAGTCCTCATTCTGTCCATGTCACGACCGCATTTTGTAACTTTCTCGCAGAAGTCTTGGACGATTTAAGGTTTCATCCTTACAAACTTCACGTCGTGTAAGAGCTAAGCTAACAGGACAAAGATAATCGCCTACAGTGCTGAAACTTTACTTCAAAGAGTGCAAAATAATTCAGATTTCGTTAGATAGTTAATGTATTTTAATTGCCGATAGGAGAATTTTTACTTAAAAGGCTATGTAAACAAAGCAGAACTTTTAGACCCCGTAATATCGACCATTTGAACGCAAGCGTTCGTGAGGAAATTGACAAAATGGTACCCAGTTTCTCGAAAGGGTGATGGGGAAGCTTCAGCAATGCATTGAAAAGGCTGGTGGACATCTGAAGGAACTGTATATGCTGTAAATTGAATTGAATAATAGTCTGTACAGCTGAACTGATGAACTGTTTATGACTAAATTGAATTAATTTACTTGAAATTAATTGTTCAAATTTGTATCGCTTAACGAAAGTATGCTTGTAAATTGAATTAATCTGTTTACTTTGTATTCTATATGTTTGTATAGTATGGCTGATGAATTATACAGAATATGGGCTATTCCATATGAAATCGATCAGTAAATAACATCGCATTTTTTTATACTCTAATTTTTTCCCTGCTTATACAAGGTGCTGAGGGAAGTGCAGTTTCAAAAATATACTATCGAAAGTCAAACGGTTTTCGTATTATTGAGCGACAAATTTAGCGTATTTTATAAAAACGCCTCTTTCAGCGCTCAGAACTCTGGAACCATTTACTGCAGAACATTGAACGAGAGCTCATTTTGAAGCTGACATTTGGTAGGTTATGTTAAGAAGTAATTCTTATTTTTATTGTACAGAGAGACAGATAATCTGATTTTACTTGCTTTTAGGCCTTTTGGCCATTTGTAAAAATGTAAAAAATATTGAGAAAAAACCTTGCATTATTAAGAGAGATTCGGCATTGTTTGCTTAGTGGCTCGGCAATAAGTTTCGAGAGTATTAAATAATTTATTTTCAAACGCCTAGACTTGAACGGAGCAGTACCGCACGCACTGGCCGAGAGCTGAAGATAAGCGAGCATTGGACGTCATTTTACTCCTGTGTTTATGAAAACTTGTGATAAAGCTAGCCCAGTCATGACTGCTAGACAAAATATCACGTGTTTGTCTCCTGGCCTTGCATGTCTCGATTACCTACAGTCAGCTGGTTAGTTCACGCGCGTAGTATTTATTTTCTTTATTTCATATTTTTAATACTTTCTTATCAACGTTCCACCAGTAAAAAATATGTGTTTATTTGTACTTTCAATGCGGAATCTAACCATATATTTTTTAAATATTTTTTCGTGGCCAAAGGCGTCTTAATGAAGAAAAAACTAAATTTCTACATTTCCATAAAAAGTAAGAAAAACTGTTTACATGTCAATATAAACATTAACTTCTCAGAATCAGAATAAACCATGATTTTGATCATTGAGTGAAAGGGTTTCGGAGCCACAACAGTTTAAAGTTGCTAATTTTATGAAACTACGATAAATTTAAATATTATTAATTTAAACATTATTAAGTTCTGATGCCTCAAACTTTGCACAAAGCATTATATCACAGTTGTCTACGGACAGAAAACGTTTCATTGTATTTAAAAATTGCAAGGTCAATTTTCTCTATATTTCGGTCGATTTGAGATGGAATAGCCCATATGCTTTAAATTGAATAGTAATCTGTATAGCTCTATTAATGAATTGTTTATGTTTGTAATTTAAGTAATTTGCATGATATGTATGATCAATTTTTGTATATCTCAAGTGATTGAATTGTTTATGCCTCTAATTTAATTAACTTGTTATGTATTATATTTTATAGCTCAACTGATGAATAATCGTTTGGGTTTGTAAATTTAATAATCTGATTGACTATGTACTATATATTTTTAGTAGACCCATCGATGTAGCTCAGTCGGCAGACTCGCTCGCCTGCTGATCCGGAACTGCACTCGGACTTGGGCTGGATCCCACGTTTGATCTCATTAATTGGTTTCTTCCGAGGTTTTCCCCAGCCGTGGGACTGATGCCGGAGTCCTCGGCCTCACTTCTCTTCACCCCCGTTTGGTCTGATTACCTGGTTGGGTTTTTTCCGAGGTTGTTTCCCAACCATAAGGCAAATGTCAGGTAATCTGTGGGCAAATCCTCGGGCTCACTACATCTCGCCAAAAAATTGTATGAAAATTATTTTTAGAAAACAACAGCTTGCCCAAGACACGTTTCCAACAGTAAAAACATTAGTTTCAATCAAACAAAGCTTTTTTTTACTAAAATTTCTTTATCTTAACATACAATATTTAACGGATCACTGAAAATGCGCCACCTTGCATCTTAATGTTTTCTTTCCATGAAACTAAACCGACGGACATCGTCGGGATTGCGCTGACTTGAGGCTGCTACGACGTCACACAGGAGATCATAATAAGACTCAGTAGTTATTCCCGAGTAAGATTTGCATCCGAGACGGTATCTTAACGTAGCGCCGAAACTTTCTATCTGCATGCATCAATCTACCGATTCAACATCTGTTTTGGGTATGTACAGTAGTGGCAAAAAAAAAAAAAGCCGGACCGACCCTTGTAGCTGATTTCAGAGCCTTGTTCACTCCAGAGCACGATAGACTGGTAACTAAGACTTTCGTGGTTCGAATCCTGCCTGGGAAGGAAATTTTTTTTGTTCCTTATTCAAATTTATTCCCAATACTTTTCGATTGTTTATTGTTAGTAAAATAACATGTACAAAAATACAGGCTTAACTCTTCCCTGAAGGAGTAAAAACTCGTGCTCAGGGAGTTATCTAAACACATACTTAACACAAACAAAGACAATTATTTGACACAAAGTGGGTCAAGAAAAAAAAATATAAGAATAAATGAATTTTAAAAATACAATTTCAATTTTAACAATTTAAATAATACAAATACATACACATATTAAGTCAACATAGGCTATATTCTTTAACAATTAAAATCCTAACGCTATTTTTTTAATTTCTGATACTAAACTTTTCCAAATTTGGGTATTTTTCAATTATTTTATTATATAACCTTGGACCAAAGTAGGTACCATGGCTAAGAGCTGTGCTTCTGAAACACTTTGGTCCCTCTATTCGTATAAAATCGGATCTTTTAGTTCCATATTTATGATGATACAATTTGAATTTATTACGATTTTTATGTATGAAGTTTAATAAGGCAATAGAAGAAATCTGTTTAATTTTAAAAACATTAAAATCAGTGAACAGTGAGTAATCAATTGGTTTATTAAGGCATATTTTAATTATTCTTTTCTGAATAAGTATTAATGGAGTGAGATTAGAATTACAAGCATTTCCCCATCCTAAAATTCCATATTGAAGAATGGATTGAATAAAGCTAAATAAATGAGAAGTAAAATATTAACTGGTAAATATGATCGAAGTATAACAAAGATATAAATTGTTTTACGTAATCTATTGCATAAATATGTAATATGTTTATTCCAGCGTAAGTGTTGATAGATTGTAATGCCTAAATACTTAACTTCTGAGGATTCGGTTAATATGGGACATTCACAATTTTGAGAAGAACAATCAGAATGATGAATTTTGAGCCTAAAAGAAGATTGAAGAGATTTAAGACTATTGGATTGCGCGATATTTGACTACTTAATTAACTTATTATTCCCAGAACATGAATTTTACCAGTAATGGAAAAGTATTGGGGAATAAATTTGAATAAGGAACAAAATAAAGTTTCCTTCCCAGGCAGGATTCGAACTACGAAAGTCTTAGTTACCAGTCTATCATGCTCTGGATTGAACAAGGCTATGAAATCAGTTACAAGGGTCGGTCCGGTTTTTTTGCCACTACTGTACATTAAAAACTCAAACAAACCGCCACTGATAACTTCAAATCTGAGTAAGTCTATGATTAAAACATGACATGTGCCAACAATGAGTTACACCAGGTGTACGCATAAGAAATTGAATAAAACAATTTCATTTAGAACACGTCTGACTCGAATAACTCATTACACTACAGAACTGGATAAGGTAACCTTCTTGTTTGGACCACGCGGTCTAATTGCTTTATTGACCACGGATTGCCCGCTATGGCAAGGAGGAAAGGACTCTACAGGCAAGATTCCTGTACTGCGTGACTCACAAAACAATTTTGAAGCAAGAGATTTATTGTACCGATAATTTAAACAGTTTGTTTTGGAAGCAGGGATCGACAATGAGTGTCAAGCTATATTGCCTATACCGCTACTTTCTGAATTTTATAGCACAGAAGTCCTCCCCTCGATCCTCATGTCCAGGGTCGAGATTGTATCACCACGTGCCATGTTAAACGAGTTTTAAAGTAATGGTGTCCTACGTACATTCCAAGAACTAAAACCACTATTACTACTATCGCCACCATAAAAATAATAATTAATATGAAGGTGCGAACCATTTCGGTTTGTTCGTCTCCATAGGCATTGTCGGCCCATTTTACTTTATCGTTATTCATTATTTAAATATTGATTTCCCACCCAGGAAAATATTATTGTGATTGTAATGTACGAATACGAGCGAATAAGTTGGCTTCGGAATATTTATTATATGACTTTCTCGTGTTAAATTCTATCGTACCTGGTTTACATGTGTCGACCTATTATTGGTCTCCTTCAGAACTGGTCGTTGTTGGTCTTGGCGCCTCTTGTTTCGTTTCCTGTGGGGGTGCGTTTGTGTAGTGTAATGAGGAGTCAAAGAGTGTGTGTGTTCTGAAATTGAGTTGTGTGTTGAGAATTTCATTAGGGTGTGTTTTTGTGTGTC
This sequence comes from Periplaneta americana, assembly GCF_040183065.1. NCBI lineage: Eukaryota > Metazoa > Arthropoda > Insecta > Blattodea > Blattidae > Periplaneta > Periplaneta americana. The sequence continues at coordinate 58,623,611 of NC_091127.1, read as the reverse complement.
TGTATATTTCATATTGTTCTAGTGTGTGTGTTTTCCGGCTTTTTGGTGGGATGTATAGAATTTCCATATCTGTGTTGATGTCTCTGTAGGTGTGGTTAGAATTAGTGATGTGTTCTTCATATGTGGAAGTGTTTTATAATTTTGTTATGGCTGTGATGTGTTCTTTGTAACGTGTTTGAAATGATCTGCCTGTCTCTCCTATGTGGAAGTTGTAGCTGGTGTTACATTTGAGTTTGTATACGCCTGTGTGGTTGTGTTGTATTTGTTTGTGTTATTTGTGTGTTGAGATGTTTTTGTAGAGTATTATTTGTTCTGTATGCGATGTTGTAATTTAATTTCTTGAATGAGGTTGCAATCTTGTGTGTGTTTTTGTTTTGTATGTTGGTGTGATGTATTTTTTGTGTTCTTGTGTTTGTGTTGTATTCTTATGTTTTTTGTGATTATGTTTTGTCTTACGTATTATGTTGGGGTTGTATCCGTTTTCTTGTGCTATGTACTTGATTGTGTTCAGCTCTTCTATGTAATCATGTTGGTTCATTGGTATGTTGAGAAGTCTGTGTACCATTGTTCGGAATGCAGCTTGTTTGTGTTGTGTTGGGTGGTTGGATGTGTTGTGTATGTGTGTTGTTGTTGTGGGTTTTCTGTATACTTTCAATGTGTGTTTGATGTCGACTTTTGTTATTGTGATGTCTAGAAAATTTATGGATTTGTTGTTTTCAATTTTTAATGTGTAGTGTAGCTTTGGGTGTATTGATGCAGGTTTTGGATCTGTTTTTTGTTTCATTTGTATAGTATTAGTGTGTCATCTACGTATCTGTGCCAATATATGATGTGCCACAGAACAGTTCTGAAGAGGACCAATAATAGGTCGAAACATGTAAACCAGGTACGATAGAATTTAACACGAGAAAGTCATATAATACATATTCCGAAGTAATATAGTGTTAAAAGTTGTCTAATCAAAATGTACAGGGACATCATTTTATTTTTACTTCAATTTTTATTGTAGGTACCTGAGTTTTTGAATGTACTTCACTCCCACCCCCTCTACTAGTGAACTTTCAACTGTTTTCCTCACAGAACCAAGCGCATACAGTCAAAGTCGCCTTAAGGTCGTAGTAAACACAAACAGTACTGAGTTAGTGAGTATAGTACGTTCCAGAAATATGTTCGCGTTTTCCAGTAACGAAAGAGCTTTCAATATTGAATCATATTTTCGCACAGGTACTGTCGTCCGTTTGCCTAAGTCGCATCCCGATTTCCCACACCCGCAACTGTTTAAAATAACTTAAATAAAAGTAATTAACTTTCACGTGATTTCCCCCCTTTCTACGATCCTGCGACATAACCACTTGGACGGACAGTAGATAGCATGTCTGAGTAATGTTATCTGTGCGGGTCGGGCAGAAGTGAAGATTGAATTTACAGTACGTAAGGTACTCTTTTATATAATGGGTATAGAATTATTTCAAAATGAGTTACTAGTACGAAGGACGAAAATATTATGTTTTATTTAACGACGCTCGCAACTTCAGAGGTTATGTCAGCGTCGCCGAATGTGCCGGAATTTTGTCCCGCAGGAGTTCTTTTACATGCCAGTAAATCTACTGATATGAGCCTGTCGCATTTAAGCTAACTTAAATGCCATCGACCTGGCCCAGAATCGAACCCGCAACCTTGGGCATAGAAGGCCAGAGCACGAAGGACGAAACTGGTAATTGGAATTAGGTACAATAGTCTATCGTACGATAATATGCACATTAGAACTGAAGCCTGTATCGAAATGAACGGCCACCATTTTCAAAAATGTGTTTAAATACGTAGCCATATTATGATTATTTTTCAATTTAACTTCAGTCTCTATATTCTACGCTAATGTGCTGTAGACAGTATAATATACACTGCATAATGAATACGTTCGCATGGATAACTCAGTTCGTGAGTAAAAACACTTATTGTTAATACTGTACTGTATTTTGATTAAACAAAAACCTAATGAAAATTATCGAATTCAAAATTACGATATCTTTTAGTTTACGTAAATGGATGAACTACTTTTCTTCCCTCCTATACCTAGTAAAGTGATTTGTTTGTATTTTACGCCAGAATCATCTAACTTCAATCGTGGAAGGGGGTAGCAAACGGTGTTTCCGTCTATGAACCATTAATCCAAAGGTACACCACAAAGTGGTATATATCAACTGGACTGTAAAAATTGCAATAAGAAATATATAGGCCAAACAAAACGAAATTTTCAAACTAGTTTTAAAGAACACAAATCAGATTTCTTTAATAACAGAAATAAATCTAAATTTGCCACCCATTTGATCGATTTCGGCCATGAACTCAATAATATCCATAAAACCTTAAAAATACTGGAAATAGTAAATAATCCACATCTCATCAACACTGCTGAGGAGTTTTTATAGTAAAGAATCACAACCACAACATACAATTACTTCATGAACAAATACCTAATTTGCATAACCCCCTGTACCGCATCGCAGAATAAACGCTTATTGACCGTTTAGCCTGTTGTTTCCCTCCATACCTCCCTCTTTGAAAACTCAACCACTCAGCCTGTAATGTAACGCCGGGATGAGAAGGCCACATCGTCGGGGAAACTCTCAATGTACATCATTTACAAAACGCCTCTCACCACGGCGAATAGACTGAGAATTCTTCACAACTCACCTTATATAGCCTTCCATCAGTGGCGGCTCCTGCATATTTCTTAAGAGGAGGAAAGAAGTTAACAGCGCAAAATGACACCTTCTTGAGAGAAACATGCTAAAAATTAGCCTACATGCATATATGTAACACCAGGTAGTGTTAGGGTTGGCCTTCTCTTTCGTATAGCAATAATCTGTTCTTTTAAACTGAGTTTCCTAAATTGTCTAAATATGTTTTCACTTCCATTCATTGGTGGATAATTGCACACATTAACAATAACAAGTAAATTCACAAATTCGCAGCATTTTTAGCGCACACTACAGCATCACACGTGTTGGTAGAGACTAGCTACTAACATACATATAACCAGAACAATTTTACGGAAGTGGGAATGAGAAATAATCTGTTATGAAAGCGAGAACACTGCACCCATTCACATGGTCTGTGTTGCCACATGTACATTTTAAAAGTTCAGTATCACATGCTTTTGAACAATGTCAGTTCTTGTAAAGTCATACTACCATTATTGCTCAAAGCTGCAGGTGACCGATTAATTTTTTTGTGTTAAAAATAATGTAGTTTGGAGTACTTTCAATTTCAAATATATTTGTACAAAACCGACAACTTGGCTGTTGTCCTAGCTAGTAGATAATGAATGGAAGTGAATTTCAGGGGCCAAAAAGATCTGCGATACTAACGTAGAACTACTTCCTCTTTGTTTTATATAAATCTAACTTCAGCTTTCAGATATCCTCGAAAGTTTCAAACCATGAATATAGCTTATATAAAGTGCACTGTATAATATATTTTGATTTATAATTTAAAAAAGGTTTATAGGGTGTCTTTCGTAGCTTTGCGTTAAAACTGTTTTTATTGTGCCTCCTCCTAGATGTGTTATAGTCTGGTTGAATACAGCATCGTTAGATGTCAGCGGTAGCGAGTTTGCTGCAAGACCAGTTAGTTTCTATTTCCCGCCCATGCGCTGATTCAGAGGAGGATCTCCTCCTTAACTGTTCATTCGGTTGCTTTAAAACTCTGCTTCTTTCTCTGGCCGCTAGTGGGCTGTTGTCTATGTGTGTTAACTGCAGGAAAGAAGGAAAGGATTTGCTTTCCTCCACACAGACAATCTCGCATCTTTCTCACAGTTTTCTAGCGGCACATGAGTGCGCGTCGTTTAAAACTCGATCAACCGAGGTTTTCTTATAGCTGTGAACTTAAAAATTATCGAATCTTCCTCGAATTTCAAGGCATATATTTCATTTGGTATTTACTTTCAAAAGAAGAAAAATGTGAGGAGGACGTTCCTCCCTTCCCTCCCTCGAGAAACCGCCACTGCCTTCCATGGTCAACAAACTTAAGAACTTTTAAATTATTTTAATCCTATACCTTAAGCACACTGCATGTGCCTTAACATATTGTATCACAATTATGATTAATGGAAGATTCTCTACTCTGTATGTTATTTTAAAACCAATATATGTCACTCCATCAATTCATGTAAAGCACACATGGTCAGATCAGTTGTAAGTGTTTTAATGTATTTAAATATTCATCTAGTTTTAAAATATCGTTGGTCAAAATATCACCTGAAGATGACTTCTATCAAAGTCGAAAATATTCGTGATTTTTAACATATTGTACTTTTGATGTAACAGAATCTTTTTCTGCCATTGATAAATGATAAGTGACTGACTGAAAGAATAAAATACTGATTTATTTGATATAATATTAAAAATGTTAGTAAAAATAAAATGATGTCCCTGTATAAGTTGGCTTACTATGACTTCGGAAAGAGGTTCGAATCTCGGTGATGGCGGAGTGGCAGATATTTGTAATGGATAAAACCAAGGTTTTTCTCTGTGTTCTCCCGTTTCCCTCCATCATTCCACCATCGCTCTCCACTTCAGTTTTCATTATCATTACTACAATAGTATTATCCGAAACGGTGTCCGCGTGATGCAGTACTGACTGGTGTAGTACGCCTTCGGGGGATGGAGGACACTATAATGGGACTCCATCGAAACCGTAAAGACATATCTACATTTTATTCATAACACCAACTACAAAATAGTGAAAAAATGCAATGTTATACGTTATAAAAACACATTTACACTAATTTATGTTACCAGTGATGTAAAAATGAACAAAAAATGTGGTTTACTGTATTTTACAAGAGTTTGAGGAACTAATATCCGTATATAGGGGAGAGTCGGGTAGTATCGGACATCGGGTAGTATCGGACAGTGCGTTTCTTTCATCTACCACCATATGGTAGTACCTGAATGACGTGGTTACGTTTCTCTATGCGACATCACAGAAACGTAACCATGTCAGTCAGGTATTATCATCGTGCGGTAGATGAAAGAAACTCACTGTCCGATATTACCCAATGTCCGATACTACCCGACTCTCCCATAATCCCCAAGAAACAGCATCAAAACTGCGTGATTTGTTTCCTCAATTGGAAACGTTCATCGTGTTCCTTCCTAACAACTCCAAAATTTGACCGTTAAATTCTAGATAACAATGCAAGTAAAGAAATTTTACTGACAAAAGTAGAATTCATTGTATTCGTTTGAAGGTTCTCATCAAATTCGTGGTAAAGCATACATTTTCTTGACTGACACAACCATCTATCTAATGTAGAACTACGAACACGGGGAGCCCAAGATTTATTCTGATCCCCAATTGGCACTCCGAAGTACATTTTATATTATGTTTTCCAGAACTTGGCCTCAGGTTCAATATCATATTTCACAAACATAACAAAAAATTTGCTGAAAGCTTAAAATTTCTTGTATATTCGATATTCCTGCTATGAAAAAATAAAAACAACTACATTAAAACACTAAAAAAAATACACAATTACAGTTCACTTTTCATAAAAATCCAAGCTTCTTTTTATGAAAATGTTGCATAGACCTACTTCGTGAAACACTGACATTAGTGCAAAACCAATGGCAGATTCGTATTCAGTAGGCAAATAGTATCCAGAAATGGTTAAAAATTTATGATAATTTCTTGTCGAATAATGTCATAAATGAAATCAGATGTTATTTTTTGCAATTAAAAAAAATGTAAATTGAAAATTACACCTATTTATGAACATCTCACCCACTATAGACAAAAATGGCTTAACCATGTCAATAGAATGGACCGTTCCAGACTCCCAAGACAAATTCTCCGCTATATAGGCCTACCACATGGAAGACGATCTTTGGGATGCCCCCTGAAAAGAAGGACGGATACCGTAACAGGCCACTAATACCTGCAAGGACGATGATGATGACAAAAATGTAGTTTGTGTGAAATATGTATGTATGTATCAAATGCCCAACCACTTCACTTTACGTGATTCGGATTCCGCATATTGCGGATAGATGTGTGAAATATAAACATCGAAAATTTATTTTCCCGTTTGAACGCAAAGTAAATGATACTCGTATACAGCATTTTGAATTTCTGTTAAAAAAAATACAACACAAACAGAGATATCATTGTTAAAATTATAGAATAACTGGACTGTTGCGAAACGCACGAAATATACAAAGAAGACACAGATGTCCTTTTTCCGGTCTTTCTATACCTCTTCATCCTCCTGTCCTTTCATTTAAATCGTCAAGTTTTGTGTGCGATGTCTCGCTCCCCGTAACATATAAGTCCCATTCATATTTCATTTCATTTATGTTTTATTTCGCCATTTCAATTAAAACTTTAGGAGAGAAAAATTTGGGAGGAAATAATTTTGAGTTTCTTCCAATACTTTTCACAGTTTCACAAGTGAACTTATTTCCATATAATCCCCAAAATGACTGAACTAATTGTCTTATGGGTGATGTCTTATTGGTGTCACTTATGAGGTTCCAATCAGTCTTCAGGCTGTTGACTAAACATAACATAACTGAAAGATAATTATTTAAACCGTTTCAAACAACAAAAGAAAACGTATTTCAATTCTCTGCAGAATAAAATCTGCTATGAATCCATACTTGTAGGTAACATCACAATCATTCCAATCATATTATTGCTATATTATTTACATATATGATAAAATTTCTAATAGGTTCTGAAAAAAAATGACGTATTTAGGCTAGAAACTAAATTGGGAAATACCGAATAATTTGATAATAAAAAATGAATGAATTAATTAATTTTATGCTCGACCATGCCGAAATGTAATAATTATACACCTGGTAGCAGTCCTTTAATGCATGTCATTAGAGTACACCTACTCATTAAAGTTCAGGTGTTCAGCCAATGACAAGTCAACTTTGTACCGTTATATCGATTATTCTCGGATATGCAATCGAAAGACAATGCGAAAAGTCACGGAGGCTGGAAATCCAATACTGTCGCAGAAGGTTATGTTCTGTTACTATAATAATAATAATTAGAGTTAATTGTAAATAATATTCAAATAAATTCAATTTTCTCTCGTCATCTCGTTTTTCAATTCTAAATCAATTTCCAGGTTATATCATCTTCATCTTATTCTCTGCCAAGGTCAATGACATTCGGCCTCGGAAAAAATAAATACTTCCGCGTCTGAGCACATCTCACAATTCAGGTCAGTTCGCACATAACCATAAGAAGACCTAATTTTAAATAATTTCAAGTTAGAAATATGGTCGAGCATAAAAAGTCGTATGAAACTTGCCTATAATGGCAATTAAGACGCTCGTATGAAAATTATGAAACTCGCTTGCGCTCGTTTCATAAACAATCATACTTGCGTCTTAATTACTACCATTATAGGCTCGTTGCATAATGTACTATAATCTACGACTTACTTCCGTTTTAGTCGAACAAGGAGGTTGTGAGTCATACTACCAACTTTACGAAGATTATCCTAATATTCACTCCTAAAATTTAAGTATAAAGCAGTTCTTCACAGTCTAAATTCTGAAGTCTGTGGTTCGTATTAATAGGTTAATCATGGAGAAATATTCACCTGCATGTAATTGTACAGATTTGATTATACGAATACCACGGCACAATGATAAATGATAATAAGATTCTGATTTCATCAGCAGTTGTCTGGCCATGATAAAATGTGGTTAAACAAGAATTTAGATTAGAAGTAAACTGAAATTGAAAGCAAAACAAATAATAATATCCACCGCAATGCCATTCAATTTCACGTGGTCAAGAAAAAACACGACATAATAATCAACTATCATTACACTGTTCTCCATTTTATTGACTTCAAATTACAGATGTAAACTTATAATTTAGGACCTACTATCACTACAGGGCATTTACAAACTTCATATACCATAGAATATTTATACTGTACAAGAAATTGTACACAATATGCATGTGATATTCTCTCGTTTCTTAACTGGTTTTGTACAGATTATGCTAATTTGCTTTTCCCCCGAAGTATGGACAAGTTTAGACTCAGAAGAAAGGCAGGAACTTGTCTTAATTCCTGGATTTTGTGGCACATATGATATGATATGATATATTTATTATGATTCACAGCCAAAAATATATATATATATATATATATATATATATATATATATACAAACATATAATCATTGAAGCCTTACATTACATACTTTATAATTTACATAAATATATACAATTTTTTAATATAATTTCTAAACTTAACTATTTAATATGATATGTTTTATCTTGCACTTGCGACTAGTTTTGTGCAAGACTCAACTCATTTTAATATGTTGATACAATTCATTCAATTCTAGCTATTTCATATATTTTTTCCATTATAATTTTTTTGACCAAAAAAAGATATGTCTTTGTAATTTTATATTATTATTATTATTATTATTATTATTATTATTATTATTATTATTATTATTATTATTATTATTCATGAGTTTTCTTATGGCTATTTCTTTATTCATTTGTAGGAACTTCTCATTTATGAATTTCATCCGTATTTAATTTGTATCCTGACATTCAAAAACAATATGAATGTCATCTTCCCTATGTCCACATAATGGGCACGTGCCTTGAGGTATATTTATACCTCTATTATTTCTTATTCTTCAGATCCCCAGTCTGAACCAGGCTAGTCCAAATCTTTCTTTCATTTTCATATTATCTCTATATGTACTCCGACCACATATCCTTTTATATTCATTAAAAAATATTAGGGAGCGCATTTCATTGATAATACTAAAATAATTTTGTCTAATAATATTTTTGCATCTTGATTTAATTAAATTTAGGCTTGCTGCGCTATTTCTAGTAGCCAAGTTATCCCATAACCATCCTAATCCTATATTAAAAATGTTATTTTTAATTTTTGCGATTGTTGTGGCACATATAAAGGGGATGTAGATACAAAACTATTAATCATTATTATAACACTATATTGATCGGATGCCAACAAGTGATGGACAGTAGTAGTATTTTATTTTAGGACACTTTAAACTGCAAAGGTTATTCAGTGCAGAAATCAAACGTTGGCAAGAAATGACAGAAAAATTTTCCTCCAGCCCTTTATCAGCAATAGGGTTGTCCGAAATGGGATGTAGCGCTATTTGAGGAGTTCAGAGCCATAGTGGGCCAAGCGTCATATATTAAAACATAGAAAACAAGGGTTAAAATTAAGTGATTACGATAATTCAATGAAACATATAGGAAGTAATATAATGTATGTACATTAAAACTAAATGTTATGTCAGTCTTGTGATTACGATAATTCAATGAAACATATAGGAAGTAATATAATGTATGTACATTAAAACTAAATGTTATGTCAGTCTTGATTAAACTATGGTATTCAGAGCCATAGTGGGCCAAACGCCATATATTAAAAACGGAGAAAACAAGGATTAAAATTAAGTGATTACGGTAATTCAACGAAACATATAAGAAGTAATATAAAGTATGTACATTAAAACTAAATGTTTATATCAGTCTTCATTAAACTATGGTATTCAGGGCCATAGTGGGCCAAACGCCGTATATTAAAAACGGAGAAAACAAGGATTACAATTAAGTGATTACGGTAATTCAACGAAACATATAGCAAGTAATATAAAGTATGTACATTAAAACTAAATGTTTATGTCAGTCTTCATTAAACTGTGGTATTCAGAGCCATAGTGGGCTAAGCACCATATATTAAAAACGGAGAAAACAAGGATTAAAATTATATGATTACGGTAATTCAACGAAACATATAGCAAGTAATATAAAGTATGTACATTAAAACTAAATGTTATGTCAGTCTTTATTAAACTATGGTATTCAGAGCCATAGTGGGTCAAACGCCATATAATAAAAATGGAGAAAACAAGGATTAAAATTATGTGATTACGGTAATTCAACGAAACATATAGCAAGTAATATAAAGTATGTACATTAAAACTAAATGTTTATCAGTCTTCATTAAACTATGGTATTCAGAGCCATAATGGGCCAAACGCCATATATTAAAAGCGTAGAAAATAAGGGTTAAAATTGATTACGACTATTTCGTTTATATGACGTCATTCCATTTTCAGCCAATGAAGTGTAATAAACTGTTGAATTCCAAACAATCACAGTCATATATCGCGATAATTTTTGCAGTTCGATTTATCACTATCAATTTATCGTATGGTCGTTCTTTTGTTTAGTCTGTGTCGCCAACTGTTTTTACGTAAATCGATGCGGATGAATTCATTGTACTAAATAAAGTGCAAAATCTTACTTCCACATCTACATCTTCATCTTCTAATTCCATATCCATTGTATCTAAAGAATATAACAACTGTTCATTTAATTAATGTATTAATCAGGTTATTTGTAATTATACTATAAATGATTAAATTAAACTAAGATTTCAGCAGATAATGAAAACGTATTCCAGTTATAATAACAAGAGAAAAGCGCGGTGCATGTAACTAACATTTTTAATCCTATATTTCACTTTTCTGAATTGGCATTACTGAATGACATTCAATTTCTTTATTGCAGTAATCGTTATTCATCTATTTCGAATTCACAATATCTGAATAAGTTAAGTATTCATAAATATACAACTACTAACATTTTGTGAGCGAATTGTAGGGCTATATTGTTTACATTTTTATTTTATTCACGAAATAAATGTAACTCGAGGTCTGAGATTACTATAGACTATTTCGTTTATATGACGTCATTCCATTTGCGACCAATGAAGTGTAATGAAATTTTGAATTCCAACCAATCATAGTCAGACTATGCGATAATTTTTACAGCTAGATTTATCGCTATCAATTTATCGCATCGTCGTTCTTTTGTTTAGTCGTTGTCGCCAACTGTTTTCCCGTAAATTGCTGATCATGAATACATTAAGATGCAACTACACGGTTAAACGTTTCTTTCAACTTTAAAGCAATGAATGCAAGATTGATATTTAATATTAATTAATATATTTACGCAGTGAAGACGACGTTCAAAACGGCGCACCATGTAGACACAAAATCTTCATACATCTTAATTGAACGTACTTTTTAAACTTGATTCTTTCAATATTCTTCCCAGATTGCATGCATACGCGATTGGAATACTGAACTGTGTAGATCACTGCCTGCGGTGTAGATGCAGCTTTAGTTCCGTTACACACTACAGCGAGAATGCGTTTGTCGAGCTATAAAAAATGCTTTCGTGTAGCACTGATTGTAACGGTCGAAATAAGACACAGCTGAAATTGGTCCAGCTCCCACAGGTAACATAACCTATAAGTAGCCTATAAAATTGTATCTTGTGAATGAAATGAAACATTTAATAGAAAGTCAGATGTTCAAATTTATGTAACATCATCGCATATCAAACCCAATGACCTTGCATAGTAATAATAAGTTCTTTTCATCAAACTGCCTTCCGTATGGCGTAATAAAATTCGTGTTTTAATTAGGCCTATCTATACACTGTGTAGCAACATGTCTCGCTGTGAATACATAAGCATTGGTATATAGCTGTCCCCATTGTTACTGTTAAATTAAATTATGATTTCAGCAGATAATGAAAATGTGTTTATGTTATAATAATAAGAGAATAGTGCAGTACATGTAATTAACATTGTTAAACCTGTATTTCGCTTTTCGCAATTGGCATTACTGAATAATAACGTCGAATTTCTTTATTGCAGTAATCGATATTCATCTACGAGTATTTCAACTTCACAATGTCTGAATAGATTAAGTGTTCGTTAATAAATAATTATTAACATTTTGTGATCGAATTTTAGGAATATAGTATTTACATTTTTATTTTATTCACGAAATAATAGTCCTAATAAATGTCACTCGAGGTCTGAGATTTCCCATATAATTCAATGAAACATATAGCAAGTAATATAAAATATGCACATTAAAATTAAATGTTATGTCAGTCTCCATTGAAGTACTGTATTCGCTTAATTTTAACCCTTACTTTCTCCATTTTTAATATATTGCGCTTGGCCCACTATGGCTCTGATCCCTTCATTTGCCTCCCGAAGAAAGCCATACAAATAATTTTAATGCCGTTTAACATTCATCGCCCTCGGCCGGATCTGAACCAACGAATCTCTGAACTACCGGCCTGCATACCACCGAGGACGACCAAATGTCGAAGACACTGCACAATGCACACCAGTGATCGTCTCCTCTGATCTCCGAAGTGCGTGTGTAACAGTTCCACCGTGCATGAAGAAGGTCGAGTCTGCCTAAATTATGGGCGCAGCACTTCTCGACTCTAATTGTTGCCTTTCGAGCATAAATAACGCAGCGGCATCGGCTGTTTCCGGAATTTGTGGTTCCTATTGTACCACAGTGATGAATGGAACACGAACCACACAGCATTTGGTAGCTGCACGCCCGTGTCTAGGGAGATATCAGCTTCACTGACACATGCGGGTCATCTGGACAGTCTAGTCTAGTATATACAGTCACGAAGCTCAATACGTAGTAAATATGTATCCATAGATAGTTGCTAACCACTAGGATCGCTAATATCGCCTCATTACAGACAACGCGAAATAGTACCGGCACAGTCTATTGTTCCTAGCACCCTCACAACTCAACCTTCGTGACTGTATATACTAGACTGTGGTGTTACTGTCACGTCAAAAATCTTTTTTTCACTAACTTCTGAATAAAAAAAAAGTTGACAGATTTCATCAATATGCGAAATATTTCATCAAATTAATGGTAATCTTCATAAACTACTTAGCGGCCAAGGAACGAGCAAAGCAGGTCGCTGCTGTAGGTTTTTTGTCATCACTCATCAGTTTGTGGTTATATTACACACGTACCAACTTTCATGCATAATGCTCGAGTCACCTGCAATTAGTTCACGATTTCCATTCTCGCTCATTGTCACAATCTCAGGGAGTTAGTGGTGATCTCATAACTTTAGTGTTTATTATTATGGTTTCGTCCCAATGCTATTATTATTATTATTATTATTATTATTATTATTTTATTGAAAAGGAAATCCCCTTTAAATTTCCATCTTCCGCATTTCATCTCTAGTAGGTTGGCAGGTCAGATGTTACATGCGCTCTGCGATTGTCAACAATGACGTAAAACATATAGTTGAGTATTTCGGCAATAATACTGTACACTTGGTCGCACTATAATTAGAATTTAAACATTAATAATAATAATAATAATAATAATAATAATAATAATAATAATAATAATAATAATAATAATTACTTACTTACAAATGGCTTTTAAGGAACCCGCAGGTCCATTGTCGCCCTCACAGAAGCCCGCCATCGGGCCCTATCCTGTGCAAGATTAATCCAGTCTCTACCATCATATCCCACTTTCCTCAAATCCATTTTTATGTTATCATCCCAACTACGTCTCCCCAAAGGCCTTTTTCCCTCCGGCCTCCCAAGTAACACTCTATATATGCATTTCTGGATTCGCCCATACGTGCTACATGCCTTGCCCATCTCAAACGTCTGGATTTAATGTTCCTAATTATGTCAGGTGAAGAATACAATGCGTGCAGTTCTGCGTTGTGTAACTTTCTCCATTCTCCTGTAACTTCATTCTTTTTAGCTCCAAATATTTTCCTAAGAGCCTTATTCTCAAACACCCTTAATCTCTGTTCCTCTCTCAAAGTGAGATTCCAAGTTTCACAACCATATAGAACAACCGGTAATATAACTGTTTTATAAATTCTAACTTTAGATTTTTTGACAGCAGATTAGATGACAAAAGCTTCTCAACCGAATAATAACACGCATTTCCCATATTTATTCTGCGTTTAATTTCCTCCCGAGTGACTGTTGCTCCAAGATATTTGTTTTTTTCTACCTCTTCGAAAGATAAATCTCGAATTTTTATATTTCCATTTCGTAGAATATTCTGGTCACGAGACATAATCATAATAGGCCTACTTCGTCTTTTCGGGGTTTACTTCCAAACCTATCACTTTACTTGGTTCAAGTAAAATTTCTGTGTTTTAGTAGTAGTAGTAGTAGTAGTAGTAATGATGATAATAATAATAATAATAATAATAATAATAATAATAATAATAATAATAATAATAATAATAATTGGACAGACAAAATAAGAAATGAAGCTGTGTTACAAAGAGTGGGTGAAGAAAGAAAAATCCTCAAATGATAAGGAAGAGAAAAATATATTGGATGGATCACTGTCTAAGAAGAAACTGCCTACTGAAGGGTCCACTGGGAGGAAAGGTGAACGGGGAAGAAAGTTAGGTACACAAGAAGATATCGGATGAAAGACAATATAAGATACTTATTACTCGTATATGAATCATATGTAGAGACTAAGAGGAAGGCAGAAAAGAGGGAAGATCGGAAAATGCCGAGTCTACTCTTGAGTAGATAAATAATAATAATGATAATAATAATAATAATAATAATAATAATAATAATAATAATAATAATGATAATAATAATGTATTGCGTAAAACGGCAATAGTATGTCCTTCACTGCAGCTCAGTGAATATTGCGTGTACTGCCCAACCAAGTGGTCCGGGGATCGATTCCCAGCGTAAGGGAACATTTATATCTATTCCATGGCACTGGGTGTTTGTATCATGTCTTTTTGAGTTCTGTGACATTTCCGCAATGATCCTGCATCGTGTTGTCCATACGGATTGCTGTCGTGTGATATTTGGTGGGAAACAATTAGCAATCGGTGCACACAGTTGTAAGTCAGTGTTAAAAAGTCTTTTCGCACGCTACCTTATAACAATCACATTTTAACACGCTGTCTAAAAATCCCTTTCCTAATAGCAACAAAAGGCGAGTTTTACAAAAATATGCGGTTAATCTTAAATAATTACTATGGAATTCATAAATTGCACAATTCCATAATCTTTTCAATCACATATTTTTTATGTACAGCAGATAAGACTTGGATTTATTGTATAACCAGCCGTACCCGTGTGCTCCGCTGCACCCGTTAGAAATAAATATAAAGTAATTACGTAATTAAAATAGGACATTTGATCCCGGGAACATTCTTGTTTGACAGAAGGATAAATCGTTTAATATGTTACTTAATTTAAATTGTATTTAAATAATTAAAATTCGATCATTTTGGTCCAGAGACCACTCATTTGGTGCAATGACAATTCCTTTAACATGTTTCTTAATTTTTATTACATGCAACCATAATTTAATGAATATTGACATCATTTAGATTTAATGTGTACACTTTATTTTACTTGCTATATGTTTCCATTGAATTATGGTAATAACTTCATTTTAACCCTTGTTTTCTATGTATTCAGTAAATGGCGCTTGGCCCACTATGGTTCTGAACCCTTCAAATAACTTAAATAATTTAAATTATATTATATCATATTATATAAAAAGTGTGTTGATAACGGATGTAACGTACATAAATATTATTTTAAGAAATACAGGAAACGAATATACAGAATAGCCTATCAAGTTTTCTGTGCGTGAGAAGCTATTTTAATCTTACCTGTCCTCAATTCATTCAGAAGTTACTGTAATAACATTATAGCATTATGTCCATCTAGAGAAACTACACTTTCCAATGGTGAAATAATAATTAATTATACAAATCGGTTAATTTAGCTTCCGATATTACTTCATACAAACACAGAAACATTCTCTGTAGGCCATGTTTCATAGCTTTCGATTGTTGTTGTCCAAGGCCCCTTATAGACGAAGTCATTTGCTTTTTATTGCATTACACCGCCTTAGATGGCAGTTAATTTAATTTTAAAACTCATTTGTCTCATTAAATATCAGTCCTATCAAAATTTTGCAAAGAATAAAACTTATCGGAAATGATTTTTAAAGAAACGTGTGTTATGTAACATTTTTCACAAAAATCAATAATAAGCGAGATATTACGATTTATTTTCGTTCAGGCCCCCTTATAACCCCACTTTTAAATAACGTATTTTGAATGCCATATAGCCTAACATCTAAGTTACAACGAACTTAATTTATATTCTAATTTTCATCAAAATACGTTCAGCCATTATCGCGTGAAAAGGTAACAAACATCCAGACAGACAGACAGACAGACATAAAAACAAAAATTTCAAAAAAGCGATTTCCGGTTTCAGGGTGGTTAATTATATACGTTAGGACCAATTATTTTTGTAAAATCGAAAATTACCAGAAAAATTTCGGTTACAGATTTATTATTAGTATAGATGATTCATGGATGACTGCATCGTTCTGTAATAATTGATTATTGAGACTATATAATATGAAAGAGTGACACTGCACAGATGGCACCGACCGCTGTGACAACATGAGTTAATTCTACAGAATACAAGTTGTAACAGAGTAGTACCAGATTCGCGATCTCATATACTAACAGAGGGGGTGGAAGATAGAGGAAAGTATATTAAAATTGCTAATAAATCGAAGCTTATATTCACTTTACATACAATATCAAAGTATGTGTATGTATATAACAAACTATTGTAAGAACAAGTTTGAAGTGTTCTAGTAATGTTCACTTTATACACAGTGAATTCAAATTTCCACGCAGTGTGATTAATCGTTAAGAATTAGAAGAACGTCATGTAATACAACATATCCTGCGGGCTCCTGTCCAGCATCATCAGATTGTTCAATAGGCCTACCTTTTATTAGCCGAGAACGAGAAGTACGATCAAGTGATGATGAATGGGATTGTTTACACCATTCTTATTTTTAACTGAAACCAAAAAGAGGTATATTACTGTTGATAATAAAATTGAATTAAATATTCCAGTTAAGGAAATGTGTAGAACAAGTAAAAGCTGCTAACTTTAGCGGTTAAACACCGTACTCTTTCAATAAAAAAAAAATTAAAACTATGTTTTATTTAACGCCGCTCGCAACTGCCGAGGTTATATCAGCGTCGCCAGTGTGCCGGAATTTGGTCCCGCAGGAGTTCTTTTACATACCACTAAATCTTGCTTAAAAAGTCCCTTGTGCAGACACTTGTATTTCCCTATGCTGACATTTTACAGACTGACCTAACCAGCGACAACAAAACGAAACTTCAACGTGCTCATAATTTGTGTGTACGTTTTGTAAGCAATGTTCGTAAATATGATCATATTACCCCATCACAGGAAGCAATAGGTTGGCTTAAACTAGATAAGAAAAGAAATTTACATTCACTTCTCTTTCTCTTCAAAATCTTCAACTCTTCTATTCCCTCGTACCTGTCGTATCGCTTCACTTACCTTTCTTCCCACCATAATCTGAACACACGCTCTCGTCATGAAACAATACCATCACATCGCACCTCCTCATACTCATCCTCTTTCACAATAGCCCTGCCAAGACTCTGGAATTCGCTACCTGCTAGCATCAGGGATTGTCGAAATAAAATTGAATTCATACGCAAACTTACTAGGCACTTGGTCAGTAATTGATTTATTTTAAATAGTTTCCTTAATCTATCACAAAATATTTCAATATCCAGTAATTTCATCACTATACAATTTTGTTATTCTAGGTTTAATTTGTAATTCAGTAAATATAAAATATTCTTTGTTTTTCTATGATAAATTATCTATCTTTAATTAGTCAGGTAATCTTTTCGTACTTTGATTTTTATTGTAATTGTATTTGTAAATTTAATACTAATTGTAATTTTATTCTTCATATTATAGTTAGAATCTCCTGGTAGAGGGGCAGAGAAGGCCTGACGGCCTTACCTCTACCAGGTTAAATAAATAAATAGTAAGGGTGCTATGCATAGACATTTCGCTAGCCCGCGCTACGAGCGTGCTAAACTAGCCCCGGCTATCGACTGGTTACTTGTACAGGATTCATATCATATTATCATATCATATCGCTAACACTGGTTTATGAATACGAAAAACGTTAGTTCGCTGATCATCCACCGGAAGCCCGCGCTAAAAATGTCTATGAATACGGCCCAATAATATTAAAAAATACTAAATCTAGTGACATGAGCCTGTCGCATTTAAGCACACTTAAATACCATCGATCTGGGCCGGGATCGAACCCGCAGCGCTATACCGCCTGTGCCACTCAGGGCGACTCTTTCAGTATATCTTGTAAAGAATGGATATGTATTAAATAAAAATTGTGATATGTATAAAATCTTATTATTAATCCTTGATTTTTGACGTCTTATGTCTGCCTATTTGATAATACATCTCTAAAAACAAGCGCTCGCATGCCTACTCAGTTCCTACGGTATAATATTAAGGTAGTAATGATTTACATAAAAAATAATTTTACTAAAATATTCCCGATCACGTCTGGAATTTTTTAATTGAAAAATCCATAGTAACACTTGTGGCGAACAAGGTGGCAGTTGGTGCTTTTCACGCGGTTCTACAGTGTTTCCTCATATTAGGCATCTACATCATTCCGTCAACATTTCTCCATTTCGACATCATTCCAAAGCATTCCCCGATCGCCGGCTCGCGACGCACGGAGGGGGCTGGCGTAGGGACGAGGAAGGTTGCCTGCTCGAAACCTGGATAGGCAGCGAATCACAGGCCTGTATGGACAGTCGAGTTTGAGACCAGTCTTGAGATTGTCTCGAGACAACGCCACAGAATTCGTATGCTAGTGTAGTCAGCCGGTGTTGGTTTCGGAATGCGCCTAGCTTGAGAGTTAGCACAATAGATCGTAACAGGCGCAGTGCTGGGCCATAGTGCCCCGCTCCTGGAAATTCCATTCCCTGATAAGAAGACTAAAATTTTGAAATAATGGCAATATAAGTGTCTAACAAAATGTCCACATATGTATTTATTTACTTTAAATAAAGGCGAATTTAGAAACGTTATCTCTAGCTCATTAGCAAGTCTTTTTTATGATGTACAAGAATTCTTAACTTTATTTTTTAATTGAATTTGACAAGGTCTATTACACTATTTCAGTGTTTAAAGACTTATGTAAATAAATACATAAATAAATAAAATGCTATTTAATTATTACTATTTAATACGAGAAAAATTCGTATCGGCACCGGGAATCGAACCCAGGACCTCTCAGCTCTTTCCAATTGAGCTATGCCGGGACACGATCCACGGCGCCGGCCGAGCGCTCAGCGCGCAGAGCTGAGAGGTCCTGGGTTCGATCCCCGGTGCCGATGCCGGTACGAATTTTTCTCGTATTAAATAGTAATATTACGAGTACATATTGGCTACTTCATAGTAGCCGTGTAGTATTCAATGAGGTGGGCGAGACCTCATACAAAATGAATATGTGATGTATTAACTGTTAGCAGTTGTCACAGACTGATGTTGAACATGGCCACAAAGTCATTTAAATATGCGGTCCTGCATATATGACTTGTATCGTCTCAAATGCAGGTAGTAAGGCCGTAAAAAGCATTGCGAGAGGGGTTCGGCCGGCGCCGTGGATCGTGTCCCGGCATAGCTCAGTTGGAAAGAGCACTCATCGCGCAGAGCTGAGAGGTTCTGGGTTCGATTTCCGGTGCCGGTACGAATTTTTCTCTTATTAAATAGTAATAATACATATTGGCTACTTCATAGTAGCCGTGTAGTATTCAATGAGGTGGGCGAGACCTCATACAAAATGAATATGTGATGTATGCTATTTAATCTTTTGACAAGAAAGAACATAAATAGCAATTTACTCGAAATCAAATCCAAATATTTTTTAAAATTATTTTTATGGTGTTAGTTGAAGTGATAAGTGAAATGACATAAAGCGTATGTTACCAAGTTATTCATGCCCGAAAAATAACGCAGGTGTTACTTTTTCACAGCTACTCAGTTATTTATCGAAAATAACGATGGCAAGGGTAACAAATTTTCAACAGTTATCAAACTTGCTAATTGTTACAGTGCGTCCAAGTGACGAGCCGAATTTCAGTTATAGCTCTCGAATAAATTTCTATACCTGTCTGCTACGTCACTGCTTAATTTGGCGAGGTAAGACAAGAGTAACAATATTGTACTGGCCTCTTCCCCGCTAGGTTACTTCTACTATTACAGCTGCTGCTACTACTCTTATGGCCAGTTTCTCCAAGTAATGTTTAATTTGAATTAACAAAGGTTAAATTAACAGCTTGTTTATTTTTAACGTTTTGTTAATATGTTTTCCATTTCTTCAACATAATTTTGTTTAAAACAACCAACACTTAACTTTAACAGTCGTTAACACTATTTTAACTATTCAACAGAAGTTGGTAATGATTTTGCACATGTAAGGAATTTTTTTATTGGCTGAAATTATTCTTAAAATTCTGTACTGTAGAGTAAAGGCCCATTCACAATGAAAATTAAACATAACCGTAACATAAACACAGAAGTTTGCGGCCAGGCTACCAAATGGGATCATTCACAATGATTCACATAAACAGTGACATAAACATAACCGTAAGACGTTAACATGGAAGTTTGCAAACTCCAAACTTTCATGCTTATGCTTACGTGATTTGCAAACAGAACACAATCGTGGAGCGCTGAAGCATACGACAGAATATGAGGAAATGGCGTATGTTTGCGGTTATGTTTATGTACCCATTGTGAATGATGGTATGACTTCTTGATTTTAGCGTTACGTTATGTTTAATTTTCATTGTGAATGAGCCTTGTCATGAAACATGTACAAAATCGTAACCTGTTACATTATGCCATGATTCTTAAAGTAGAGAAAGTTAATAAATGAAAGTTGTAGTGACTATTATTGAATAATAATAAAGGTAAAAGGTAAAGGTATCCCCGTAACATGCCATGAAGACACTTAGGGGGCATGGAGGTAGAGCCCCATGCTTTCCATGACCTCGGCACTAGAATGAGGTGGTGTGGTCGGCACCACGCTCTGACCGCCTTTTACCCCCGGGAAAGACCCTCAATTTTATAGGAGGTTGAGTGAACCTCGGGGCCGTTCTGAAAGTTTGGCAACGAGAAAAATCCTGTCACCACCTGGGATCGAACCCCGGACCTTTCAGTCCGTAGCCAGCTGCTCTACCAACTGAGCTACCCGGCCGCCATTGAATAATAATAATTATTACAAAGTAAAGCAATAGTTATAATGCTAAAATATTACTTTCTGTTTAGAAAATCTCAGCATTGTGACCACCTGGTGAGAATATAGGGATATGTGTGTAGTCAACGGTACACAAAGCCCGAGGAGAATTCCGTACCATATAAAATTCTCTAATCACTCTCTCTGCTTCAGGTCCATGTGGAAATTTGTATGTAATGTCGTCTTAAAGAAGCAATTGCTGCTGAAACCTTTTTGATATATTTAGTCACTGCATATTTTGAAACACTATTGATATCGGTTATAGTTGAAAGAAGCCAGTAGCACAGAATCTAGAATTAATAATAGCTGGTGAATTGAAGCAAGTGGCTATTTCTGTTTGTAGGATATTCAAATTTGATTTCTTGACACGTTGAAATCGCACATTTTCTAAATATGAAATGGATAATAGCTCAGCATTGAAACCGAGCAGTGAATATGATAATCAGTTGACTTTTAAAGATTATCTTCTCTATATTTCAAAGTATCTTTTAAATGTTATCAGTCATACACTAAACCAGGGTTCCAGAACTGGGGAAGAAAGGGGTGGAAACATGGGGAAAGAGTTCGTTCCCCCATATACAAGCCTTCAATGACGTTTGGCAAACACTGTTCTCTCTTCTCCTCCCCCCTTCCGTACAATGACGCGAGGGTTGCTGGGAAGGGATAAGTTACAGTACGTGTTCCAGCTTATGATGTGTGCTTCAATTGTAGCACAGTTTTACATCCCTGCACTAAACATTCCTTAAAGAGAGACATAACATATTATTTTCACAACTTCTGTTTAAACAGCTGTGGTGTCATCCGCCATATTTAACTATTTATTAAGTGATTTAACTGCCTGAAATCCTACATTTAATGTTAACAAACAGTAAATAATCTGTTAAGCCAAACTAGTGTTGAAGACATGAAAAAACTATACTTAACAAACTGTTTAGAGTTTAACAGTCGTTAAGTGTTCTAACGGTAGGCCTACTTGGAGAAACCGGCCCTTAATAGGCCTACTTAGAGAAACGCGGCTTAGTTCATACGTCTCATCTTCTTCGTGATTACAATATTTTGTAATGTAATATTTAACTTACTATAACCAACAGGGACTGAGTCTTAACATTACTATTATCCTAGATCATATATGTAACAGATAACTCCTCGCTACGTTAAAATCGGCAGCACTTTGAAGAGAACAACCGCCAGGATCGCCACCCTTCCCCGGAAACGAACACGAGATGGCAGCACAGTCGCTAATGCAATTCATATGGGTATTATGACGTGACTCCTTATGTAACAACTAGATGGCAGCGTAGTAAACCTGACAAAAGTTGTTAACCTCAAAGCCTATAACCCCGACATATCTGTTACATATATGATCTAGGCTATTAGGCAACATTGCATAAGCTCAAATGGCTCGTGTTGTTTTTATCGGCTAAAAATCTGTGACTTCCATTAACTAAGTCGCATGACAAAAGGTACTGCTACTCCTACTACTACTACTACTACTACTACTACTACTACTACTACTACTACATATTATGCACTACTACATATGCAAATAATGATATATAAGTTATCGAAAATAAAGCAATTACACAATATCGAATGGTTTAAGTATTAAGTGTTACCACGATATTCATTTGCGAATTATCAACATAGATCTATTGATCAGCGAATTATGGACGTCTTGATCAGCAATTTGTCTAAATACATAATCCGAATCATCGTACGGTAGATCTTGCATTCTCTTCTTCTGATGTTCTGAAATAGATAGTCAGTATTATTTTTAAATATACTTTGAAATGAATTTTTTTTATTTATTTCTCATAAATCTTACCTGAATAAATAAAGATGTATCTTTTAGAGCTATCGTGCGTATATAAACATGATAGTACAGCTATCCAAGCTAACAGGAAGAAGTTTAGAAACCAATAAGTTAGTTTTCCATGGGCATAAAAACAGAGGCGGCAATGGAAGTTCGAAGCTGCAGGGGGAACATGATGTAGTACAAGCTGAATGGACCCCTTCATCATATACTTAGATCAATCTCGTAGCGGTCTTATCGACATGTACGATATTTGTGTTTATACAATATTAGAATTTTAGATTGCGTATGGGTGTATTCATTATAGATAAGCATCGCCTGGGAGTTGATGTCTTGATTCATGCAGATGATGACGTGCCAGTTTGGTAATAGTAGGTTAGTGGCACTCTCATAGTACTTTGTTATGAGGGGTGTACAACACCGTCTACAAATTATTATTAGTTCAAAGTGCATAACAAATTAAGACATCTTTGGGTATAGTAATAAGAGTATGGTATAGTACCACAGTCTACTATATACAGTCACGAAGCTTGAGTTTTGAGGGTGCTAGAAACAATAGACTGTAACGGTACTATTTTGCATTGCCTGTAATGAGGCGATATTAGCGATCCTAGCGGTGAGCAACTATCTAATGTTTGCATATTTACTACGTATTGAGCTTCGCGACTGTATATACTAGACTGTGATAGTACTGTTCGCATGCGCGAGTTGTGAATGACGTAGCATTGACGGATATTACTTTGTAGGCTACTGATTTCGCTAATATTTATTCACGATAGAGCTGGGGACGGAGCGAGTAGAACTGTTGAGTTACTCGGTTCTATCGGTTTATGTGCTTCGCAGCGGAGCACCGAAGTTACCCGGTTAACCGTAGCCGTTACCGGTCAGTTCAAACATTCAAACAGAGTTCGCGTGTTTTACTTAATTCTAGCAGACAACAAAGTAGGTACTGTTGTCTTTAAATATTTTCTGCTGCAGGACAAATTGTTTCCTTCTAGTATTGAAGAGTTGTTGATCCTATTATATGACCTGTCAAATGGACTTAATGAACATTGACAGTCTGAACATATTGCTATACATGCTGCTACTACTACTACTACTACTACTACTACTACTACTACATAATAATAATAATAATAATAATAATAATAATAATAATAATAATAATAATAATAATAATAATCATATTAGAGTGTTTGATTAATATTAAAATATATTAAAAAAAAGAAGTGCATTATATTTTTCTTCTATCTGTGTTTATTGGATTTGTGTTACCTCATCAGTCATAATTTTATTTGTATTTATTTCTACGAATTATGTTACCTAATTACTTTAATTTATCAATAACATTACTCTTCACCAAAGAGGACGTGGTTGTATTGAAGGCTAGTAATGTTATAAAATAAATAAACATTATGTTCTTCAGTTTAAGATTCCACATTTTATTATTTTATCCCCTTTCCGTAATAGTAAATAATTGTGTGTGTTATTTTTAAGTGTTTTAGTCAGCGTTTCATGGAGCCCGTTTCTTTCCATCTTTTTTAATTAGCTGCAGCGTTTAAGGTTTACCTCACATGTTAATTTATTAGCTGTTAGTATTATAAATTATTTTATCAATTTTATTTCGTCTGTCATATGCAACAACACTAAAAGTTAAACAGGCCTTTCATACAAAATAACTCCGCAAATAGTTGTAATCACGCAAATGAAATTTGCAACTGCCATTTGCAATGAAGAGAAGCACTTTTTTCTCGTCAATTGGCAAAGCGAAAGCGCTTTACTACAAAGCTTGTAAAACACGCTTGGTTTCACTTTCAAAGTACGTTCTAAAATAGACTTAATCTATCTAAATGTTTAATCTGCCGCCACAAATTTGTACTCGGTACTGTACTCAGTTCAACCGAATAATGACGTCACAGTAACTGCTCCGAACCGAACCGCTCCGTCCCCAGCCCTAATTCACGATATTATACTGAACCAACATAAATTACGTGGGCAGTTTATTAAAAACGTATTTTGTTTCTATAAATACAAAAAACAGCAAGTAAAACAATTAGGTAGGCCCACTACGAACGAAACCTGAAGAAGGAAGAAAAAAAAAAAACAAACAAACTGAGACATAACGTTACTCAAAATAAGAACTGTAATAGAAAAGTATCGGTGTCCGCCGGTTAGATTGATCGGAAAGAATCGAAACTCTTCGAACTTTGTACCGGATTAATCAAGGCAGGCCGCCGCGAGATATGTTAGCTGAAAATCTGTTTCGTATGCAGTTTATTTGTTGAATGTGGTGCTAATTTGACAAGTTTATTACTCTAAGTGAGGTTTATTGTGTAATATGGTGAGAATTCGTTATAATTTAAAACAAATAATAGGCCTATTCATTTACAACAGTTATGTGAACAAATCATTCTTACAAATCCTGAAAGAAAAGATTTCGTCGTTATTAGATCCCGAAACACACGCTCCATCATCTCACAAACAATGTTTAAGTTAGTAAAAAAAAAAAAAAAAAAAAAAGTGCGAACTTGTCGTTTTCTTATATACTAAAAGTATTCAAGATACAGGCTCAATTTTGTTTGATAAAGATGACGATATAGGGTACCGATTACAAACTGAACTTCACCATTTCCCGCAATCATTTGGACTTTACACTAAAGTTAATGTATATTAGCATACAATTTTTAACGAACTAAAATTGATTTTATCACAAGTGAACAAATAATTTCCACTATTACTACATCACCACCACCACCACCATCGTCGTCGTGATCATGATCATGAACATCGTCGTAATCTTTACAGGATGAGTCTGAAGGCCTTTCACTCTCACTGGGATTAATCGTGGACGTTCTATAGGCCTATTCCTTTTTCCATTTTTTGTGACTATTACACTTTCACTACGTCATACTACTTTTAACCAACAAAACAGTACGATAGGACGTGTTTCAACCAATCGTGGCTGTTTATCACTACAATTTCATCACTTCCCTAGCATTTGTTTATTTTTATCACTTACCTAGCATTTATTTCTTTGTTTGCCAACATTTAAAAGTGCAAATTCTTTACGGTACTATAAAACATGCGTTGCGATCGTCATTTGTTTACCGCATAGATAATCAACTGAAAATGGCGGCTCCGTTCAAACATTTTGGTGAAGCTAATATTAGTGAAATAGAATTTTAGTAAGTCAATTAATTCCTATTTTATTCATAATTAGAGAGTCAGTCAAACTTTTACGGAACCACGTATATGGATTCTAATTCAGTGTATGGAAAAAAATTGACGCACCATTATCATTTTTCTTTTTCCTTCTTAGCTTTCATTGATTCTTTACTTGAAATTTTTTTTCTTCTGTAAACTGCCATTGTTTGTTTGTGTATTTGTTTGCCTTTTTTCTTACTCTTTTAGCTCTCATCATCTACTGGGTGTTCAGTTCAAAGTGTGTCATGGCTCGCTGTACGCCGTCATGTGGCTAGCCGATGAGCCTAGAGAATTCAATCTTCCTACACTTCCGCAGAGGTGTATAACCTATGAGGCAGAAAACTTGCCTAGCAAGTACGGCGTTCATTCTGAAGAGTACGTACCGATACGTACGGTAACGCCGGTAGTGGCAGGAATGTGAACTGTTTGGAAATACGTACTGTCGGGATATGGGGAGAGGGTTAAGACGATTACTTACGTATTTGTTGACATTAACTTCGACGGTCTACATGGACACGGAGCATTTGATTTGTGTTGTGGAATGTTACCGTACGCAACCGATGATAACAAATACCCTGCGTACGACTTGCCGGCGCAAAACACAGTTCGAAAAATGTTATGGTAGCACACAGACCGTACAGACCGCCATCTGTTACTACGACGTTCAAGTTATACCGTACACGTTCTCAAGTTCAGATTGAAGAACGCCTTAAATAATAGGCAACTTCTCTAACATAAAAGGTGAAACTCGCTTCAAATCGCTGACCCAACAACAGTGACGTCATGACACACTTTGAAATGAACACCCAGTATTTGTTCTTGTATTGTTTTGTATGCTTTGTCTAATGGCAGCCTCTAATTTGAGGAAGCTCTGATAAATAAATAAAAAGTACTTTATTTCTTCTAATATTTATATATTTTCTTATAATCGTGTAATAGTTAATTAAATACCACTAGAGTTTTCATTTTCTCCAAATAAATCAAAACCTCTAGTGAGATTATTGTTGATAAAACTATTTAGCCGCATCTATGGAATTTATGACAAAGTAACGCTGCAGGCAATTTTCCCGATGTACTCTCATTTTCCTCTTTCATTTCAGAAGTACTCTCCACTTCTACTCATTTCAACTATCATCTGTAATGGTTACAAATACATTGGGAAGAAGTCTTGGGAGTAGTATGAGTTTCTGATGGTGATATAGCAAGGGTTCCGGTACCTGGGGTTTGTCAGATACTCATCTGGGAATGGGACCTAAGTCTGTCAGGGCTGAGATAGGATGGCCCACTTGTCAGTATCGGGTTCACGAATTCCACCCGGAACACCTGTCGGACTGGAACAATTGTCGTACAGAGAAATCAAAATGGGTCTATGTCAGTCTATGTGTGTGGATGTATTTCGAGTCCTGACACTAAAAAGTGAGCAAGCTACCATTAAAACATGTTATTTGCTAATATATCGCCCATTGTCTTTAAATGTTTCAACCATTTAATTAATGATTTTGAGTACAGTACTTTTTAAAATTCCCTTAAGGATATCTGTACTATCGTCCTTAGCAATCGCTTTTCCACAAATTCTATTTTCCAGTTGTTAATTTGTCAATGTTCGTGATGTGAGTAGTACTGGGTGTTCATTTCAAAGTGTGTCATGACGTCACTGTTGGTAAGTCAGCGATTTGAAGAGAGTTTCACATTTATGTTAGAGAAGTTGCCTATTATTTAAGGCGTTCTTCAATCTGAACTTGAAAACGTGTACGGTATAACTTGAACGTCGTAGCAACAGATGGCGGTCTGTACGGTCTGTGTGCTATCATAACCTCTTTCGAACTGTGTTTTGCGCGGGTAAGTCGTACCCAAGGTATTTGTTATCATCGGTTGCGTACGGCAACATTCCACAACACAAATCAAATGCTCCGTGTCCATGTTGACCGTCGAAGTTAATGTCAACAAATACTGTACGTAAGTAATCGTCTTAACCCTCTCCCCATATCCCGACAGTAAGAAAAAACTCACCTCAGTACGTGTTTCCAAACAGTTCACATTCCTGCCACTACCGGCGTTACGGTACGCATCGGTAAATACTCCTCTGAATGAACGCCGTACTTGCTAGGTAACTTCTCTGCCACATAGTAATACGCCTCTGCGGAAATGTAGGAAGATTGAATTCTCTAGGCTCATCGGCTAGCCACATGACGACATACAGCGAGCCATGACACACTTTGAACTGAACACGCAGTAGAGTTGAACAACGATCGAGAAAGCAAGATTAACAGAGCCCGCAAAGCCGAAAACCCGCACGACAATATTGACTACGTTGCGTAGTTGATGTAAAGACTGCTTGTGAGTTTTTCAAGACATCGGGAATGGTCAACTCTCGAACGTCAAGCAGCCTTGAATCGCCACAGTTGTTTATACCAGAACGTAGGCCTACTTTTATCCGATTTGGCAGCTGTTATAGGCTATATGTATTAAACAATCAATTGGCCTGAAATTATTCTATGAATTAGCCTATTTGAAACATCATCTCTACCTTTTTAGTGTGTAATAATCCGTTCCCAAATCTTTTTTTACGTTGGTTATTTTACGACGCTGTATCAACATCTTAGGTTATTTAGCATCTGAATGAGATGAAGGTGATAATGCCGGCGCAATGAGTCGGAGGCCAGCACCGAAAGTTACCCAGCATCTGCTCATTTTGGGGTGAGGGAAAACCCCGGGAAAAAACCTCAACCAGATAACTTTCCCCGACCAGGATTCGAACCCGGGCCACCTGGTTTCGCGGCCAGACGGGCTAACCGTTACTCCACAGGTGTGGACTCCCCAATCTTTATTTAATTACTAGGCGCTGATTAATTAAAAGGCTAGGAATTTTCCTTTCGTATGTTTGAGATCAAGTGTACTATCTCAAGTATAAAAAAAAAAAAAAAAAATTAACACTTTATGTAACATTATGTTTTATGGTTCATAGGAATTAAAATTTATTTGAGAATTTTTTTTTCTATTTATATAACCACAGGTAATATCATTATAATATAACCAGAACATTTTGATAAGTAAAATACTGTTTTGTTTTGTCTTTTTGTCTCAATTAAACATTTCTAATGTTATTTATTTTAATGATGTATGTTATTCAAAGTTACGAAATCTTTCCACACCGACCAAATGCTATTTCGAGAATGATTAGCAAGACTCGAAGCGCACGAGAGTTAAGCCTCGTTCATACTTTTCAAGTAACTTGAATTCAAGTCACTTGAAAAGACGAACTTGAAAAGTGTGAACTATTTTTCAAGTTGACTTGAAATCAATTAACGGCTTAAATTCAAGTTTCAAGTGAAGTTCGATCCCTTTATACTTTTTATTTGACTTGAAAGGACACTTGAAAAGTGTGAACGTCACTTGATAACTTGAATTCAAGGAGAAAAGAGCGGGAATTTAAATTAACAGCTGTTTTAAGAGCGTTAAGTTAACAGCTGATTGTTTTTCAGTTCTACTGGGAACGTAAAAATAATAGGAAACAGCAGTAAGTGAAATAATGACCAAATATTTGAGTTTCTGAAGTTGTATAAAATTCACGAAGGCCTGCGGATTATAGAAACTCCAAAGTTTCGTAATAGAAATGCAAAGGAAGCTGCAAAGAAAGGAAGAGTTCATTGAAGAATTGAACAGCAGAGATTTTAACGTGAACACATGAGATAGCCTATGAAAAATAATAAAAAACCATTAAACTGTAGATAGAAAAGAAGTGAGGAAGATAAGAGGGATTAAGAAGAGAAAGGCGTTGCTTGAAGGAATGATATTTATCGCCGAAACTGGCATGGTTCAGTGTGGTTGATAGATTTTTGTGAGGGAACTGTAACAGCTTCAAGATAATCATTTTCAATTATGGTAAATCAGACTCGCTTATATTTGATTACATTTGCGATAAGAATTATTAAATCTCCTTGAAGATTTCACTTATTCTATTTGTAATAGTCAGTGGTCATGTATTTCTCTTACTAATCTAATTCCTAACCCATACTGAACAACGCGTTTTCCATTTCTTCAATATATTTATCATTTCCCCGGCACGGAGACTTTCTACTACAGAAATTCCTAATTGCACAACATCCATGGACGCCATTTTATCCTACTTGAAAACAAAATAACTTGAATATGTCTGAACGGCGACTTGAATTCAGGTACATGAAATCACGTGACTTGAATCCAAGTTACTTGAAAAATGTGAATGAGGCTTTACGAGACGAGACTCGAAAGAAAAGTGCAACGAACACAGCGAGTGACAGTGGCAGTTAGTTTTGTTCATCTCTAGTGGGTACATACATTACATCAGAAATAGTAATACTGTCATTGTGTTACAGAATAGGAATACGTATAAAGTGACAGCATACTTTTCTATTTCGTCATCAGTTTCTATTAGTCTCTCTTTCACCCTCTCTCTGATCACAACCTTTTTTTTTCTCTTCCTTTGTTGAACAATACGCACGCAAACATTCAGGAACTGTGAATGCGCCTTCACAATCTTGATAACTGCTTCAATAATTTATGTACAAGTCTCTGCCAAACATTCTGCAAGCGAGGCGGTTCTTGAGAACAAATCTGTACCTGACTGTAAAGTTCTTGCTACCCACTTAGCATCTAATCTGACCGTATATCACGCAGTCAACAGATGGATTTATGCAGTCAATTTGCGGGGTTCAGGGGCGCAGTATTTCATGCAAGGAAGAATCGTTCCGCATCGCACAACGTTCTAATACAATTACACGGAAATTAAGTTATAAATCGTCTACGAAAAGCCACGGATCGATGGTCAATTGGACAATAAGATTATCGCGCAAGTTTTCAATATCCGGAATGTTAAACCACTTACTTTTAGTTACACGTTGAGTTTTACCCATACAAGTAGCACCTTAATGGTTTCTTCTACAAAATATTCCCGGTGTCTTCAGCATTATAAATTATAATGATGAATTTGATGGAGCTTTAATGATATACTGCTATTACAATACAGGGAACCTATGACAAAGCGCCAATAGTACCGTTACTAAACACCACGACCACTATTACATTGTTGTTTGTTGTTTAGTCAATTGTCCGAAGACAGGTCTGAACGTCACAAGAGATACCAACAAGGCACACTTATGAGGAAAGTAGGCCAGAAGATAATAGGGTAGGATGGCGAGTTCCTTTCCCCCCTTCATTGCATACATCGTCGATTAGCTACATATTACACTAATCAGACTTCAGATGTATACAAATAAATTGTTCTTCCTCTGAAACATATCGTCCAATGAGATGTAAGCTTTTCCCTGTTAAATGAATGAATGAATGAATGAATGAATGAATGAATGAATGAATGAATAATAAATAAATAAATAAGTCAATAAGTCAATAAGTAAATAAATAACTAAATAATAAAAAATAAATAAGTAAATAAATAAATAAGTAAATAAATAATTAAATTAAATAAATAACTAAATAAGTATATAAATAAATAAGTAAATAAATAAATAAATATAAAAAACAAAAGACAGGCAGCAATCCAACAAATGCAATAATATCCATTCTATAGTAACGATTGTACACACGAAGAACCATCATACGAAAATAACATTCATTGGTATAGAACAGTGATCGGCAAAGATTACATCATATAAAATGCAGCCTGAATGGGTATTTCTTGTGGTTTGTTCAGAGATAAGTAGATGGCAGTGACAATGAGTTCTAGCCTAGATCATATATGTAACAGATAGGTCGGCCTTATAGGCTTTGACGTTAACAACTTTTGTCAGGTTTACTACGCTGCCATATAGTTTTTACATAAGGAGTCACGTCATAATTTCCATTTGAATTGGATTAGCGACTGTACTGCCATCTCGTGTTCGTTTACGGCGGACGGGTGGCGATCCTGGCGGTTGTTTTCTTCAAAGTGCTGCCGATTTTAACATAGCGATGAGTTATCTGTTACATATATGATCTAGGGTTCTAGACGACTTGGAAATCTACATACAGGAAAAGGAGCCCCACAATCGCCAAGAATCATCTTAACACAGTGACAAAATCAGTATTATCTATCATAACGATTTTTTGTCCCAGTTCGGAGTTGTCACAGAAAAACGCTCTCACACCCCACCTCTGATCAGGAGTAAATTAATTGGAGGATGATTCATTTTTATTTCATTTACTTTTTTTAAGGTAAATTTAAATGGAGTATATTTACAATAGCTCAAATTTACATACAAGTATTACACATATTGAAAGTGATTACTAATATTCGGAAGTGACTGTATTTTGCCATCAGCTTCTACCGGAAACATAAATACTAATGCACCGGTAATGCGTGATATCACACGAAAACTTACTGGTAGGTAAACTCGCCTCTACGCTTTATATACATTAGAACAATACAATTCCCTAAGTCAAAAATGCTGGCGGTAGTTATAACTGATTTGTATTTGGGTGGCCATTTATGGTATGGAGAAATTATTTTTGCAAAAGGGAATACAGTATGTAAATGTGCCGGAGAATAAAATATACCCATTAAAGTAAGCCACTATAATAATAATAATAATAATAATAATAATAATAATAATAATAATAATAATAATAGAGCATCGATTATCCGAATACCGATCAATCGAAACATCGGTTAACCGAAAGCCTTCCAGTCGGCAAATTTGCGCGCGCGCCATGTAGAAGTTTCGCTAGTGCTGTTTGCGAGATTTAGCGGCAAAAAGCGAGTCTCAGCGCTGGAAAAAAAAAAAAAAAAAAAAAAAATTGAACTTCTTTCCTAAACTGTAGGACTATTTTAATGACCATTTTGAACTCGTCAAACTAGGCTAGTCAGTTCTGTGTGTTATTTGTAAGACATGTGATACAAAATATATATTATATGTAAAGTTTTGTGTATAATATCAGCGTTTCTTTGTTTCATACTGCTCCTATGACACCGGTACAATTTGTTTTCGTAAATGATCGGTTATCCGAAAAATTAGTTATCCGAATACACCACGTCCCCAATCGTTTCGGATAATCGATGCTCTCACTACAATAATAATAATAATAATAATAATAATAATAATAATAATAAATTATTATTAATTATTATTATTAAAATGGATTTTAAGGATGTGGAGTATGATGGTACAGACTGAATTAATTTTGCTCAGGATAGGGACCTATGGCGGGCTTTATGTGAGGGCGGCAAAGAACCTCCGGGTTCCTTAAAAGCCCAATTATTATTATAGTTTCTTGTATGTATAATAATAATAATAATAATAATAATAATAATAATAATAATAATAATAGACATTCATCACTTTGACCAAAGAAATACTAATACATGGTTTGCCAATATACTCGCGATCCATCCATAATTAACGGACATCTTGAGAACCGTTGTTTGAATGTTGCGTGTCAGTTGGTCACACTCTTGATCCTAGGACAACTAAGTTCAAATTGCCGTCCACGAGTCCTTCTACACTCGGGAATGAGACTTTTAGGATTTTACAACTCGAGACAGCGTTTATGGGCTTATTAATGGAGTCGGTCACATTTTCTGAATGGGCCATAAATCATTTTGGAGTTTTTATTTCTGGAAAAAAAAAATAGGTTCATTAGTGCTTATGTCTTTTACCCCTTGCTCTTTTTGTATCTTCATTGCCCACACAAGATGCTGCCACGTGATTATTGTCACAAGAGAGTGTTAAATACGAAAAGGGGGAGGGTTAGGGACTTTCCAGACGCAACAGGTTCTTCTTCTTTTCGAGTAGACCACATCTAGAAATTATGACACAGACAACTCGTGAAACAGTGAGGGCGTAGGAAATGTATATATGTAAAAAATTTAAATTATGATTTATTTAACGACGCTCGCAACTGCCGAGGTTATATCAGCGTCGCCAATGTGCCGGAATGTTGTCCCGCAGGAGTTCTTTCACATGAGTTCTAATGATATGAGCCTGTCGCATTTAAGCATATTAAATGCAATCGATCTGGGCCGGGATCGAACCCACATCCTCGAGTACAGAAGACCAGCGCTATACCGACTGCGCTACCAAGGTCGTATGTATTTATGTTTGTATGTCTCGCAAGCAGGGCATACCGACGGAAGGAGTTCGATTGAAACAATGCGATAAGGAAGAGCAGGCGACAAGAAAGGTCACGAGACAGCTTGAATGATATTCTAAAGTACAGTCGGAAGAGAAATAACATCGATAGAATCAGTCTTGCGTTTGATAGTTATAGCTCCCGCAAGAAACGATTACCGAAAACCCATGGTGGCGTTTCTGTCTGTTTTGACCTGTGTATGTAGATACGCCGACGAGGGAGAGGTGCGAGCCGATGGAAGTACTGTCTCTTCCAAGAAGATGGACAAATGAGGACATCGCAGTGGAAATAAAGAACGTAGCAAGAGAAAAATTCGAAGACAATTAATCGCGCAACATATGTTTACGAATGAAATAATAATATCGTACGATACAAGACACGCATTCACATGCAGTGGAACAAACTAAAGTCGTAATGTAACTATCACAACGCAAGACTGATTCTATCGGTGTTATTTTTCTTCCGACTGTACTCTTGAATATCATTCAAATTATCCCGTGACCTTTCCTGTCGCCCGCTCTTCCTTATCGCAGTGTTTGATTCGCATTCCTTCCGTCGGTATTCAGTGCTTGCGAGACCTATACGACTTTAGTTTGTTCCATTGCATGTGAATACATGTCCTGTATCGCACGGC
Source organism: Periplaneta americana (assembly GCF_040183065.1). Classification (NCBI taxonomy): domain Eukaryota; kingdom Metazoa; phylum Arthropoda; class Insecta; order Blattodea; family Blattidae; genus Periplaneta; species Periplaneta americana. The sequence continues at coordinate 58,588,744 of NC_091127.1, read as the reverse complement.
ATCATTATTTCAATCGTAAACATTTGTTGCGCGTTTAATTAGCTTCGAATTTTTCTCTTGCTACGTTCTTTATTTCCACAGCGAAGTCCTCATCTGTTCATATTCTTGGAACAGACAGTACTTCCATCGGCCCGTATCTCTCGCTCCCTCGGTGTGCCTACATACACACGTCAAAACAGACAGCAACGCCACCATTGCTTTTCGGTAATCGTTCCTTGCGCGACCTGTATGTATGTATGTATGTATGTATGTATGTATGTATGTATGTATGTATGTATGTATGTTTCTCGTTTAGATAAGGCGTTTTCAAAAGTTTGTAAATACTGTAGGAAGTAACAAAGAAGTGTTTCGCGATAAATAGTGGAAACACTGATTCAAGCCTGGCCAGGAATAATAATTACAGCTTTCCAAAAATAGGCAGGAATAGTTGATGACGGGATCGAGGAGTGAAGGTGAGAGATGAACTTGGAATACACGACTGTCAAATAAACACGTTCCACACCCTGACTGAACCACTTCCTCAACGTTTCTGCGGGCGATCAAAGGCTTCTCTCCTTTCTCTGACCCCAGTGTCCTCGGCGGGGGCCGATGCTAACAATGGATATTTCGTTAGGCACAATTCAGGTTCTGGGCACCCGCTTGTATGTCATTTCGTCGGACCGGCTTGCAGATAAATCTAAGAATTCCCACTCATACGCACCCGCCCAATTTCAGTAATGTCTCCTCTTGCAGACGCAGATCCGGTCCAACCGGGTGTTACAAACAGCTACTTATACTACAGACAAGGTAATTCATATATAGCGGTTCCCAGGAATAAAGTGATTTAGGTACATTAATTTCAATTTTTTCTATGTATGATTAGGGGCATGAACAGGATTAGAAATTAATTTATCATCATTAATTTCATTACCTTAATATCAAACAACAAAGAAGAAATTTTATTGTACAAGCTTTAGCACCTTCCGCCTTACTATTCTTAATTATTTTTGCTTTTTGTTTTTGAACAGCTATATGGTAATGACATCTGTTATTATACGGTTGAAAAGTTTTGTTATCCAGTCTGCTCTCAAAAAAGCTTAATGGTTAATCGTACAGAGTCATGTTCTTCCCGAAGCGTATTTCTGTAACGTCCTACCGACAGTACGCAAGTTATGGGTCCTGTTGTCTGTTAGAAGGACGTATTGTTTATTTTGTTTTTTGTTTTGTTTGTTTATTTATTCATTTATTCTATTTATTATTTTCAATACAGTTTACATCAGTTTTATTTGTAACAGGATAATAACTGAATCCATAAAATTTTATTCAAAACATATCAGGAAAGTAAATAATGTACATACATGTGTGAATCATAAATTTTCTTATTTCACTTTTTTAACACGTTGTTTTTAATACTTGCTTGTGAAATAGAATACTAGGCCAGATATTACTCGAGATTATTTAAAGGTATTTAAAAGTAAATAATTTAAAAATATAATTTATATGATTTGATTAAGTCCAATGAATACTACCTTTCATGAATTATGCTGGAATTCCATTCTGAATGTGAAATGCAAAACAATCACTGCTCTTGGGCCATAAGCAACACAAACGTAACTAGTTTTTTGTTGTATCTTCCTGATTCTGGAGAAAACATTACATTTTCTCTGAATTATTATTGTTTCTTGTCAGACTTTGAAGACTTATTAGAGTTATAAGAAGTACCATTTTTGGCTATGTTACTTATGTTTGAGGCACGAATCCACGTTACTCTGTTATCAATATTCCATTTTACTTTGACAAGTTTCCCAAGTACCGTCAATACAGTTCCTTCACAAACACTTTCAGACCATGTATCACCAAAAACAGACTTACTCCAAAAGTTATTTTCATCTGCATCAAAGAGAATTACTTTAATGAAAACTCTCGCACCATTACTGAAAGAATCCGCTATATCTCAGCAGAAATATGTCTTACCAACTTAATTTTCTTTTATGCTAATAGAGAAAGAAACGCTCTTGTCAATGGTCTAGGTGAACATTCTCTCGACAGGTCAGGAAATCCTATATAATCACTTGAACTTGTTAGGACGATGAGGACATCCTATCCTGCCGGTAGGACGCTGTACGATTAATCATTAAAGTTAGAATTTTTAAAATAGTTACAGTGGTTGTTCTGTATGGTTGTGAAACTTGGACTCTCACTTTGAGAGTAGAACAGAGGTTAAGGGTGTTCGAGAATGAGGTGCTTAGGAAAATATTTGGGGCTAAGAGGGATGAAGTTACAGGAGAATGGAGAACGTTACGCAACGCAGAACTGCACGCATTGTATTCTTCACCCGACATAATTAGGAACATCAAATCCAGATATCTGAGATGGTCAGGGCATTTAGCGAATCCACAAATGCATATAGAGTGTTAGTTGGGAGGACGGAGGGATAAAGACCTTTGGGGAGGATAATATTAAAATGGATTTGAGGGAAGTGAGATGTCATAGTAGAGACTGGATTAATCTTTCTCAGGATAGGAACCGATGGCGGGCTTATGTGAGGGCGGCAATTAACCTCTGGGTTATCTAAAAAGCATAAGTAAGTATACGGTAATGACTAAAGATGAACAAAACTAACTGCCGCTCTCGCTCGCTGTGTTCGTTGCATTCGTCTTTCGAGTCTCGCTCGTCATTCTCGAAATAGCATTTGGTCGGCGTGGAAAGATTTCGTAACTTTGAATAGTATACATCATTGAAATAAATATCATTATAAATGTTTAAATGAGACAAAAAGGTAAAACAGAACAGTATCTTAGTTATCAAAATGTTCGGTTCTATTAGGCCTACTGTCTGTTACTTGGAAAGAAAAGGACCACTTATAATTTTATTATAAACCATTAATGTCTGTAATAAAATTATTTAAAACTCTTTCAAATACTCAGTTTCATAAATACAAAAATATGTACCAAAGTATGATATACGAATACTTCTTTCATGTGAATTTGTGAGAAAGACATTACACACATTTAACTATGTCACACAACATATAACTTAAGTGAAGAAAAAATCCTATTTCTTGAACTCACAGAAATGCCTTTTATATTTAACCAAAAAGCAAAAAATTCATCTAGAACATATCCCACTGATATGAGTCATTTCACATGTTTCTGCAGTTAGTAATTGTAGATATTTGGTCCCTTTCATTCAAGTTATTACATTTTAAAATCATCTTTGGACTAAAACTCTAATCATAATCATTGAAGACATATCTTTCGAAAGAGATTAAGTGTCAATTTTTCGAGTGTTATTTTTAATTCAATCTAAGGAAGATACATCCAAATGAGAATATCATACTATAATAGGCTTTGTCGCGGTTCAATTGTAACTCATTCGTGCGCCGAAAGATGGTGTAGGAGTTATCTCAACTTGTGTTTGACAAAATCTCAGAAATTTGTTTTTGGCGCTTATCCCCTTTGGAAAGAAGTCTTCAATTATCCCTATACAAGGTGGATGAATAGGCCTAGTTCTTTATCTTTTCGTTAAACGACACTGTATCAACTTCGAGATTATTTAGCGTCGATAAATTGATAGTGATATAAGTTTGAGAATTATTCAAAGTATTGTTTGACATTCGCCTTAAGGTTTGGGAAAATCTCGCAAAAATTCTAACCAGCTAATTTTCCCGAGCGGGAATCGAACTGACACTCAAGCACAGCCTCGGATTAGTAAGAAAACCCGCTACCATTCGGGCTTGTCGATGACTATGAATGATGTTTAAAATAAGTCATATACACAATACATTTAATGATAATGATAATAATAATAATAATAATAATAATAATAATAATAATAATAATAATAATAATAATAATTTATTTCAGCTGGCAGAGTTAAGGCCGTGAGGCCTTCTCTTCCACTCACCTAGGAAAATGTATACGTACATATGTATGAACTTACAAGCTACAAAGAATTCAACAATTTGATTTAGATAAGAGTTATTTTTTTTAAATACCTACATGTATACAAGTGTGATTTATGAATTGAACAGCAAAATACTATGACCTATTAATTAAACAATGAAATACAAACTGTGTAGCAGAATTAAGCTAAAATACATAGAATTTTAATATATTTCAAATAATGTTAGATAATAGAAAGAGATTATTACGAGACAATTTTGAAAATACAGCGCTATCAGGATGATGTCTAAAGGAAGAAGTAACAATGTAGTCAGTGATAGTTTAAGTCAGTATGATTGAAGTGAATTGCTAAGAAGATTATCCTTTAGGCTGTTTTTAAAAATGTTTATTGTCTTGCAGTCCCTAATACTTTGTGACAAGAAATTCCATTGTCGCGATGTGGATACTGTAAAAGATGATGAATAACAAGATGTTCTATGAAAAGGTATACCTAGAGTGCCACAGATAAGTGATATGGTATTTACGTCGTCGTTAGAGTATAGGTAAGAGAATTGAGACGAAAGGTAATTTGGTGTTGAAGTGTGCAGAATTCGAAAGAGTAAAGACAAAGACAAAAGACATTCTTTAAGTCGGAGCCACGAAAGACTTGCGAAGGACGACGATATGTGATCATATCGCCGGATGTTCCACACGTATCCGACGCACATATTCTGAACTCGCTGTAACTTGACTGACAGTTCAGAACTTAGGTCACTTAACAGAACGTCACAATAATCGAAGTGCGGCATTACTAGGGTTTGTACTAGGGCAGGTTTTAGTTGCTGGGGCAAGAAGTTTCTTAAGCGATTCAAACAGTGAATGGAGGATCAGATTTTTTTTATCGTTTCTTTAACTTGAAATTCTAATTTAGATTATTATCGAAAAAGAAGCCAAAAATTTTTACGACAGATGAATAAGGGATTCTTCTTCTTCTTCTTCTTCTTCTTCTTCTTCTTCTTATTTGGTATTACAGCCCAAGTGGGCCTTAACTTCCTCTATGGCTCTTTTCCATCCTTCTCTATCCAGCGCCAACTCCCTCAAATTCCCTATTCCCAATCTATTAGTGTGTTGTAATAAAGGATTAGTGTGTTGTAATAAGGGATTAGTGTGAAAACAAAATAAAGAGAAGATATAACGAAAAAGGAAGTAAATGAATGATAGAAAAGCAGAAGAAACATTTTTAATACTAGCATGGGCAGCATATTTTTAAGAGTCCTATCGCAACAATTTCGGATCTTGTTACTCGCCTCGGGGTACTGGGCAGGTGTCGAGAAATCTGGGATCTGCGAGTTGTGGAGGTGCAGCCATAAATTGAGAAGGCGGTGTCCGGCCAATCCTCACAAAAATTCTGCGAGATCCAACGTCTTGTTATATGGAAGGCGGAGCCAGGAAATTGAGGATTCATTAACGTGCCGAATAACTGACCGCCTTAAACAAGCTTAGCCAGGTCACGTCGATGGGGAAGCTGTGACGCAGACACGATATTCAAGAGACTAAATTAGTAACTCATCACTAAAACCAGATTCATCACCACGAATGTGTCACACGCCGATGATGGTCATTTTTATGATAACGATAATAATAATAATAATAATAATAATAATAATAATAATAATAATAATAATAATAAGTAATAATTTTAACTATCCAAAGTGCAACAAAAAATTAGGAAATTCACCACAACTATCTAACAATGGAAGAAAAAATGAGGAAATTCACCACAAATCATCAGATTGACCGATTCAAAAAACATATTTAGGTGTCTGATGAAAAGAATGTTGTTAGTAGAAACGGTAGATTTTCGCAGTCACGATAAAGCTCGCGTAAGGAAAGATTACCGAAAAGCAATGGTGGCGTTGGTGTCTGTTTTGACGTGTGTATGTAGGAACGCTGAGGGAGCGAGAGGTATAGGGCCGAAGAAAGTACTGCCTCTTCCAAGAAGATGAACAAGTTGGGACATCGCCTGTGAAAGTGAAAAGGGTAGCAAGAGAAAAATTCGAAGCTAATTAAACGTACAACATATGTTTACGAATGAAATAATAATACCGTGCGATACAAGACATGTATTCACATGCAATGGAACAAACTAAAGTCGTAATGTAACTATCACAACGCAAGACTGATTCTATCCATGTCATTTCTCTTCCGACTTTACTCTTGAATATCATTCAAGTTATCTCGTGACCTTTCCTGTCGCCCCCTCTTTCTTATCGCATTGTTTCATTCGCATTGCTCCCGTCGGTATTCCCTACTTGCGAGACCTATGACTGTGAAATGATATTTTTAAGGATTTTAACTTGAAAATGCGCAAAATGCACCTGTTAACACATTGATACATTGAATTTCTTTTTTATTTTTATTTTATTGGGTTATTTTACGACGCTGTATCAATATCTTGGTTATTTAGCGTCTGAATGATATGAAGGTGATAATGCCGGTGAAATGAGTCCGGGGTCCAGCACCGAAAGTTACCCAGCATTTGCTCGTATTGAGTTGAAGGGAAACCCCGGAAAAAACCTCAACCAGGTAACTTGCCCCGACCGGGATTCGAACCCGGGCCACCTGGTTTCGCAGCCAGACGCGCTGACAGTTACTCCACAGGAGTGGACTACATTGAATTTCCAGAACTAACATTTCAATTAAAAACATTCCATCCCAAAACGCTACAAAATGCTAAATTCTAAAATTAAGTGCCATAAAATGCTAAATTTGATTTTTAAAGTGTCAAATTTTTTATTCTATTCTCTAATTAACCTCTGATTGAGGTTCTGGCTGATATGTATATATATATATTACCAGACAGTAAATCTTACTTGACGATGTGGTCAGAGGAAAAATAATTATTTGTATGGACCTGAAGTCTGATTAGTGTAATATGTAGCTAGTAGGCGATGTATGCAATGGAGGGAGGAAGGAACTGGCCGCCCTACCCTATTATCTCCTGGTCTATTTTCCTCATAAGTGGTGCCTTCGTGTTATCACTTGTGGGGTTCAGACCTGTCTTCGGACAGTTGACTAAACAACAACATCTCTAATTATTATTAGCGTACTAGAACGAGAAATTCATTCAAATTTGAAATTGCAAAAGTTTCCTTTTGTGAAACATAATTATGTTGCTTCTGGTTATCTCAGACATTTCATTTCTTACACATGGCCATTGCATAATTATTTTTTTTATGAAGCACAGTTTTTTCCGTAACGTTTTTCTTAATCTTAAGGGTGTTTCAGAATAAGGTTCTCAGGAAAATATTTGGGGCTAAGAGGGATGAAGTTACAGGAGAATGGAGAAAGTTACACAACGCAGAACTTCATGCATTGTATTCATCTGACATAATTAGGAACATTAAATCCAGACGTTTGAGATGAGCAGGGCATGTAGCACGTATGGGCGAATCCAGAAATGCATATAGAGTGTTAGTTGGGAGGCCGAGGGAAAAAGACCTTTGGGGAGGCCGAGACGTAGATGGGAGGATATTAAAATGGATTTGAGGGAGATGGGATATGATGATAGATTAATCTTGCACAGGATAGGGATAGGGACCGATGGCGGGCTTATGTGAGGGCGACAATGAACCTTCGGATTCCTTAAAAGCCATTTTTAAGTAAGTAAGTTTTTCTTAATCCTATGACGTCAAATGCTCAAACTGTTCAGTAGATAATTATCCAAGACTTGATTAACTTCTCTCTGACGTACGCCTATAGTGTACTTAGCATTTGTCCATTTGTAAATGGCATGACAGATTTGTTCCAGGAAGTCATCTGCTCTCCAAAGTCTTTCTTTCCCCGATAAGGCCATAGATCTTAATGCACGTCCATTCCCGCATGGTGCTGATTCACTAGTACCGTACCACCAACGTCGAGCTATTTGATCCTCGTTGTCTTGGTACGCTTCCGCTCTATCTGGTGATTATGATATATAACTCTATAGTTAATAAAATAAAATCAAGGCTACTCAACCAAAAAAAGAAATAGACCTACCTCCCATACACTTCAGCTAGAGTGCTACACACTAAAATAATCTGATTAAGTTGTTATTTATGAAGGGATAACTCTTGAATTAGCTTCACAGCAACAGAATGCAAGAGATGCACACGAAAACCAAAGTCTAGCAAGAATTTTAGCATATCGAGTAATTTCGAGATATTCGTGCTTGTATGGGAGTGATAATGGAAATTTCAAGTTATCTTGACCGATGGCTGTTGATTGGTTTAGATATCAATACCAATAAATCCGTACAATTATTTTTCTCGCGGTATATGGCATTCAAATCATTCTAACCTATCCGATGATATTTTTTTTTCCTTTCTTAACTGTAAATGAGCAGAAACACTACTTAGGTGTAAATTTTTCTGACTTTTGTATATTCGATTCCCTAACCGTTTCAAATGTATATCATTTTACCTTTTAGGTGTGTTTCCAAATTATATGTAATACGCTTTGTCAAATCTGGCAACCTTTTCATAAGGGAAGGTAAATTTATATTTATATATTTTATTCTAGGTTATTTTACGACGCTTTATCAACATCTTAGGTTATTTAGCGTCTGAATGAGATGAAGGTGATAAAGCCAGTGAAATGAGTCCGGGGTCCAACACCGAAAGTTATCGAGCATTTGCTCATATTGGGTTGAGGGAAAATCCCGGAAAAAACCTCAACCAGGTAACTTTCCCCAAGCGGGAATCGAACCCGGGCCACTGGTTTCGCGGCCAGACGCGCTAACAGTCACTCCACAGGTGTGGACTGCTTATGGTAGACTACCGAGATAGTTATACAGGGTGTGTCTGAATTCCCATTACAGACTATGAGAGCTTGTACTGGGGACCAAGACGGTTAAGTTTTGTATAAAAATTCATGTCCGAAAACGTACCATTTCCCCGTTACAAGCAAAACACCACCACATCACATGTTGAATTCTCCCACTTCTGCTGCTTATTGTACGTTGTTTTTCTTCTGGGGCCACTTACAAGAAGGGATCGATGTGACGAACAGCGACTTCAACACACACGGCATCTACGTACCATGTTCTGGTACACACTATCACCAATACCTGGTACAGCCATTCAACAAGGAAGACTCAGTGCGCAGAAACCAGCGGGCGTGACTGTCTCGCGAAGATGACATATGCTCCCGTTCCCAGCATGCTCTCACGCCTACTGCAAGGGAGTAAGAGGGGTATAGCATGAGCGCCGCGAGGAGTCCGAGCTGAGTTTTGCTTCTAGGATACCTATAGTCCAACATCCGTCGCAGCCACAACCCGCGTCAGCAGGTATTTCTCTGAATTACGCTGACTAAATGAAAAACTTTCACGGACACGCTCAACTGTTTCCTTGCTTACTAGCGGGCGTCCGATTGATTTCCTATTATAAATGTATCCTCTTCCTTTAAAATCGGAATATCATTTGCGAATTGTAGGTCCAATGGGTGATTCTGCATCAAACCTTGTTCGAAAATGTCGTTGGACACTAATATTAATATAACTGACTGGTCGACATGAAAATCAATGAAACAAAAAAGCTTTTCTATCCTCCATTACAGCCATTTCGTGTCAAAATGAACAAGTTATTACACAGCAATCTTACGACATGTGACGTAATAAAACAAAACTTCCTGAGTTTCTCTTTCTGTCGGTATGAATTTAGCGGAGTTTAACGTTAAGTCTACCATAAATATCTCATGAAAATACGGGTCACTTTTACTATCGACGTCTTTTGTTAAGACAATATTTAAGTTACAAGTTACTAAAAAAAAGTTCCTCCCTTTTACTGAGGAGGGACTCAAAGCTTGTACCGCAACCCGAGGCTTACTACCCCTGTTCTATGAATGATATTTTTTGTCGCCGAACGATAACGCTCTTGTACAAATACAGTACGCAGCACGGTGAAAACCACCGGCGTAGCTCGGTCGGTTAAGGCGCTCGCTATCACCAATCCCATCGATGCTAAATAACCTCGTAGTTGATACAGCGTCGTTAAATAAAGAAGCAAAAAAAAAACACGGTGAACTTAACCCAGGCTGTGGTAATGATGACAATGATATGTGAATAAATGATGGCGAAATGAGTCCGAGGTCCAACGCCGAAAGTTATCAGAAATATTCTGATTCATTTGATGGAGGGAAAACCTCGGAAAGCTGCAGCCAGCATTTGAACCCGGGCATACTCGTTACACAAGTCAGACATATTAATCGTTATTCCACAGCGGTAGACCGAAAAATGTATAAAGTAAGATTAAAACAAGAAAGTTAATTACTGCCTTTAAGTAATGTTTAATGAAGTCATATTTATTTACGTCACTTAACAGTACTTTGCACGTATCTTCTTGTCTAACAGTTCTCTTCATACGTAGTTCATTCATGTTTGCTGATTTAAAAAAAGAAATTGCAAACATTTGTGGGTCATTCTCATGAAATCCGTCGCTTTTGGAACCCAAAAAGGCAACAACTGAAATTGTAAGGAGATTAATTAAGGAGATTAATTTTTTGCTAGGTATTGGTTAAAGATGTGAAAAATAAGTCAGGTGTGTTAGTGGCCATGTCTAAATCTTCGTGTGCTACGAGGAATAAAACAAAATCAATTTTCAGATTCCACGGTGTCTACAGTTTTAATCCGTGGATTATTCCTTTGGCTCCGTAAAGGCAATTTGATTTACACACCGACTTGAAATCAATACTGAAAATAAATAAGTCACAAATTTTATTATTCATAATAATATTAACTGATTGTTATTAGATATAACGCGATTGAGCCATATTACAAAATGAAATAAGTATTTATGTTCGCTCGCAAACATATTTAATTAATAATGTGAAGTATCACTAACAATGATAAACGCATTAATTTATATGTTTATAAATAATAATACCATATTGGATTGCACTTATTTTACTTGGTTATTTAACGACGCTATATCAACTACTCGGTTATTTAGCGTCGATGGAATTGGTGATAGCGAGATGGTATTGGCTGGATGAGACCAGGGATTCACCATAGATTACCTGACAGTCACCTTACGGTTGACGAAACCTCGACAAAACCCAACCAGGTAATCAGTCCAAGCGGGAATCGAACCCAAGCCCGAGCTAAACTCCGGATGGACAGGCAAGCTCCTTAGCCGACCGAGCTACGCCGGTGACTGATTTCACTTATTCCATGAAGATATTTAAATGGAAATAAGAAATGATTTACGGTTATAGTAATAACAATAATGATAAATATTTTACCTTTAATTCTGATTCTTTTGTAAGTACATACACACTTATGCCCTACAAAAAAATAAGAACCACTTCTGTAGAAGACACAAACCAACTATTTTACACAAAAGAAAATTTTCAATGACTCGTATCACATTTAAATTTACACATATAACTCAATTCATTGAAAATTAACAAATTTTGATTTTCTTCACACCACTATACTGTTGCGTCTTTATGTATCACGTGATGCTTGTACTCCAAACTGTGGCTACTCTTGTGTCTGTAGGAATTATTCTGGCGAACAGCTGTGCGAGAAACTACTCTCTTACAATGGTGCAGCATTTTATACGTCTTAATTATTTTGCCACTTATGATGCGTCTTACTAATTGTTTACTTTCTACAGAAGAAAATGATATTAATTGTTGTTCTAGTAACTATCCAAGGATCAGTTTCTTCTTTATGTCAGAAGGAACTGGACGCCCTCTTAGCAAAGTACGAACTGCAGTGGGCGAGGAAAATTGTTTTGCTTTTTCCTTCTTTGTGATACGAGATGGAGTATGGCCTATTTCATTTTTTTTACATGTGAAAAAGCTTTTCCAATTTTTCTCTTAAACGTTTGAGCTTAATGTTTCGGCTTTTAGTTTTCGAATAACTTCACTGCCTTTTATTAGCAGGAGAACTTTTTGTATCCTTTCCCAAATTACTATGATTACATTGTTGAATATATTTGTTCTTAATTTCCGTGCAATATTCTCTCATCCATTCTCTTCGTTTTTACTTCGCTCTCTTAATTCTCTAGTCATGGCCGAAACTGTCTTAATTTTCCCTTGCTTCTTCCTCTCAGCCCATATCTTACTCTTGACGCTATGGTCCACACCTGTGGAGTAACGGTCAGCGCGTCTGGCCGCGAAACCAGGTGGCCCGGGTTCGATTCCCGGTCGGGGCAAGTTACCTGGTTGAGGTTTTTTCCGGGGTTTTCCCTCAGCCCAAGATGAGCAAATGCTGAGTAACTTTCGGTGCTGGACCCCGGACTCATTTCACCGGCATTATCACCTTCATCTCATTCAGACGCTAAATAACCTAAGCTGTTGATAAAGCGTCGTAAAATAACCTACTAAAATAAAAAAAAAAATAAAATTGACGCTATGTAAGCAGCGTGCTTTTCAAGATCTGCTTCCATCGTTAAACACTCTGGTTATATTTTCCTTGCAAGTTGCACGTTTCGACTTTTGACATTTCTTGAAACGTCAGATTTCTTACTTTTATACATTTTTATCTTTAAGCTTATTTTTCTTGTCCTTCCCTTATTCTCGTATTTTTTCCGTCCTCCAGTCAGTTCACCACCACTCATCGTGTAATACAGATACATGATACAGTCGCAATATTGTATCCATATAGAACTACGTAGAGGCCGTATTTTCCAGCTACATCATAAACATCACATCAATAATAATTATCATGGCCTGTGAACTAAATATCCCGTTATAAATAAATGCATGGTGTTTACAACCACGGTGTCCACTCCCACGGTGTCCACATTTCAGACTTCGCGCTGGTGTGTTCTAATTACTTTTAAGCCTATTAATTTTTCCGATCATATTAGATAAGTAGTAGCCTATGAAGTCATTACTTACTCAGCAGTTGGTAATTCCTCCTTGCGTAGTTGAGTTGGCACTTTATCCACGGTGTCCACTTAAAAAAAATTAACACTTGCTATTCGATGCTGCTTTTGAACTGATACGCAAGTCCAGATTTTTTGTATGTCTGAGAAAGCACCGACAATTCACCGTCTTCATCTCCCGAATGTTCTGGAAGCACCACATTGAACTTCTCTTTTAAAGCGGCAAATTCAAAGCGAAGAATCATCCGTTCCATGGCAAAGCCAAAAACTCGTGGACAAAAACTACACCACTTCTGTAGTGACATTCGGCACTTTTATAAAACTGTTGTATATGAGATGTTTACTTCCTTTGACGCACTTTTCAATACAATGTGTTTCTTTGTAATCTGATTTATAGTTTAAAGGTGATATTCATTGAAATTTATATTTTGTAATGCGGGACATCCACGGTGTCCACATGTTTGGGTATCCCAAGCTATGCATGACGGTAAGAAAATGTAATATCGGCCTAAGTTTAGGGTGAATAACTAGGTGTAATAGTGCTGTATTCTTTACACAGGACACATTTTTCAAGTTGCAAGATATTACAGAAATCTATGCAGTGGAAAGAAATGTGATGGGTTTCGTGAGAATGACCCACATAATAATCACTCTAGCACTCCCAGAAAGAGTAAGTTACATACTCGGCTCAGGGGGCATTCCACATAATTTTAAGACATTTTATTAAATAACAGAATAAAAAGTAAAAAAAAAAAAAAAGATAAAAGAAAAACACAGTTATCACAATAATTTTTGGAACTTTAATTTTCTCTCTACACAGTAATTCTTTTACTGATTTTTTTTTTAAAAACAAGGAGCATTAGTAAATTGTACGTTTGGAAATTTAAGCTATTATATTGTTATAAAGCTTTGGACCGAAGTTGCTACTGTGATTATAAGCTACAGTTGTGGTACATTTAGGTTCTGTCAATATGTGTCTGATTTTTTGGTTTTATATTTATGTGAATACAAATTAAATATATTTCGGTTTTTATGTACAAAATTCAAAAAGATGTTATAAATTTGATGGGTATCAAATACTTTAAATTATGAATACAACAGTTCTGAAGGATAATTAAGAGGTTAATTAAGACATTTTTATTATTCTTTTCTGTAGCAGTGTTATTGGAATGGGGGAGGTACTATGAGCACTACCCCATCCTTTAATACCATATTGTATCATAGCTTGTACTAATGGGAGGTAAATAAGTCAAAGTATGAACATTCAAGTAATTTTGTAAGAATTTCAACATGTTTTCTAAACCGAAAAGATATTTTCTGAGAATTCTGTACTATTATACAGATTTCCATAGCCTACAGCTGATTTTCTTCTACAAGTTTTCACAGAATAAATTAAAATTTCCTTTTATAACAAAATTTCAATAGATTAACGAGCATTATCAAGGACAGAGGAAACAATGTGGGTTGGTTGAAGAGCCCACCCATCAGAAGAACGTCGGAAGCTGCAGCAGGAGCTTATCAGGCTTAAAGGGGCGCGCAGTATTCGGGCTTGTAACGATTTGTCATCGCGCCGCGTGGTTGGAATTCCTGCGTTCACACGAGAGGGCGGCCCAACAGTCAGGTAACACACCTGTAATCCGTAACAACGAAGCAATGGTAGAGGTGACGATGATGAATGTAGCTGTGATGATTATCATCATGATAGGCTACTATCTTCTTCTATATATATAATTTGAACTGGTAATGGAAATTACGGGAAAACGGCTGAACGGATTTTAATGAATGACCCCTCATTTTCATGCCTGGCATCCAAAGTTTTTCGGAAAAATAGTAGCTGTCAGTGAAATGTTAATTTTCCTACATAATTTTCCTAATTTCCAAAATCCATCTGTTGTCAGTTTTGAGAACTAATTTTATTGAATCACGGCCGACTTGATTGAATTTCAGAACAAAACACACACTACAGTAAACAATAGGCTATTACACGAAGGCCATGACTTGCAGGATTGCCGACATATTTAGAGCTCAATTCAATTTGTTATTAAAAACTGATTCTGCAGTGTATAATTTTCTGAGTGCAGCTGTGTATTGGATATTCAAATCTACGAAACTTGAGGTGGTTTGATGACATTGTTACCATTAGAAATAAAATATTATTATAGTTAATATCATGATGCGTCTATTTTTCATTAATTGTACATAATATTGATGACATGAAAGTGAAACGTTTTGAGGTTATGTAAGTAAATGTAGAGAATGTCTTAATTTAGATCTTCATTTCTATAATTTACTGAGTGGCTGCTATATATAACTACAAAACTTAAGATGATAATATTGTTATTAAAAATCAAATATTTGTATACTTATTAACCCAGTGGGGTTGGGTCTTTTTCCATATACTTAATGGCGATGTAGTGTAGATATTGATATGTGTCATTGTCTTCAGTATTGGCTTGAGAGAGCGCAAAAATTACAGTTCCTAAGGAAAGATCAAAAGGTATTATTTACTGATAAAATAAGAGGCCTAGAAAATTTTGTAGTCTCCAGATCATTTCAGCAAGATCTCTTAGTAGGATAAAATGATTTTACGCTCTACATTTCAAGTTCTACATGCAGCAGCTATACGAAAATGCTATTGTTCGAAAGCTTAGCAAACCTGACATTTTTTTAACTTTTGCCTACAATCCCAATGACCTGAACTAGCTACTGCTATCGTCCTGACATTGATACTTGCGTTTTCGCGTTGAAACTCAAAAACTGAAGTTGGATAGGTTCAAGAAAAAGTATTTGGCCTAAAGAAATCCATCCAGAGGGAGTATGTTTCATTATTATGGAAGCAAATAACTATCAAAAAGACAAGTATTCTTCATTGAAAATAAATCTGAAAAATTTTTATTTGAACGTCCAACGAACTTATTTTGCAGCAGCATTTGCTGCACAAGCCACTAGTTATACTATAATAATCATCAACATATAGGCTTGACATCAGTCTCGTATTTCCTGGGACAGTTCCGATTTCGAATATTGCTTCCCGCGTACTGTAATAAATTGCACACGCATCAAAATGGCCCGATTTCATGGCATATTTGACATTACAGCTGATTTTTGTTCCTATCATATTATTGGTTTTAGTCTGGATTGGAAGCTATTTCCACACAGTCTCATACAGACATGCTTCCAATACGTGACGCAATGGAGAAATTATTAATACTATGTTCAAGGTAGATATAGCTCGCGCAAGAAACGATTACCAAAAAGCAATGGTGGCGTTGCTCGACTGTCCCAGTTTCAGTGCTATAATGTACGAAACTCCAAACAAACCTCAACAGCGCAATGGGTAGATCCGATAGATGGAAAATCTAAACAAGTCCTAGTCTGTTCCTCCATCTCCGCTCAATACTCTTGTTCAAGGTAGATATAGCTCGCGCAAGAAACGATTACCAAAAAGCAATGATGGCGTTGCTCGACTGTCCCAGTTTCAGTGCTATAATGTACGAAACTCCAAACAAACTTCAACAGCGCAATGGGTAGATCCGATAGATGGAAAATCTAAACAAGTCCTAGTCTGTTCCTCCATCTCCGCTCAATACTCTTGTTCAAGGTAGATATAGCTCGCGCAAGAAACGATTACCAAAAAGCAATGGTGGCGTTGCTCGACTGTCCCAGTTTCAGTGCTATAATGTACGAAACTCCAAACAAACTTCAACAGCGCAATGGGTAGATCCGATAGATGGAAAATCTAAACAAGTCCTAGTCTGTTCCTCCATCTCCGCTCAGTACTCTTGTTCAAGGTAGATATAGCTCGCGCAAGAAACGATTACCAAAAAGCAATGGTGGCGTTGCTCGACTGTCCCAGTTTCAGTGCTATAATGTACGAAACTCCAAACAAACCTCAACAGCGCAATGGGTAGATCCGATAGATGGAAAATCTAAACAAGTCCTAGTCTGTTCCTCCATCTCCGCTCAATACTCTTGTTCAAGGTAGATATAGCTCGCGCAAGAAACGATTACCAAAAAGCAATGGTGGCGTTGCTCGACTTTCCCAGTTTCAGTGCTATAATGTACGAAACTCCAAACAAACCTCAACAGCGCAATGGGTAGATCCGATAGATGGAAAATCTAAACAAGTCCTAGTCTGTTCCTCCATCTCCGCTCAATACTCTTGTTAAAGGTAGATATAGCTCGCGCAAGAAACGATTACAAAAAGCAATGGTGGCGTTGCTCGACTTTCCCAGTTTCAGTGCTATAATGTACGAAACTCCAAACAAACCTCAACAGCGCAATGGGTAGATCCGATAGATGGAAAATCTAAACAAGTCCTAGTCTGTTCCTCCATCTCCGCTCAATACTCTTGTTAAAGGTAGATATAGCTCGCGCAAGAAACGATTACCAAAAAGCAATGGTGGCGTTGCTCGACTGTCCCAGTTTCAGTGCTATAATGTACGAAACTCCAAATAAACTTCAACAGCGCAATGGGTAGATCGGATAGATGGAAAATCTAAACAAGTCCTAACCTGTTTCCTCATCTCAGCTCAATACTCTAACAGTTAACCTGCGTCTAATCTCTCCGACTGGGACCTCAACTTGGAAGTCTATACTTCGTTTCATAATGCCTGACAGAAGAGAGAACATTGCCGGCAGAGGAGGAGAGAAGCAGAATTCCTATTCAACCAATGGCAGAGTTCTCATTGCACGCTTGACTTGAAGTTGGCCGGTCTAAGCGTTCTACTCACGCCCAACTTCAAGACAAGCGTGGAATGAAACCTCTGCCATCGGTTGAATAGCAATTATAGTCTCTCTTCCTCTTCCAGCAAGGTTTACTTCTCCTGTCAGACATTATAGAACGAAGTATAGTCATGATAATATGTTTAACTGTCTATACCCAAGCAGTTGTAACTATGCACATGACACCTCTGCGTATGTTGGTAACGAGAGATGCGACGTTGCCACAATCGCCTGTAAATAACAGCTGACAAGTCCTTCACACCAATTATGACGCCTGACTAATGCTACGTTTTTGCACAAAGAATTCTCACTCAGTGAATTATTCTCCGAATGCCTCTTTTGCGACAGTTGTCAGCAGCGCTTCAAATTCTTTATAACACACATTCAATTCCTAGAAAAGGACCAAATTCAACTTTCCTTCCAAAATCGAACCGGATCTGCTGGATTTGCAGTAGATTAGGTATAATATGCACAATGTAATGCTTTCTCGTAAATTTTGTCCAGAAACTCTTTTGAACTCGATAAACTCTTTGCCTCTGTATTTAAAGCAATATGGGGGCAGCCTTTAACTGCTCTTCTCAATGCAGTGACTCGCTGACCCAAATAAATCTCTTCGTGAAGCTGGAATTGGAGCAAGACGCGGCCTGTAATGCCTGCGTCCACTCACTCATCGGCCGAGAGTGTTCATCTCTCATCCATTCAGTATAGTTGAACCCGCGCCGATGCATCATAATTAGAACAATGAAGTGCTCACAAGGCCAAGGATAATGGGGCTGTAGCAAAGGCCCAACTACTAACAAGAGGCAGGCCGTGATATTTTAGTGGAACTCATACCGAATTATAGGGTTCTATGAGCAGACTGCAATACAGTTACGTGAGAGCCGTAAAAGACTGTCAGATATTTAAAAAAAAGTAGCTTTCATGAAGGTGCTGTGAACAGGTTCCTATATCACATATAAATTACAAGTGATTAAATTAATTATGGCCCCTGAGATTGCGAAAAGCAGAGAAATCAAAATAGTGAATTTGTAACAGAATACTTTCCAAGGACCTGCTCAACAAGCTTCAGAAGTAAATCTGCCTGTCACGCGTACAAGCCAGAACAGAATTCTCCACAAAACATTTTTATACAAATCTATTTTTAAGCAACGCAACAAATTTCAAGCGGGTCATATAGTGGTGGACATCCTACCTCCGCCCAGGGAAATTTTCGGCATAACCTAGGTAATAAAACGCATCCGGATCGTAATGCTAAGAAAAATTATTGCACTGTTAACTCATGCTACTCTTTAAGTTATGGAAACAACGATTATCTATTTTTTGAAGGATGGGATTGAAATTAATTCTGAAGAATGCGAAGTCATTAAATGCACCACAATACAGAATTGAAAAATTACACCATTTGGACAATCACTAAGTAAGGTGATCAGTATGGTTCGGATAAAGTAGTTGGATCAGGATAGGTATCTTGGTTCGTGAGTTTTGTTTACAAACATTGTCGCTAGTCCGCAGCCAGTTAACTGATGTTTAGTTAGGGAGTGGAGAGCGTACCCTATATAGTTATACAGACTATCCTGATACAGCCACTTTATCCGATTCTTAGTGATCAGGTTAAGTATCTTGGAGTCATTGTTGACAAACGTCTGCTCTAAACACATATACTATTTATCAATAAATCTACTGCAACCAAAGTTAATGCCCGCACCATTAAGATTAATTTGTTCTTTACTTCGATCTCCAGTGCTCATCTTGAAGAAAACGAATTTCTTCAGCAGTTAATTCTTTCAATCAACGAGAAGCGTAGACCTACACCACTTAATTCGTCAGAGCGGCGGTTCTTCATTAACACTCGTAATGAAAGATTATTAAGGTATTATTATTATATTATTATTATTATTATTATTATTATATTATTATTATTACTAGATCTACAACTATTATTATTACTGGTATTATTATTATAATTATTATTACTAGATCTACTACTACAAGTATTATCATTACAAGTATTAATATTACTATTATTACTAGATCTACTACAACTATTATGATTACAGGTATTATATTATTATTATTATTATTATTATTACTAGATCTACTACAACTATTATTATTATCATTATTATTACTACTGCTACTACTACTACTACTACTACTACTACTAGATCTACTACAACTATTATCATTACAAGTATTATTATTATTATTATTACTAGATCTACTACAACTAATGCTATTACAGGTATTATTATTATTATTATTATTATTATTATTATTAGTAGTAGTAGTAGTAGTAGTAGTAGTACTACTACTACTACTACTACTACTACATCGACCTTAACCATTATTATTACAGATATTAGTATTATTAGGTATTAATATATGGAAAAAAAATGTTTGAATGTTTTAGGGAAACCGGAGCACCCCAGAAAGCCTCTACATTTTTTTAAATCTCAATTAACACTGTTTTGATTTTGTATTTTATTAGAGAGTGCTTCTCAATATTTGTACCATATATCTACACCCTCATTAATAGTCTTGCCACCTTATATATATATATATATATATATATATCTTAATTGAACCACCTCGATTCATATGTAAAACAAATTACAAAAACTTACCAAATCACCACAAAACAAGTTGAAAAAACAGTATCAATTCTTTATAAAAGAAATGTTAATTCGCTGGATGTAGGAGCCCATCCTATTGATATAATTACTGACGTAATATAAACTAATCTAACGTAACATAACGTAACTAACACGAACTAACCTAACCTACGTACACAAAAGTTTTCAGCTACTCTTCTCGGAAAATACAGAGACGTTTACGTGATTTATCACCAGAGCTATCAGATCCTATCACACTTGAGGGGCTGCGGTGTTTTATAAGTCTTTGTTGTTGTCGTCGTTGATATCTGCATCTGTCGTAGAAGTGATCGTATAATGTTTGTTTGTTTGTTTTTTTGTTTTTTTTTTTTTCGCTTTTCCGCCGACCAAACCAATGAATGACGCATCAAGTGGAACAAAGAGGGTATAATACTGAATGGCGCCAAACTTAAGTCAAAGTGCATAAGATGAACATAGAGGATAGATGATTCACTAAGTATCCTGTGATAAAACTTGCCCTAACTTGTGTATTATGATCATTGCACCCGTCACTCTGTTGACAAGTCAACGAGAAATAAATTTCTGCCTTGAAAATGCGTACTAGAGTCACTTCTCCATTTCGTCACGTATTGGAAGCATGTTTGTATGACATTTTGCAGAAATATCTTTCAATTCAGACTAAATCCAATATAATAGGAATGAAAATCAGCTGTAAATTTAATGTCTAATATGCCATGAAATCGGGACATTTTGATGTGTGTGCAAATTATTTCTGGACACGGGACGCAATGGTCGAAATCGTTGACTGTCCCGGAAAATACGAGACGATTGGCAAGCTTACTCATTAACAAAGGATTGAAAATGTCATAAAAACTTAACGCAATAACATTTCGTCGAAAAACACAGAGTTTTAATGCTTGATGTTTTCACATACATTTTACGCTATAATTCGATTATGGCGGCTTTCTCTTTTTTTCGTTTGTGTTATTCGTCAGTGAATGCGAAGCATGTCATAAACTGGCTTTTTTTAACCACCTGTATCCACCCGATGGAAAGATTCCATATATATATTCATAATAACTCATATTAAAAATTACTGCATATGAGCATGTTTAAGTAGCATTTAATCATATGTAAACCACAGAGTTCCGACTGAGGAATAAGCATACAAATCTTCTCGAAAGGAATTTTATAATGAAACTCCCTGTACAAGAATTTATGGACATCCTTGAGCACAGATAGTACAGCATCTCGCCTTTGTACAATGGAGTGGGGGGATAAAGAGAGAGATAGTACGAGAGTAAGCGCAAGTGGTCGGTCCCTTCTGCTACTGCGCCGGCAGGCGATCATTTGTCATCGGTACTCTCCAGTTATGGGTCATGAGGAACAAGTGGCTGTAGTGGAACTTAGGTCCTCTCTCAAGGGCCCCCCACTGCGACATCTTTATCTGGTCCTATCCGTTCGTGTCCCTCTGCTTATTTTGTCCTGAAGAACACACTTCGTCCAGAAGAAGCTGTTAAAAAATGTTATTGCATCATTTTTGGGCAAAGCTCACGGTCACTAATGCAATGTCTTGCTTACGACTTCCAAGAACTCTAATTCAATTGAAAATCCATTTCATGAAACCACAAAGCGTTGAAAGGAATAGCAGTTCGCTCCAACAAAAATTATTAATATACTGTGGTTCTATCTTCGTTTTATTATGACACATGGCAATCTTCCAGGAAGAAAGTTAGAGGTTCACAAAGCACCTCAAATTGTTCTATTGTGTGTATCTCCAGTGTACACAGTAAACAGAAGACAAAATGCCTGTAATTTTCTACAAAATTTCAAGCTGTCATGCTTGCCATGTCTGAGCGAAGATTTTATATATTTTAGGCGTACAAAAACACGATTATATCCGGTATTTGACAACAGTTTATCGGTGCCATATTGCAACATTAAATGTTCATCGGAGTGAAATTTATTGACAATATCTTCAGTGAAATTTAACTATTCCACGAGTTCACAATATTAAGTATTCCAGATATATACAAAGTAAAAAGTGACTTTTTGGCAAGAAAATTAAAAGTGTTATATATTGTGAAACTATTTTTTTTTCGGCTAATAGAGACTGTGCTCAGTTACTCACATTAAAAATACTAATACAAATAGATACAGTATACGTTTTACACAGTAAAACACATATAACAAACAGAACATGAGGACTGGTAAGACAGATTTTATGAAACCTCAAAGGTAATGCTACTGTTAGTGATATCATGTTGAAACTGAAATCTTCCCTCAAACTGCGCACAGAAATCGCCACAGCAGATAGACAAAAATATATCAATAAGAAATAATGTTGTGTATTGTGACAGAGATTGATTTTCATTATCCGTAAATGTCTGCCTTCTCACGTAACATGTGAGATAAGCTCGTGTACTCAACGCACTTCACCAGCTGAGTGAGCAGTATCCACCCACGGCCGGGAGGAGGTACTCAAAGTTTCGATGTTATTTTAAATCCAATCTTCAATTTTCCAAGCTTACAGTTAGTATTGGCATACGCATTTTAGTATTTGTTTATCTGCTGTAGAGATCTAACAATATGCGCAGTTAGAGATAAGATTTGCACATGAGCTCATGAACAGATCTTGTTAGCATCTCAGAGGACACCTACTGTGCTCCAACCACGAGAAAGTCTCCGCCGGATGAGACGAAGGGGGATAATTATGTGAATGAATGTTGATGTCATAAGATGTCATAAGGTCACACACGTGGGTACTCTTATCTCTATTGGCTAGCTCTCACAGTACAAACCATAACATTGATACAGACATATTGATACTACCATAGTTACAAAATTAAATCACAGTTAATCTCTTGGGTTGCTATTCATAGAAATTTCGCTAGCCCGCGCTACGAGCGTGCTAAACAAGATTCATATTACATCATATAGCTAACACTGGTTTATGAATACGAAAAACGTTAGTTCGCTGATCATCCACCGAAAGCCCGCGCTAAGAATGTCTATGAATACGGCGCTTGGTCTTTTAATCTCTTTATACAGGAAATAACATATGCAGGAGAGCGCATGGTTTTTAAACTGGCGTTATAACGGTAATATTCCAATACATGAGGCAATAGTAAGCACATTCCTTTCACGGTTTATCTCCTGGTTGGAGAACAGTAGGTGTTGAACGGACTCCGGCTAGATGGGACACACTATTCTCTTAAAATTTGAAACAGACGCAAAGGCAAATTAATCAGTTGGGATGTGAATTTAGTGAATATCATCATTTTATCCCGCAGTTAAATGACAGGGGACGGTTCTTTTATATTTTAGAATGGAGTAGGTTATTTTCCGACGCTTTATCAACATCTTTGGTTATTTAGCGTCTGAATGAGATGAAGGTGATAATGCCGGTGAAATGAGTCCGGGGTCCAGCACCGAAAGTTACCCAGCATTTGCTCATATTGGGTTGAGGGAAAACCCCGGAAAAAACCTCAACCAGGTAACTTGCCCCGACCGGGAATCGAACCCGGGCCACCTGGTTTCGCGGCCAGACGCGCTGACCGTTACTCCACAAGTGTGGACTTTTAGAATGGATACTGAGACGTTTTACTATATTTTAGAACCAAACTGAACACCATAAATTATGCTCACGAACTGGTGCTCTTCTTCCAGAAGAACATCTCGTTGTAACCATTAGGTAAGATTACTTTTTTAATATGCTTAATATTCTTAGAAGAAAAGACTGCAAAATAGCTGTACGTGCTTACATTTAATTAAATTAAGAAAATTTCTCTTAGAGAGAAATAGCATTTTTTTTACTAAAAACATTACTATTGTAAGATGTCTTGTAATCTTAATGGTCAAGTTAACTCAACATATTATTTTAGTTCAGGTTATTGTTGATATTTACAATTAAAAAGTGACAAGTAGCCCCACTGTCAGTGACAATGTTGGGTAGGTTTAGTGAGAGATACTTTTGTGACAAGTAGTCCCTTTGTAAGTGACAAGTAGCTCCACTTTCAGTAACAAGGTTAGGTAGGGTTTGCTCAGATGATACATTTGTGACAAGCAGTCCCACGGTAAGCGAAAAGTAGCCCCATTGTCAGTGACAAGGTTAGGTTGAGTTTGATGAGAGGGTACATTATTATGACAAATAGCCTCACTGTAAATGAAAAGTAGCCCCACTGTCAGTGACGAGATTAAGTAGGATTTGGTGAAAGGATACATTTGCAACAAGTAATCTCACTGTAAGTGAAAAGTAGCCCCAATGCCTTTAACAGGATTAGGAAGGATTTGTTAAGACGATACATTTGTGACATGTAATCCCACTGTACGTGACAAGTAGCCCCACTGCCATTGACAGGGTTAATAATAATAATTTAATAATAATAATTTATTTATTTAATCTGGCAGAGCTAAGGCCAGTAGGCCTTCTCTTCCGCCCAGCCAGACTCTAATTCTAATTGAATACAATTGCTTACATAGTTATTACATTAATATTTAGACCATAAAACAACATGAAATTAAGTAATAAAAGTTGGATAACTAATGTTAGTGTGACAATAATAAGCTTTGGTAAGAAATACTTATAGGCCCTAATAGGAATAATAGGATTAGGAAGAATTTGGTGAAAGGACACATTTGCGACAAGTAATCCCACTGTGACAAGTAGGTCCACTGCCATTGACATGATTAGGAAGGATTTGGTGAGAGGATACATTTGTGACAAGTAATCCCACTGTGACAAGTAGCCCTACTGCCATTGACATGATAAGGAAGGATTAGGTGAGAGGATACATTTGTGACAAGGAATCCCACTGTAAATGACAAGTAGCCCTACTGCCATTGACAGGATTAGGAAGGATTTGGTGAAAGGATACATTTGCGACAAATAATCCTACTGTGACAAGTAGCGCCATTGCCATTGACATGATACGGAAGGATTAGGTGAGAGGATACATTTGTGACAAGTAATCCCACTGTAAGTGACAAGAAGCCCTACTGCCATTGACAGGATTAGGAAGGATTTGGTGAAAGGATACATTTGCGACAAGTAATCCTACTGTGACAAGTAGCGCCATTGCCATTGACATGATAAGGAAGGATTAGGTGAGAGGATGCATTTGTGACAAGTAATCCCACTGTAAGTGACAAGTAGCCCTACTGCCATTGACATTTGGAAGGATTTGGTGAAAGAATACATTTGTGACAAGTAATCCCACTGTGACAAGTAGCCCCACTGCCATTGACAGGATTAGGAAGGATTTGGTGAAAGGATACATTTGTGACAATTAATCCCACTGTGACAAGTAGCGCCATTGCCATTGACATGATAAGGAAGGATTAGGTGAGAGGATACATTTGTGACAAGTAATCCCACTGTAAGTGACAAGTAGCCCCACTGCCATTGACAGGATTAGGATGGATTTGGTGAAAGGATACATTTGTGACAAGTAATCCCACTGTGACAAGTAGCGCCATTGCCATTGATATGATAAGGAAGGATTAGGTGAGAGGATACATTTGTGACAAGTAATCCCACTGTAAGTGACAAGTAGCCCTACTGCCATTGACAGGATTAGGAAGGATTTGGTGAAATAATACATTTGTGACAAGTAATCCCACTGTAAGTGACAAGTAGCCCCACTGCCATTGACAGGATTAGGAAGGATTTGGTGAAAGGATACATTTGCGACAAGTAATCCCACTGTGACAAGTAGCGCCATTGCCATTGATATGATAAGGAAGGATTAGGTGAGAGGATACATTTGTGACAAGTAATCCCACTGTAAGTGACAAGTAGCCCTACTGCCATTGACAGGATTAGGAAGGATTTGGTCAAAGAATACATTTGTGACAAGTAATCCCACTGTAAGTGACAAGTAGCCCCACTGCCATTGACAGGATTAGGAAGGATTTGGTGAAAGAATACATTTGTGACAAGTAATCCCACTGTAAATGACAAGTAGCCTCACAGCCATTGACAGGATTAGGAAGGATTTGGTGAAAGGATACATTTGCGACAAGTAATCCCACTGTGACAAGTAGCGCCATTGCCATTGACATGATAAGGAAAGATTAGGTGAGAGGATACATTTGTGACAAGTAATCCCACTGTAAGTGACAAGTAGCCCTACTGCCATTGACAGGATTAGGAAGGATTTGGTGAAAGGATACATTTGCGACAAGTAATCCCACTGTGACAAGTAGCGCCATTGCCATTGACATGATAAGGAAGGATTAGGTGAGAGGATACATTTATGACAAGTAATGCCACTGTAAGTGACAAGTAGCCCTACTGCCATTGACAGGATTAGGAAGGATTTGGTGAAAGGATATACTTGTGACAAGTAATCCCACTGTAAGTGACAAGTATCCTTACTGCCATTGACAGGATTAGGAAGGATTTAGTGAGAGCATACATTTGTGACAAGTAATCCCACTGTAAATGACAAGTAGCCCTACTGCCACTGACAGGATTAGGAAGGATTTGGTGAGAGATTACATTTGTGACAAGTCTGATTGTGACACATAACTTCACTGTCAATGACGAGGTTAGGTAGGATTTGATGTGAGAATATATACTTGTCACAAGTAGTCCCACAGCAAGTGACAAGTACCTTCACTGTTAGTGACAAGGACAGGTGATGAGAGGATATATTTGTGAAAGTCCCACTGTCAATGACAAGTAGCCCACTGTTAATGACAAAGTTAGGTGGGGTTTGAGCGACAGTTGTCACAGCCTACTTAAGTTTATCTTTGATTTAGTTGCTAATTTCGTGAAGTGGGTGGTATTTAGCAATATCATCAAAATTCACTTTTTATAATTTGACATATACGTTATTAGAATCAATGCAACACATCATCACGTTCTTGTGAAATAAATTATCTTGTTTAAAATGTCCATTTATAGATCAGGGTGTGTTACAGATCCACGAGCAAGTCTATGGGGAGTCCATCTCGGGTTCGGCCCTCGAAAAGTCATTCAACCTATCATGTTTATGAAACTCTGACAGGAATGGAGGTCATGTAATTAGTCGGTAGCAGTAATTAAGCACAGGTGAAGGTATGATTTATGGTCACAAAAAGTAGCCAAATATGTTTCACTAACATTAAATATTTTGTAATTTTTCAGTGCATACAAAATAGCCCAATAAAAATGTTTTCATAGTTTGGCATCTAAAATCTGCTCCTTATAATGCAGTAGTTGAAATGTATGATATGAAACCATAATTTCACTTGAGCTTATATGGGTTTTGATCGCACGTGGCGGCAACGCATCACCTTGAGGATGCAAGACTCCACAGACCGGTAAGTCGATGAGATTTATTATGAGCAAGATCGCCTCGAATCTCACAAAGCACTGAACAAGCCCCGTTCCACGATTATTACAGGCATGACTCACTTGCCCCTGTTCCGTGTTGAATTAAAAAACTGAGCACAAGGCTCCAGCCTCTCCGAGCAGGCAAAAACCACATTGTAAGCAATCTTTATTGTCCTTGTGCTACTGCACAGCATGTCCGGTGCAAAGGTGTGCCCGCATGTAAAGGCATTCACAATAATGAAATAGCTTGTGTTATGTGTGCTGGAAAGGTAATGACTGTTTAATTCGAATAACGAAGAATTTCAGACGGCCTTAAATGCAAAAGAAAGCTAAAAATGTTCAATAATCCTTTAATTGTCCATCCATTCATTCAATTATCCATCCGTCCATCCATCCATCCATCCATCCATCCATCCATCCATCCATCCATCCACCATCCATCCATCCATCCATCCATCCATCCATCCATCCATCCATCCAATTGTTCGTCAATCTGTTCCCTACTCTCATACCTAACTATACATTTACCCGTCTTATATTGACCAATTCACTCATCCACCCATCGTTCCACCCAACTATACATTTACTATACGTACATTTACCCGTCTTATATTGACCAATTCATCAATCAATCCATCCATCCATTCATCCAATCATTCATCAATCTATTCCCTAATCTCACACCTAACTACACATTTAACAGTCTTATATTGATCAATTCCCTGATCCACTCATCCATCCAACTATACATTTACCCGTCTTATATTGACCAATTCACTCATCCACCCATCGTTCCACCCAACTATACATTTACTATACGTACATTTACCCGTCTTATATTGACCAATTCATCAATCAATCCATCCATCCATTCATCCAATCATTCATCAATCTATTCCCTAATCTCACACCTAACTACACATTTAACAGTCTTATATTGATCAATTCCCTGATCCACTCATCCATCCAACTATACATTTACCCGTCTTATATTGACCAATTCACTCATCCACCCATCCTTCCACCCAACTATACATTTACTATACGTACATTTACCCGTCTTATATTGACCAATTCATCAATCAATCCATCCATCCATTCATCCAATCATTCATCAATCTATTCCCTAATCTCACACCTAACTACACATTTAACAGTCTTATATTGATCAATTCCCTGATCCACTCATCCATCCAACTATACATTTACCCGTCTTATATTGACCAATTCACTCATCCACCCATCCTTCCACCCAACTATACATTTACTATACGTACATTTACCCGTCTTATATTGACCAATTCATCAATCAATCCATCCATCCATTCATCCAATCATTCATCAATCTATTCCCTAATCTCACACCTAACTACACATTTAACAGTCTTATATTGATCAATTCCCTAATCCACTCATCCATCCAACTATACATTTACCCGCCTTATATTGACCAATTCATTCATCCAGCCATCCTTCCATCCATCCATCCATCCATCCATCCATCCATCCAACTATACATTTACTATACGTACATTTACCCGTCTTATATTGACCAATTCATCAATCAATCCATCCATCCATTCATCCAATCATTCATCAATCTATTCCCTAATCTCATACCTAACTACACATTTAACAGTCTTATATTGATCAATTCCCTGATCCACTCATCCATCCAACTATACATTTACCCGCCTTATATTGACCAATTCATTCATCCACCCATCCTTCCATCCATCCATCCAACTATACATTTACTATACGTACATTTACCCGTCTTATATTGACCAATTCATCAATCAATCTATCCATCCATCAATCAATCCAATCATTCATCAATCTATTCCCTACTCTCATACCTAACTACACATTTACCCGTCTTATATTGACCAATAAAATTCACTCATCCACCCATCCATCCATCCATCCATCCATCCATCCATCCATCCATCCATCCAATCATTCATCAATATATTCTCTACTCTCTATCTAAGTACACATTTACCCGTCTTATATTGACCAATTCATCCATTCATCGGTTCGTCCAATCATTAATCAATTTATTCCCTACTCTCATCCCTAACTACACATTTACTCGTTTATACTGACCCATCCATCCATCCATCCATTCATCCAATCATTCATCAATCTATTTCCTACTCTCATACTTAACTACACATTTAACAGTCTTATATTGATCAATTCACTCATCCACCCACCCACCCATCCATCCATCCTTCCATCCAATCCATCTATCCATCCATCCATCCATCCATCCATCCATCCAATCATTCATCAATCTATTCTCTACTCTCATACGTAACTACACATTTACCCGCTTATATTAACCAATTCATCCATCCATCCATCTAATCATTCATCAATTTATTCCCTAATCTCATACCTAACTACACATTTACGAGTCTTATATTGACCAATTCACTCATTCACTCATCGCATGCATCGATCCATCCGCAACTATCTACCTATTCGTATTTCCTGAAATAGGTAGATGTTGTTTAGTCAACTGTCCGAAGACAGGTTGGAACCTGGGGCGGGAAACTATAATGTAAATAGAGCAATCTGCATAACAGCAACTAAGGTAAGAGGGGAGGCTAAACTCTCTCAGAGAGGCTGTTTCCCGCTCCTGCATAAGTGACATCAATAAGGCATCATTCATGATGGATGAAACTAAGCCAGGAGATAATGAGATAGCGTTGCCAGTTCCTTTCCCCCATTGTATACACCGCTGACTAGTAACATAATTCACTAAACAGACTCAAGATGTATACAAGCAATTGTTCTTCCTCTGACACATATCGTCAAGTGAGATGTACTGCATTATTTTATCTGACCATTCTGTTTGTGGAACGAGAGTTATTTGTACTAATATACAGCGCGCCGCTGTTACGTCATCTTCTCAGCCAGTGACCCAACCAATTCCTTTTCCTCTTCCTGATAAGTTTCAGCATCATTCTTTCTTCACTCACTCTTTCCAACACAGCTTCATTTCTTATTCTGTCAGTCCACTTCACACGTTCCATTCTTCTCCATATCCACATTTCGAATGCTTCTATTCCCTTCTCTTCATTTCGTCGTAATGTCCATGTTTCTGCCTCATAGAAAGCCACACACCATACAAAGCACTTCACTAGTCTCTTAGTTATTTTTCCAGAGGTCCGCACATGAAGCTCCTTTTCCTATTAAGAGCTTCCTTGGCCATTGCTATCCTCCTTTTGACTTCCTGGCAGCAGCTCATGTTACTGTTTACAGTACACCCCAAGTATTTGAAGCTGTCCACTTGCTTTCATTGTTGAGTAGAATAATAGAAGGCAATACAAATTCGCTCTGGCGGAGTTGGTTTTTATCAGGTCTGATAACACTGGACAACAAATTTAAACTTTGTTTCTGTCCTTTAGACGAAACTATGTTATTTTAATTAAATGAGAGGTACTGAGTTCATTTCTGAAAACAAACATTTTCTAACATATACCATTTTATGGCACACGCACTTAACTTACTTACACAAATTTGTTACACTAGTACATAAAGCAACATTTGTTTGGCCAAAATTCATAAATTAAAATGTGTTTTTTGATCTTTTACGTTTGTAGACAGCTTCTGCAATCTCTCTGATGAGTGACCAGCGATATTCAGCCGGCATACTTGCATTCCACCTTCCACTGAAGCGCTTTTCGAAGGTAGATATTTCTTGATGAAACCTCTGCCCGTGTTCATCGCTTACAGCACCAAGGTTTTTTTTTTTTGGAACGAAGTCCAGGAGACTGTCAGGCAAGTGTAGGCCTACTTTCAATGACATGTTGCATCCCATAAGGTGAAAGTAGTGCAACATTTCACTAACATTACTAAATGACTTTTTATTTTGGAGAAACAGTATATGATGGACAGAAAATAACTGCAGACTCGTTTTTGCGATCACATATTTGTATAAAAAGGACGTATTTCATGTTGTACAGTGTAATTCATGAAACGTATATGCTTATTTAAAATTTTACGTACCCCTTAAGAAGTCTTCACGTGCACTGGTATAGACTATAGGATAATAGTAGAGGTGGTGGTAAAGGACACTGTGGAATGCTGATGGTGACGATGAAGAATGCGATGGAATGGCAGTCAGATGTAGGAAGGATGAAATTAGAAATTGTGGAATGCATCTCAGGAGACAAGACGCCGCTGTCGGGGCAGATGCGAACGGTGCAATCCCCTGTATGTGCATTGTGTACAGGAATTAACGCCCAGTCATGCAAGCAAGGGACCCTGCACAATGCAAGATAACATCGAATTTCTCTCGGCCGTGCTTCGCCTGAAAGGACGTTCGTTATACCGCCGTTAAATTAAATACAGTTTCCTGATTACTTCTGTGTACCCATTGGCCCACTGCCGACATCAAATAAGCTGACTTAACGAGTCATTGAAAGAGAGAAGCTTCCTGTCTATCAACTTCACTATTGCTCATGCGCCTAATATATTAACTTGCGTAAACAAACTCACACTCCTCAAGCTTCAAAGCGTTATTAATTCGAAGGAAACTGTTAGATATCGGTAAGTATACTGCACATTATGTTAATTTATAGCCAACACCAAATAGTAGATATACTTCTTTCCTTTTTATCTATCTTCTTTCTTTTTTCTCTCGCTCTTCTTCCCTTCTGTTTTCTTTATTACTCTTCTTTCTGATTATTCTCCTTCCATTTGTTCTTTCTTCAAAACTCTCTTTGTTTTCTTTATTATTCTTCTTTCTGATTATTCTCTTCCATTTGTTCTTTCTTCAAAACTCTCTTTCTTTTCTTTCCTGTTAATCTTCCTTTTTTACTTTGTTTCTTTTCCTTATAACTCTCTTCCATTTATTACTTTTTTCTTTCCTTCCTTCTTTCATTCGTCCCTTACTTTTTCTTTCGTTTTCTATCTTTCTTCTCATCCTTCGTTTTTCTCGCTTTTTTCTGTTCTCTTCTTTCCTTTCTGTAAGTCTTTTTTCTTTCTTTTCTTTAGCACCATTATTGACTTTATTTTAGCTTCAGTTCGAACTTTCCTTCGTTTCTCATTTCCTACTTTCATTCATTCCTTTCTTACTACTTTCATTTATTCAGTCATTCGTTTCTTGCTACTTTCATTTATTCAGTCATTCGTTTCTTACTACTTTCTACTTTCATTTATTCAGTCATTCGTTTCTTACTACTTTCATTTATTCAGTCATTTCTTTCTTACTACTTTCATTTATTCAGTCATTCGTTTTTTACTATTTTCATTTATTCAGTTATTCGTTTGTTACTACTATCATTTATTCAGTCATTCGTTTCTTACTACTTTCATTTATTCAGTCATTCGTTTCTTACTAATTTAATTTATTCAGTTATTCGTTTGTTATTAGTACATTTATTGTCATTCGTTTTTTACTACTTTCATTTATTCAGTCATTCGTTTCTTACTACTATCATTTATTCAGTTATTCGTTTCTTACTACTTTCATTTATTCAGTCATTCGTTTCTTACTACTTTCATTTATTCAGTCATTCGTTTCTTACCACTTTCATTTCTTCAGTCATTCGTTTCTTACTACTTTCATTTATTGTCATTCGTTCCTTACTCCTTTCATTTATTCAGTCATTTGTTCCTTACTCCTTCCATTTATTCAGTCATTCGTTTCTTACTGCTTTCATTTATTCAGTCATTCGTCTTTTACTGCATTCATTTATTCAGTCATTAGTTTCTTACTGCTTTCATTTATTCAGTCATTCGTTTCTTACCACTTTCATTTCTTCAGTCATTCGTTTCTTACCACTTTCATTTATTCACTCATTCGTTTCTTACTGCTTTCATTTCTTCAGTCATTCGTTTCTTACCACTTTCATTTATTCACTCATTCGTTTCTTACTGCTTTCATTTCTTCAGTCATTCGTTTCTTACTACTTTCATTTATTCACTCATTCGTTTCTTACTACTTTCATTTCTTCAGTCATTCGTTTCTTACTCCTTTCATTTATTGTCATTCGTTCCTTACTGCTTTCATTTCTTCAGTCATTCGTTTTTTACTGCATTCATTTATTCAGTCATTCGTTTGTTACTACTATAATTTATTCAGTCATTCGTTTCTTACTACTTTCATTTATTCAGTCATTCGTTTCTTACTGCTTTAATTTATTCAGTCATTCGTTTCTTACCACTTTCATTTCTTCAGTCATTCGTTTCTTACCACTTTCATTTATTCAGTCATTCGTTTCTTACTGCTTTCATTTATTCAGTCATTCGTTTTTTACTGCATTCATTTATTCAGTCATTCGTTTCTTACTGCTTTCATTTATTCAGTCATTCGTTTCTTACCACTTTCATTTCTTCAGTGATTCGTTTCTTACTACTTTCATTTATTGTCATTCGTTCCTTACTCCTTTCATTTATTCAGTCATTTGTTCCTTACTCCTTCCATTTATTCAGTCATTCGTTTCTTACTGCTTTCATTTATTCAGTCATTTGTTTTTTACTGCATTCATTTATTCAGTCATTCGTTTCTTACTGCTTTCATTTATTCAGTCATTCGTTTCTTACTGCTTTCATTTATTCAGTCATTCGTTTCTTACTACTTTCATTTATTGTCATTCGTTCCTTACTCCTTTCATTTATTCAGTCATTTGTTCCTTACTCCTTCCATTTATTCAGTCATTCGTTTCTTACTGCTTTCATTTATTCAGTCATTCGTTTTTTACTGCATTCATTTATTCAGTCATTCGTTTCTTACTACTTTCATTTATTGTCATTCGTTCTTTACTCCTTTAATTTATTCAGTCATTTGTTCCTTACTCCTTCCATTTATTCAGTCATTCGTTTCTTACTGCTTTCATTTATTCAGTCATTCGTTTTTTACTGCATTCATTTATTCAGTCATTCGTTTCTTACTACTTTCATTTATTCAGTCATTCGTTTCTTACCACTTTCATTCCTTCAGTCATTCGTTTCTTACTACTTTCATTTATTGTCATTCGTTCCTTACTCCTTTCATTTATTCAGTCATTTGTTCCTTACTCCTTCCATTTATTCAGTCATTCGTTTCTTACTGCTTTCATTTATTCAGTCATTCGTTTCTTACTGTATTCATTTATTCAGTCATTCGTTTCTTACTGCTTTCATTTATTCAGTAATTTGTTTTTTACTGCATTCATTTATTCACTCATTCGTTTCTTACCACTTTCATTTATTCACTCATTCGTTTCTTACTGCTTTCATTTATTCAGTCATTCGTTTCTTACCACTTTCATTTCTTCAGTCATTCGTTTCTTACTACTTTCATTTATTCACTCATTCGTTTCTTACTGCTTTCATTTATTCAGTCATTCGTTTCTTACCACTTTCATTTCTTCAGTCATTCGTTTCTCACTACTTTCATTTATTGTCATTCGTTCCTTACTCCTTTCATTTATTCAGTCATTTGTTCCTTACTCCTTCCATTTATTCAGTCATTCGTTTCTTACTGCTTTCATTTATTCAGTCATTCGTTTTTACTGCTTTCATTTATTCAGTCATTCGTTTTTTACTGCATTCATTTATTCAGTCATTCGTTTCTTACTGCTTTCATTTATTCAGTCATTCGTTTCTTACCACTTTCATTTCTTCAGTCATTCGTTTCTTACTACTTTCATGTATTGTCATTCGGTTCTTACTACTTTCATTTATTCAGTATTTCGTTCCTTACTACTTTCAGGTCATCTGATAGAACGCTGCCGATGACTTTATACGTCTCCGTAAAATCTGGCAACGGTTGTTCACATATATGTGGGCTATTATGTTATTTGATTATCCTGTCTAGTATACAGCATTTGTGTATAGTACACATTCATCTACCAAGGAAACAAAGGTATACTATGCAGATGGAGGTACGCTTCATAAACAGAAGTGCATTTTCCAGGCCTGAGTTTATAGTTTCCACTTAGTCAAGAAATTACAACATAGATATAAGTCATGGGCGATAAATTTTCACCTATCTGATGGGAGTTGAACCTCGAGGCACTGTATTCATTGCAGGAAACCACTACTATTCCGTCACACTCGATTCATTTTACCGAAACTTGTATAACATTTAACAATGACCAGAACCTTCTTTCAGGATAGTCACAAGGTTTAATTTTTATGCTCTTTATTTTGTATATAATTTGCCACGGTACCGTTGCTTCTTATTCAGAAATTACGGTTGCATACGAAATGGCTCGTTTGCATTATTATGATAATCGCATGCAACCGGTGGACTTGATGAGTAGCCTTCAAGTGTGAATATATTTAGAGCTTGTAATGAAATATCAAATTATGTTAAACGTGTGCGAAAGCCTTTCAGCTAAGAAATTACAAGAAGGTTAATTGACCACTGTAACACCGCCCTTCACTGCCAGATTCATAGACATCGGTTCCTTTAAACAAATAGAACGACCCGTTTGCTACAAAATTATATTGAGTAATCTGCTGAGAATTTCAAGCGAGACTCATAACTAGAGCTCTGAAATTGATGAAATACTATATTTTTTACTGAGACATCATAGGCAATGCAGGATGCAGTATAAACTGGTTTCACTTCAATACGAACCAATATAGCTTACTTTTATTTTGCATTTTCTTGCATTTTTCAGTCTATGAGAGAATGTTCTAATTTTGTTACATATTTGTCCTTTTCTGATTTTGAACGGACTTTCATTTAAGATAGTCTATATTCCAAAACCTACTGCAGATTGCTTACGCAATTACTCCTGACCACGTGTGTTACGTGCTTCCCCCAGTTCAATGCAGCAAAACAAATAGGCCTACTGCAGCCGCAGTGCCCGCAGTCAAAATATTGTATCTCACAAATGAAGACGTAAAAACGTCGAAAGTAAAACAACCGCTGATCCTTCAAGCCCACAAAAGGCGATGGCTCTTTACTGCAATGCTGAATAAGAGGAATGTCTGGAAATTTTAGTTCTTCCTGATTAAATGTGCATTGGCGTGATTTCGAAGACATTCAATAATAATAATAATAATAATAATAATAATAATAATAATAATAATAATAATAATAATATTTTTTATATATTTTTAGGTTATTTTACGACGCTTTATCAACATCTAGGTTATTTAGCGTCTGACTGAGATGATGGTGATAATGCCGGTGAAATGAATCCGGGGTCCAACACCGAAAGTTACCCAGCATTTGCCCATGTTGGGTTGAGGGAAAACCCCGGAAAAAACCTCAACCAGGTAACTTGCCCCGACCGGAAATCGAACCTGGGCCACCTGGTTTCTCGGCCAGACGCGCTAACCGTTACTCCACAGGTGTGGACAATAATAATAATAATGATAATAATAATAATAATAATAATAGCATAACTAACATCATTATTATTACTATTAAAATCTTGTCTTTTTTATTTTAATGTCATAATTTCAAAAATTTTAGAGGTTAGGTACAACTTACAGCAGTAAAATTGTGGAAATATTCAACATTTTTTTCCTCCATTACTGTATCTTGTACAATAACGAAAATTAGTATGTGTAAAATACTATCCTTCTGCTATATGAAAAAAAGTTTACGATTTAAAAAATTGTTTACATTTTTGTTTTTTAAAATTCAGTTCACTGTGCAGTGATGAAGCGTTTCCCACATAACTAAAAAACTATCCAACATTCTGCGATGAAATTTTCGGAGTATATTTATGCATCTCATATCTACAATATGATGCAATATCACTTCTCTACCTTTGATAGACTGTCTGATAAAAAAAATCATTTAAAAATGGTCAAATATCAGTATTTTCTTCTCACACTATATATATATTTTATTAAGTAATGTAGTTGAAAGAGCATGATATTGTAAATGTGAGTTTCAGCAATAAAATAAAAGGGGGATAACATGAAAAAGTTAACAAGATACAATAATGGAGGAAAAAAATGTTGAATATTTCCAAACATTTTACTGCTGTTAAGCTGTACTTAACACCTTTCTGCAATTTTACGGTCATCAATTTCAGAGCCCTACTAATAATAATCTAATGTTATAGAAGATGTTTTTAATTTTATTTTTAGATTTTATATCTCATACATTACGAAACTAGGTTGCATTATCAGACTGAAACAGAAACAGAAGATATTGTTAATCTGTAACGATGATGACTAAATTTCATACTTCTTTGCCAACTTCACTACTTAGGCCTACATTACGTCGAATACTGTGGCAAAACCTCTGCACCAATGCCAGCTGAAGGCAGCCGCTTGGATATTCAAAACCGTGAACTATAATAAGGCGTGACACAACATTACAATTTTAGATCTTAGCTGCATTTTAAGTATCAGAGACTTTCTCCACTTTGAAGTCGCAAAGACAAAAATGATGATGTTTGTGATGCGAAAGTGCCTCTCTAATTATATGGGTGCAAATAGAAGGCAATTACTTGAACATATGTCGGCGCTTTGAATTCTGAAAGCAGATGATTAAAATAACTTTGATTAAAGGAAATACGGCATGCATCCAACTTTGCATATGGGGCATGTAACATATTGTAACTACACTCCGTGGCCCTTGAAGCTTGCAAGAACCTTGGAATAAGTCCGAAATCGGGATATTTTACTCAGCATGACAATGGATCGACACTTTCTGTTAAGCATTACAGCTATGTCTTTGCAGTTACACCATGGCCGAAGAAAATATAGAGTGTAAGGGGTATAAGTGCCATCCTTTCCACAGTCGTTGGGGACGGTCTACAGCAGCGGTGACCAAAACTCGAGCTGCAGTGATTACATGCGACAGACAGGCTATGAAGTAAGGAGACGGAGGAAAGGTACTTGGCATGAAAACTACAACCACTGGTGGTTCCTGTACTAACATCTTGATCAATCCCGCGAATAAAAATCTCAAGCTTTGCTGTATCAGTAATGTCACTGCTATCATCAAGAGCTAGTGGATAATATACGATTTTTCTTGCTTCTTTTTTTAATCTTCGTCTTGAATATAATCAGGAATTTTCTAAATTCTGCTCTCGAGACTTGGTCGAGAAATTCGTAATTTTTCAAAATTAAAAACTTCTTATCGACAAGTTATTTAAGCTATTTTAATCATTACTCTTTTGAGAAATTCTGTTCTATTAAAAGGCTTTAGAGCTCGAGATATTTAAAACCCCTTTAGGTAGCGGACTTCCTTACATTTATTTATCTCATCTTTCTCTTCCTGGCTATGATTTAAGACATGTCAATTCCTGACGTTTAACAGTTCGTTGACACATAATATTGAATCACTTTTTCTACAATATTATCATTAAATGAATAACTAATAAATAATTACCCTCATCTAAAGATTAAGAAGGTTAAAATTGAGATAAAACCTAATAATTTTATCCTTCTAGAGAGAAGATCTAAAAATATCAATATTCATGCATGTACAGAAGAATATTATAGAAACACATGCTTAGTGGTCAGTAATAATAATGATGATAATAATAATAATAATAATAATAATAATAATAATAATAATAACAATAATATTACATTATACAGCGTGGCAATTAATATTTCTATACTCCTAATTGAACCGTTGAGCAAAGTAAACATATTACAAGTCTATGTGTCTATTTTTTCAACGCCTTTCTAACAATATTACATTGAAGAATACTAGCACTCATAAAAGTAAAGGCTTCGTATTAAATTTAAACCTGTTTTTACAGTTTACAGTCCTTTCGACGCTTTTCTAACGGTATTACCACAGTCTACTGTATATAGTCACGAAGCTTGAGTTTTGAGGGTGCTAGAAACAATAGACTGTGACGGTACTATTTTGCATTGCCTGTAATGAGGCGATATTAGCGATCCTAGTGGTGAGCAACTATCTAATGTTTGCATATTTACTACGTATTGAGCTTCGCGACTGTATATACTAGACTGTGGTATTACATTGAAGACTGCTGCTGCTGCTTATAATAATAGACTAATAAAAATAATAATGTACACAAATTTTAATGCCTAGTGTTCAACAAATTGGTTAGAAATAAAGGATGTGTTCATGTCAGCCGTTCATTACTGCACTCTATCGGCAGCGCGTTCGTTTACACGAAAGATGGGCAATATGACAACACTGCTCCCCCTTCTCTATAAGCTGTCAAGTAGGAAGTAGTTTTGGTCAAGGTATAGACAGTAACTTCATACGAATAATGCAAGATCGCTCTATTTTGCCTAGTCACATGAAATGAATGAGAATTTGGAAAATTTCAAATTAATTTGGAGGCGAGAAAGACCTGTGCTCTGTTTCTTTTAGACCTTACTACTCTCGGACGCCTCACCATTTAAACCCATATGACGGCGTTCATAAGGGAAATATAAAATACCAAGAGAGACAGAAGAATACATGGTTCAGTAGTAAGGAAATAAGATGAGGAAGACTGGAAAAATTAAAATCGTGACCAAATATGATCCCCCTTACCCAAAAGAAAATGCGATGGATACTACTTATTGATACATTTTATTCCAGTGGGAGACAGAAGTGATAAATTCTTAGTTCAAATAAAATTCTAAGCTTAACTGAAGCATTCAGTTAGGTCTAATGACTGACAAATCTGCATTTAAAGAGAAGGTTAAAAGTGCTATACGCAGTCTTAAGCTAAAGATATAGCATGGAAGAACTGCGTTGATAATGGTAGTGGCACTCATCCTTGTTGGGATAAAATTATCATGTTGATCATGAATTCATATTCATGCATTTCTGATAACAGATACGTGACCATCCTCATGTTACCTAAAAATTAATGCCGCTAGAGCTTCAGTAAGCGAGTCAATTGTGTATAATCACGATCAGTTTTACCTTTGTATCGAGAGACAGCTGTTCGGTCAGAATTCAGTGAAGTGTACTTACCTGTAACAAAAAGAGAACAAAAATTAGTATTGTAACTGCGATAGAAGTAATTTAGACTTAAATATGCAACTGAGTTTAAATGCACAATGAAAAACATTTCAGGAGTTCTTACATGAAAAAAAACTCTAAACATTTTAAGGGAAATGACCAATGTCATTAAAAATAAAAAAAAAACAAGGGAAGAGTTCCCACAATGAAGAACGAACAGTATTAAATCAATTTAACTCATAAAACAATTGAATCGCACTTTTTAGAAAGGAACTAAGTCAAAATTTGTCATTTTTATATCTTCCGATGAAATGATTAATACTTCCAAGACGCAAAGATAAACCAATGAAGGAACTTAAACAAACCTTTCCCTGTATCTCTAACATCGAGTTGATGTTTATATTACGGCACTGGTATACTGGTATTTATTCATGAAAGTAAGTTCTTTTGCTCTCCTGAAAAATAGAACATTTTGACTTAGTTCCTTTCTAAAAAGTGCGATTCAATTGATCGGTAAACAAATGATCAGTGAAATAACAGATCTTCAAAACCAATCGATTTATAGAACCAAATGACTGGTAAAACTAATCGATTAGTGAAAACAATCGATCAGTATGAAATCATACAATGAAACAATACGCCAGTAAGTCCAATCGACTAGAAAGCCCCATCGATCAGCAAATTCAATCGACCAGCAATCCGATCGATCAGCAAATTCAGTCGATTAGTAGGCCTACAAAAATGGAACAGTAAATCCATTGAGCAAATGCAATGTAAAATCAGTAAATGCAATCTACCCTTAATATAACACATCAGTATATCCAACGTATCGGTCAAACAAATCCGTCAGTAAAGCTAATTGATTAGTAATCTCAGTCGACTATTAAAATCGGTCTGTAAAAGAAATCCATCAGCTGATATTCGATCGATTATGTACAAACTCCTGAAACGTTTTTCATTGTACATTTAAAATTCAGGATTCTGAGAACCCCATATGCGGCAACTATGACGATTAACTTTCCCGCAAACGTGAAAAGTTGCTTCATCACTGAATAGCAACAAATCGACATACCTAGAATTTTCATCGATACGCCGAATCATCTCATCACAGAAATTAGCTCTCTTGCGACAATCATCTGGTTTGAGTTGATGAAGGACCTGAAGTTTGTAAGCAGGCATACGGAGACGTTTGAGTAGAATCTTGTGAACTGTTGAACGAGGAATCTGCAGCTCCCTACTAGCCTGCCTAATTGATTTACATGGGCTTTTAGCAAATGATTCACGCACCTGATCCACAGTCATTTCGGCCACATGCTTTTTAGAATATTTCCCTGTCTATGAAATCAAGCTTCCATTATCTCGTAGTGTTCTATCCCACTCGTAGGAGGATCCACATTCCATTCCCTCAGTATGCGCCGCTGAACACGCGTAACTGAATTCAATTTTACAAACCAGAGCACGCATTGAACTTCTTGCTGTACCGTCCACATCTCTATTGACAAGGTACTAGAGCAGGGATACAGAACTGGCGAGAGAGGGGTGGAAAGCATGGGGAAAGTGTTGGTTCCCCGTCCACAGTCCACCGGCGTTGAATGACGTATCTGTGGCCCATACGCAATCACATAAGACAGACACTGAATACAAATCCCCTCTCCTACAAAGTCATGACGCGGAGATGGAAGGAAGGGGTGAGTGACGTAACGCCACAATTGTCGCCCAGTTCTCCGAGCCTGCACTAGACTAATAAGCGCAAATTTTCATTCATGCAACAATAAGCTTGAAACGAAACATTTCACACAACAATGGTCATGCAACAATAAGCTTGAAAGAAAACATTGCACACAACAATGGCAATGGAAAAGGTATGAAACGAAATCTTGGAGAGTTTTTATATTCATTGAGGTTTATCTTAAGGTATTATAATACACGGTTGTGAAATTATAAGCTATTATTTTTGTACACTCTTAGTGCGGACACGGTGTACCACTGTAAGAACTATAGTCGATAGTGCAATTGGTACTATTGCAAGTGACTAGCGCCCATCTCTACACTGATCATGTTCTATGTTACACAATAGGCATATTTAGTTTTATTTCAGAGGGCAGCACATACGAAAAACTATTAAGTTTTAATAGTCGGTTCCGTAATGTTTAAGAGGACAAGTAATGCGAGCAATAACGATCAGTTATTCATTATTCTCTACCGCGTGATAATTCTTAAGAAACGGAATTTCGGACGAATTTACATTTCATATTATAATCATTAAAATGGGTTTAGGGCAGTTTACTATCTGCTTACCTACATGGCTTGGGGAATGCTCTTCACATACCTACTTGAAATAGAACGACACTACACCCACTGGCAAGCAAACTCGTATCTTAAAATATTTACTTCCCATTAGCCGGACATAGGAGGCACTCGTGACGTAAGGACAGGGAGGCGCTTGTTATTTTTGTCAGTTATTTTCAATAGGTTACTTAACGATGTAATATCAACTATTAAGTTACTTAACACGGATGGAATTGGTGATAGCGAGATGGCACTGAGAATTCGCCATGTTTACCTGACATTCGCCTTACAGTTAGGGAACACTTCGGGGTGAGGGGGAAACCAACCACGCAATCAGCTAAAGCGGAAATCGAATCCATGCACGAGTGCATCACTAGGCAAAATATACCGCCTAAGCTACGCCGGTGGTTTTCAGAACTGAGCATATCAAGCTTGTACAGGGACATCATTTTATTTTTACTAACATTTTTAATATTGACCTGGCTATACCTTTGGATTAATGATTGAGACCCGGAAACACAGTTTGCTACCTCCTTCCACGACTGGAGTTCGATGGTACTGTCGTAAAATACAAATAAATCACTTCACTAGGTATAAGAGGGAAGAAAAGTAGTTCATCCATTTACGTAAAGTAGGAAATATCGCGATTTTGAGTTTGATAATTTTCATTAGGTTTTATTTAATCAAAATACAGTACAGTGTTAACAATAAGTGTTTTTACTCACGAACTGAGTTATCCATGCGAACGTATTCATTATGCAGTGTATATTATACTGTCTACAGGAAATTAGCGTACAATATAGAGAATGAAGTTAAATTGAAAAATAATCATAATATGGATATTTAAACACATTTTTGAAAATGGTGGCCGTTCATCTCGATACAGGCTTCAGATCTTTTGTGCCTATTATCGCACTATATACTATTGCATCTAATTCCAATTACCAGTTTCGTCCTTCATACTTAGTAACTCATGTTGAAATAATTATGTACCTACTCTATAAAAAAGTACCTTACGTACTGTAAATTCAGTCTTCATTTCTGCCCGAACCACACAGATAAAATTACTCAGACATGCTATCTACTGTCAGTCCAAGTGGTTATGTCGCAGGATCGTGGAAAGGGGAGGGGGAATCACGTGATAGTTAATTACTTAACGAGGCCCTTTTATTTAAGTTATTTTAAACAATTGCATAATATTACGTAGACGTCCAATTAATTCATAACAGAAATTAATGTTTTGAGAAAAGAGCTAAGAAAGCCCAGCCACTAGTCTTTACAGTGGAGCGAGCAGAAGTAGGTGGGGGAAATCGGGATGCGACGTAGGCAAACGGACGGCAGTACCTGTGCGAAAATATGATTCAAAATTGGAAGTTTTCGTCACTAGAAAACGCGAAAATATTTCTGAATCGTACTATACTCACTAACTCAGTACTGCGGCCTTGGTTCTGTGTGGAGGACAGTTGGAACTTCGTTAGTAGAAGGGGTGAGAGTGAAGTACATTCAAAAACTCAGGTACAATAAAACTTGAAGTAAAAATAAAATGATATCCCTGTATAAATCTATAACGTCCATGCCATAGAGACAGATTTTAACTGTCGAAGTTATGAAAGTTACAGTCCTCACTTTTACTTTTCTTCTATTTTTGAACTAGGTGCTTACGTTGGAAAGTGTTACGTGATACCTCTGACAACGGCTTCTCTGAATCTGAAATGTTTCGTCTCCATCTGTTTGTGTCTCACAGCTGTGGCAGTTGCAATGTCACAGCGGCGGCATATGGAAATTCGGAAGTTTAGCAAGACTTTTCTTTCGCTGAAGAAAATGAGAATATGATATCTTCGCCAACATAATTACGAACTTTGTGTTGCAGAGTCTACTCTCTCAGTTCGTTTCGAACTTTGGAATGGAATACGTCGTTTTTATCAGAAGAAGCCGACGCTAGTTCTCTGGTTTACTACTAGAGAAAGTAATATCTCTGACAGAATACTTCAATCGTTTCGCTATTTTGCTTTGCACACGTCACGTCTAACCTC
Source organism: Periplaneta americana (assembly GCF_040183065.1). Taxonomy (NCBI): domain Eukaryota; kingdom Metazoa; phylum Arthropoda; class Insecta; order Blattodea; family Blattidae; genus Periplaneta; species Periplaneta americana. The sequence goes on along the minus strand of NC_091127.1, from coordinate 58,544,172 downwards.
CTGAGTCCTGAGAGATTTGTTGTTTTATTTTTTAAGTTCTATATAATTCTACACTTAAAAAAAATAGCTACTGACATGAGAAAAAATGCTGAAAAAATTCTGCAGGTTACAGTCAAGACACAAATGCAGGTATATTATACTATACTTCAGGTCTCTGCACATCTTACATTATAATCATGTATGAAGTATAGTATAGTAAACTATATTCTCAGGACTCATATGACGCTATAAGGAATAAATAAGATAATTTGGAGCAAGATGTGGCGTAAATGTCACAGATTTCAATTCCATTAAATTTTAAATAGCAATGAAACTGGTAATTTAGCGTACATATTTAATTAATTGTTTTTGTATTTCAGACACCACCATGTAAAGTAAAGTAATATTTGATTAAGCTACGCGATATAATTTATTAATTCATCTTTTAAATATTAACGTATTTGTAAACTGAGCTGGTAGTTCAAACACAAGCCTCGGGAAAACTTCCTTACCTCAGTCATCTGTCAGATAACACAGACAAAGAAAAGAATTATCGAGCATTATTAATAAGCCAATTCTGAGTATAATAAAAACCACTATTTTAATCGCGAAATAATTGTAATTTAGCGTGACCAGACATACCGTTTTTAACAGGATGGTCCCTTTTTTTCCAGCCTCTTGTTGCCTGTCCCGAGAAAAGTAGGGTATGCTCGGGACGCCAAACGTCCCGTTTTTTTTAATGGCGTCCCGTTTCCCTAAATTATTGTTGAAATATTTCTTTTTCTTTTATTTTATTTAATAATCACGTAAGACATTGATTAATTCTATATTGTTTCCATCAAATGTCACTGTAATCAATTCAATAAAGAACATGCTAACCACAAAATGTCATTTCAAAAATGTGTCTTGCATGGACTTCTATAGTTTTTTTTTTTAGGAAAGGCCAACACTTCTGGAGCAAATTCACTGATCAAAGAAATATGATGCTGATTGTACAGTTCATCTTCATGGAGAATGTTAAAATAGTTAAAAGGTAATATTAGGGAAAAATTTTGTTATGAAACAAGTTCAGAACACAGTGACATGGATATAATGTAAGATGCAATTAACCTGAAGTATTTTAAAACAGATTAGCTAACCTAGTTAATCCAGACTAGTTGCAATATAAAAAATGGTTAACAATGACTTAAGCCTAGTATCCATGCTACTCCATTACGTACTTGCATGATTATTAGGCCTATAGCCTACTTACTCTAAACAGTGTAGTATTTATTACTTTAAGGAGTCAGGTACAGCTTAAAGGAGTAACATTTTGGAAATATTCAACATTTTTTTCCTCCATTACTCTATCTTGTACAATAATGAAAATTAGTATGTGTAAAACACTGTTCTTCTGCTATATGATAAACATATTTTTACGATTAAAAATATTTATATATATTTTTTTTTTCAAAATTCAAATTTCACTGTGCAGTGATGAAGCGTTTCCCTCATAACTCAAGAAGTCTCCAACATTCAGTCATGAAATATTTTGTATGTATTTATGCATGTCATATCTAAAATATGATGCAAAATCACTTCCCTTACCTTTAATAGATTGTCTGATAAAAAATAAATTCATTTAAAAAAATGGTCAAATATCTAACACAAAATAAAAAAAAAATATTGTTTATTAAGAAATGCAGTTGAAAGAGCATGATATTGTAAACATGAGTTTCAGCAATAAAATAAAAGAGAGAGAACATGAAAAAGTTAACAAGTTTATGAGTTATGGGGGACACGTTTCATCACTGCACAATGGACTTTGAATTTTGAAAAAAAAAAAAAAATGTAAATATTCTTTTTTAAATCGTAAAAACAAATTTTTTCATATAGCGGAAGGCTAGTGTTTTACGCATACCAATTTTCATTATTGTACAAGATACAGTAATGGAGGAAAAAAATGTTGAATATTTCCAAACAATTTACTGCTGTAAGCTGTATCTAACCCCTTAAAATAAATAAAACTGGACCTTATTGTTCACTGACATTATATAAACACAAGTAATAATGAATGTTTAGATAAAATACCGATTCATGCCAACTTATTAATAAGTGCCCCTCCCTTTTTGGGGGGGGGATCTGGTCACCCTACTATAATTTAAACTACCGCAATATGAACTATTCAATCAAATATAGTTCGAGATTTAATCGAATTATTACTCGATCATCAATTATCGATTAATCAATGAAGCTATCGATTCAAATATCCGTTATTTAGTCGAATCAATCGTCGTGTCGTGCGTTTATGATAGAAGTAGTTGCGAAATAATGAGCGCACGTAAAGTAATTGGGAGGTCGGCCACCATCGTTAAGAATATCCCTCGCTTTGAATTCGTGTCCTGCTGTGACAGCTGTCGCTACTGTTGCCGTGACACGGGGCGCTCGTAAAGTGGTCCAGTCAACGCAAGAAGGACGGAACACGCTGCGAACGAATGCGTTAACACGAGCCACATTTAAGAACGCGTCTCAATTCCACCAGTGATTTCATCCTGCTCTCCAGTTTACTCCGGCGAAAGTTTGTGAACGACAAATGACCGATTCTCTTACCACTCATGAAACCCACCACCACCACCACCACCGAGTTAGGGCACTTGCTGGTCTGTTTCGATCTCACTTCAGGTTTTAATCTGTAGTTACTTAGTTACTTCGTCTTATTAATCTATAGTCCCCCCCCCCCAGTCTTGGGAAGTATGTCCATCATTTTGTTTACATGTTGCAACCATTGTGTTTTGTATTCTCAACGTTTTCAATGATTGGAATTATTTTCAATTCTTCTGCTATTTCGCCGTTTGTTTTATAGTCAGCTGCTCTAATTCTTGATACATCTGCTGTCTTGTTGGTCCAAGATTCAGTGTCTATAGAACAGTAGGAATCAGAGTGCTGTATAGGCCTAATTTTGAGTCTAATTGTACTTCTTTTTGTCTTTGGTTTAAATTTGTTATTTATTTTCCCTACTTTTGATTCTAATCTTATTTTATTTTGTCTTTTATTTAAATTTGTTATTTATTTTGCCTAATTCTGATTCTAATTTTGTTTTATTTTGTCTTTGGTTTACATTTGTTATTTATTTTGTCTAATTTTGATTCTAATTTTATTTTATTTTGTCTTTGGTTTAAATTTGTTATTTATTTTGCCTAATTTTGATTGTAATTTTATTTTATTTTGTCTTTGATCTAATTTTGATTCTAATTTTTTTTCATTTTGTCTTTGGTTTAAATGTGTTATTTATTTTGTCTAACCTTGTCTCTAATTTTATTTTATTATGCCTTTACTTTAAATTTATTTGTCTTTCCTAATTTTGATTCTAATTTTATTTTATTTTGCATTTGGTTTAAATTTGTTATTTATTTTGCCTAATTCTGATTCTAATTTTATTTTATTTTGTCTTTGGTTTAAATATGTTATTTATTTTGTCTAATTCTGATTCTAATTTTATTTTATTTTGTCTTTGGTTTAAATTTTTTTATTTATTTTGCCTAATTCTGATTCTAATTTTATTTTATTTTGTCTTTGGTTTAATTTTGTTATTTATTTTGTCTAATTCTGATTCTAATTTTATTTTATTTTGTCTTTGGTTTAAATTTTTTATTTATTTTGCCTAATTCTGATTCTAATTTTATTTTATTTTGTCTTTGGTTTAAATTTGTTATTTATTTTGTCTAATTCCGATTCTAATTTTATTTTATTTTGTCTTTGGTTTAATTTTGTTATTTATTTTGTCTAATTCTGATTCTAATTTTATTTTATTTTGTCTTTGGTTTAAATTTTTTATTTATCTTGCCTAATTTTTTTCCAATTTCATTTTATTTTGTTTTTGGTTTAAATTTGTTATTTATTTTGTCTAATTCTGATTCTAATTTTATTTTATTTTGCATTTGGTTTAAATTTGTTATTTATTTTGGCTAATTTTGATTCTAATTTTATTTTATTTTGCCTTTGGTTTAAATTTCTTACTTATTTTGTCTAATTCTGATTCTGATTTTATTTTATTTTGTCTTTAGTTTAAATTTTTTATTTATTTTGCCTAATTTTGATTCCAATTTCATTTTATTTTGTTTTTGGTTTAAATTTGTTATTTATTTTGCCTATTATTTTTTTTTAGTTGTTAAAATTGTTATTGATATCTTTTTCTCCCTCATACGAGACCAAATTTCCTTAACGATTGAATGTGCTACTCGTTGGTTTAAATTTGTTATTTATTTTGCCTATTATTTTTTTTCAATTGTTAAAATTGTTATTGATATCTTTTTCTCCCTCATACGAGACCAAATTTCCTGATAGATTGAATGTGCTACTCGTTCTATGATTTAAAGTTATACTATGCAGACATAAATGAACATTACATCAATATAGTTTTATATGAAACTTGGTATTTATATCCTCTCCTGTAAAACTGAACATTTCCAATTGGACAAAAAGTAAGCTACTTCTTTCTTTAGCTTAAACTCGACACATTTTAAAGCCATGAAAGAATGACTTGAAAATCGAACTTTTCCTAGTTAAGAAACATAAAAAATGACTATTTCTCATAGCACTTAAGGCCAAATTATTTAAGACTTTTTTCTTGAAAATCTAGTAATTCTCATATCTATTCTTTCAGTTTTTAATTCTGAATCGCATAACAATATGCTTCTCCATTTAACATTCAAGTCAATGTAAGGCTAATTAAAAGGAATCCTTACAAAATGTTTGTAATTTTCACCTCTTCCCGCCTTCTTTCAGAGTCTTGTTTGAAGAAAAGTTTGGGAATTTAATGACAAATGCCTCCCTTAACACTCTACAGCCACCCTCGCATTCCACGGCACTAAATCCCCGACTCACTCGCCACATCGTGATACGACAATTATTTAAATGCTGACGTCCCACCACCCGTTTCTTCATCGCCTTCACTCATCGTTCGTCTGGGTGGGATTGGGGAGGGGTTGAAGAATGATGTGGACATGCGCGTGAGGGAAGGGTTGCTTGTGGCTAAAATCCAGCTGTCAAAACAAATCTCACGGCTGAGTGAAGGGTAAATGGAGGATGACTCCAATGCACCGAAAGCAAGGGAAAACACATTCCAGGCAACGATAACATGGATATGTCACTGTAACAGCGTTTAAAAATACTTCAGCTGAACAAAAAACTGTAACTACAGGTCACTAAAAACTGAATCACAGCCTTCTGATTTGCTAATGAACAGGTAAAATGACTGCGATGAGCATTTATGACTAGGTTTAGGCCTACAGACCGATTATTTAGTCCTGACAGCTCAGCGACGCGAAAGAGGGTAAGTAATAGGAGTAGTGGGGAGAGTTCAGGAGTAGAGATAGGGGCGAGCGGTCGGTAAAGGAATCCAGTACAGCTTAACTGTAGTGGAAACACAACGCTATACCGCGTGCGTGACATCCGATCGCTCTGGCTGCAGGCAACAGACTAACCTGAACATCCCTTGGCGTAACTTAATGGACTCGCCTGACCAAGGCGCACATTGCCGGCGACGTCAGGACTAAATAATCGTACAGTACTTCTAAATCAATTACATAAAACACAGGGGAAAAAAGCACTAATAAAATAAACAACTTTTCATTTTCACTATACTATATAAGAGCAGGTATTACGGTGTTAAAATTAAACTTATACTCAATTATTATATACAATAAGTAAAAAGAAAATATTGTGACGTTGAAATAAAATCAAACTTATACTCTATTATTATATATGACAAATGAAGAGAAAATACTGTGACGTTAAAATAAAATTAATAAAATTAAACTTATACTGTATTATTATATACGACAAATAAAGAGAAAATATTGTGACGTTAAAATAAAATTAAACTTATACTCTATTATTATACACGACAAATAAAGAGGAAAATATTGTGACGTTAAAATAAAATTAAAGTTATAATCTATTATTATATATGACAAATAAAGAAAAAATACTATGACGTTAAAATGAAATTAATAAAATTAAACTTATACTGTATTATTATATACGACAAATAAGGAGAAAATATTGTGACGTTAAAATAAAATTAAACATACTGTATTATTATATACGACAAATAAAGAGAAAATATTGTCACGTTAAAGAAAATAAACTTATACTCTATTATTATACACGACAAATAAAGAGGAAAATACTGTGACGTTAAAATAAAATTAAACTTTACGTTATTATTGTAAGACAGATAAAGTATTGTGACGTAATTTAAACGTTTACTTTCTTATTATACGACAAAGAGTAAGTTATGTGACATTAAAATAAAATAAAAATTCACTTTGTTATTGTAACACAGATAAAGGGAAAGTAATGTGACGTTAACATTGCTTTAAGCTTTTACTTTCACTTTCATTCACAGTGTTCTGCCAAAGGGCAGGTCTGCAAATCCAGCATTGTCCAGTCTTTCTTATTTTCTGCCTTCCTCTTAGTCTCCGCAGATGATCCATATATCTTAATGTTGTCTATCATCTGATATCTTCTTCTTTACCGAACTCTTCTCCCGTTCACCATTCCTTCCAGTGCATCCTTTCCACTCTTTCCAACACAGCTTCGTTACTTTCTTATTATAAGACAAATAAAGAGCAATACATTATTGTGACGTTCATATAAAATTGCCATCCAAGAGGTCCGGGTTTGATCCCCGGTATAGTAGTCATGATGAAATTTGTAGGTAGGCCTAGTGGACAAATCAAACGCTGTAGAAAGGTTTTCTGAGGATACTCCCGTTTCTCTCTTTCATTCCACAAAACACTGTATACGTCTCTCTCAGTTTATCTATAGTCTGTAGGCTGTGTTGATGTATTGGAGGTAATGCCGGTTTCCGATGCTGATAAAAACTCTTAAGGACATTAGACTTCGGGCTCTTGGGTTTCTCAGGCCTCGTCTGTGATGAAGCCTGGCCATTCAGGGCTTTTTAGGCAAAATGGAATCAACGAGCCAATGAAAGAGAAAAAAATTGGGAAAAGAAACAAAACTTATGCGATCGTGCGTACTTGTAAGGGAATTTGGGGCTATAAGGAAGAATCTATGCGAGATCCAAGCTTGTTGGTCACTTGTCTCACTCCCTTTTTATCATTCCGCTCAAGAACTTGCAGAATTTTGAAGGAGAGAAGGCGAAAATAGACGTAACCTAATAGATCTAATAGATACACATGATGAACAAGAATATAGAAGAGCATAATAAGTAGGACGGCAAAACAAAAGCAGGACACGGTCACTGAAGATGTTAAAAGCCTGGGCAGAGCGAATGATAAAAGGGGGCGTCGCTATATTCGCTAGACAGGCATCCGAGTCATTGAACTAGGAGAGTGACGATCGAGTAAGCTCACCCAGAAATAACCAAGACTCCGGATATGTGAAGGCTTTAATTTGAAAAATAGTTAAATTTGTGACGGGGAAAATGCCTAATATGGCGTTCTTTTAAACGGAAACTGCAGGGCTACTTCAGATAAGAAGAGAAAAAAATTCCAGTAATTCCCGCTTATTTCCATTGCATTTTTTTTTTTAAGTTTTATTGACACTTTTATAAGTTGAAATACTTTATTGCCCGTACAATAGTCTATATAACGCATTACAATAAAGACAAAACATGAAAAATAAAAACTACGAAAAAAATTGCTATCATTTAATGAATTCTTCGTTTCGCATTTCGATTTTTAAATTGATACCTAAAATTGTTCTTTACATTTTCTGCTGTAAAAACGAATTGCTTCTCTCTTTATTTAATAATGAGAAAGTCTTTTTGGGTACATCCCTGCTATGTGATGTATGTGAAACGTGAATTGTTTTAACGCCCGCCTGTTGTACTGTCATTTATATCTCTTGAGAACTCAATTCTCGGCGAGTGACTGCACTGTTCGTGCCCCCGGCCCCGGCCTGATGAGTGCAATTGCGTCAGTTCTGATCTAACCAAAGGTCGTTCATTGCTTCTCGATGCCCACCGGATACCGAGTAGTCTCCAGGGTCCGTGGCACAGGATGAACATCCCTCATAGCTGCCACAAATTCCCAACTCGGATCCCAAGTGAAATTACAAGTCATTAACCCATCCTGTACTCGAAGTGACCCCCAGAGTAGAGGTCACGGTCGTATGTTTTGTGCACTGTGTGTATTAGTGAGCATTGCCAGAATTTCAACTTCTTATAAAAGTAATTTCACAAGCAGACCGACGTTCAGAAGGAACATTACAGCTATTAATCATTATTAACACTATATAATCATTATTTTCATAATTTTATCCTCTCCTTTGCCATAGTTACAATCATGATCACTACTATCAAATCACTACAACAATCATTATTATCGTCATCATTCTCACTGTCGCCTATATCATAATTAACTTCATCATCCGTCATTACAGTAATCAACCATCGTCATATTTATCAACATCCATCGGTATCGACTTATCAAGATCATTATCATAATCACCTCTCAGTATAATTATGATCGTTAATTAGAAACATCCGTCATTACTGTAATTATCATCATCCGCCGGTATCGTCGTGATATCATCCGTCAGTATCGTCATGATCGTAGTTGGCACCATCTGTCAGTATCATCACGATCGTAATTAACAAATCCGTCAGTATCGTCATGATCGTAATTAGCATCATACGTCAGTATCGCCTAAAGGCAAAAGAGATGTCGGACGTCCTAGGAAGAGGTGGAACTGAATAAAATGTGAAAATGAAACAGGCACTAAGCCTATACCATGAAGTGAAGATGATGATGATGATGACGTCAGTATCGTCATGATCGTAACTTATTAGCATCGTCAGTCAGTATTGTCATATTCTTAATTAGCATCTCCGTCAGTATCGTCATGATCGTAATTAGTATCACCCGCCAGTATCGTCATGATTGTGATTAGTACCACCGTCAGTATTGTCATGATCGTAATTAGCATCATCTGTCAATATCGTCATGATCGTAATTAGTATCATCCCCCAATATCGTCATGATTGCAATTAGTACCACCCGTCAGTATCGTCATGAACGTAATTAGCTTTATACGTCAGTATTGTCATAATCGTAACTACGTAGTAGCATCATCTGTCAGTATCGTAATTAGTATTATCCGTCAGTATCGTAATTAAGATCATCGGTCAGTATCGTCATGATGGGAATTATCATCCGTCAGTGTCGTAATTAAGATCATTGGTCAGTATCGTCATGATGGGAATTATCATCCGTCAGTATCGTCATGATCATAATTATAGAATCAAGACCGTAATTATCATCCTTCAATATCGTCGTGATCTTAATTAGCATCATACGTCAGTATCGTCATGATCGTAACTTACTAGCATCATCCGTCAGTATTGTCATGATCGTAGATAGTATCACCCGCCAGTATGATCATGATCGTAATCGACATCATCCGTCAGTATCTTCATGATCGTAATTAGTATTATCCGTCAGTATCATGATCGTAATCAGTACCATCCGTTAGTATTGTCATGATCATAATTAGCATCATCCGTTAATATCGTCATGATCGGTCAATATCGTCATGGCCCTAAGAAAATTAGTATCATCCGTCAGTATCGCCATGACCATAATTAGCATCATCCATCAATATCGTCTTGATCTTAATTAACATCATCCATCAGTTTTGTCATAATAGTTATGTTCATTATCCATAATTATTTTCATCACCAGTTACTGTGGTCATGGACTTCATTACAATTAGCCGTAACTATAGTCATGATCGTACTTAACTACGTATTATTTTAATCATCAGTCATAGTCGTCATAATCTGCATTATAATCAGTCAGTATCGTCATAATCGTTAATATCTTCATTATCCATTATTATTTTTAATTATCAGTATACTGTAGTCATGATTTTTTTTTTCGTTGTTGGTAACTCTACAGCATCTATTAGATGTTTTATGGTTGTGCTAACAGATGGAGTTACGGTCATGATTTTAATTATAAGAAACCGTATCATCATGATTGAAATTATCTTAATTATTCAACCATCAATCATGATCTCAATCAAGTTATTATCAACCATCAAAATCGTCATGATTGTAATAATTAGTATTATCGTCATCACTTATCACTGTCATCATGATCACAATAATTGTCATCCATGATTATCCTTGTGATGATAATTATCATACTGTACATTATCATCATGATCTTAATTATCACCATCTATAATAGACCTATATTATCAGTCCGTCAGGATAGTTATCTTCATCATACATCATTTCATCATGTAAGAGTATTATCGTGACTTTAATTTTGCATGTTCGTCACCATTATCGTCGTGATCATCGTCACATTCCATAACTCTTTCTCTTCTCTTCCTTTCTTAATATAACATCTGTCTCTTCAGTCTAATCTTTTCTTTTCTTTCTTCACAGTCGTCTTCCTCCTCCTTTTGCTCCTTTGTTATCACCTTCGTCAACGTGTTCTTTTTCTTTACTCCTCATTCTTATAGATTGTTAGACCAATATTGTTAGCTATTCTTTCCTACCCTCGTCCTTCCTCTGCACCTCGTCCTACAAAGAAACCATGGAATAATACGGTCATAATCTAACAATGTTTGAATTACAATAATAAAGACAATAAAAGTACGCAGAAAGAGCCTCTTTCTTCACCAGATTTTACAGGATGTAACACTGATAGAACTATAGCCCCAAGCACAATAGCAATAGGTGAACCTGACTGTACAGCAACCATATTTTTATGTACCTCGACTATCCTGCTTCCTGAACACATTATTCAGTCTGTAATCGTGTAAATCAAAGCGTCTTTAAAGCCCCATGTCGGTTATTTACATCCCCGCACAATGCTATACGTCGGTCAGGATTTTCATGTACGAGTCCAGACTTCAGTGACAGTGGCGGTTAGTATATGGGCAGATCGTGATATTTTTTCGGGATTCGACATAGAGTTTTAAAATCTTTGGTAATGAATTTCGACTTCATCACTCTGCGTGTTGCAGCAGTGTTTATCATTATTATTATTATTATTATTATTATTATTATTATTATTATTATTATTATTGAATTTTTCTATAATACATTAATCTTCACTCACAGCTAATTGTCTCCGCTGTTCTCTATTAATAACATCGTCTGCCAGCAAAACTATTACTGTTTCTTTGGCTTTCCATCGGTTAAAAACTTAAAATCGTAATTATTTTTGGATACTGAAAACATATCTAAGAAGAAAGTATAAATTTACAATAGCATATTTCTTATTTATACAGGACGATTCACGAGGAAAGGTAAAAAAAATTTAGAATGTAAATTCTGAAGTCATTCTGAGTCAAAAAGTTCATATGAATATGAGTCTGTTTTCGAACAGTTACGGAGATATGGCTCTTTGATTTCACAAAAACTTCTGAGATTCCATTGTACTAACTCGCATTTAGAGGCAGATAACGGACAAATTTAAAGTTTATATTCACGTTCACGTATGCATACATACCTGATATTCTAGAAGTCAGGGTCGATGTTTTCGCACATTTTCAAAAGTACCTCCTTCTGCTTCAATGCACTGTTGCGCTCGGGAGAGTTGCTCGTGGCTGTTCTTTATGCCGCATTCAAAATACGGTCGATTAGCGCCTCTCTCGTTTCCCCCTTTCTTTGCTATACCAAGTCTTTCATCCAACCCCGTAGACAGTAAATACTCTTCGATATGGTGCCCTTCTGTTCGGAAAGCGTCGTTCATATTCAGCGACGGTACGCAAGGAACTTCCATCGCACAAACCATAAACATACACAATAACGGCGTATTCTGTAGTCGAAAATTTATAAGGCATCTTGAAAAACACAACTTAACACTTCCGATAACTGTACCTGTATAATGTGTTGGTTCTGTGTCATTACATCAGACAAGGCAGGCGATTGGACATTTGTAATGCCCCCCACCCAGTTTGTTTTTCTTATCTACATCGCTCACAATGCAGATTCCAATGTTACGTCATTCATTGCGATCGGTGACCTTGTCTCACGTTCTCACGTCAGCAGCATATAACGTCTGATTCACGCACCTAGCTCTGCCATCGTTCGAAAACGGACGTATGTTCATATGAACATTTTCACTCAAAATTGCCTAAGATATCGTATCCTAAATTTTTTACCTTTCCTCGTGAATCACCCTGTATATTCAACTGATGAGGACAGGATTTGTTAACATATTCATTATTAACAATACAGAGAAAAATACATTAAAAAGCATTCAAAATTGGACAAGATATTAGGGATACCAATTTTTATTGCACTTTTTGCACTCCCCCAATTTGAAAAAAGTAAAAGTTTTCGAATTTTGAAAATTGTTTATTAATCTAGAAGTATTGTATAATCATTATACCAAATTCCAGTACAAAATTAAATCAGAACATGTATAAATTAAATTTTGAATTTGCACTAAATGTATGCTAACTAAAGGTGTACATACTCCCTTAATACACACATTGCTCAAAACAAACACAATTTCGTAATTGGAATGAAATGATGGTATTAACCAGTAATAAATCCGACATAGGTACATTACAATCGCGGATGCTACAGTGCAGAAAAATAAACCTCGAAGTTTGGAGTATACCCTTTCGACAGGATTGCTGTTGTCGGTGACTGTATATGACGTTGACATTCACACCGCGTCCCTGATACTGCAGTAAATTGATGGATGTTGGTTGGCTGGTTGACCGTGACCGCTGTGGATATATGATAGCCAATATGACTACGAACGCTGAAATGTTCGGTTTAACAATTAACTGCCACAGCGTCTGAACAGCTGATCGCTATGTTATCAAATAATTAATAGGAATAGGAAGTAGGCCTAAATGTGCAATTACGTATGCGAGTATTTAGCATCACACTAACAAAATGTATTAATCTTGGAGAGTTATATTAAAATTCGGAGTAAAAATTACTCTAACCTCACTTCATTTCGTTATTATATTAGGCCTAGTCGTAATAAAATACATTAAATGTTAATTTTGTAATAAAATGACACTCGGGAGGAAATTAAACGAATAAATGTGGGAAATGAGTGTTATTATTCGGTTGAGAAGCATTTGTCATCTAGTCTGCTGTCAAACAACCTGAAAGTTAGAATTTATAAAACAATTATTATTACAGGTTGTTTTGTATGGTTGTGAAACTTGAACTCTCACTTTGAGAGAGGAACAGAGATTAAGGGCGTTTGAGAATAAGATTCTTAGAAAAACATTTGGGGCTAAGAGGGATGAAGTCAGAGGAGAATGGAGAACGTTACACAACGCAGAACTGCACGCACTGTATTCTTCACTTGACATAATTAGGAACATTAAATCCAGACGTTTGAGATGGGCAGGGCATGTAGCACGTATGGGCGAATCCAGAAATGCATATGGAGTATTAGTTGGGAGACCTGAGGGAATAAGACCTTTTGGGAGGCCGAGCCGTAGATGGGAGGATAATACGTGTATTAAAATGGATTTGAGAGAGGTGAGATATGATGGTAGGGACTGGATTAATCTTACTCAGGATAGGGACCGATGGCGGGCTTATGTGAGGGCGGCAATGAATCTCCGGATTCCTTAAAACCATAAGTAAGTAAGTCAGTAAGTTGTAATAAAATGAAATTAGGCGTAGATAAGAGACACATTCTAATTCATATCCAACAGGGAATGTGGGCTCTACTTTCAAAACAACTTTCTTAGGGTGACCAGACGTCCCGTTTTCAAAGGGATTTCCCTTTTTTTCAGCCTCTTGTCCTCTGTCCCGAGAAAAGTGTGCTCGGGACGCCAAATGTCCCTTTTTTTTAATTGCATCCCGTTTCCCTAAATTATTGCTAAAATGTTTATTTTATTTTATTTAATAATCACTTAAAACATTGATTAATTCTACACTGTTTCAATCAGATGTCACCGTAATGAATTCAATAAAGGCCATGTTAATCATAAAATGTCATTTCAAAAATGTGTCTTGCATCCACCTACCACCTCTATTATATCCATATACCTCTTCTAAGCAAAAGTAGACGAGAAAATTATTTTTAGCTTAAATGTTATAAAAATTGCTATCCAATATTAATGTTAATATTCCATTTTAAATCACATGTTAAGCGACTTGGGCCAGCGCTATAATGTAATGCTCATTGTGAGCAAATGTTACAAAGTAAGCTGCGCGGAAAATACTGACTTTGGATGCTCCGCTCAGAAGTGCTATTTAATTCTCGTTTGAGATGTCAGATATAGAAGTCGCAAGTGTTGCTTCATTGTTATGAGCTGGTGTTATTTGTAATAGAAGAAGAATAAAAATCAGAAAGGATGGTGGAAAGCGAATCTATATTGAGACAGAAGTGTAATGATGCATCGAAGTTATGGAATATTTCTGAGAAATCAGTGGTCAATTTAAAAATTCATTAGAATATCATCTACAGATTTCGAGTGCTTGCTTGATGTACGTTCAGTTTCATAAAAATCTGTTATGTAGGAGAGAATTTATTAATCTTCTCTAAAACCAGCCCATATATAAAGGATAATTCCTCTTACATAAACGTAATAAAAGTTTGCACAGAAAAATATATTCTGCTTGTAACTCCTGCGGAAAGTTTAATAAAAATCCGTTAGATAGTCGAGACATTTTTAATTTTGTATCAATGCATCCCCAATAAAGGGGTAGTTTTTATATTGAAAGTAATCAGAGTTTGTACACAAAAATATATGCTACCTGTAACTCCTGTATAGGAGAGAAGTTATTAATTTTGTATCAATGCATCCCCAATAAAGGGGTAGTTTTTATATTGAAACGTAATCAGAGTTTGTACACAAAAATATATGCTACCTGTAACCCCTGTATAAAGCTTAACGTAAATCCGTTTTATAGGAGAGAATTTATTAATTTTGTCCAGCTAGATTTGTGTTCTGAGCCACTGTACTCGCTTGCTCGGCTCGCTGACCTGTACTGACTAGTAATGTAACACTCTTAGGTCTAAGCTCTAAGGGATTCGCAAAAAAACCGACAACCGAGTGACGCACTCATGCTCACATTGGGCAACTCGGCTTGGCGCTCGTTTTCCTGCACTGACTAGCGAACGCTCGGCTTGAGTCAGTCGTCGGCTTTAGGGAAAAATGTTTTCGAACTTTTTTACAAGCCTCCACTGCTCATTTCTTTTTTACTTTTGGTTAAAGAAGCGACGTCCCTCCTTTATTGAGTGTCGCAATGGTTTATGAGCATATCAATGGCATTTTAAGAGCACAGGACTTTTCTTCCCCGTCTCATTTGCCGTGCCAGATAGCTGCCTGCATACAAATCACACACGGCTTAAAAACGCCAGGAATGATATTCATATGGGATAACCTGAATTCACTGTGCTTGAGTAGTCAGATACAGAGATATGTCGTTGTAATAATTCTGTAGCCCTTCACCTAGTCAGTTGAAATATAGCCTATGACGATTCTTCCTTTTGATGTCTCCACCCTTTCGCAGTAATGCAGGCATACATACATACATACATACATACATACATACATACATACATACATACATACATCGCCGGAATTCACAGCCATTGTGACAGGTTACGGGAAAACCAATTCATATTTACATCGTTTCCATATCAAAGATGGTGCAGCCTGCACATGCCACAGAGGACAACAAACGGTGAACCATCTAATCTACGAATGTCCCAATATGAAGCAAGCTTTCGTTCTTCCTCTTCCAAAAGTCAAAGTTCCCACCGACCCGAACGACTATAGACCAATCAGTATCCTGCCAGCCATATCAAAAGCACTGGAAAGAATCGTACACAGACAAATTACTAACTACATGAACGAACACAAACTATTCGACAAGTATCAGTCAGGTTTCAGAGCTGGACACAACACAAGCACTGCTCTACTTAAAGTGACCGAAGACATTCGTGAAGCAATCGACTCTAATAAAGTAACAATACTAACACTTCTTGACCTTAGCAAAGCTTTCAACTCTGTAAATTTCGACCTGCTCACCCATAAATTGAGAAATCTGCATTTGTCAGAGACTGCTGTGAGTTGGTTCGAATCCTACTTACGGGAAAGACAACAATGTGTTGTATCCGGGAATCGAAGCTCTTCCTGGCTTAACATAACATCAGGTATACCACAGGGTTCGGTACTCGGACCATTGTTGTTCACAATATATGTCAGTGATATTACATCTCATGTAAGGCATTGTAACTATCACTTGTATGCTGACGACCTTCAATGCTACATCTCTTCCCGCTTAGATCGAATAAATGACGCTATAGATAAATTGAACGAAGACATTGACTCGATTGTGACATGGACAAAGAAATTCCATCTTAATATCAATCCTGGAAAGACACAAGCAATCATATTAGGACACAAACGGCAAACCGACGCTGTAAAGCACCTCGACATTTCCCCCGTTAAAGTAAGTACAGTGCATATCCCTTTCAGTTCTTCGGTAAAAAATCTTGGCATTCACATGGATAATAATCTCAACTGGGACATGCAAATCACAGAAACCTGCAGAAAAGTATATTCTATTATTCATGTGCTAAAAAGGATAAATGTTCATCTTCCCTCTTGCTTAAAAAAGTCCCTTGTGCAGACACTTGTATTTCCCTATTTTGACTATGCTGACATTTTACTGACTGACCTTTCCAGCGACAACAAAATGAAACTTCAACGTGCTCATAATTTGTGTGTACGTTTTGTAAGCAATGTTCGTAAATATGATCATATTACCCCATCCCTGGAAGCAATAGGTTGGCTTAAACTAGATAAGAAAAGAAATTTACATTCACCTCTCTTTCTCTTCGAAATCTTGAACTCTTCTATTCCTTCGTACCTGTCGTCTCGCTTCACTTACCTTTCTTCCCACCACAATCTGAACACACGCTCTCGCCATGAAACAATACTAACAATACCATCCCATCGCACCTCTTCATACTCATCCTCTTTCACAATAGCCCTGCCAAGACTCTGGAACTCGCTACCTGCTAGCATCAGGGACTGTCGAAATAAAATTCAATTCAAACGCAAACTTACTAGGCACTTGGTCAGTAATTGAGACTCGTTCAGACATGGTTTCTTGTAAATAGTTCTTTTAATCTACCACAAAATATCTCAATATCCGGTAATTTCATCACTATAGAATTTTGTTATTGTAGGTTTAATTTGTAATTTAGTAAATACAAAAATATTCTTTGTTCTTAACTTCTATGATAAAATGTCTAGCTTTCATTAATCAGGTATTCTTGTCGTACTTTAATTTTTATTGTAATTGTAATTGTAAATTTAATATTAATTGTAATCTTATTGTTCATGTTATAGTTGTAATCCCCTGGTAGAGGGGCAGAGAAGGCCTGACGGCCTTATCTCTACCAGGTTAAATAAATAAATCTAAAAAAAATCTAAAAAAATATGACAAATCAAAGAACCATCCTCATAAAAGAGATATCACAAAATGGAGGAACCTGGCCAGTCACTAATCAGCAATTAACATCCAGGCACCTACGAGCATTTCGAAAATATATTCAATCCATGAACATCTAGATCAAACCATCACACCATCACTAAATAACTCAGCACATAATAACTCTCCAAAAAAACAGAACAATAAAATCATAAGTATTCCAAAAACAATTGTATTCTATAAATAGCGTCACAAACGTAGACTATGTATTTATTATATGATCCCAATTGTAAATATCAAATTGTACATTTTGTAATGGTTGCATGTAATGTTACTATTGTAACGGGGCATGCAGATGTATTCTCAATAAAAATACATACGTACGTACGTACATACATGCATACATACATACATACATACATACATACATACATACATACATTTCATCTATTTCTTTAAACTCATGTTGAGGAGCATAGGGTCGAAACAAAATTTCATCTGGTTGTGAACTCTGCAATGCTTGGGAAAAGTGGCATAAGTCAGTTTCCACAAACATTTTTTATTAATTATTTATTGACAACTTACGGAACATCTGTACGCTTGGGAAAAGAGACATAAGTATTTCTCCCATTACAATAATTCATACAGAAGAAAATCAAATCGACATAAACCAGTGTGAAGACAGTTTTTTTTCCTTCTGCCGTAAAATTAACATTTTTGACTTGTGCCACTTTTCCCGAGCATTACAAAACTGTCCTTTAAATTTTAGCTTTCCTCATCCATGGCAAAGTTATTGACGCTTTTCCTCCACTGATCTCCACGCAATCTTCGATCCCCTCCATTATATTACAACCACACCACAATGCATTTCACGTCATCCTACAGAACAGCTCTTGGATATCCCTTATCATGCAACAGCTCAGAAACGTTGGGCGCTTCTGCGTCACTGATTCAGTGCAAAATAAAAGTAATTATCTTTTACTACGCTGAATAGAATAGCGTGAAAATCTTAAATTATACTGCTTCCACATGATTCTAAGGGAGCTCCAAACAGCACTGTAATTCTCATATGTACCCACAGACTGGTATATTTAAGAAATTACTATCATTCAACGGTAACAACATGAAATGGTGATGTTGCAGTCGACGATAGGAAAATTCAGAGAACTGAGGAGAATTTCTACAAGTTGTTATCATTATCATCTTTACCATCATCAGCATAAGTTTTACAATTGTTAGCCTATTTATGATGTGGTTCCCACAAGCCACGGGAAAGGAATTTAGTGCTCTGGTACGCATCTGTACTAACAGACGCACGCTACAAAGCATCCAACATCCTCGAAGTGTTGTCAAGAGCCGCTTAAAACACAACGCCTACTCGTGTCTGGAAACAATTGCCATTGAAAGCAGCTATCATGGTGAAGCCTCTTCACCATTACCAACAAAAAAGAAGCAACACTATTCAAGAGCGGGCCTTGAAGTAAGTATAATGACGGGGGATTAAAGCGAAAAGAAAATGATCCAAGAACAGACGTCATTTCTATAGACATTCAAACGATAGATATTCTCAGATATTAATACTGTATATTGTACCGATTGTAATATTCTAAGATGTGTAATAAGTTGCTACCATAATAAACAATTTAATCATGGAGAAAGGAGAAAATCAAAGAAAAAGAAAATGAGAAGCTATGAAAAATGGAAGAAAGATAGAGAAAGAAAGAAGAAAGGAAAGGGATAAAAGGAGAGAATAGTTAGCACGATGATTCCCGCAGCCGTTACAGTTGACTTTCGTAATCGGTAGGTACCGGTTCCATACACTGGCCCATATTTCATGAGAAAATTTCTTCCTCCACGAGGACTCGAACCAGCGCGCATTCCGTAACGCGGGTCCTAGACAGGATGCCGTAGATACGACGTCACTGCGCGGGACATTACATTTACTGAATAAAAAATAAATGTTGATATAATTTTCCTATTGCCCGTTACTTTAATAAATTGCAGATGGTTTTGAAAATAAAGAATTGTACCTTATAGACAGCGGTTCTAAAAGTAAGTAAAGAAAAAAGGGACGTAATGTAAAGATAAGAAGATACAAAACGATAGAAAAAGAAAACGGAGTATACGAAAAAAGCTAAAGCAAGTAAAAATAAAGAAAAAAACAAGAAAATGAACGACTGATACAGAACACAGTGGTAAAAAGGAGAAAGAAATACGGGGAAACCATGGAAGAGTGGAGAGAAATAACAACGTTTACTTCGAAATAAAATTTCCCGTCATAATAATCGCTTGTATTTTACTAAAATTTTAAATAACTTCAAATAAGATTAAACGTAAAGATGTTAACTCTCCCGTATTTGCCCCTAATTTTTAAGTCTCCCTAGTCCCAAAATTTCATCACTTTGAGCATTTTGTTCCCTTATTTTTGCATAATGTAAAATTTTTGTTCTGAACATTTGATTTTGTCGTGCATGTTGGTAATTTATATGATGAATTACGAGTAATTTTGTTGTTCAAGAGATGCAATAAACTTTGCAAACTTTGCAGAACGTAATGCTTGCCAGAAATGGTTTTTAGTGCTCATCCGTTTAAAATCTAACCATGTTAATATTATAAATTTGGAAAAACTAGCTAGTTTTGTTCTAAGCAAACCAAGTACTAATGCTCATATAAAAGGATGTCAACAGTAATTGGAGAGATTTGTTCGAAACAGCATGACCATTTAACCGATTCAGAACTGCAAACTGCAGTTCACTTCAACGCGAGACAAAATCCTCTCAAAATACTCTAATTTAAGCCTAGCTGCCAAAGCATAAACTTGTTTCTTAGTAACCGAACTGAATGGTTTGTCAATTTTCTATGTGAAATTTTTTCGAATCCCTAGTCTTCCGTATTTTCTTCAAAAAAAGTTGGCAACCCTAATTAAACGTCTACCATGTGAACATGAGTTCTAAAAACCAAGTAAAATATACTACTACTACACACACATCTGCGCAGTTTTTCAAACTTGGAGAATTAATAAGTACAACGAGAAACTCTCTAACGAGAACCTCCAAGTCCCATGAGATTAACTCAAAATAACTTGCCCCAAGTTTCTTCTTCTCAGCTTCCGTAACAGTGAGACATGTAACGCACCCTGTTAGCACCTTCGACTGTTTATACACGCGTCTCATTTGTTTTGCTTTATGACTGAAAAGGCTTGAAAGAATCACACACGTAATAAACACTTCCCTCTCTGGCGTCGTATTACACCAACAGCTTTAGCGCGATGTGTTTTAAAAATAAATTATAAGTAGCTACCAGGACGGCTTCTCTAATATTGATTTCATGTAATAACGACTCCATCACGGTGCTTCGGACGTGTAACTCCACCTAGTAGTAGGGCCACAGAAGACGAAGCGTTTCAAATTGCTAATACGGCAATGATTATACCAATAAACAGTTGAAGATGACAACTTCAAACACATTAAAACACATAGAGAAAGAAGCGGTAGCGTTATCACAGTCTAGTACATACAGTCACGAAGCTCGAGTTGCGAGGGTGCTAGGAACAATAGACTGTGCCAGTAATATTTCGCATTGTCTATAATGAGGCGATATCAGCGATCCTAGTGGTTAGCAACTATCTAAGGATGCATATTTACTACATACTGAGCTTCGTGACTGTTTATACTAGACTGTGGTGTTATTGTGCTGCAATTGCAGTTCTAATATTTCTCTTTGTATCTTTTCTCCTCCGATGATGGCGCAACACTGGACTTACGATAGTTATATAACATTGTCCAGTTATGTCTATTATATTATACATAACTAAATTTCTCTGTGCGTATTCTTAAAACAGTCGGTCTGGGTAGCGCAGTCGGTATAGAGTTGGACTTTTGTCCTGGAGCTTGCGGGTTCGATCCGGTCCAGGTCGATGGCATTTAAGTGTGCTTAAATGCGACAAGCTCATGTCAGTAGATTTATGGCATGTAAAAGAACTCCTGCGGGACAAAATTCCGGCACACCGACGACGCTGATATAACCTCGGCAGATGCGAGCGTCGTTAAATAAAACATAACATGTTTACATTAAATACAATACCTACATTATACTCTTATTGGGGAAAAGGGCTCCTGGAGACATATTTTATTGCCGTGTTTTGAATCGGAACATATGGTGAGAAAATATCTACCACCCTCGATGCTAAGTCAGAATAGGAGTTCGCTTGCATGTCTTGACCTCATGGGGAAGAGAGAATGTGAACAAAAGACTGGATTGTTCCTCTTGAAGGCGAGGCAGATTAGAACTTCAGCTGTTGAAGTTTGTGATGCGAATTGACGAAGAGATAATGGTAACTACTCAATTATACACTTTTATGCCTGTTTAAGATATGAAGAGTCCACTGCAAGAATGATGGATGTCAGTTTCTTGTCAAAAATAAACCAAGACTGTCAATGCATAGCTTAAGACATATAGAATGTACATAGAGAGTTATATGGCATTAACACTGATAGTCATTGTCCAGTAATGATCGGAAAATCACAGTTAAGCTTTGAGCGCTAAGCATTTCAAACTTTCAATTGCTTCTCCTGCAAAATATATTCCAAATGACATCCATCATTCTTGCAGTGGACTCTTCATATATTATATAATGTGTTTTGTTTGTGCCATTTTGATTTTAATCTGTGTGCTCTTTTAGAGAGTGGTTGGATCTAATCACAGGTGAGGGGGGTGAAACCTACAAGTAGGACTTGTTTCACACAGACCATACGGTCAGAAGACCAGTGCATTAGATTTAAGAGAAAATTCTGTTAATATAGTACATCTGTATGTGTCGGCCTAATATTGCTCAATAAATCCATCTATACTCTTATTGGAGATAAATCCACTATGATAAAAAAGATAAGCATCGTTTTCTCACAACTCTTAATAACCCTGACTTTTGACATGAAATGTCTACGCCTATACTCGAGTTACAAGGAGAGACAACTTGTAACGTTTTGGTAGGAAGGGCTTACTATGATGTCACTCGCGGCACCATGGAAACAAGTGTAAGATGGACTTATTGCCTCGTGGTTTTAGAAGAGCTCTGTCTTGTTCTATTATCTATTTAATGTGCCTCGAGGTTTTCACACGATCCTCTTCCTCAAGTGGTACCTTCATTTATGCATATTCGGATGTTACAACATGGGTATGTCCAATAGTAAATCAACTGTATTGAGTATAAAAGTATTAAATTTAACCCTAATTTATCCTCTCTCATTGCAAAAATATTTAAAAAGATGACTACAAATTTACAGCCAAAGAAGTTGCACTTCCACCGAGCGTACACAGTATACACTGATTTTTTAAATACATTTATTGCTAGAAATAATACCTCCGCTCTAGGTACGCAAATTTATCTTATTCATTACTATTATTGATGCTGTGGAGAATAATTTCCACCAACAAAATATATTCCCACACATTAGAAGATATCACTATAAAGAGACACACAGATGACATTTATCGTTAATCAGGGATGCTAAAAGGGTGTCCTCTGTAGTTGCCAAGAAGGCACATGTGCAACATGGATTAGAGTTCTATGCAACCATGATGTCGGTACTAGAATGACTGCTTTTCTACCATCAGAAAAGATCAGGTATACCTACAATGTATTACTCGACCGAGGCCAGTGGAGGCCTGCAGTTCGGGGCGCCACTTGTACTTCTCCTACGTTCGTATAGAGTCATCGCGATAGTTCACATTACGCCCGCGTCTCCACTCGCCTCGGTCGAGTTATAACAGGGGTCTTGAGTGGATCCCGGGCCATTCTGGAAGTTTTGCAATGAAAAAAAAAATTCCTCCACTACCCGAGATTGAATACTGGACGTTGCAGCCTGTAAGTACCCGGCGCCGTCTCAAAACAAGTATTTACATGAAAATATCCTTTTTTATTTAATAACGATTATGATTATGATAATTCTGATTGAAAGTGGCATTAAAAGCATAAATAATTCTGTATACAATTATATGGTATATTAATTTCCCTTAGGAAATAATTTTTCCTTTAATACGAGTTACACCGCTCACAATAAACTTGCGGAACAATCGAAAAGAAACGACTGAAGATTTTCGTGGAATTAAATTCCACTTATAAATAAAATTGTGTCTGTATTTTTATCTGACTTTAATTTAATTAATTCTCAACGACTTCAAAAGTCGTCCTGAGTTTTGAATATAGCAGTATATATAGTGTATGTAAATTACACTGGAAAAGACATCAAGTTTAAAGTTTATGAACGACTGCAGTGCGCAGTTTAATTTGCGAGAGTGGAGTCGTGGGTAATAAAATGAGAAAATATGGAAGTAGCAAGAACAGCTTTTCAAAAAATGTAGAGAGTTCTAGAAAATTAGTCACTTAAAAATGAATACATATGCTTGCAATTTTAAATTAGGGATATATAGAGCAACACAAGAATAGAGACAACGATGGACTTCACATCTTCTAGAGCTTCTAGAAAAAATACAGTAATATTTAAAGCTGTCAAGATAATTATTTAACGGAAATGGATACAGAAAAAGCTGAAGTCTAAACTTTGTAGTTCAGAACTAAGTATGAGAAGATTCCGGTCAGAAAGAAATTAAATTAGATTATAGTCCTGATCAGCTTACTTAATAATATAATTATTTTTCCCTTATCACTACATTGCTAGTGAATTATAAGCGTAAAGATGAGATGTGGTAAATAAGCAAGACATTGTTATTGTTAATACTATATTATTATTATTATTATTATATTATTATTATTATTATTATTATTATTATTATTATTATTATTATTAATTCGGTGAATTACTTATTCTTTTTCAATACTTGACTCTGCTTCAATACTAAACTATACATTACTGAGATCGAAACTGGAATATGCATCTGTGGTTTGGATTCTATTACTAGTACTGATTTTGCAAAACTGGAAAATATTCAAAGGAAATTTATTTCATTATGTTCGTACAGATTTCTGCCTAATAACTCCAGATATGATTAAAATGCGAGCACTTTAAATGTCGAAGCTTGTATGCTAGATGTCATGGTCTCGATTACTTATTCTTATGTAAGGTCCTAAAGGTGACATTAATTGTCAATGTTTCTTAAACAATGTCAGCCTTCGTATTCCAATGAAGGACATGAGACATCACAAACTTTTCTATATTAGAAATTCTAAATCTTTCTCGCCGGTCTCCAGATGTATTAAACATGCTAACATATGTACATGTAGGGGATTTCGATCCATTCAATGTACGGGAGTATTAGAACATGGCAATGTCTTTGCTATTATTATTTGCATAATCTTTCTACAAAAATTGGTAATACTTTTGTAAGAATCAACTCCTTTCCATAAAATATCATGGTATTAATAATTCTTGTAAATTAATCTTTGTAATCTACGTTCTTCATTTTGCTGTTATCTCAATTATTTAATTTGTACCATAGTTGTTCATTTTATTGTCTTAATTGTATCACTGTGCTGGACTTTTATTGGCCAATGACTGTTGTCTAGCTGTTAATGTGGGTGTTCCTCAGGGCTCTGTTTTGGACCATGTATTGGTTCTTTTATATGTAAACGATTTACCCATGTACTTAAGAAATTACTTTATGTGTATGTATGCCGATGATACTTCTGTTATTGTTTTAAAGACGGAAATGAACAGGACTTAGAGACAACCTGTTGCGAACTGTTAAAAGATCCCAAACCTGGTTTGATAGCAATCTGCTTTTTTTGAATGTTAATAAGACGGGATATATTCACTTTCACAATTCTCAAAAGAAACATTTGAAGGACATTAATACTTCTATTGAAGATCAGTACTTACGTAAATGGGAAAAGACTTAAATTTTGGGTGTTACATTTGATGATCGTTTGTCTTGGAGACTCCACTGTTTAAGTTTAATTTCTAAACTTAACAGTATTTGTTATTAAATCAAAATTTTGAGAACTGATCAGTCCACTGCAAGAATGATGGATATCATTTGGAATACATTTTGTAGGAGAAGCAATTGAAAGTTTGAAATGCTTAGCGCTCAAAGCTTAACTGTGATTTTCCGATCATTACTGGACAATGACTATCAGTGTTAATGCCATATAACTCTCTATGTACATTCTATATGTCTTAAGCTATGCATTGGCAGTCTTGGTTCATTTTTGACAAGAAAGTGACGTCCATCATTCTTGCAGTGGACTCTTCAACTGTAATGATATATTAATGTCTTTTTATTTTTCACAAGTTGAGTCAAGGCTTTCATATGGCATTTGTTTTTGGGGATCTGGAACCATGTTGAATGACATTTTTATGGCTCAGAAACGTATTGTCAGGTGCATAGCGAGTGTTAATAGTAGAACCTCCTGTCGGGAATATTTTTTACAGTATAAAATTCTCACTGTTTATGGTATATATATATATATATATATATATATATATATATATATATATATTTAATGTATTGCAATTAATTCATTCAGATATTTCTGACTTGCATCAAAATATTGGCTATCATACTTATGATACTCGTAATAAAAATAGTTGAAGTAGGCCTATTCCTGTACATCACCTTACAAATATTAGCAGAAATTATATAATGGTTTCTGGTATTAAAAATTTACAATAGCTTGCCTGAGGATATTAAATGTACAAATAATACTCTTAAATTCAGGATATGTATAAAAAAATAAATTAATACATTTGTGTCCTTACAGTCTTGAGGATGCACGTGGGGGCTTTTGAACTCTTGCATAATGCATTTTATTTTTGACTTATTGTAATTTTAATGTACTAATGCATTTTATTGACAATGTCTACGCATATTTTACCTCTGACAAAGTCTATCTGTCTGTCTGTGTGTCTGTCCATCCATCCATCCATCCATCCATCCATCCATCCATAAGACAATAAATAAATAAATAAATAAATAAATAAATAAATAAATAAATAAATAAATAAATAAATAAATAAATAAATAAATAAATAAATAAATAAATAAATAAATAAATAAATAAATAAATAAGTAATAATAATTATTATTATTTCAGTACGTAGCATTGTGGTTTTACCCTCTTAGGTGATATCTGGTATTAGTTGGCAACACTGAAGAGACGGCCAAATTAGACTTTTGGGAACTGCACTTACGTGATCCCTCACTATAGATTAGATTAAATTAAACACACGATAGAGGGAGGGAAGTAGTAAGGAAAATGACAAAACCAAAGATAAAGAGAGACAGGAAAGAGAGGACAGAGAAAGAGATAAATAAAAGGAAAAAGAGGAAAAATAAAAAAGATAAAGAAAGACGCGAAGAGACAATAATAGAAATAAAGAGAAAGCAAAAAAAAAAAAAAAAAAAAAAAAACTGAGTACGGTTTAAAGGAGTTATATTTTGCAGAAGATGCCTGGCAAAGCAAAACTCTCAACACTTTAGAACAATGATAAACAATTGTCAGACTCAGCTGTCGCCAACACAAATCATTCGTAATTAGTCTGAGAAACAAGAAAGAAGAGAAATAGTAGAGTACGTAAATTTACGTAACATAATACACACCATTCTACCACGGTTTGTTGTAGCATTCTTATAAATAATTACATCAATATCTCACTATTCCACTTCGTATTTTATGCAGTACAGTACAAAGGAGACAAAAATAAATTCCTCTCAACTTTTGAATAGCGTGACGGACACAAAAAAACTCAGTGACTGTAATTTGTTTGAAACAACATATGGTAGGTTTTCAGTGTGGCGAACACAACGTATTAATATTTTCCGTTATCACTACCAGAGATCTGCATTTCAAATTTCAATTAGTAAGTGAGCGTAAAAATTATCTTTATGCAAATCATATTATAATAATTGAAGGATTCAGAGCCATAGTGGTCCAAGCGCCATTTATTAACAACGGACAAAACAGGGGTTAAATTTAAGTGCTTACTATAATTCAATGAACAAATATAAAGTATGCACATTAAAACTAAATGATAGTTAGTTAGAAGTAAGCTAGAGTATGCGTCTGTAATGTGGTCACCTCAGTTCCGGTCCCATCATATGCAAATAGAAAGGATACAGAAAAGATTTTTACGTTATTTATATTTATAAAAACATCACGTGTCGTCGTACGACTAACAAATTTCATATAATCAGTTACTTTTTTAATTTAATTATAAAACTTTAAAATCTCGACGATTAATAAATAGCCAAATTTTACTCTATACGACTGTTAACGGTATATTGAATAACTGTGATTTTCTTAAATTCCTTTAGTTCAATGTAAAAAGAACAGAATTACGTCATAGGCAACCTTTTATTATTCCTATTCCTAGAACTGTTTTCTTCAAGAACTCTCCATTGTTTGTTATGTGTAATACTTACAACTCTCTGTCTTTAAACTGTGATTCTCAATTGGATTTTAGTTTAACAATTGAACAATTTCATAAAATATTAAAAAGAATTGTATTTCTTTAGATATTTAAATTAAGAATAAGTGTATTATAATGTTTTCACTCTAGTTTTTAAATAATTTTGCATAATTATATTGACATTTCGCACTATATTAACTGCAATATTACATTCTAGCATCTATTACCATTATGTATTTTCTTTCTTTCGTTTGTGTTGTTTGTTTTGTTTTTTTCTCTTATTATGTATTTTGTGTATATATCTATGTAAGCCACCTGTAATTTGGAAGCCTGCTTCTGTTGGTGGTGGATTTAATAGTACATTATGCAACGAGCCTATAATGATAGTAATTAAGAAAGCTAGTATGGATGTTTATGAAACGAGCGCAAGCGAGTTTCATAATTTTCATACGAGCTTCTTAATTACAATTATAGGCGAGTTTCATACGACTTTTTATGCTCGACCATATTTCTAACTTGAAATTACCGGTATTCAGATGTATACATTTTATTTGTATCTGACAAGATAGGAAGTGACCTTGTTCTAGGTCGTGAATTGTGAGATGTGCGCAGACGCGAAAGTATTGATTTTTTCCGAGGAACAATAATGTCATTGACCTTGATGTATAATCCCGTTAAACTTTATAATATTATAATATTATAACCTTGATTATTGAATTCGACATTGAAAAACAAGATAAATTGAATTTATTTGAATATTATTTACAATTAACGCTAATTATTTTAGTAACAGAACATAACCTTCTGCGACAGTATTGGATTTCAGCCTCCGTGACTTTTCGCTAATTCTCTTTCGATTGCATATCCGAGAATAATCGATATTTGCGGTTTTATAACGGTACAAAGCTGACTTCTCATTGGCTGAACACATGTAAGCTGAGTTATCATTGGCTGAAGACCTGTACTTTCATGAGTAGGTGTACTTTAATGACATGCATTAAAGGACTGCTACCAGGTGTATAATTACTACATTTCGGCATGGTCGAGCATAAAATAAATAAATAAATAAATAAATATTAGTCTTCATTAAACTATGGTATTTACTTAACTTTAACCCTTGCTTTCTACGTTTTTAATATATGGCGCTTGGCCCACTATGGCTCTGAACCCTTCAATTCGATTAATAAATTCGGTGATTCAAACAGGAAGTCGGCCACTAGTTTACAAATGTTTAAACCCGAATATATTTTATAGAGACTGGCGGTTAGAAAAATGGCAATTTAATTAATGTAACATGTACAGAAGATAAAAGAGATTACTATCTAGTGACATATATCGGTATTAGAATTAATTGTTTCTAATCGGCTACATCAATTATAAACAGAATTATCTGCAATCTACAGAAAGATATCTTCGGCACGCCTATCCGTATGGAAACAGAAATGAAGTTCAATATTAGCCAACGCCTTGGCAACTGCAAAACAGCAAAGTCATTCAAAGAAACATCACAGTCCCAGACATGGAGGTTTTAAAGTGTGAGACTTACATTATAAACAGGTTTACAAATCGTCTCTTTTTTGTTTATTGAACCTTTTTCAGGTTATACTCTCATATCTTCAAAATGTATATTAAACATATAAAGCGACAGTTACTGCAAAACATTTCTTTTCGTTTGGCGGCACTCTGTCGCTAAAATGTCGAGTGTTACCAGAATAATGCAAGTCACAATTTCATGTCAGCCATGTGTAAGCTGTAGTCATAATTTCACTCCAAAAATCTGCAGATGTGACCATTTTTCAGCCGCCTACGCTAAAAAAATAGAGATATAAGACAGACCAGACAAGTTTCCTTCTGTACCATCAAACGAAACACATGTTTTCGCAATATAATTTAATTTTGTACACAGCATATTTCAAGACAAGACGTAGTTTGGTTTTCTTTATTGATAAATTAAAGATGTTTATGATTATTCACTTCTTTTTGTGTTGCCCCACAGAGACGTTGTCAAAGAACACAGAATTACTTCCTGTTCCATCAATTGTTGGTTATATTATGACAGAAACTACAAGTATACAAAGGTTAAATCGACTTTTGTACCTATGATTCTTAGATAAATCAGGTATGAGTATACGGTGTAGTCACTCTTATGTAAAATTCAGCATATAAAATAAAGTTTGTGAATACAATAATGCAAATATTACTTCACAATCAATACGGTCGAGCATATTTTATTGCATTGCAAGAAATATGACTGTGACCGTCGACAATATGCAATTCTGCCGACTCTACGTGATGCTCTTGCAAATGATTTTAATTGTGCAAATGCAGGTCTGAGATTTTTATCGAATACAGGACTTGACAAGATGATTTAGTTTCTATTGACCCTTTTTGATTATGCTCCGGACCCTTTACATCCGGAGGTTACATTTGTTTTTTACATACCTGACATTTCGGACCTTTTACATCCGAATATGTTATAAAATTTTATTGTTTTGGAATGTGCTATACAATGTGTCTCTGGTGGTCTTTGTTTTACTATTTCATTGGTTCGTTTTGAATACTACCTAGGATCTGAGAACTGCTCACTTTTATAAATTTTATTAATCATCTTGTTGATACTGCATTTATGTACCTCGTTTTTACCGTTACAACGTTTTTTAGTTCTTTTTAGCATTCTGCTTATTGTATTGTTTGTGGTTTTGTTTTGTGAAGAATTTTAGCAAGAGTAGCTGACGCGCCCTTTTTAAACCCCACTAACTAACTAACTAACTAACTAACTAACTAACTAACTAACTATCTAATTCACAATCAAAATAAATTCATACCTAAAAGTTAAAAGAATATTTAAATAATGTGTGAAACGTTAATTCTGAAACACACCAAAATTTTGTAACGTTATAATTAGACACCGGATTTATATTCAAATGCATATTTAGTTTGTTTTTACCTTGTGATATGGAATTAACTTTAGCAATATGTTTCATGTTCTTCTGTTTTTGTATGTGAAGTTTTATAGTGTATATAATTGCATATTTCCGATATTACTGCATATTTCATAATTTTTCCATGCATCGAATATGTAATACATGTATTTTTTAATTTCTAATTTTTAAATTAATATTTAAATACATTAGTAACAAAATGATGAAGTTCTTACTATGGAGGAACCCGTAAGGAGCCTTTTCGAGTGCTACTGACAAAATCACGTGATATTACTGGGGAATAACATTTCTATTTACAGTTGAAAGCAGGAATGTTTGCCAGTCCCATTCAGAGTTAATGCTTATAAAGAAAAACTTACAGACCTCCCATTACCCCCAGAGCCAATACTTACTCACTGTGGTACGTGGATTGAAGCTGCTCTCTCTATTCAGATAATTTCAAGAATTTGTTGGTGCATTAAATGCAACTGAAGCTTTGTCAAATCAACGTTCACAGAATATTTTAATAGTGAATATTTGCAAAGGGACTTGGCTGTAATCCAGGCATATTTCATAGTTACAGCTAAAGCCACAAAAAACTTGAAACATGTGGTTTGTCTTTACATGAATCTTTATCAATCCTCAAGGAGGTTTAGAGTATATTTCAGAGTGCTTCTTTAAAGTATTGTATGCATTACCATTAAGTGGTAAATTGTGCACTGTTTTAGGGAGAAATCCTGACATTAAAGTTTTATGTTCTGTGGATAAATATCTTCAACGTGAAAACTTGTGCTTCCAGATGAAAATTCCCTATAGCTAATACTAAGTGCTTTCAAATTTTGCTCAATAACATCTGTAGACGTGGAAAGGTCCTTCTCAGCATACAAACTTGTGTTAAGTGATAAACGTCATAAAGTTACCCCTGAGCATTTGGAGAAAATAATCATTGTGTGCTGCAAATCAAATTACAACGAACAGAATGATTTGTAAGAATGTACATTGTAAGTACCAAAATACATAAGCCTAAAATTAAAATTTTTAGTGCAAGTTCAGTGCACATTTTTGAAATGATAGAGCATATTTTAAAGATTTTGACAGCATAGATGTATGGATAGTTTAAGATATTTTTAGTGTATAAATCCGATGTCTAGTTATAATTGGTCCAAATGAATATTTTCCAAGACGAGGGTCAATCATTTTCCACCAGGGGTGAAGAAAATTGACAATAAAATATGACAAATTCATTCTATTATGAAAAAGAAACAACTGTAGCAAAATTAATCTCATGAATGAGTAGAGAAAATCTACTGAACAATAATGTAGAATATAGATTTTACTAAAACATTAGTAAGATGAATCCACTGAAAAATAAAGTAGCGTAGTAAAATCAATTCATTGAAAAATAAAGTAGTACATCATGAAAGATACTTTTTAAAGATGAAGTCACGTTGCGATAATGTTGTACTGGCTCCTGGAGCCAATATTGAGCGGATGCGGCCCACCCTTAGCGCTTCAGTACGACTGTGATCCACTCCACCCTCATAATAATTATATTCATCTGTTCGGACGTGACAAGGGGTCTGGTAGACAATGCGTGTATTAGATAGAAGAAAATTACAGTTTGAAAGACACCCGTCTGCCCCGGTAGTTATCATGTGTTTACACACCCCCGGCTTGTAATGAGACGTCGAGGGATAAGGGTGATAAGCCCACACACCTCGATGGTTTGCTTCACTGCAGGACTCACATGTGCGGTTATGAAAATAAACACTTAGCTACATGAAGTCGTACATATGGTAGAGGCAATGATTTCGTGACTACAGTGGATAGTGATGACTACGATGACATCTTAGGCACACCCACTTCAAAGTAATCTTCCCGTAACGATGTACTTCCGCCATCATTAGTACAATATTGCTGTAACGAGTTCTCAGAAACTATTCTTCACAATTACTAGGTATGTATATCAATGACACATTTTCGGCACCTTAGTCACTTATAGCGTATTATATGTATAGTGCCTTTCGCTGTTGAGTCGCCCGTTGCACGGCGGCCGGCGATAGCAGCCGATGATAGCCCAGTTCCCAGCAAATTGCAAACAAAACTCCCGCTGCACGGCAACCGGTGATAGCAACCAATGTTATCCCCCGCAGCCAATTCAGTATAAATATACAACGTACAATGAATATGACCATGTACAATTGAGTAGGCTACAATTACAAAGAAAAATAATCACGTACATTATAACATGAGATGTTGGAAATGTTGTTCTCCTTCATCTACACATCTCTAGCATCTTTTTAGGAAATGTGAATTTACACGTATTAATTCATCGTCAGAAATAGAGTCAATTAAACCTTTTTTCATGATCACGTGGCAACAATTCATGAACAACAATGAGCTTGTATGGTTTCAATTTTAAGAGTTTGGTAGTTCGCCATGCTGAGGTCATCGAAATTCAGTTTCCTGTGCAAGCCGTCGGAGGGATTTCTGTGGAGTATGTTCTAATCTTTCTCCCACTTCATCTACTTTCTCCTCAGTAAGCAACGTTTATTTACCCTTCGCTTCTTATTAAGAACAGACCCCGTTTCTCTACATTTAGTGACATGTTTTCGAACAGTATCTCAATTTGGGCCAGGAACACCTGGATATTCAGTTCAAAATCGCCTTACAACTTCCCTGCAAGAATTTGTTAACACATACGAATCATACATACAAATTCTTTGTTGTAATATGTAAATATTCAAAGGCATTATGTAAACTATAGTACAGCACTAATAGAGAACTCACATTTAATACCAAGTACAATCACACTTGTAGCACTAATACAGAAATAGCATTTCATACGAAGCACTTCAAAGCATGACCACGCTGAAACAAAACCGCTGTGATACTGACTGAATGACTCCCGCGCTCCTACGAAGAGGAGGGAATTCAAGTCGGCCGCAGTGCCGGGAGCTCGGTTATCAACGGTTGCTATCGCCGGCAGCCGTGCAACGGGCGACTCGACAGCGAAAGGCACTGCATATATATATATTTTTTTTACTTACAGTGAACCCTGATGACCTAGTATTGGAAAACTTATGTACAGTTACCTTCATAGTAATAAGTCTCAATTACGATTAATTGGCGCCATAATTGCTACAACAGGAAAAATGCATAGATTTAATTTGCAGTCAGTAGAAATCCACGCTTCTATAGTACTTCGACTGGTGTGGTGAACTTACAGTGGATCGTAATACAGTTTCTCGATGGGCTACTCGTTTTCGTGATGATCCTGTCAGCAAGTTTGCAATGTTCAGGCGTTTCTGCTTCTGTTCAGCAATCAAGCAGTGAGGGACCCATCGCGCAGAAATTTTTATATTCTTCAAATTCTTTGTGAAAATACGGAATACTGAATTTGGTGAAACCCCGTAACTTCCGAAAGTTCCTCATACGTCGCTCGATCTTCTTGAAGATCAGTCGCCACAAGTTTCACACTTTATTCAAGTATTGATGTTTTCGGCCTTCCTGGTCTTGCATCATTGTCCAGGCTGACACGAAAACGATTAGCCCAACGGGAAACTGTACTACGGTCAACCGTAAGCTCACCACAAACTCCGCTCCGCTGTGGATTTCTGTGGTTTTACCACATGAAGATTCGATCTTAGATCTTCAATAGTCACAGTACCCGAAACACGTGTAGGCTCCATTTCTAGCTCTCGTTACCTAAACACAGAGTATGCTAAGGACTAAACGAACACACATGCTTCCTCCTCAATCCTTCAACTGCAACTGACGTAATTTTATTGGTGTTGCGTCATCCACTTCACAGTTGTCAACCTGTGCATTATTTATGAAATGACCCTCGTAATACTGGCTATACAGACGTGGTCAAATTATTAGACTAAATTAATTATATATGCAACGAAGCTGCATTTATCGGTGGAAATAATGAACAAAAATGTATTTTGCACAGATTTAATGAGCATAAAATTGAGTCTTGAGGTTACTAATATTTTGTGAACATTCCGTTATTCTTTATTAACACGTTGATTTTGTCAGGGATGCTGGAAACCAAAGTTTGACACTTTCTTTGAATATCAGCATCATTTAGCCAGATATCAGACAGTCCTTAAATGAGTCCATGTTTTGTTGTAAGCCTCTTTTTGTTCACATTCTTCCTCAGTATAGATCACAGATTTTCAATTTCGTGCATGTCCGGTCTTCTTGCAGGCCACGGGAGAATATCTTCTGTAGTATATAATTAAAACACCAGTAGTACCAACATAGCCAGAAAAAAATATACTTCATCATTGGAAAAATATACCAGTAGATGTAAACAATCATATTTACAACAATAGAGATTCTGTGAATTATATTGATAGTTGATATGACGAATTATATTATGTTCCCATGAAAATGCTTTAGTCTAATAATTTGTCCACGTCTGTAGGTTACGTCTCTCATGTAACTGCCGTGGCTAACGAGAAAGACAGGCTTCGGCACGAATTGGAGTCACGTAATTATCATGGATCAGTCATGGCCATCTTGACAATTGTCTAATATAAATACATGTTCAAAGTTCTAAAAAACAAAGGAATTGCTATATTAAACTCATGTTAAACATGCATTTATATATAAACTTGTTCAATGTTGGCCATGTTATGACTAAGAATGTGACGTCGCGCCATAGCCTGTCTTTCTCGTTAGCCACGTTTAACTGCACACTTCGCTACTTACTACTGCAACGCCGAAGCCCGCCAAAGGTACACGTAAAGTCGACTCTAGTATAGACTGGAAAAATGTTCTGTGTAACTGAGAATAAGAGCGTGCTGCCAATGCGTATTTAGTTGCAAATTTTGCATAATTTGCTTCTGGACTGTGTTAGGTAATATTTTTATGCTGAATAAGGAAGGTACTAGATATTGCATAAGTTTTCAATAGAGAGAGTATAATATATTTTAATAATACACAGCACGAAAACCAGTAAGTCTCTAATTACTGCTTTGCAAGGTATCATGTCTTAACAAGTGATTCAAATATTAGCTGAATTTATAATCAAGTCGTGTATCTACTTTGAATACACGACTACACCCACTGCAAAATGTCACAAGGTGTTTAGTGTCGTTGAATGCTTCGTGGGAAAGAGAACTGGTAGCAAGTCAAAGGAACAAGTTGTTTGACATGCCGATTTCTTATATGACTTCTTTATTTCAGAGCGTCAATTTAAGCTATTAAATAATAACGATATTTTATTTGTGTTTATATCCTAATACCATATGAAGAGTCCAGGGGAAGAACATACTAAGTCACATTTTACTGTTTTTACAGGAGAGCAAGTTTAAAGTTTCAAGGTCCATTACATTCTATTGTCTCTGAGTTATCATTTTTTAAATATTTCTGTCTTAATCAAGTTTTTACTCTGTACAATTAAACCACTGAAATCTCTATTGCCTGAGGTATTACATGGCATCCAAAACAAAAAATTGATAAAATTGGACTTAGCACGTTTTTCCCCTGGACCCTTCATATGTTTGAAAGTAACTTGATAGGGTAGAGTAGCATAAATCGCACCGCTTCCTAAATGGCACCACTGCTAGTTTGAAACAAGTTACTGTACTAGTGTGGTATCTAGTGGTATTGTTACAATCTACCATATGAACTTCCACCATTTCACTTGATTTCTGCCACTTCTTTGTGCTAGCAACATGGTGATAATGTATCT
The DNA here is from genome assembly GCF_040183065.1 of Periplaneta americana. Classification (NCBI taxonomy): domain Eukaryota; kingdom Metazoa; phylum Arthropoda; class Insecta; order Blattodea; family Blattidae; genus Periplaneta; species Periplaneta americana. The sequence goes on along the minus strand of NC_091127.1, from coordinate 58,507,803 downwards.
AATATTATCGCTCAAGTGGATGTATATTTAGCTAACATTTTGTAACCAAATAACGGATTTGTATGCAAAGGAATTCACAATCTTAAGATGTTATTGGTTAAAAGAAATATTAAAGAACATTTAACTTAGTAGAATTGTCGAGCATGTGGTGATTATAGGCTAGAATGAAGGAAATAATAACTTATGACGTAGTTTCTTAATTCGCACCACTTTGTAGGTGCCTAATTCGCACCGGTGCGATATGAGCAACTGTAGCAATTCTAGCCGTACAAAACAAGGCCCCAAAAATTTTAGCTGAACGAGGAATGCATCAGGTGGGTGCAATATTAAGTGGTGAAAAGGGCGTTAATACACCAAGTTTGTGTTGTACAAGCGCACCAGGTATTTTGTGCCACCCATGATGATTTTTAAACGTCAAACAGCGCATCCTTCATTATCAGCTGGTGCTCCTCCAGGATCGTTAGTTGTTTGCTCTGAATCAGGTTACATCAACAGTGAACTATTTGTCGAATAGCTCAAACATTTTATTTGCCACTCAAACCTGCCATAGAAAAAAGGCTTCTGTATGTCCACCTATACGACCCATTCCAACAATTTAGAAGGTCTTAGATTATCTCAGGAAAATGGTGTGCTCCTCTTTCAGCTTCCTCGTCATAATACTCATAGGCCCAGCCTTCAGATGTTTCTATTTTCAAACCATTTCAGACAGCTATATCGTGAAACAGTTCTTAGGTGGCTTCGAGATAATCGCGGAGAAAAAGTGACGCGGTTTACAGTCTGAACTGCCTGGTGAAGCACATGGCAAATGTGTAACATTAAAAAACGCATTCAGGAAGTTTAAATGTTAGCTAGTTTATTTTTTTTTCAATTTAATTTTAAGATGCGTTACTCTCTTTCATTAATTTCAATAAACTTTTAATATGCATTTATTACATTATTCATATTAAATACTCTTCAATATGTTCAATATTAAAAGCTTTCCTTCATCCTGTTCCCTGCAGATAAAGGGTGGGATTTAAGAAACCGCAGGTGCTATTTAGGAAACTAGTTGCCTAAATGGCACCACTGACAAGTGTTTCGAAAATGTCATTCTAATTTAAAAATATTAAATAAAATTCAAGGATTCTTTTTACATGAAAGATAAATGGCCTGGGAATGTACTTCTGTAAAGGAATGTAGAAAATAAAAACTGTATTGTTCAATAAAAATTATGAATGCTAAAGTGGTGCGATATACGCAACCTTACCCTATAACTACACAAGTGAAAATGATTGAAAGGAAATACTTGTTTTTCGCATTTAGATCTTAGCTTTGTAACTATAGCCCGATCGATGTGTTCAATACATACGTCATTTGACATTCAGGACAAGTAGGCTATACGTAATATTTGGTAGTATTTATTTTCAGAGAAATTGGAAATTTAGCCTTTCAAAGAGGTGGAAAAGTTCAAATATCTTGGAGCAACACTAACAAATACAGGGACATCATTTTATTTTTACTTCAATGTTTATTGTACCTGAGTTTTTGAATGTACTTCACTCCCACCCCTTCTGCGAATGAAGTTCAACCGTCTTCCACACAGATCCAAGTCACAGTAGCCTTACCGTCACAGTACGTTCCAAAAATACGTTCGCGTTTTCCAATGACGAAAGAGCTTTCAATATTGCATCATTTTCCCAAAGGTACTGTCGTCCATTTGCCTACGTCGCATTCCGGTTTTCCCCATCAGCTTCTATTCGCCTCTCGGTAAAGGCTAGTGGCTGGGCTGTCTTAGCTCTTTTCTGAAAACATTAATTTCTGTTAGGAATTGGACATATACGTAATATTATACCCATACAACTGTTTAAAATAACTTAAATAACAGGCCTCGTTAAGTAATTAACTGTCACGTGATTTCCCTCCTTTCTACGATCCTGCGACATAATCACTTGGACAGACAGTAGATAGAATGTCTGAGTAATTTTACCTTTTCGGATCGAGCAGAAGTGAAGATTGAATTTACAGTACGTAAGGTACTCTTTTATAGAGTAGGTACAGAATTATTTCAACATGAGTTAGGCCTACTAGTACGAAGGACGAAACTGGCAATTGGAATTAGATACATTAATCGAAATGAACCGCCACCATTTTGAAAAATGTGTTTAAATATCCATATTATGGTTATTTTTCAATTTAACTTCATTCTCTATAGTGTACGCTAATGTGCTATAGACACTCTAATATACGCTGCATAATGAATATGTCCGTATGGACAGCTCAGTTCGTGAGTAAAAACACTCATTGTTAATACTGTGCTGTATTCTGATTAAACAAAAACCTAATGAAAATTATCAAACTCAAAAGCTTGATATTTCCTAGTTTACGTAAATGGATGAACTACTTTTCTTCCCTTATATACCTAGTAAAGTGATTTGTTTGTATATTACGCCATCGAACTCCAGTCATGGAAGGGGTTAGCAACCGTTGATTCAAAGGTATAGGCAGGTTAATATCAGAAATGTTAGTAAAAATAAAATGATGTCCCTGTATAAATGACAATCGGGAGGAAATTAAACGCAGACTAAATATACGAAATGGCTGTTATTATTTGGTTGAAAAGCTTTGTCACACAGTCTGCTGTCATAAAACCTGAAAGTTAGAATTTATATAAGCACCCGAGCTCTCAAAGTGACACATGGCTTATGAATGATTCACTTTAACAAGCTGCGCATGTGTGAACATTTCATTTCTTTTTCCTTGCTTCCCGAATGCCCCTCGTATGTATCCCCATTCTGCGCCGTCCCTTCACTACTAAGGCAGCGCGCAGCGCCATAATAACGAAAATCAATCAGTTCGAATCAGTTTACAATAAGACGTCGCTACATATTTAAACAATTTCAGCAAACGGTTGAAATACTACAAAAGTTCATCACAAACATATAGGGTAAATGTGCCTAATTCCGCGATATCCCTAATCCCGTGATAAAATTTCAATTGACTGCCATGGAGTTGTGGTCTCTGACTTCTAAGTTTTTGAAATACCTAACAGATGCCAGAAGATGTCTTCTTTTCAATTCTATTGACTATCCGCTTTTTGAATAGAAGCAGTCGACTGCAGAAGCTTCTGTTCAGTGAAAGGTGGTTGACCTGTTAGTTTTTCTTTCTCTTGTAACCGCTTCTGAAGAAACATTTTACATTTGAAATAAGAATTAATATAGCATTATAAAAAAGGTATATTACTCTAGATTACAGTCAGCTGAATCAATGTGTATGATTATTTAAACATAATGAGACAATAACAATGCTACAGGAGCTTTCCCATTTTCGGATTTATTTTCATATTTCTCCGTCCTGGCTCACTCGTCCAGTGATGCCAACGCTAAATTGTGAAAATTAATGTCTATGATAGAAAATAGTTCATGGAAATAATAACAGAAATAAGTTACAGAAAACATCAATTATAATTTTAATAAAATAATAGGGCATATATTTAACTTAATTACTGCTGTTGTTAGGAATATAAATAATGATAAATAATTGTGTTATAATTCAATTTATTCAAATTGAATTTTGTATTGAATGTAACTTTCAGTTTATTTTGTTTATAATACAATAATATGTAATATGTATTCCTGTAGTTACATAAGTATTTTCAATGAAATTTGTCACTTAGACCCTTTTTCTATGTTGTAATTTCTTGCTTAATCCATATTAAAACAATATACAATGATTTTAAAATGTTTTTCAAAATACACATTTGTTTTCTGGGCAGTTAATGAGGATTATTTTAGTATCACGGAATTAGGATATCACGGAATTTGGATCCCTCTCACGGATTTAGGGACCACTGTATAACAATGAAGAATCATATATTGTACCAAACTTGTGAAACTGTTGTAAAAACTGCAGCTAAAGGTCCAAATAACGTCATTTAGATATTATTTGAAAATTTTTATAACAATTTTGGCATCAATATAGACTGTATTACAAATGTCACGGAATTAGGCAACCTTACCCTACAACTTGCCGTCAATATTTTTATATCAATATTGTGTGACAAAACACTAGAATTTATTATAATTTTCGCCGTTTCTACAGGTAAAATAAAAATGTGAACGTATGGATTTCGATTCATTCCAATGCCGCTGAATTCACATATGCAACATGTACAGCCTGTAGCAGCTATATTAAAATATTCTCACGTGTTTTAATTACTATTTTGTTGACCTTCCGATAAAAAGTTTATACCGATATATAACTAGGAAACCGTTTATTTCCCAAGCCTCTCAAAACACACGCTACGCTATCTTCCACAAACAATCTCCAATTCCACACGCCTTGCAGCAATAAAATGAAATATGTTCCGTTCTCTGTTTACATTTATGAAAATACGGACACCTATATTTATTCCTGGAAACACTGGAAGATACAAGCATGTATTGATCTAAGTTGCTTTGTTTATTTACCGGCCCCTCTGGGATTAGTTTGTTTGAGGTGGTGCGATGATATATCTATTCTTTTATTTAACAAGGTAATCTGACAGAAAAATTGCACGTGTAAAGGCTGGTTCACAATAAACCAGGAACGAGAACGAGAACGGAAATAATGTTAAAATAAATGAATTTAAATAATATTTCCGTTCTCGATCTTGTTGACGTTTCCGTTCCCGGTTTATTGTGAACCATCCTTAATGGTAACTGAAGAATTATAGATATTTTTGTTTCATTAATTGCTGCAATGTGGAAAGAATAGTTTACGGACTACATAATAGTAATATGCGTTACAAGAGCGGTATGTTGACGTTTTCATGTTCGAGGAAAAGATTGAAAAAGCGAAACGTAGTTGAGCTTTTTTAATTTCCGAGAACATGAAAACAAATATACCGCTCGTGTATCGTACATTATTTTGTGCGAAGATCGTTTATTACATACCTGAAAGAGGAATTTCTAATTAGTTGCAATGAAATCTCCATCTTGGTTTCTGTTCAATGACGGCAACTTTGGAAAACAAATATATCTATCTTCAACATTGTTCCTATAAAATGTTTTCTGTGTTTACTATACTGCAGCAGGCCGTGATATATGTCTGTCTTTTTTTTCCCCAGTCTATGATGAGTCTGGAATCTTGTTGATTTTTTCACGGCTTCCTTAATGTTACTTGCATTACAAATGCAGTAACTTTTGTGGTGTTGTAGAGTTTACTTAATTTTTGCAAATATTTGAAAACAATAATTAACAGTGCAATTTAGGTGAAATTGCAGTGGTAAGTTTCCAATTTATAATTATTACTATATTGAACGTCTTTAAAAATAATATGTTAAAAACCTAAAGCAGTAAAATGAATATGACGCTTAAGCGGTAAGAATAGGGAAATTGTTATGTGTGTTACGTTCGCAATACTGAATGTGGTATTTCACACTTACCGCGTATTGGTTGTGTGCGGAAAGCAAGCAAATACGCACGATCTCGCACAAAATCTTTTCGTTTTATTAATTGCTGCAATGTGGAAAGAATAGTTTACGGACTGCATAAAAGAAGTTACCAAAAGTTGAATAACGATTGTCTACGAGCCTGCGATAGATGCTCCTGCGTAACATAAAAATGTCAATAACTGTAACCCGTAAAATATAGGTAGCATATACCTGCATATAAACTAAAGAGTAAATAAATAGCTTTCTCTCTATGTAATTTATTTTATTCTGTAATACATATTTTGCAAAATTCACACATCATTTCTGAAATAATGCAACAATTTGCTCATGGAGTACGTAACTAAACACACCAGTTCCTTCAAATTCCCATATTAGATCTATGAGATATTGGTGACAAGTTTTTCTCAGGATGCCTCTCGTTGAAAGCTCTAGCAGTTTTACGAGCACAACGGTTTTTAACTCCATAAATAAATAAATAAATAAATAAATAAATAAATAAATAAATATGATTTCTGTTCTCTCTTGAAGGGTATACACCATTTTATAATAATTTAACACATGAACACACCTATTACAAGAAATGTTCAATGGTATTTGTAGTAAATACCTTACTATAATAATACCGGTCAGCTGTATACTATAAAAAGCGACGCTGTTATTCCCGGCGTGGCTCCTCCTCTTTGCTTAAAGTGAAGGCTCTATAAAGTCTAGTAGGTAGTATCGTTCGCCATTTTTGTTCCTTCGTTGCCGAGCTCCATACGAGGAATCTATTTGTCACACCGTTAAACATTATCATGTCGTAGCTCCTATGATAATAAATCAAACGCACTGCAATTCAGCAAATAATTGAGCGGCAAATAACGTCTTCGTGTGCCTTCTGCGAACGCCAACGAAAGAGCCAAAATGGCGGGCGATTATATTAAGTATTTATCGAACCTTAAGACATTAATAACGTCTTCATCAGCGAGTCACAAGACGCACATGTTTAAATGTAGCCGACCTGCAACGCGATTGGCTGCCGGAAATTAGAGCGACGGGACTATAATAGCATTGACGTGAGTGCGAAATATCGCGGACTTGACATCTAGCGGAGCGGCGTGGAATTACGTCCACAAATACAAATATTAGTACCGTATTTAATGTAACATTATTTTATATCAAAGCTGCATATTATAAGAAATATTGCATGCTTCATATAATTTTCCGTAATTAATTGTTGCATATTTTTTCTTTGCTTTAGTGAGACAAAATTAATTCTGACATTAAGAATGAATTTACAATAACACTTTATATACCCATTGCTGACAACTGCAAAGATAAAAATGGTAGTAATCTGATTGATGCTTGTAATAATTAGTAAAGGCATGTGGATAACAATAAAACTTAATTAGCTAAAACCTTAAAATTTCCAATATATTTTAACTTCTATTCATTTATTAGTCCTAAATAAAAAAGGCTAATTTTTATTGTTCTATCAACACAGAGACAAAAGCATTAGGCCTAATAAAGAATTTTGTTGACTCACGTTTTATGAACTCTCGGAAATCGAAAGTACGATTTGGAGCAATTTGTAATGCTGTAATTAAGTGTAGCAATTATAAACAGCACATATACACCCTGACATTTTAACACAGCACTATTAATAAAACCGTTAACTAGTCGAGTAACAATATACATTGCAGTTGATTACAGCTTGTTTCGCGAGTATCACTACACCGGCCACCTAGGTAGCAGCACCAGCGTCGTTCGCGCGAAAAACTGCTAGCTGTCCGGTATTATTACAGTAAGGTATTTGTTTGTAGCTTCAGTTCTAATCAACAGTAACAACAATAGAGGTTGCCAGGCAACGATATAAAACAAAACACGTGAAATAAATGATTGAGGTGTATAAACAATAATTGAATTGAATTGAAAGAAGTGAATTGGGAGGACAAATTTAAAAGGTACGCAAGGTGTTCGTGGCTGCAAGAAACTAAATATGTGAGCTCCAAGCCTGTTTGCCACTAGTCTCACTCCGGGTTACGGTGCTCCACTGAAGGAGCTCTAGAAAATTTTGATGGTGAAAACCGAAAATGGACGTAACCTCTTAGGTACCACATACGCGAAGGGGACGGAAATGTGATCAGAATGATCACGGGACGGGACGAGGAGGAGATGGCTGGTGTAGATCTGCACATTGAAATGAACTGTCATTTCGCAGTGCAGGAGGAGTCGAGAAGACTCTGTCGTCTGCTGTTCGATGACAAGGCAGGTGAAGACCGCCAGGAGAGACGCCGTGAATTCTGAATCTGCAAATTGAAAGGTTCCCTGTCCTTTCGCATTGCGACTACATGAGTGACGTTGCACATGTATTTCGTAATTTTATAGACTCTGAACTAGGGTATTAAGTTGTTTGTTAGAAAAAAGGGGAACTTATGGGGAAGGGCATACAGGTAACAATAATTGAATGTTATTTCATATTTAAGTATAAAAATACAGGGGTGTCATTTGAAATTTCTAAAGGGGACACCTGGGTGTGGAGGTGAAATCTAAAATGCAATTAAGCCTGGTTTCAGACTTCCCCTTCAATATCTAAATTGACGTGTTTTTTGTTTTAATTGAATTCAGTTTAAGTTATTAGTTTTTTTAGACTGGGAAGTCTTGAAATGAAAGCCTTGTATAATGCTTAACCTTCGTAACTGTAGTTACCTTGCTTACGCAAGAGGCTCTTGTCCTTAAGAGATTTCATGGGCTAAACCTAATCCTAATGACGCTGTCTATGCGCGTTCCCGGCCTGGAGCCAAGCTGAACGTTCTGTAGGCTAGTATGCTATCGGAGTATCAACAGTACAACCGATGAATTTCCAGTGCAACAATCCAAAATTATTATCTGAGTCACATATATCTGTCACAAACTGTAATTAGGGAGGAGCTGATCTAGAAGTGAAAGTGCGGTACTTGTAATGTAAAATATACTGTTAGAATAAGAAGAATGTGTGTTGCAGTGGCGTATGCTGAACCTGGAGTTTGGGTGTTCTGTTAAAAATATATAGTTGTCTATCTCGCACAATTATTATAGGCCTAAGTGAAATATCGGGTCAACATTAACTGCCATTTTTAACATATAATTTAGTATTATTTATAAATAATAACTATGGGGCGGATGTTAATGATCTAAAAATCTACATAAAATGATCATTAAAATACCCTTAAACTAAAGAAAAAATGACATAAAATTAGACGAAAATGACATTTAAATATTATTCAAAGTACTCGCACCTCAACTTCTTAAAAATTAATCACCTTGTTTCAATGACTGCCCTGCAAATGCCGGAGAAAGGAGGCAACTACAAATAACGTTATTCAAAATTGCATTATTTATGATCAAACAATAACCATGGCCAGCAAAATAACCTGTTTGAAGTTCCACAACCAGCTAACTATTCTACAATTTCATATTGTGAAATAGAAAAATGTCTAGTGCATTGTTCGCTTTTTGTTTTATATTGTTGCACCAAATTCGGAAGTGGCGGGGTAGGTCTACCCTTATTCACTATATGTAATTTCTGTCCTGTGGGCGAGAAGAGAATGGCTTTTGTAAAAGATCTTTTACAGTGTACATTTCCAAGTGCTATTATCATTAAATAAGTAATTTAAATTGTTCACCTACGCTGGCACACAACTATGAACCCTAGTAAAACCTAAACACAGTAAATTCATTCACTCAAACAGTAAACACACACGTCAAACACAATATTTTGTAACGCTATTGACAAGTTGAGCTGCCTGTATACAGGACGACCTGCGAACTTGAGAGAAGCGAGTATCCCCACCATGCCACCTTGCGCGCGCAGAGAATTATAGCAGTAACTCTCAGCAGGGGATGTTCTTTTGTACGGACAGGACAACCGGACCAGAACTCATCCCACTTAGTCAGGCTGAGCGTACGTTATAAAAGAAAGCCGTTCTGGGGATGATGTGCACATTCAACCAGCAGGCATTTAAAATATTTAAATGGTAATGAATTAAAATTAGTCTTGAACTATATACATTAACTTTCAATGAGATTACCACGCATTTAAATTGTGATAAATTAAAATTATTGTTGCATTATATAAAACAACTTAAAATAAAAAATGAGATTACAGAATTTACAGGGTGCCCAGCGCACACCTTGAACATCCGCAATATACGCCCCTGGTGTGCTGTAAGAGTGGGTCAAAATTAATTGTCATGAACTGTACGGTATTGTAATACTTCAGACGTTTCCTGTAGATTTAATGAAAATGTTGAATACTCTGGGCGTCCTCAGGCATCGAATTCTAATTTTCCCGAATGGTAAAGAGCCACGCAACCGATCCAGGGATCTGGCTTTCTTTCGTGAAACCGTCCGATTTCTTAGAACATCTGTTTGTGGTAGTGGGTGGTCTGGGATACGAAGGTCGGGATTCTTACGTCTGACTATCCACTCTCACTTACTTTTTATCCTTCCCATTACATATTCCGCCTAGAATTATGGACCATATCATTTTAAGAACAGGAATTCAAGTTAATGGGCGCGTTTTAGCAGCAGAATTGAAACGTGTTTAGTTCGGATGGAAACTTCAGAAAAATGTTTATCTCTTAAAGAGGAAGGTGCTCAAAGTGTGCATTAGCTATCGCGAGTTTTGTTTTGTCTTATTCCGGTCTCTTCGATTCTTTCTGTCGGACAGTTTTAACACGAAAATGAAATAAAAAATAAAGCTGTCTGTCTAGAAATCTTGCGCCGAACCTTTTAAGTAGTTTGTGAGGTTCTCAACCGCCAAATGTTCCTAACATAATATTGATTTCGTGAACGTTTCGAACTGTTAACGAGACGCCTGGAGTGTTTAAATTGATGCCGGTTTTTTGTAACTCACGAACTTTGCATGAGCTTGAATGTAATCACAAGTTAAAAATTAATCCCGACATAATTAGAGGCAGTTCTCCACCAAGACTCACGTGGTAGCGTTTCCAGTTACGATCCAGCTGTGCCGAATTCAAATCATGCGGTGAAAGTGGAGAAACATTCACTGGCATGGACGTGTATTTCTTATTTTAAGTTTTTCTGAATCGTTTTAACAGGTGGTCATGCGTCATACTGATTGCATAGTAGGGTGGAGTGAATCTATACACGAAATTGTTTTTTATCTGTTTTCTTAATGTTATAGTTGCAAAAATCTGTATTTTCACTTAACTTAGGAATGTGAAAAATATGGAGTTTCTATATTTAATTTTTGTGGTGCCCCAAGAGTTTTGAAGTTTCTTAAAATTATAATTTTTTTGCCTCTTTGTATATTTGTTCTATTATTTTGTTTTTCATTACATAGCTAATTAGGGGAGAGATGGGTAGTATCGGACATCGGGTAATATCGGACAGTGCGTTTCTTTCATCTACCACCAGATCGTAATACCTGAATGACATGGTTACGTTTCTGTATACGACGTCACAGAAACGTAATCATGTTATACAGGTACTATCATCTGGTGGTAGATGAAAGAAACTCACTATCCGATATTACCCGATGTCTGATACTACCCAACTCTCCCCTAATTGCTGTAAAATCACATATTTAAACTTTATTTGGAAGACTCTAAATTGAGGTCTGAGGGGGTATTTTTGGGGGAATCCAAAGGGACAAAATATATACAGTAGTATTTTACATAAAATATGACAAAAATTCCATTTTAGCCCATTTATTTTTTTAGTTAGAATTTATTCTTGATTTCTTTTTCATTTATTTCTGACTGGTAACTAAATCAACAGGTCCAATTATCATCCTTCTTTCTGTTCTTTGCTCTAGTAAAACATTTTTTCTTGTTTTGGAACACTGCGGTCTTTATCACAGTTAGGCCTACAGTATTATTATTATTATTATTATTATTATTATTATTATTATTTTTATTTTTTATTTATTTTTTTTTGCATTTGTAACTACACATATCAAATAATTTGTTCGCTTATTTGAATTTTGCAAGGTTGTCATTTTAGTTGTCATCACTATGTCGTTTCTTACAAGGCTTCATTAAGTTTGTGCATTGATCATGGTAAGCACGAATCTTGTATGGCTGACTTTCGGAATTTATGTCTTTACCGGGATTTCCTTAGTTTTGATAGCAACTCTTTCTAAAATCTCTTCAACAGTGGATTCTTTTGATTTGAAGTCAAATTTTAATTCATTTTTGACCCATAAATAATATTTCATGATAGACAGATAATTGTGATGGGTTCAGCCCTTTTGACATTGCGAATACAGGATAGAAGGTCAGATTTCTTGTATTAATATTAAATATATTCTGATTTAAATACCCTCCAACATAAGCGGAATGAATTTCAATTGGTTTATTATATTAATTATATCATACCTAATAATTTTGTGATTATTCCCAATTTTCTTATAAATTGAGGTTTCTGTGGCACTTCAAGGTGAAATAATAGGGGACCAAAAATATGCAGAGTCTTTTAACATGTATTTTTTAACATGTTCCTGGTATCCTATTCAGATTAAATCACTAGAGAATGTTTTCTCGCTAAAAAAATCTGAACCTAAAAATTTTGTAAAAATTTCAAAATATGATGCTCTTGGGGCACCTCTAAATATTACTCTAGATAAAATATATTTTGCATTGTTCTCCATGATATCACCCCACAACTTTTCCTGGTATTACATTTCGATTCCATAAACTTCATATTTTCACTCCACCCTATAGCATAGCCAGTGTCCTGCTGCTTGTAATCAACTAACTACGAATCTATAAACAAGTTCAGCAGCCAGAAAACTCCGATCGCTCAATGATAAGCGTGGACAACAATGTTAGTCAGAAATTACTCTGATTGATGTAAAAATCGGAAAATACAACAAATTTACAGTCTGCATACAATCCAGATGTAACAATATACAGATTTAGCAAGTAAATTTACACAAATTAGAAAAATAAATTAGATATGTACACTGAAAGATACTTGATTCCTACTAATCGATAGTGATCGATAATTTGTTTGTGTCTGTGTTACATCTTCAGTTATGTTTCGCAAGCAAGGATTACCGACGAAAGTAATGCGAAGGAAACAATTCGATAAGGAAGAGCGGGCAACAGGAAAGATCACGAGATAACTTGAATGATATTGAAGAGTACAGTCAGAAGAGAATCGATCAGTCTTGCATTGTGATAGTTACATTACGGTTTTAGTTTCAGTTCCACTGCATGTGAATACGTGTCTTGTTCCAAGTGCGTTTATTTTACTATGTAGTGATGGAGCGTTCCCCTCGTAGAGTATCATTATTTTATTCGTAAACATAATATTGCGCGTTTAATTCGCTTCGAATTTCTCTCTTCCTACACTGTTCATTTCCACAGGCGATGTCCCATCTGTTCATCTTCTTGGAAGAGGCCGTACTTCCATCGGCCCTCACCTCTCGCTCCCTCGGCGTGCCTACATACACACGTCAAAACAGACAGTAACGCCACTACTGTTGTTCGGTGATCGTTCCTTGCGCGAGCTATACTACTTCTACGAATAGATGACGAAGATAAGTGTCACCTATAGTATATAAATATGCTCGCATTATACAGAGTGTTTAAAAAATAGAGGGCATAATTTCAGATATGTATTCCCCATATGTAGACAATACAAAAAGTTCATTACAACATGTGTCCGGAAATGCTTGGTTTCCGAGTTATGGCCTTCAAAACAATGATATTCACCGGAACGTTTTTCTTCCCGCAGGTAGGTGTCGTCACAGGAGATATTAACAGAGGACACTCTGACAGTTAATTCCGAGGCGAAGGGTACATTGAGTGCTGTGTTTGGCATTGTACTGTGCGACATGTACTCAAATCAGGAGCTGGCAGAAGTGTACTTCATATACGGCAATGCTGCACGGTCGATCTGGCAGGTTATGAGGAAATACGCAATACCCCTGGAATTTGGGATCGTGTTCTCAGGGCCATGAAACATTGATGTGAGGCCTGTATTCAAGCAGGAGGTGGACATTTTGAACATCTGTTGTAAAGGCAACTACCTGCGGGAAGAAAAACGTTCCGATGAATATCACTGTTTTGAAGGCCATAACTCGGAAACCAAGCATTTCCGGACACATGTTGTAATGAACTTTTTGTATTGTCTACATATGGGGAATACATATCTGAAATTATGCCCTCTATTTTTGAAACACCCTGTATAGATCTAATTCAAAACTTAATCCACCTCTAATGATTGTAAAAAAAAGACTAGATTTAGCGGGAAACCGCTGATACTCTCAATTATGAGAATAATTATACTTACTCTGTATAGACACTTTCCCAAACAATATCTTACTTGTCCCAATAATAGGGCCACCTATTAAGAACTAGCGGAACTATTTCAAAGTTTAGTGTTCGCGTAGGCTTCCGCGGCTGGTGTACATGGTGTGTGGATAAGCTTCAAGGCTTCTACCGCGTTGTCTTTGTGTTATTGGCTGACGTTTCGACCGCTGTGTTGTGGTCATCTTCAGAGCAGTTGTTGGATAAGGAAATAGTCTGCCAGCTCTTTTATATATATATATATATATATATATATATATATATATATATAGTAGTCTCGATGGGGGGAGTACTTGCTGTGATAGGTCGCAGGTTCTCCTTCTGGCATCTGATTGGACAACGTAGGACTACTATATGTATAAGAGCTGGCAGACTATTTCCTTATCCAACAACTGCTCTGAAGATGACCACAGCACAGCGGTTGAAACGTCAGCCAATAACACCAAGACAACGCGGTAGAAGCCCTGAAGCTTATCCACACACCATACTTCAAATTTTGTCAATTTTTATAGCCTATCTCTGGTTCTCACGCATCCCGTGGTTAGAAAGTTCGCTTAAATCAGCGGTCGTCAACTCAGTGCACTCTCGGGCTAGAGTCTCTTACCCGCAGGTCTCTTACAGCACCAGCGTGCATTCGTGGCTGCTGGCGGTTATACTCTCTACCTCTTCCTGATGCATGACGGGGCAAATCATGTTGCTCCGCTTACCCTTTACCCATTTCAGCGAGTGCTGACGACCACTGGCTTACATGATCAGAAAATTGGAGGTCAGGTATCTTTGAACGCCAGTGTACAAATCTTAGCAACAGTCATATCAACAACTGTGTAATTCCACGAAATCTTGAGAGGGCTTTAACTGTTAGGATTTCAGTAACACATTCACATATTCATGCTAATGCTTAAAGCGTTGTCTTGAGTATATGCGACATCGTCCGAAGATTCTTCATCAAAACAACAGATGGGTAGGCCTAATAGCGAGCAAGCAAACATCGTATAGGCCTATATGGTTGACTGAACTTTATCCTGGTCTACAAAACCCGTGATATCGTCAACAGTCCGTGAACAGTTGAGAACATATAATAATAATAATAATAATAATAATAATAATAATAATAATAATAATAATAATAATAATAATAATAACCTAATAAATATGGGAAATGCCTGTTATTATTCGATTGAGAAGCTTTTATCATCCGGTCTGCTGTCAAAAAATCTGAAAGTTAGAATTTATAAAACAGTTATATTACCGGTTGTTCTTTATGGTTGTGAAACTTGGACTCTCACTTTGAGAGAGGAGCATAGGTTAATGGTATTTGAGAATAAGGTGCTTAGGAAAATATTTGGGGCTAAGAGGGATGAAGTTATAGGAGAATTAAGAAAGTTACACAACACAGAACTGCACACTTTGTATTCTTCACCTGACATAATTAGGAACATTAAATCCAGACGTTTGAGAAGGGCAGGGCATGTAGCACGTATGGGCGAATCCAGAAATGCATATAGTGTGTTAGTTGGAGGCCGGAGGGAAAAAGATCTTAGGGGAGGCCGAGACGTAGATTGGAAGATAATATTAAAATGGATTTGAGGGAGGTGGGATATGATGGTAGAGACTGGATTAATCTTGCTCAGGATAGGGACCAATGGCGGGTTTACGTGAGGGCGGCATTGAACCTCCGGGTTCCTTAAAAGCCAGTAAGTAAGTAAGTATAATAATAATAATAATAATAATAATAATAATAATAATAATAATAATAATAATAATAATAATAAGCGGAATTCGAACAAACGCCAAAGTGCAATCATAGAACAACAGTCTCTTTCGCTATCCATAGATGCCTATGACTTATTGTCTTATATCCTAATACTATATTTTCTCCTGTTTTTTGTCCTTCAGAAATGATATTTTTCCCCATCTGAATGAAAACATTACTGCTTTTAATTATTTTGTTTAGAAATAACGAAGCTTTCTGAGTTTCAGTTTTTAATCCAGATTGAGAAACCTTTTGTAATATTACCTATGATTATTTTAACAATTCTGTTTTAAAACCAGCATTAATGGCAGAATTTGGAATACCTTTGAAATTAATCAGATTATGTAAGGTATGTATGGAAGATACGGCAAGCAAAGTAGTAACAATGGAATTATATCACAAGGATTCGTAAATCATACAGGATTAAAACACGGTGACGCTCTCTCGCCAATATCGTATAATATAGCTTCAGAGAATATAATACGACAGTTATTAGACTTAATACCAGCTGGAATAAACCTGAGTGGACAACATAATATTTTTGCTTATGCTGATGATTTATTATTAATAGGAAGAAATGAGCTTGAAATAAGAGAACTATTTATTGAATTAATAGAAAAAGTACAAAACATTGGATTAAATAATAACGAGATTGAAACAAAATATATGGTAATCACTAAAAGAGAAAAGATTCCTAATAGCCTTAAAATAAAAAAGTGTATACTTTTGCAACAGTCAATCAGTTCAAATATCTTGGTGTTTTGATAGACAATTCTAATGACAGAATACATGAAATACTTAAGAGACTACGAAATGCAAACAAAACTTTTTATGCTGTTCGCAAATCATTATCTTCCCGTTTTTAACCAGGAATTTAAAAATCATTTTGTACAAAACACTAATCCAACCTGTATATTGATCGAAAACATGGAGCTTAACTAAAAAGAAAAAACACAAATTAATGGTTTTTGAAAACAAAGTGTTGAGGAAAATTTTTGGTCCAATTTTTTACTCATTTGAAAAAAAGTGGAAAATTCGACATAATAATGATATTCACACACTTTATAATCAACCGTCTATTTTAGATGTAATACGGACCAGAAGATTAAATTGGGCAGGACATGTTATACGTAAAGATGATTGCAGCAGCGCAAAACAAATATATATGAACACCTTTAGCACTGGGAAGACCTCGAAGTAGATGGAAAGATAAAATTAAGAAGGAATGCATGGAAATGGGAATTACCAACTGGGAGGAACTAGCAAAAGATAGAACAGAGTGGAAGCGTTTTGTGGAATCGACATGAAGTCGATATGTTCCATAATGTCCTTTGATTGATTGATTGATTGATTGATTGATTGATTGATTAATGACAAAATATATTTAGAGCAATCAAAATTGTCGAAAGAGCATCCTTTGGAAATGTAACTCAGGTTTTAAAAGAAATTTATTACAGTTTTCTTGACACTAGAGTCACCAAAGACACGAGAACGTGCTGTAAACGTTTAAAGTTTAAATTCAGCTTGTTTATAATGTTCACTGCAATAAGGTCATGTACTCTGGATTATCCACACACGCACAAGTAAGATTTCTGAACATAGAAATGAATATGGCGGAGTTTAAATGGCGGCACCGTGCAGGTCATGTGTCTCCCTCGATGTGTCTATTGTGCTGTCATCCATTGTACGCAAGAAGCAGATGCTTCAATACATGTGACATCGGATAGGTGAGCTGAATCCTTGTAAGACCTTTTATAGAAACCGCATCTCTAGATTCAAATTGAATAGACTTGTCTATGCAACACATGATGCATACTGGATGCTGGAAGCTTCAAACACATGGCTAGGTTATGCGCCGGCCGAGAGGGATCGATTCCCTGCCACTGCTAGTCAAGAATAGGTAAGTATCACTCCTTTGGTAGAGAGGAAGCTGTAGGAGTGCTCATGGAGCAAGACATACAGCATCTCTAAAGGCCCATTCACAATGAAAATTAAACATAACCGTAACATAAATACAGAAGTTTGCGCCCAGGCTACCAAATGGGATCATTCACAATTATTCATATAAGCATTGACATAAACATTACCGTAAGAGGTTAACATGGAAGTTTGCAAACTCCAAACTTTCATCCTTATGCTTACGTGATTTGCAAACAGAACACAATCGTGGAGCGCTGAAGTATACGACAGAATATGAGGAAATGGCGTCGTTGTTATGTTTCCATGGTTACCAAGTATGTTTGCTGTTATGTTTATGTTCCCATCGTGAATGATCTTGATTTTACCGTAACGTTTATATTCTTAAGTTAACTCTTACATTATGTTTAATTATAATTGTGAATGGGCCTTAAGCATTTCAACCTATAGATTTCTATGTACTCGTGATGTAGGTAATAAGTTGCGTGCCGATTGCGCTGCCTGTTGTTCTACCATCAGTCACAACATGCAATTCTCTCCAGCCTTCAAATCTGTATACCATATCTCTGGTGGTGGTATGCCGTACCTCAGAAATCTATGAGTCGTTGTGTCCGCATTATGTTGAAGCATGGGGTGCTGCAGTGCCTCTTATGGAGATTTATGAGTCTTCTCGAGTTCACAACCACTGCCATCTACTTATCTTTGAAAGGAACGATCGATTCGGCATCGCGAAAACACAAGTGGTGACCTATTTTTTCGATACGAAGGTGATAATGAAAGGAGGATTGTGGAGAGTGTTGGTGGAATAAGAGGGTACACGGAAAGAAGCCAGAGAAAATACAACCTTGGCTTTTTCCGCCATAAATACAATTCCGCCATAGCCGAGATATATTGCAACTAGTTTTTCTTCCTGTTGCGAATTTCTGTCCTGTCTGAATTTATTCTTATGCATGACAATACCAGATCACATGTTACTCGAACAGTCTCTCAGAGGAGTAAAGCGCAAAATATTCTAGCGTTGCTGTGCCTAGTTCCCAGATCTAAATCCAATCGAAAATCTGAGAGATATACAGGGCTACTATAAATGATTCATTGGATTTCAAAAGATTGTATTTTCCGAAATATGACACATGTAGAGGGCATAATGGCAGAAGAGCGTATCAACAAAACTGCAAGTTTGCATTAGAGCCATTTAAATATAGAATGGTTTTTTCCTGTCCTTGTCTACATAACAAGGTACATTCTTTGATTCTTTCTCATCTCCACTGTAATTCTCAAACGATTGTTTTCAAGGTTTAAGCTAGAAAATAGATAATTGTCGCAAAAATGCACAAATGAAAAATTATATTTGTGCAAATTTCGAAATTCTTGTGCAATATTATAAATATTTGTGCACAAAGATAAAATTAATAAAGTATACAGAAACAAAAGTTATGTAATTTGTTTCTCGGAGTTTTATTACTTTCAATCCATCTTATCACACTCTAGATATAATTAGATACGTAAATCATTAGACGCAGGTATGTTTACAATCAATTATTGCTGATATAAGCTCTGCAGTTAAATAAACCATAATTTAAAATATAAAATGATGATTAATTATGCAAATCGATGACTTCAGTGCAGTGAAGGATATTTCCAGGGTGCTGTCAGGAACTTTTAATTTCCTGAATATTTCTAAGGATTCCCGTGGGATTGTGCCTCTAGCCCCAATCATAATTCCTATAACGTCCCATGTCTTGATGTTATATCTGATTCCCAAATCACTGTAACATGGCTGATAAATTGCCCGTTTTTCTTTGCAGACTTCTCTAAGTTGTTCCTCGCTGTTCTCAAAACGGATTGTGGGATCTAGAATGAGTCCACAATTTTTTTTTCGGTCTATAAAAATAATATCTGCTCTTCGAGTTGATCCATCAGCGGAAAGGCACTCAATTACCTAGTACACCTCATGCTTATCAGCTCGACGAAATTCATTGGCAATCATTGAGCGAATTTTATTATGACGTTTAATAACAATATTACAGTACGATTATTTAGTCCTGGCAGTCGCCGGCAATGTGCGCCTGGGTCAGGCGAGTCCATTAAGTTACGCCAAGGGATGTTCAGGTTATTCTGTTGCTTACAGTCAGAGCGATCGGATGTCACGGATGCGGTATAGCGTTGTTTTTCCAGTACAGTTAAGCTGTACTGCATTCCTTTACCGACCGATCGCCCTTATCTCTACTCCGGAACTCTCCTCACTACTCCTATTATTTCCCTTCTTTCGCGTCGCTGAGCTATCAGGACTAAATAATCGGTCTGTACACACTGTGAATGTACCAAAATGAAGTCCTATTGTTATCAGTTGTCGAATGGAAATATTGCCATTTTTAATTACATGACCTTACCATTGCACGGTTTCATGGATCTATAATTCGTTACCTAACTCGTTAATGAAGTTTGGTGTCATTTGGTGCAATAAATCCAAAAATGTTTGTACCTAACTTATTTCGTTAAAATTTTAGATTTTAGTAACTTTATTTCGGTCTCGTTCTCCCACTATTAAATACATTCCATTTAATTAGACCTATAACTTCTTCTGTGTTATGTAAATACAGAGTTTCATAAGTAACGAGTCTATCGGATATCAACTATTTTGGATAATTTTTTGAAATGATGTTCGTCCTCACGAAAAAGAACCCTTCCCGGTGTCGTAAAGTCGATTTGGAAACAAAAAACCCCTCCCTCCGCTGCCAGAGGAAACTACTTATCCATATGTAATGTGCATTTGATGTCAACTTAAAATGATCTGGAGCATGGCCTTCTATACACCAAGGATAATGGCACACGGCCATGACTATACACATTATTGTGATAGACTGGAATGATAAAATGCCACGCAGCAGCTTAATGTTATTGCAGAATACAAAAATTGCTGCCTGGTTTGAACTTGTAAACAGTGACGCTCAAATTAAGCGTTTAGTCCATAGACGAAATGTTTCCAGGCAGGTGGATCGGTCGCACAGGCCCAATCTTTTGGCCTCCGCGATCACCTGATTTGACTCCCCTGGACTTTTTCTGGGAATTCATTATGGATCGTATCTATTCGACTAAGCCACACACAATTCCTGATTAGTTGAACGAATTGAACACACGATACAAATGGTTATGTCTCACATGCTCACCAAAGTCCATGAAGAGTTAATACGTCGATTATATTTGTGCATTCAGCAGAACGGAAGACATTTTGAAAATTCTACACCATAATGTGTCAACAATTGAAACTGTTTTTAGATTTATGTGCTTTAATAAAGGTTTAAAACACTAACCATTCTTTCGTTTAATAACTCTGGCGGCGAAGGGAGGGAGCGTTTGTTTCCAAATCGACTGTAGCCTACTGCACCGGGAAGGGTCCTTTCTCGTGAGGATGAACATCATTTCAAAAATTATCCAAAATAGTTAATTTTTCGACAGACTCGTTACTTATGAAAGAACCTGTATGTTTAAGTATACTAATGTAACTAACATACAAGAATTAGACCTATCTGACTTAGTACAATTAATTAGTTTTACATTTAATAACTGAATCCCAGTACTGGATCAGAACATAGCGGCTAAACAGAATGAATTTCTTATGTAGAGGGCCATGATGATATTACTTTAATGCAATTGAATTACTGGTAGAACAAATATTTGCAGACATTTCAATATTCGAGTGAAACAAGACTCCCATACCTCAAAGTTCTTTCACCTCGTTTCCTATGAACCCATCATCGAAATTAACACAAAGACAATTTTTCAGCAGAAAATGTTAAGGGATATGCTTATAGAGGCTAGAACATATTCTTTGGTACACTGAGCCTTATAAAATTACGCCATTTATCAATTCTGCACCGTCTTAAGAGGGCGTTGATCCTCGGATCAAAGAATTCACTGTGTCATACGATTCTCTGGTTCATCATTATTGCGAAATGACTTCCAGGAACTTCTCCCTGCGACCAAAGAGATTCAGGCCAACGAGGGTGGTCCGTGTCAACTCACCTAGGCAACGCGACGTAATGACTTCAAAGCCATGACATACGGATTATGTGAGAGCTGTTGCGACATCTGGTGGAACAATCTATAACTATCCTGACACGACAGGTCTTGCAAAATGATCAGCATTTTCAATATACATTCAGTGGCGGCCGTTTTTTATGCGTCAATGAGCTATAGCATATTGATTATTTTGCTAATAACTTTTTTTTCTGGTTCAGAGAGCTGTAAAGAGTTACTTTATTAATTTAGTTCACTAACATGTGCAAAAGGATTGTCCAAAATGTAAAAATCTTGACCTTATTATGTCATTATATTGTTTCGCTGATGTTTTATGTCAGAAATCAAGATGTTTTAGTACTAATCATAAGTTCATAATTTTAATAAACACACAAATCTGATTTACGTTTATCCCCAGTCTCAGCTGTTATGGAAAAAGGAGTTCACTATTCATATAGCCTATTACGGTTTTTAAGGGAGGACCGGGGTGCTGAAAGTGATTATCTAAACTATTAGAGCTAGAGACTTGAATTTTTGTATGCACATCTGCAGTGGCAAGATATATAAGTATACAAAATTTCATATCATTATCTTATTACTTTTTGAGATATTAATTTATGATTTTTTTAAATTAAAATCAAAACGTACCTCCTCCTACAGATTATTGAACCAATGGTCTTATTTTTTAACATGGTACTCTTTAATGTGTCTATAACAAATAGTCCGATGGAATTTTTGATGTACTTTGTACTTTTCTTCAAAAAAATTATTCCATCAAGTAAAGTGCATTATCGGTGAAAAAATGGCATATGATTGTGCATATTATTTAAAAAAAACATATTAGTACTGATATCAAAATTTCAATCGAACATTTTATTACACATATAATGAAGAGCATTCTATAAAAAATTTGAGATCTCTATTTTTGTAGGAGAAGATAGATTTTCAATATAGGAAAATGTCAAAAAAGTGGAAACCGAGAAAAATAGGTTTAAAGTTTAACATGCAGTTTGATGAAGAAAATAATAACATAAGTACCTTAGAAGTTTCCTGCAAGGTATGTTTCACCCTCCTTCTTCTTTAAGGCCTCTTGGACCCTTATTTTGGCCATTTTGATAACCTGGCGTGCATTTTTGAGTTTTACATCATGCTGTTTATTAGAATTATTTATTCCCCTTTGGAGACGGAGGTGAGCAAGCTTCTTAAAAAAGGCTCCTGGAGACATGCCTGCAGTTTCTTGCGTTTTTACAAGTGTTTCCTTGCAGCCTACATAAAAATCGCAAATGGCTTGGCCAACTGCATACCCCACCCGACCCCTGGACACAAAAATTGTTTTTGGACATTTACACCAAATCATGGAATGCAATGATTCATTGCCGTTTTGTGTATTACCCGAGAGACATCTACCCAGAAGATTATGAGAGGCAAGCCGCTGGTACACAGGGATGATTTTTTCCAAATAATTCTCCTTGATAGGTGTAGCTACATTGCAATGATGTGAAGGCGGTTGAACCCCTTTTGAAATGGCTCTTTGGTAGAAACACCATGACTCACTACCCTTGGGACATTTATTATGTTGGGGTTTCTTATCTGTTGAAATGCTGTAGAATAAAGTAGCAAATATTGCTGTCTTCACTCCCTGCACTTCACCAATATTACGACGGATGGGCTGATCATAATACTTCTGTAGTTTTGTAATTATAATATCCTTCAGAGTACCATGTCCCCTGCCACCCAGTCGAACACCCTCAGAGTGCATTTTAGTCCTCATGTTGCGAAGTGTAGTGTTTAATCTTTTGCCTACATGATTAATGCACTCCTCTTTATCGATAGTAACTAGTGGCTTGTGCAGCAAATCCTGCTGCAAACTAAGTTCGTTAGACGTTCAAATAAACATTTTTCAGATTTATTTTCAATGAAGAATACTTGTCTTTTTGATAGTTATTTGCTTCCATAATAATGAAACATACTCCCTCTAAATGGATTTCTTTAGGCCAAATACTTTTTCTTGGACCTATCCAACTTCAGTTTTTGAGTTTCAACGCGAAAACGCAAGTATCAATGTCAGGACGATAGCAGTAGCTATTTCAGGTCATTGTGGATTGTAGGCGAAAGTTAAAAAAATGTCAGGTTTGCTAAGCTTTCGAACAATAGCATTTTCGTATAGCTGCTGCATGTAGAACTTGAAATGTAGAGCGTAAAATCATTTTAGCCTACTAAGAGATCTTGCTGAAATGATCTGGAGACTACAAAATTTTCTAGACCTCTTATTTTATCAGTAAGTAATACCTTTTGATCTTTCCTTAGGAACTGTAATTTTTGCGCTCTCTCGAGCCAATACTGAAGACAATGACACATATCAATATCTACACTACACCGTCATTAAATATATGAAAAAGACCCAACCCCACTGGGTTAATAAGTATAAAAATATTTTATTTTTAATAACAATATTATTATCTTACTTAAGTTTTGTAGTTATATATAGCAGCCACTCAGTAAATTATAGAAATGAAGATCTAAATTAAGACATTCTCTACATTTACTTACATAACCTCAAAACGTTTCACTTTCATGTCATCAATATAGCATCAATATTATGTACAATTAATGAAAAATAGATGCATCATGATATTAACTATAATAATATTTAATTTCTAATGATAATAATGTCATCAAGCCACCTCAAGTTTCGTAGATTTAAATATCCAATACACAGCTGTACTCAGAAAATTATACACTGCAGAATCAGTTTTCAATAACAAATTGAATTGAGCTCTAAATATGTCGGCAATCCTGCAGGTCATGGCCTTCATGTAATAGCCTATTGTTTACTGTAGTGTGTGTTTTGTTATGAAATTCAATCAAGTCGGCCGTGATTCAATAAAATTAGTTCTCAAAACTGACAACAGATGGATTTTGGAAAGTAGGAAAATTATGTAGGAAAATTGACATTTCACTGAAAACTACTATTTTTCCGAAAAACTTTGGATGCCAAGCATGAAAATGAGGGGTCACTCATTAAAATCCGTTCAGCCGTTTTCCTGTAATTTCCATTACCAGTTCAAATTATATATATAGATGCTGGGTCCATATGGTTGTACCTCATTCAATCTGCATTGAGTTTTTGTGTCCCCATCAGAGAGCACAGAAGTGTAGCAAAGACCAAACTTTTCAGATCTTTGCCAGAGCTTAAAAGCTGCTTCCATTTCCATAGCCCCAGATGACCCGAGATGATTTATATCACACTCCGAAGCATGCCCTTTATACCAATAATGGAATTCTGAGAAACTTTTACCAAGTTCCTTCCCTGCAATGTTACATTTCTGGCGAATATTTTGACATTACTTGGTAGTCGATAACATATCCTGTAAGCAAGTCGATAATACAACCCACACCATATTCTGATGTATGCCCACGTTTTAACCAACTCCCATCATATAAGACAGATATATCTAATGGTGTAGCAATAACTCCTCCGGCAAGGTCTGAATAAGCCATCTTCACTTCACTCCTTACTTCCTCCAATATAGTCGATACAGTGCCAGAAGCTGCAACCTGAAGGCTGTTTGCATGATCATAAAATGATATATCTGATAAACAAATCATATTCATGTCCATACTAAACTGTTCAAGTGCACTATGCCCTTTACCTATATGAATGAAAACTTGTGTGACACGCTTATTCACATCGAAGGAGCCAAGTGCATTTGTGCCTACAAGTTCTAACCTCTTGGATTATGAATAAACTGAATTGGAGGCCTCACCACAAATACCACATTCTACAGACATTTTACAAGCATAACCACTTGGGCACAGCAACTGAAGGTTTAATTTTTAATTATGGCAATGTGAGCATGCTAATTCAAGAAGTTTGAGTTGATCCAATACCACAAAAACATAATTTGCATTATATCCTACCACTTCCCCATCACATTTATTTTCATGAGACTGGACTTCCAATTTATTCTGCCTAATATTTGGATTGGAAGTAAATCCCGAAAAGACAGAGTATATGATTATGTCTCGTGACCAGAATATTGTACGAAATGGAAATATAAAAATTGGAGATTTATCCTTCGAAGAGGTGGAAAAATTTAAATATCTTGGAGCAACAGTAACAAAATAAATGACACTCGGGAGGAAATTAAACGCAGAATATATAATGGGAAATGCGTGTTATTATTCGGTTGAGAAGCTTTTGTCATCTAGTCTGCTGTCAAAAAATTTGAAAGTTAGAGTTTATAAAACAGTCATATTACCGGTTGTTCTATATGGTTGTGAAACTTGAACTCTTACTTTGAGAGAGGAACAGAGATTAAGGGTGTTTGAGAATAAGGTGCTTAGAAAAATATTTTGGGCTAAGAGGGATGAAGTTACAGGAGAATGGAGAAAGTTACACATCGCAGAACTTCACGCATTGTATTTCACAAAATTAGGAACATCAAATCCAGACGTTTGAGATGGGAAGGGCATATAGCACGTATGGGCGAATCCAGAAATGCATATAGAGTGTTAGTTGGGAGGCCGGAGAGAAAAAGACCTTTGGGGAGGCCGAGACGTAGATGGGAGGATAATATTAAAATGGATTTGAGGGAGATGGGATATTATGATAGAGAGTGGATTAATCTTCCACAGGATAGGGACCGATGGGGGGGGGGGCTTATGTGAGGGCGGCAATGAACCTTCGGGTTCATTAAAAACCTTTTGTAAGTAAGTTGTAAGTAATACTTTTTTTTTACTGTCTAGGCCTACAGTATTACTTTGCTGTACTATGATGGAGTTTTTGTTCCACTTTTTTCATTTATTTGCTTACACAACACAGTTCAATTTTGCATACTAATGTACAGTTTTAAAGATTTTACGAGTACAAGAATGGTGTGATTTGTAACAATAAAATTGTTGTGATAAGTGCGTAAGAAAAATATAATGTTGTAGTTAAAACTTGAAAAAAAAATCTGTACGAAGCAACTATGGAATTAACAACACATTTTTAGCTTCAGAATACTAGCCAATTGAAGAAATTGTACTTTTGAATACCGGTAGTTCATTCTCTAATTTAAATATTCTTTCACCCTTAAAACTAAAGAAAAGAAATGCATTTTTAACAACTTAAAATTAGTGTAACTCAAAAAATATTGAGAACAGGACTCTTGCTCATATGACATTTTTGCTCAATATGTCTTCGGGAATATGTTCCGTAAGTGGCGGTAATTCCTCGTGAATCACCCTGTATTTGTTACTTTTTAGTGCATAAATTTCCGGGCCTCCAGTTGTAACTCAAATACAAACTTCGCTATCGCGCACCATGAAGTTCTCGTTTCCGTTGTTGGATCTAGCACCCGTATACAAGACTGATCCTTTACAAATCTCAGGGCATAAGAAACAGACGCAGGGTTAAAAAGTGGTCTTTTTAAATTGAGGCTTATTTGCAAGTCGTAATGTCCCGAAATCCCCTCTCGCTATGGATCAGGTTGGCGTACGGCCAGGGAGGTTGGCAGCTCTCCAGCCGGCCATCACTCACTCGAGATTACGATCTCCGCCACCGCCGCCGCCGCGGTCTTTCCTTCCTGCCCGCCGATCCACGCGCGAGATCTCGGCCCGATGCTGCAGATAATCCGGAAAGCAACCAAGCCAGTAATTGTTACTAATACAATACGTTACTAAAGGGATTTCGGCTAATTTAAGCGATTTCTCAACTATGAGAGCTCATTTATCTTGATTTCGGACCAATCTGATAAAAAAAAAAATAACGCCGAGAGCGAATTAAGTGCATTTATTCTTGTCTGTAGGAAGAGGTAATATAGCTCTACTAATCGAACAAATCAATCTTTTAAAATATTTTGGCTATGAGAGTCAGTTACGTTAAAAATAAGTGTCATTAAATGACATAATAATAATAATAATAATAATAATAATAATAATAATAATAATAATAATAATAATAATAATAATAATAATTTTTATTTGAACGATAATAATGGTACACTATTGGTTGACACTCCCGATGAAGCAAACGCTTGTGGCCGGGAGTGGAGTTTACATTGAATAATTAAAAAGTAATATTACAAGTTTAAGCCTACACTAAAATAATTATTTAATTGTTTAATTTAAATAACCAAATATATGTATGCAATAGTAAAGTGATGAATGTCAAAATAATAATACAAGAAATACAATTAAATTATATCACGTAAAACACAGAAGAAAGTACAACACTAGAAAGTACAAGGCCCGACGTAATACCGTATACTTGGATATACGAATACAGTCACTATATTAAGAAAATGTTAGGGCTATTCGTAACGCAACTTCCGTTTTCATATTAAGCCATTAGTGATGGGGTGTGATTTGAAGACCTGTGACTTTGTCGCTATAATACAGAGTAATCCGTTTGGGAATGGATAAAATAAAAAGACCGCAAAATATTTACTACTGGACTTTATTTGTTGAAACTTCGTGCATACAACACTGAAAGATGGGAGATTCCTCAGAGCTCAACATGACCCCCATTGCGCACCCAGCAAAACTCATAACGGTGATGCAATTCAGCCCATGTCCGTTGTAACATAAGAGGGGTGATTTGTTAAAAAGCTTGACTAATTTTTACTCTCAGATCATTAATGTTCCTGGGTCTCTGTGAATAGACAATGTCTTTAACAAAACCCCACACGAAGAAGTCAGGAGTGGGTTAGATACTGGATAGTTTTTGGACCAAGCCAAGAGATAGCTGCTTCTCGTACTGGGTTTCGCCTGCGATCTTCTACATGTTTTTTTTTTTTTTAAACAGAGAATCTGTTTCTACAAATGTTCGATATCACAACATTATGGACTTGTATTTAGGTACATTACGCACACCATACTCACGTCGAAATTTCCTTTGAACTCTTTTAACACTTGAATAATTTCAAGGAAAAATTGTTCCGGAGCCGGGTATCGATCCCGGGACCCTTCGCTTAGCGCGCGAACTCTCTACCGACTGAGCTACCCCAGGAACTATACACGACACCGTCACAATTTTTCCTTTTATATCCACACAACTCAAATGAGCTGACAAAACGCCAGAACTCAACTATGAGTGCACACAATACTGTGTGACTTAATTTGTGGCTTTCTGTTAACGTACCTCCAGTAACGAATGTATTATACAAATCTGGCTTTCAGGTAGTAGCTCCCTGTAAAGCAGGTTTGAATAATTTCAAGGAAACACTTTCAAATTTAGCATACCAAAGAACACATTGTGCTGTTGATTTGTAACAGTCAATTTAATCATTTACGATTTTCATTTGTCCTTTCAGATTATGCATTGTTGATTGTTATATATGGAAACTCCCATCTTTTAATCATATAACCAGCAAGAAATTTTTCCTACTATCATACCCAAACGGATTAGACTGTAGTTTTGTCACTGGTTCCGACTGAAATATCACAGCTCCGAGAAATCAACATCTCCGTTCGATTTGACTCAGCGTTGTATGTATATCAGAGGCGAAGCTAACGTGTAAATACTTGGTAAACTAAAAAAAATCCGCTTATCTCATATCTTTTTATAGAGCAGATGTTTATCGGCTTTTCTATTAAAATTTTTTGTGACATAGACCCCACAAGAAGATGATGACCACTCATTTTCACCTCCAAACAGAACACAGGTACCTATAAGCATATAACTTAATTCTCTCTGAGCACCCTGTTAGCCAAGGACATTTCTTACACCATGAAAATTGAAATTTTCTATTTTGTCTTCCTCCATCCGCTATTTTAATATGTAAATACAGTAAATTCTCTGTGATCCGTTGCTATGTCGTCCGTCCGCTTCGTCGTCCGGCATTCACGTGATTTCACAAGCCACGCCTTACTGCAAGACGATAAGGAACTTAGTTAACTATCCCTCCATCGTCTGCATAATTGATATGAGTAAATGTGATAAGAAAATATTTGTGAACATTTGAATAATACAGTAATTAAAATCACCGATTACAGTAGTTACAATCAGTATATTCTTAAACATGTTATATACACAATCAGAATAAACTCAAAGCTCTCCATCTGAAAAAAAAAAAAAAAAAAGCATGAATTTTCTGGAAATAAATTTCGAGAAAATTACGCATTTCTACAAAGCAAAATGAACTTCATTAGGCTACATGTTAACCAATTATAATGTAAGGAATACTTGCATACAATATACAGCATCTGTTGCGCATAAAATAATAACTTATATCTTTATGAAAACTAAACTGACAAATGAGATTATCCTGCAGAATAGATTGCTGTGCTTGAGCCCCATAAAACATATACAGTATGTTCTTTATAAAACTAAAGAAAGAAAACTTCAATCACAAAATAAATGTTCTCTGTGCCAGAGAATAACAATATTCGTCAGTAAATAAAACGGAATGAAAAGAAAATTTCACTACTCACTGAAGTAACTCTTTGTGTGTAAAATAAAATAATTATTTCTTTGTGGTATTTAAACGAAATGTGTAACGTAACGACAGAGTCGCACGTTTAGCAATGGGAAGCAGCGTGATCCCGCCAATGCTTTACTGTTTACAGTGCTTCGGCTGAAGCATTGTGCTGTTGCAAATAAGCTAGAGCCGTCTGTAGTGCTGAGTAACCTTCGGCATGTGAATTTCTCCCAAGTTACCATCATCGTCTGATGCATTCATAACATTGTCGTTCGGTAAAAGACACTTCCACGATTGTATAATCAGAGCGCGTGATACTAAATTCCAACACTCTGTAGCCCAGTAAATTACCTCTTTCATCATTATCTTTTTGAGCTGAACGGGTATGGAGTCTTCATCAGCTTTAACAAGATGTTTGGTTAACTTTTGTTTATAAAGACATTTGAAATTCTATGAAATTCCCTGATACATAGGCTGTATCACAGCAGTGCAATTTGGAGGTAGAAAAACAGCTCTAATTTCTCCTGAGATTAGTTCCGTTTCTGATGCATGTGATGGAGCATTGTTGTCAATTAGCAAGATCGCTCTGGGGGACAATCTATTTGTTGAGGAATATTTAACTATGGAGGGAACAAATTGTGATGGAACCATTCTTTAAAGAGCTCAGAGGTCATCCAGTCTTTTTTTCTGGAGCCTATAATAGACAGGTAGATCATGCATCAGATTTTTCAATGCTCTAGGCTTAGCAGATTTCCCAGTTAACATCAAGGGAAGTTTCTTTGCCCCTGATGCATTGGAGCAAGCTAATACAGTCACACATTCTTTTTGGATTTTGAAACCAGGTGCAGTTTTGTATGATGTAGATTTTAAAGTTCTTTTCGGTAAACATTTGATATTTAAACCGGTTTCGTCACAATTGTATATCTTCTGGGGAGATAATTCTAGTTTACTCACCAAATCTGGGAATGTAGTTTTATATTCTTCAGCTGCAACGGTATCAGATGACAACCTCTCTCCACAAATAGCAAGCGGATGAACACCACACTTTTTCCTCCACATTGACAACCACCCATCACTAGCAGAGAAATTATCGCCTCCATGTTTCTTAAGCATATCAAGCGCTTTCCTTTCAGAATCGGGCCAGATATTGGAGTACCTTTCCTTCTTTGCTCTTGAAACCATAGAAACAGTTTCTTATCATATTTGAAAACACTAGGCTGCTTCAATGTACGGCGCTTTTCATTAGAGCTCGTGAATGCACAATATTCTTCCAATGCAGCCCGATTACGCTTCCAGTCATGAATTGTACTTTTTGGGATACCAGAAATGGTTTCCCCTTCATCCAGCAGCTTCAAAATATCCAGTTTGTCTTTTAAAGAATAACTAACTTCGAGCGTTTATCAGTAAATATCTTAGAAATCCTTTCTTCCACACACACTCTGTACTTGACTGAAAGCATGACGGTGTTGCAATTGGGGGGAGGAAGAAAGGATATGGCGGGGAGGAAGAAGGTACGTACTGTACTGTGAGTAGCCAATAATAATTACCTACCCTACTGTCCGGATGAGAGCTAAGTTAGGTACTGTATAGTGTCGATCTTCTATTTTTGTAAGTTCATTTTGTGTCATACGTTCAACTTGAAAACGGTTTCTCTTTTAATAATGGCCTCAGTGTTCACTCAGTATGAGCCATTTTACACAAAATTAGTATGTAACACACGCATGCACTTTCGCTTAAAGTAACACTCAACAATGCAGCTCCTTCACATAACACGATCATAGAGTGACGTATATCTCGCGATTGAGTCTAAATAGCCCCGCATCCTACTACTGAGACACACTTTTGGTAACATTGCAGTATCACAAGGACTTATAAAATTCAGAAACTTACTTACTAGTCCTACTTACGGGAAATAAAATATATATAAAATGTTGGATAATATAATATTTAGTCTGCACAGACCTTCTCCTGATTCGAACATGGAATCGCGGTACATAACACTTACATCTGTGTCAACGCTAACAAGAATTTATGTCTCTTGCTAGGTATTTCCATAGTTATAAAAGTTGTATCCGATAATGAGATTCAGAAACGCAAGCTATTAAAGTTCTGTAACGATCAATATGTTTGCATTACTGACTGACAGCTAAAAATTATGTCCTGTGGAATTTTATTACGATGTTCAATCCTTCGCTACGTGAAATGTTAGCATAAATCACTACCGATTGAAAACTATAAAAGTAAAATGATTTCAATAAAAATTTTTAATAGAAATAAAGCAGACCTTAGAAAGACATTCTCGTATCTCGATACCCTCATAATATTTGTACTCATCATCGTCATCATCTTCATCATCATCATCATCATCATCACCATCATCATCATTATTATTATGAAGATCTACAAGAAAAGAAAAAAACATGACAGGGGGTTGACAGAATTTCAATGATTGCGCCATTGTCTCTTTTTATTGTTTTTATCACGAGGTATATTATTTATATTATTTAAAATTTTCATTTTATTTGATTTTTGTTACTACGAATATGAGCGAGCTAATGCATAAAAATAAACTTTACCATTTACAATATTATATAAAGTTTATTTTTCAGACTCATAACTTATCTTTTTGTTTTTTTACATTAAAGGCTGGTCCACAATAAATCGGAAACGGAAACGAGAACGGAAATAATGTTAAATTAAGTGTATTTAAATGTGAGCATTCGCAATTAACTATTTCCGTTCTCGTTCTCGTTGTCGTTTCCGTTCCCGGTTTATTGTGAACCAGCCTTAACACGTAACACATTTTACAAGTATTGTATCACTCTGATACATGTAAAATATGTTACACGTTAAAGTTATGAAAAAAAAAAAAACAAAAAAAAAACAACAAAAAATAAGTTATAACACTGAAAAATAAACTTTATACAATATTGCAATTCTATTTATCTGGAACAATAAACATGAATTTTAAATTTTCCATTTTCAGCTGATTCTCCTTTATTACATGGATTCATCCAGTGATGTCATAACTTCTTTCACAGTATCCGGTTAAATGCCGATAATATTGGTTGCTATTATATAAAACTCACGCTTATTCGCTCACAAGTAGATTATGGAACGCTAGAAAGTTGACAGTAAGCACACGCTTTAGCATGTGCAGCATCTAGCGGAGACGTCATGAACTCCGTGTTACGATAAAAAGTGTTAGATTTCTCCAAGTGTGTCTCGAACGAAGATGTATTCACGTATGGATATGTACAAAGAATGGAACATTATAAAATATAGAAATTAATAACATAATCGGAGATGAATAATTTAACAATGGAAGAAGGAAGATCGATAACGAAATGTCAACGAAATTTTTTGTACTGTATACAATATAATATAAAGATTGAATATACGCATGGAAGATGACAGGCACATTCACAGACTGACTGAGATTTTTATTTATTTTATTTTATTGGGTTATTTTACGACGCTGTATCAACATCTAGGTTATTTAGCGTCTGAATGAAATGAAGGTGATAATGCCGGTGAAATGAGTCCGGGGTCCAGCACCGAAAGTTACCCAGCATTTGCTCGTATTGGGTTGAGGGAAAACCCCGGAAAAACCTCAACCAGGTAACTTGCCCCAACAGGGATTCGAACCCGGGCCACCTGGTTTTGCGGCCAGACGCGCTGACCGTTACTCCACAGGTGTGGACACTGACTGAGATAATACAATGATAAGTAGAGGGGAAAACAGAAGTGAGTAGGTGGGAAGCTAGTTGATATATAAATAAACATTTCTATCCTTCATTGTATTTTTTTTATTTTATTGGATTATTTTACGATGCTGTATCAACATCTAGGCTATTTAGCGTCTGAATGATATGAAGGTGATAATGTCGGTGAAATGAGTCCGGGGTCCAGCACCGAAAGTTACCCAGCATTTGCTCGTATTGGGTTGAGGGAAAACCCCGGAAAAACCTCAACCAGGTAACTTGCCCCAACAGGGATTCGAACCCGGGCCACCTGGTTTCGCGGTCAGACGTGCTCACCGTTACTCCACAGGTGTGGACTCCTTCATTGTATAACACACAGCGAGGCATAAGTAGACGAATAGGAAAATAGTAAGAGAAACAAATATACTATATAGGAAGGAAGGGGATCGATGCACCAAAATGCAAGAGGTTATTCTACGTGTTAAATATAACAAAACTTTTATTACACTTTTCCTTTGATGAAGCACCGTTAAGCAGGAAAAACAAAGTCTTTGTCCAATGTTTGCAGCACTCTATTGCGGTAATGGCCCGAGAGAAATGTCTGATTGCTATACAAGCAGATAGGTAAAAATAATCTGAATAGTTAGTGTCTTGAGTCTTTTTTCGCAAATTAAATCGTTTAGCTATGAATTTAAATTGAATAACTTCGAAAATCGTTAAAATAAATCTTGCAACGTAGCGCACTGTTGAGTGTGTGAGACGGAATACAGCAGAGGGGGAGGGAAAGATAAGAGATGGGTGTCCGCTCTTGCAAGAGTTACTGCAGTAGCCATAATGTTGCCAAATGCTTCATAGAAACATAACGATTTCTTCTAAAATGGTGAATGTTAGAAAAAACTTATTTAGATTTCTCAAACCTCTCCTCATAATCTATTACACCACCGGCGTGGCTCAGTCGGTTAAGACGCTTGCCTGCCGATCTGAAGTTGCGCTCGGGCGCGGGCTCGATCCCCGCTTGGGGTGATACCTGGTTGGGTTTTTCCGAGGTTTTCCTCAA
The DNA here is from genome assembly GCF_040183065.1 of Periplaneta americana. Lineage (NCBI taxonomy): Eukaryota > Metazoa > Arthropoda > Insecta > Blattodea > Blattidae > Periplaneta > Periplaneta americana. Next base: position 58,473,240 of record NC_091127.1, on the reverse strand, counting down.
CCGTAAGGTGAATGCCAGGTAATCTATGGCGAATCCTCGATCTCATCTCGCCAAATACCATCTCGCTATCACCAATCTCATCGACGCTAAATAACCTCATAGTTGATAACGCTAAATAACCTCGTAGTTGATACAGCTTCGTTAAATAACCCACTAAAAATGATCTATTACCAGTTTCATTTTGGTGCAGAGGTTACTTTCCTCTCTGTATAATGTGGATATATGAAGAAGTACAGTTGTATGAATGGCATACACTGTATACAGATGGATGTATACAAGTGAACAAAACAAACATATGCAATAAGGCAAAAACTTATTTCCGTTAAATAATAATTTAATACAGGCATAATACATTTTAGTTTTGAACTCATTTGAGACAGAATGATAGTAGAAGATTACAGGGCAGCAAAGGATCTACACGTCCCGTCAGTTCGTTGGCACATAAAGAGAAATAAGTTTTATCGCGCCTGTAGACTCTCATTCAGAAAGCAGCCTGCGAAAGTTATCGTTGTTTCATGACATTTACACCTTGTATACTACTAATCCGTGAAATTCCACCTAAGTTACGAGGTGGATACGTACTTCCAGCGATCCTTTGCTTTGATATTCGATCCTTAATCTCCTTATTTATTGCCTTCTTGTAATTCTCCATTCAGCTAGCAGTTGAATGGGATACGCCACTGGAATAGGGAGGATTTGCGATTTAGATGTCGCGCTCGCTCGGAGTATGAATGCGATACTGGTTAACCTTCGCAGCTCCTAGTGGCGCCTTCTGGTCGCTTGGTTAGGCCTATAGCGAATTGACAGTCGTCCATTGTAGGATCTACGTCAGAGGTTGCTAGGTTCGCAAGCAATTACACGAGCACTTAAAGCTGATAGACCTGAGTTTAAGTCCTGATTTCTATTCCAATTAATCAATATTTATGCTGATCATCGGATTTTATTTAGTCTATATTTACAAATTATTTTCGAGTTGGGTATATTTCCGAAATTATTTAATTTATCAATCACCATATCTATTCATCTTTATAATATTCAGTGTATATTATTTATTTTCAATACATTTTTAACGTTTTGATAGCTACCACATCTTGTCGCAGAATATTATTTTCTTTTAATTTCATTAGATATTTTTCTAACATTAATTTAGATTTTCTTTTTTTGTTCATTTGAATTGTTTAGGATGCCGATATTTTAAATCCAAAATTTAAACGGATATAATTTCGATATACTACCGTATGTATGTATGTATGTATGTATGTATGTATGTATGTATGTATGTATGTATGTATGTATGTATGTATGTATGTATGTATGTATGTATGTATGTAGGCCTATATGTGTGTATGTATGTATATGTGTGTATGTATGTATGTATGTATGTATGTATGTATGTACTGTATGTAGGTGCCTATATGTATGCATGCATGCATGCATGTAGGCGTACGTACATGTTGTATGGTTGGAATTAAATTAAAATTATGGTTTATTTAACGACGCTCGCAACTACAGAGGTTATATCAGCGTCGCCGGATGTGCCGGAATTTTGTCCCGCAGGAGTTCTTTTACATGCCAGTAAATCTACTGACATGAGCCTGTCGCATTTAAGCACACTTAAATGCCATCGACCTGGCCCGGGATCGAACCCGCAACCTTGGACATAGATGATCAGCGCTATACCAACTCGCCAACCAGGTCGACTCCAAAATTTGAACGGATATAATTTCGATATATTACCGTATGTATGTATGTATGTATGTATGTATGTATGTATGTATGTATGTATGTATGTATGTATGTATGTATGTATGTATGTATGTATGCATGCATGCATGCATGCATGTAATGTATGATGTATGGTTGAAATTAAATTAAAATTACGGTTTATTTAACGACGCTCGCAACTGCAGAGGTTATATCAGCGTTGCCGGCGTGCCTGAATTTTTGTCCCGCAGGAGTTCTTTTACATGCCAGTAAATCTACTGACATGAGCCTGTCGCATTTAAACACACTTAAATGCCATCGACCTCGGCCGGGATCGAACCCACAACCTCGAGCATAGAAGGCCAGCGCTATACCAACTACGCTACCAAGGGCGACTGTATGGTTGGATGGTTGGGGAAAGATGAAGAGAGAATCATATTTTAAAATGTGCCTAATATTTTTAATTTCTGAATGTATAAGAATTTATATATTTCATTTGAGGAATGGAAGCAGTGTAATGTTTCTTTTGTAACAGCCTGTACTCATGTGTTAGAAGTCTGCACGTGTTCAGGCCGCCACTTGGAGAAATATGAATAACATACTGCAAAACAATGCAGAAAAAAGAAAAGTGATTCCGGTATAACACGCATTGTTTCTTCACCTGACATAATTAGGAACATTAAATCCAGATGTTTGAGATGGGCAGGGCACGTAGCACGTATGGGCGAACCCAGAAATGCATATAGTGTATTAGTTGGGAGGCCGGAGGGAAAAAGACCTTTGGGGAGGCCGAGACGTAGATGGGAACATATTAAAATGGATTTCAGGGAGGTGGGATATGATGGTAGAGACTGGATTAATCTTGCTCAGGATAGGGACCAATTGCGGGCTTATGTGACGGCGGCAATGAACTTCCGGGTTCCTTAAAAGTAAGTAAGTAAGTAAGATTCCGGTATAATGTGTAAACTTAAAGACGAGATTAAATAAAATAATCAGAGTTTATATTTCATATGATATCTTCAAGAAGGCAAGCTTTATATAAAAACGTTTCTGTTAGCACTGTTACGTAGTTTTATTGATGTATGCATGTGTTTCTATACGAGAAAGAAAAAGAGGGAGATTGTTTTAAGTTATGCCCTATATTATTATAATTTGTAGTAGACCTACAGTTCAAGTCCTATACAACTCGGTCTGAAACATCGCGGATGTGGATGTAACATTGCAAGAAACATGCCCTCGAAAATACCTTTAAGCAGCAGTGGCGAAAATGTAATTGTGCGCCGAGCTACTGTGTAACCGCAACGTGCATAGCACCTATGGAGGGAGGCGGACACCCGAAGGGGATGTAAAGCAACTGACTTATTAACGGATTTTCATTTTCCTTACGTCAAGCACTTAAATATAATTTTATACAGTACAAGACTAGAAACTAATGTTTAGTACGTGTAACGAAGAAAGAAATGAACAATATCACAACCTAAAATTAACTGTCTTCAGAATGTCTCTGCGACAAAATTTCAAAATCAGGAATTATGTCACTTACTGCCAGTCGTAGTTGATCACGAAGGTATTTGTCCGTCAGTCGTGATCTAAATTTGGTTTTTACTATTTTAATTGTTGAGAATAATTTTTCATAAACCTAAGTTGTAGCGAACATGGCTTCAACAGAGCAAGCGAAAGAACGAAGCTTCGGATATTTATTTTTTGACAAAGATTTGAAAGTTCAACATTTGTCAAGTTCTTACATCTAGCTTTCATTTGACATCACATAGTAAATCAGTGAGTTCAAATTGAAGAACTAACCGCATTATTCGTACATCTGCTGAAAAAGGGTCGACGTACGATGATGATGATGATGATAACAACAATAACACTTAACCTTTTAATGTTTCATCAGTAACATGTAGTATAATGCCGTTTTATGTTATACAACCGTTTTCCTCGCAATACTTGTGAACAAATCATATGCACATTTAATATTCTCATCATATTGACAGCAAAAAAATGCTTCCTTCCATTCTACTTGGAACTTTCGTACATGGTTTCGAGAGAGACATATGCCACTCGCAGGTCAGAGACAAATACAAATGAAACGGAGTTTGGCTTCAGTGAGTGAGAGGGTGGGGGTTGGCGGAGGTTAGAAGCAAACGAAATGGACAGCTATCACTGCGAGCCACAATGTCTCGCGAGTCACGTTCTCGCCACGGCTGCCTTAAAGTAATCATATTCCGATATACTATACCACGGTCAACGTATAACGGGGGGAGGAGGTTTTGCTTCCTCCCCCCTCCAAGAAAACGGTTCTCTCTCCGCTTATGTTGATGATTAATTATGTGCAGACGATTCCAATCAACCCTCCGTCCGCACATTCACGAGACATGAAACAACAGTTTGTCTGCTTTTTCCATCAAACGTATAATAGAACATACGAGTATCAACGATTGAACCCTGGCGCTCTCTGCTCAGAATCTTTCAGCTGATGGACCTGCTGTTGGGTAATTAATGGGATAATGTACTGTGAAATGCATTAAAGGAAGATGGTGTTTGAAGCAGGGCAGCGTCTGGCAGCCTGCAACACTCCACTTCAAATTGACAGAAGCTTTGTTCGCCGGTACCAGATGTTGCGAGGGCCAACTTAGGCATGTGATAATGGAGCTTTGATATTGCAAACTATGTGGCGCATACAACTGTCGCTTTGCTGCGTATCCACTTGACTTCAGTAAAACAAAATGCATATGAATTATGTTGTGATAAACGTCATGTAGAGAGAGTATGGACTCACTGATTAACATATGTTAAAATAGCATCCCCTTATATTCGTTTCCTTTAGAAAAATCCTTTGAAGTGTGCTTGATTACTTACACCAGCGACCGCGAGATGGCAGTCAAGTATTTATCCTCCGTTACCCCTCCTACCACTCTCTCAAACTCAACCCCCTACGTAACATTAAATAGTTTTGAAGCAATCAGTGATGTACTCCGTTACCTAAGGAATATGGCACAGAAAAAGAAAATATTCTTTCCGTTAGGAATGGGAATTAGATTATTTTTGTGTTGAACAAAATGAAAAAGCATACCAAGAAGTTTGGAAAAAGTATAATTTCAGGTGTTATTTATGAAATGTCATTTCTGTAGAATTATTGTAACTCTAATAAAATAAACATGTAATATTTTATTTATTTTTATTGCTAGTGAGTTTGAAATGAATACAAGTTAATACAATGTAAGATAAACTAGCCCACTCCTGAATGAGTAAGACTCGTGCTCAGGAGGGGATTCCAGTACAGACAAAAATAAAATTAAAATTGAGAGTGAATACAGATTAAAAAGTGTTTATTATTTTTAAACCCAAACTATAAATCCAATACAATTTTTTATTTATTTTTTTATTAATTTGGATAGGATTCGTGGTTAAAATATTATTAGAATAAAATTAGTTTAATAATCTGGGATCTTGACTCATGCTATGATAAAAAGCTACACTGGTTTTACATTTAGGTTCAGACAAACGCAGAGAATTCGTATTTTTACTTCTATATTTATGTATATATCTTTCAAAGTTATTAAAATTTCTGTGAAAATATTTTAATAAAATAAAATAATAAATTTGTTTAATGTTGAAAACTTTGAAATGTTTAAACAACAATTCAGTTGAGTAATCTTTCTGCTTTTTTAAACAAATTTTAATACTTTTTTCTGTAGAAAAATTAACGGATATAGGTTGGATTTGTAAGTTCCACTCCAACCTATAATATCATACAAAAATATAGATTGAAATAATGCTAAATAAATTGTACGTAAACAGTTAATTGACAAAATATTTCTTAGAACAACAAAGTAATATAATGTTTTTCGTAATTTATTACAAATATAATGAATATGATTATTCCATTTTAAATGATCATCAATAATTATACCTAAGTATTTAACCTTCTTAACTTCATAAATAACTGAACAATTGCAATTTATATGGGAACAATCAAAATAATGCATTTGAATTTGTAGTATAGATGAAATTGGTTTATTACCTTTATTATTTAAAGAAAATGGGATAGCTATTGTTTCATCTTTATTAATTACAAGTGAATTTAAATCGAACCATTTTTTTATTAATTTTAATAATTAATAATAATAATAATAATAAATTACGGAATTAACTTATTAGTTAATATTTAGCTGCGTCAAATGATTGTTTACTAATAAATTTAATGATCAGCGTAATGTAATTCTATACGACTTTGTATCAACACAAGAATTTGTTATCTATTATAGGGTACGAGAGAAAGTAGTTGTTAGAAAGTCTAAAACGGCAAACACTGAAAAAAATCGCACAAGATAGTGAACAAACCACAGCACAAAAATTGGTTCGTGGCAACTACCGCATTTCAAAATACAATGCGGATAGAATGAAACCATTCGCAATGGAGGAGAATGTTAAAGATTTTAGTTTTAGCTGCAGATGTTTGCCCTAACATAGTCGAACAATTCAGTTACCTCACACAGTTGCGGGCAGAATAAGTACAGCTAATAAAGATATTGCTCAATTAGTCATATTAAATATAATTAACTTTTCGGATCATAATGCTACGCCACTAATGCAGACTGTGACTGTGCTGAAGTCGAGCGGCCGTTCATTGACTTAGTGTTGTCACAGTCTAGTATATACAGTCACGAAGCTCAATATGTAATAAATATGCATCCATAGATAGTTGCTAACCACTAGGATCGCTACTATCGCCTCATTACAGACCATGCGAAATAGCACCTGCACAGTCTATTGTTCCTAGCAACCTCAACAACTCAAGCTTCGTGACTGTATATACTACACTGTGATGATGTGTACACGAACAAAAAGTGGAGTGAAGTTGGCACTGTTTCTCCCCTTCAGTATGAGCTTCCGACCCCTGACTTACACACATAGAGCAAGTGGCTAGATTAATAGAATCGCCAACAATTTTTTAATAATTTATTTTAGTTCTACAATTAGTACAATTTCATATTTAAAAATACAACTACATTATCTCGACTACATTTTCAGAAATCATTTTGAACAATATTTATATTTTCAGTTTACAAAATAACAGTATAGTGCAGTAGTGTCAGAGTTGTAAGCCCCAAAATCGGTTGTGGAGCTAGATCGGAGCTTGAACTTGCTTATGCCTGTGGAAACACCGGAGCACGCAACCAGTCTAGTGGAGCGCTCCGCTCCGTTTAGTCCCTGTCTGACATCGCTGGTATAGTGTATAGGCTATTTAAGCTCATGTGAAGTCCTTAAATTTTATAGGTCCTACTTTTGCTTTAATAACGTCCTCAAGTCTGTGTAGCATATTCTCAATCACTTTGGTTTGGTTGCAACATCCTGTTTAGCCCTTTAGTTTTCAACCAGTTCCCACTAATTATCGATTGGGTTCAAATCCGGAAAATTTCAGGACCAAGGCAAAAAAAAAAAAAAGATATGTTTTTCTAGCAGAAATGTTTTCGCTCTTTTAAAGATGTGATAAGGTGCCCCATCATGCATAACTGTCATTTTGTAATCTGAAGATGTAAATATCATTCAATAGGCCTGTGTATTCGGAAAATGCAGTAGACATAATATAGGTGAGAGTCGGGTAGTTTCGGACATCGAGTAATATCGGACAGTGAGTTTCTTTCATCTACCACACGATGATAGTACCTGATTGACATGGTTACGTTTCTGTGATGTCGCATAGAGAAACGTAACCATGTCATTCAGGTACTACCATATGGTGGTAGATGAAAGAAACGCACTGTCCGATACCACCCGATGTCCGATACTACCCGCCTCTCCCCTAGTTGTATTTTTATACTATACAGTATAAAATTTTAGTAAATGTACAATTAAAATTAAATATTTTAAAAATTGTAGGTGATTGTACACCGTGTCCTGCTTAGAGGGATCGAGAAATAAGTGCTAATTTAAAGTACAAATAATGGTTTTATAACATAACTTTTTAATAACTTGATGTAAAAACTCTCCGAGTTTCGGAGAATGGTCAGTGCAACTCGATGTGTGCGCCTCGAGCTACCCTGAAGACATCCAAAAGGTACTCAACCTTCTGCCAAGTGTTCCATAACATTTGTGGAGTGATTAGCGCAGCTGAATTTATAATGCGTTGTCTCAGTTTTTCCAAAGTGTCAACTATATCACGTTGGTACACAACACTTGTCACAAAGCCCCAGAGGAAGGTCAATGGGCGTCAAGTCAGTTGACCTAGGTGGCAAGGAAAGGGTTCTCCTCTTTCGATCAACCTATTGGGAAAGTTTGCATTCAAGAAGCCACACACTGCTCCATAGTAATGGGGTGGAGCCTCATGTTGCTGAAAAACCGATTCTGGGAGGAGTTGATCAACAAAATAAGTTCTGCAATATGTCCAGTTATACATTCCCCGTGACTTGCCTCGATGAAGAAGAATGGTCCAATGACGGAAATTGGAATGTTGTACTGAATGGCGCCAGGCTTGTTTCCACGATAAACGTTAGTGCGCATGCGCATGAACATGCAACTGTTTTTAAACTATTGGTGCATAAACTTGGACAGTTTCTCCATCTTGTCAGATGTAAATCACAACGATTTCTTCATCTGATTTTAAATGGTGAGCATTTATTTCTCGATCCCTCTAAGCGGTACATGGTGTTAATGTGGCCAGGTAATACTGTTAGTCTATTTTGAATGAATCTTCGATATCGTACTATAACCCGCAGTTATAGTAGAATGAAACTCAAGAAGACCATCAGAATCTTCCTCCATAATCTATTAGTTAACTTGGGTACACTGTTCTGAATTTGTGCAATAGTCTTTGTTTGGTATAATTCGTTTAATGCCATCTTTTTTTTTTTTTTTTTTGCTTCTCATTTTGTATACAGTATATATTTTAACTCGTCTAAAATTTCCTCGTTTATTCTGTGATCCTGAAACTTAAAACCAGCAATTTGCTCTTATGAATTTCATTTCCGATTCATCCTGACTGCCTAAGACTCATTTCCATGTACTGACAAACAAGTGAAAGCGGAGGAATATATTACGCAGGATATTGTTAGTAGGGCCTATTTGTATTTTGAGAAAAACTGTTAAATAAATAAATATCTGATTCTGAGAAAGTGTCTTTCTGTCTACAGGAAACAATAATGATATCCCGGTCGTCCCATCAGACAAAGGTAACGCCAGAGTTAATTTCAATATTAATTTATTCTTACGCTGAAATAGTAGGCCTATATTATGATACAAGATTTTGTAATGCACTTCACAAACGTGTAATGTACAGTATTTTTTGCACGAATAGTATATATTGAAAATAATATTGTTAAAAATCTTACTATACAGTACGTACGTTACATTATGAACAGCTAACTGAAGGTTAGCAGTATGGTCAACGTACAAACTTCACCATCGACTTCAATGTGAAGGAGTAAAAATGATTCAGATACGCAAAAATGGATTTTTAACTGCCTAGTCGTGGAAGTAGTGTAGGGGTAGAGACCGGATGGAGAATGGTGATCTCAGGCTACGCTCGGAATTGGGTTAGAATCTCGTTTAGATTTTCTTCAAATTTTCCCCAGTTTGGAATGAATATAAAGTAATCCCCTAGCACAACGTTTCTCAAACTACGGTCCGCGGACCACCTGTTGTCCTCGAAGTCTGCCCTTGTGATCCTTCAAAAAAGGCAGAAGAAAAAATAAAATTCAAACGAAATTTATTACCCTATCCGACTACTGACTTCCCACTCTATTCTAAACAACAAAAGAGGGATTTAAAGCACTATGAACGTGGTGTTTCTCGCCATCTCTTCCTTGCACATCTAGCGCCGCCCTTGTAACCCAGCCAGGGACCACCCTAATTCATAACAGAGGACCGAATCTTTTCATGTATTTATGACTTTCTTAATAGTTTTGCCGACACCCAGTCTGCACATTGAAATGGTTACGTACTGTACGTCGTACACCAATACTATAACTCTGAGATCACAATTTGAAGCTTATTTTCCGAGAAAATATGATGAATTTTCATGGGTTCATGATCACTTTCATTGCGATATTGAAACTAACAAACTTTCATCGAGTGAAAGAGAACAGTTAATTGAACTCTCAAATGAGACCGGACTAAAATGAAATTCCAAACGGAAGGAATGGTTAATTTCTGGACTGCATCACAAGTGAAACGTACTGTACAATGGTGCTTGAGAGATTATAATTCAGTTTGCTTCTACGTATTTGTGTGAGAAAGGGTCTTCATCACTAACTCTAATAAAAACAAAGTAGGCTACCGAAATCGACTCGATGTATGTGACAAACTCCGATTTAAGCTTACCAGCATGCGTCCAAATACAGAACAACTGTGGAAGAATCGGCAAGCTCATCCATCTCATTAATGTGAGAACCAATATTTATTTATTTTTTTAGTTAATAAGTTAAAAATTATCCAAACTCTAATAGCCTTGATTTATTAAAGAAACAAAAATGAATTTTCTTCTATTAACATTAGCTTAATTAGTTAATACTAATACAAAATTAATTTAATTTAATTAATTTTAATTATACATCTTGATTATACAACTTTTAACACTATATCATTTCGGAAAACGTATTATTACATAGGACAGACAGGCTGATCATTTCAAGCACGTTACAAAGAACACATCACAGCTATAACAAAATTACAAAACACATTCACATATGCAGAACACATCACAAATGCTAACCACACCTAAAGAGACATCAACACAGAAATGGAAATTCTACACATCCGATCAAAAAGCCAGAAACTAAACACACTAGAACAATACGAAATATACAGACACACAAAAACACATCCAAATGAAATTCTCAACACACAACTCAATTTCAGAGCACACACACTACACAAACACACCCTCACAGGAAACAAAACAAAAAAGGGCCAAGACCAGCAACGACCAGTTCTGAAGATGGGCAATAGCAAGCTGAAACATGTTAACAAGGTAATATAAAATTTAACACGTGAAATACAATACATTTTCCGAAGTAATTTTAATTAATTAATTCTACTTTAAAATATAAGTATATTAGTATTAAGATATGCTACAAAAATGATAAATTTGTTTCGAAGGGAAAAAGAGTAAGGTGGTCCGCGGAACTGTTTTGACTTAAAAAAGTGGTCCCCATTTCAAAAAAGTTTGAGAAACGCTGCCTAGCAAATCATCGGATTCATCTTGCAAAAAATAGATCTCACAATCAACAATTAAATTCTACTGACGCTAGGTAATCTCAAGTAGTTAATACAAAATCGTTAAAATATTAACTCTAATGTTTGTTGTACTGCCAAACTTCACACCTGAAAGTAAATGTAGAAAATGTGCTAGTTGTAAAAGTAAAATTTAGACATTTGTAAAACTACTTCTTCATTGTGGAACGGAACTTCTGTAAGCTGTACAAAATTTCATTTGTAAAATGTTTACTTTCTTTGTAAAGTTCAACTTCACAAATTCAGACTGTGAAACAGGAGTTTCAATTTACTTATTGCAAAGCAAATACTGCGAAACAGGCTTCAGCGTGGAAAACTGATACTCCAGTCGTTCAGCTGACGATGAAACCATCTTAGAAACAGTAAACGATACAATCCATTAATTCATTAAAACTTTCGTTTATTTATTATTGTTGATCCACAGACTCTTTTACTTTAATGTCCAGCCCCTCGTTTAGCCCAGCAATATATTAATAACATCGCCATAGCCATCAGCGTTTTCGTCTCCCTCTCCACTGCTTGGAATTATGAGGAAAGCCTTCATCAAAGGCATTGTCCTTATGGCCGGTTTGCATTAGTCTGGACCGTTTTCTTTTTGTGGACTCCACCGACAATAATTAAGATCTCTAACACTTTCATAATCTGTTAATCAAAACTCCCTAATAGGAAAGTTACTCCGTTGATGGAAAAATTGCTCGTTTGTCTTTTAAACCGCTTTCACTCTTGCAGTTATGCTGGTAATTAAGGCTGAAAAAAAACGTGCAGTATAATTGCTTCCAAGTTTACGTCGCTCCATGTTGAGAGAGTCAATAAGACATAACAGGGCCTTAACATTAAATGCAAGAGTGTGATACCTTTTTATTTATTTTTTAAATTAAAAGTATAGTAGATATTTTGCTTGTTCCGGCTTCACACAACCAGGCATCGTTTTGTATAATTTTATCCAGTTCTGTCAAGTCTTACATTAATATAAGCCAATTTACGCCTAATTTTCTCGAAATTCAATAACTTTCTCATTCAGTTGACGATTCAACTTATACGATGAATTTTCGACATTGGCCAATAACGTTTCAGAACCGCCTTAAAATCAATAACCACAGTTATGTCTCTTGATAAGGCGCCTCGTACAATTCTGGACATGTAAATGCATTATTATGCAGTGATTAATAACATTAATACTGCATATAATATACAGCGGGCCAAAAAAGACACATAATTAGAAATACTCTATTTTCTGAAATAGCCTACATAAATTAAATTATAGTGAATACACTGTTGGAAAGAGAGGACTTTAAAGATGAGCCTGACTTTTTATTATGTTTTTTGAGGCTCAATTAAACTTTTATGGAGGTCAATATACAAGGACGCGAAAAATGTTGACTTTGAAGATAATTTATTACTTCAAAATGCAAAAACTGAATATTGTAAATTAATAATAATTAATGATTTTTCAAATAATCAAAATTAAAAATGATGCTCTATGTGACCGCCATTTGCCCGCACAACCATTCGTAGGCGTCTTCTTCATTGTCCCATACCACTGGATCTGTCTTTGATCAAGCTGGTTCCAACATTCAAGAAGCCGTTATCTTAAATGTACAATATTACGAATTCTTGTTTTGTAGTAAACTGCTTTTTGTATTTGATTCCATACAAAACAATCCATAGGATTAAGATCTCGTTTGAAACTCCACCGGAAACCATCAGATAATCTGAGAAATGCTATCTTTCATGTAATTATTTCTCAGGAGGGATATCATGTACGTATCTTGCTAATCAATTGTTGTACATTCTCGCTGAGCGTAGTTCCTTACAATTTGACGGGCAGATAAATTACCATATTGGTCCAAATGTTTAATGGAAATCTTGTCTTCGTTCGTAAGCGACCCATATTTACAAAATGAGAACTCAAAATAGAAGAAAACAAATGATGATAGCAAACAAAAGGCTTGGCCTGCTGAACTCGTAAAACCATAATGCTTAGTTCGGCATAAACGATCGATTTTGTACTGCCTTTAAAAAAAAAAAAAAAATAAAAAAAAAAAAAAAAAAATAAAAAAAAAAAAAAATAAAAAAAAATAAATAAATAAATAAATAAATAAAAAAAAATGTTTAATAAATAATAAAAAATTAAATATTATAGTGATTTCCCGGTCTACAAGGACTGTGAAATTTGCCTGTGAAATAAACTTTAAAGTGAAATCATTAGCTATTGGAATATAACCATTTCAATTTTGTGCCTTTTATTACGAGTAATAAAAATGACAGGTCACGCCAATGCAGCATCACTGAAATCCTATCTGTAGATAAGTAAACAGCAACATTCATCGATCGCAGAGAAATTACGAAATCCTATCCATCCCACGCTACTCTCTTTACGTCCAGCTCAGTCCAGTCCACTTCAGTGTAAAAACTTTGAAAATTGCTTTCAATAACTACTGTAACTTGAAATAATAAATACATGTCTGTAAAAACCTTTGTGTTTTTATTCTGTTAATGTGACATTTCAGCTCAACTTACTTTTAATGTTAAGTATTTTTGTTTCGTATTTCCGCTCTGAGCAGTTGACAGTACCACCTTACTTTGTTTCCTAAAAAGGAAGAACTTTTGTTTGAACGTCTAATCTGTTTGTTTATTATGTTTAGGCCTGTTATATGTATGCTACTATCCTTCCTATACTTAATTTCCCTTTTTTGTTCGTTCCCAACATTTCTCTTTTGTGGTCTGTTTTTGTTTTCACTTGTGTGTTATCCTTTGTCCAATGAGGTAATCCCGTTATTGGGAAAGCTGAAAGAATGTCTTTCTTATTATTAGTATGCCGTGTTAGATAGAAGTTAGTTTTTGAACTTCATTAGAAGGAAATTTTTTTGAACTTCATTAGAAGGAAACATAATGATGTTTTATTGCTGCTTTTTAAATAATTATTATCATTTACGTAAGTAGTTCGGTTTTGCAGGTTAGTTAATTTTATTCGTTGTTTAATCTTGTTAAATTGCACTCGTGGTTTAATCACAGTCTAGTATATACGGTCACGAAGCTTGAGTTGTGAGGGTGCTTAGAACAAACTGTGCCGGTTGTATTTCGCATTATCTATAATGAGGCGATATTAGCGATCCTAGTGGTTAGCAACTATCTATGGATGCATATTTACTACGTATTGAGCTTCGTGACTGTATATACTAGACTGTGGTTTAATCTTATTAGCATAATTAATGACAAATTCTTTTTACTATCCTCATTTATATATAATATGAAGGATGCACTGGGAGGAATAGTGAATGGAAGAAAAGTTCGGGGCAGAAGAAGATACCAGATTATATACGACATTAAGATTTATCATAGGAAAGACTGGAGAATCATGGGTTTCAAGTGAAAAACTTGGCCTTGGGCAGAAAACTAAGAATGAACGAACGTACAATATTCAAAGTAACATAAGATTGTACTTAATATCTATTAAATTTATTAGAAAATTTGTTTTTCTCAAACAGTTACCTTTGTACACCAGAAATAAAGTTATGAAATAACAGTTCCGGAAAACGTTCCAATTATTTCTTCCCTGATACCCAAAGTGTCTGAGCAAAGTGTAACAAATTTTTGTGTGGCCAATGTTCTGAAATAATAATATATGTATGTGTGTGCAAGATATGATTATAATAATTAATAGCCGATAGCTACATTTAGAAAACAAAATATATATTTGTGCGAGATCGTGCGTATTTGCTTGGTTTCCGCACAAAACCAATCCGCGGAAAGTGTGAAATTCCACATTCAGTATTCCCAACCTAACACACATAACAATTTCCCTCTTCTTACCGCTTAAGTGACATATTGATTTTACTGCTTTAGGCTTTTAACATATTATTTTTAGAGACGTTGAATATAATAATTATTATAAATTGGAAACTTACCACTGCAATTTCACCTAAATTGCACCGTTAATTATTGTTTTTAAATATTTGCAAAAATTAAGTAAACTCTACAACTCCACTAAAGTTACTGCATTCGTGATGCAAGTAACATTAAGGAAGCCGTGAAAAAATCAACAAGATTCCATATGCCGACGTTATTACTGCAATATGTTATATAAATAATATTGTTACAATATTAAAATTAAAAATAAATCATTACATAACCTTACCGTTTGTTTTAAGTTCGCATTTATAGACCGGGGGAAAAAAAAGACAGACGTATATCACGGCCTGCTGGAGTATAGTAAACACAGAACAATTTAAAGCAACAATGTTGAAGATAGATATTTTTGTTTTGCAAATTTGCCGTCATTGAACGGAAACCAAGATGGAGATTTCATTGCAACTAACTAGAAATTCGTCTTTCAGGTATGTAATAAACGATCTTCGCACAAAATAAAGTACGATACACGAGCGGTATGTTTTCTTTCAATTCTCGGAAATTAAAAAAGCTCAACTACGTTTCGGTTTTTCAAACTTTTCCTCGAACATGAAAACTTCAACATACCGCTCTTGTAACGCATATTACTATTCCGAAATATATAATGTAAAATCGAGTGAACATTAACAATTCATTGCACATGATGTTAAGAACAGAATTGCATGTGAGAAATGGTAGAATTAATATGCTAATAGTTATAGCCTACACAGTTAATAAAACAATTTCTTTCATTCTTAGCATAACAATTTTTTTTCTTAGAAGAGTGTATACCGGTCTCAAATTATTTTCTGAAATTAAGTCTCAGTTACTTGAAAGATTTGTCATATCGAAAACTAGAATTCGAATTTAGGCGAGAGCAAAAAAAAACTACTGTACTGCAGGAAACTCCTAAATAAAAAAGAAATAACTTATGATACATTTACATATAAATACACTGTATAACATTCGGGAAATCTCCCGTTGAATAGGCTACAGATCTGAAAGTAGCACTTGGCCCCAAATCGGAACAACTTCAAAGTCTATGTAAAAAACCGAAACTTTGGCAACTACTGCTCTAAATTAAAACAGCAATTAAAAGAAAAGCAATAAACGGAGACCAAGGTCTTTAATAAATGGTTCGCGATAAAACTCTAAGTTGGGGGTGGAGTTCAAATCTTGAAAATCTGCCAGAATGAGAAGCAATAACGCTGGCAAGGTCCTCCATGGCACAATGTTTAAACCTGATTAATCGGGTCATTAATTAAACGTAATGAGTCGAGAGTTTACAAGCCGTGGGACCCGCAGGGTGCCTCCGGATGACACCGCCACAAATCATCTCACGTGTCATTATTTGAGCCGCTTCTCATTTTGAAATGGTAAAGTGTGTAACGGACTTCTTACACAGATAGATGTCATCTTGGTGGGGTGTCGTTTGACGTGTTTTGGATGTAACACCAGTACCACAGAACTACCGCGTTTAGTACGCTTTATTGAAGGGTAACACGTTCCAAAGTGTAATACTCTTCCAGCTGAATGAAAAATGATTTTTCTCTGTTTCACATTGCAGCAATTTAAATTAAATTTGTATTTGAAAGAGATTGCAGGTATTTGGACAGGTTTTCTCGTAATATTCCCGTTAGTTAGTTAAAAAGAATTCGAAATTTCCTTCCGTTGCTTCTCAAGAAGAATTTAGTGCAGTCGCTTTTGATGCCTCATTTTGATTACTGTGACACTCTCTACACTGACCTTAACATGAGACTGACAGACAGACTACAGCGTGTTTATAATGTATGTGTTCGATTTATTTGCAACGTCCGTAGATCTGACCGTATCACACCTTCACTAAATATGCTGTCCTGGGCACGTCTCAAAGAGCGAAGAACTATTCACTCTCTCACTTTACTCTTCAATATTCTTCAAACCCCTAACCCTAGCTACTTAGCTTCTCGTTTTCAACATTTGTCCTCATATCAAGAAATAGATACTCGCTCACAACACCATATCACATTCTCCATTCCTAAACACAGAACATCCTTCTACTCTTCATCTTTCACGGTCTCTGCAGTTCATCCTTGCAACTCTCTACTACAACATATCCTCATATCAAGAAATAGATACTCGTTCACAACACCATACCACATTCTCCATTCCTAAACACAGAACATCCTTCTACTCTTCATCTTTCACGGTCTCTGCAGTTCATCCTTGCAACTCTCTACTACAACATGTCAGAGACTGTCGGACATTGTCTAGTTTCAAAACTATATTATAATTGCACTTTTTCAATTCAGATTCCTTTCAGTTATAAGCCATTTTCTCTGCGATAGTTTTGTAAAAATTTAGACTATATATTTCTTTCCTTCCTTTCCCCTTTTTGTTCTCTTTATCAGCCGAGGAATTTATTATCATAGCCTTTTTATTGTGAATTTTATTTAATATTCGTATTTCTTTTCTTTTTTATTATTATTTTATTACATTCCATTTTGTTATATTCTACCTTACGTTTTCCATATAAACCATTTGTACTAAATGAGTTGCTTTTAGTAGCCTATATTCCAATGTATTTTACTTTCTTTTTTCTATTATTGTATTATTTTCATGTTGTTGAGTGTCGATTTCATTATTCTGTTATTATTATTATTATTATTATTATTATTATTATTATTATTATTATTTTTGTAATATGTTAGTATTCTGTTCTTTAACTTTTTGTTAAATTTTAACTGCCTGTATACTTTGTGACCTGGTAGAGTGTAAGAGAAGGCCCTATGGGCTTAGCTCTGCCAGTATAAATAAAGAATTATTATTATTATTATTATTATTATTATTATTATTATTATTATTATTATTATTATTATTATTATTATTAGTTTTGCCAAGAATCGGTCATTTTTCAATCATTCACCACAGCTCATGACCCTCATACTCAAAAATATCTGCACATATGACACCAAGATAGCCTTGATCATACTGTGCCCCGATCATTTTACTTTTCTTCTTATTCTTCTACATATCCTCAACCTCAACCTCATCTTCATAGTCATTAATCTGAATATTCTTTTTTTTCCCCTCCCGTTAACGTCATCGTCGTCAAAATGAGTGGCAAAATGTAGTGTTTTCAGACGAGTCCCGCTTCAATTTGTCGTACAATGATGGCCGCATACGTGTTAGCCGCTACCGTGGTGAACGCAATCTGAGAACCTGCATTATTGAGCGGCATAGCGGACAAACGCCTAGTGTGATGGTTTTGGGCACCACTGTATACAATATGCGATCTCGCCTATGTATGCATTGCAATCTGAACAGCAACCACTACATTATGGAGGTTTTAGAGCCCGAGGTAGTGCCCCTCCATCAGGCAACTCCATTTCAGCTGGACACTGCCCGGCCATATGTGGTGAGGATTGTGCAAGCCTTTTTCGAAGAACGACGGGTATCACTGCTTCCCTGGCCTGCACGTTCGCCAGACTTGTCTGGGTTATGCTTGGTCGGCAACTTGTTCGTCATGGTCTCTAGCACCTACTCTTTACGCCTTGTGGACTCGCATACAAACTACGTGGAGGGAGATTCCCCAGGAACATATCCAGACCCTCTTTGATTCCATGCCACGATGCTTAGAGGCTCTGATTGCAGCGCACGGAGACTTCACACCTTACTGAAATCTCACGGTCAGAGATCAGGTACAGTTCTGTAATTCTAATCATTTGTGTATTGTCATATACCTAATCTGTGGTATCAATTCTGCAGTGCTTGGGAAAAGTGGTATAAGTCAGTTTCCACAAACATTTTTTAATAATTTATTGACAATTTACGAAACATCTGCTCGCTTGGGAAAAGTGACATAAGTATTTCTCCCATTACAATAATTCATACAGAACAAAATCAAATCGACATAAACCAGTGTGAAGACAGTTTTTTTTCCTTCTCCTGTAAAATTAATATTTTTTACTTGTGCTACTTTTCCCGAGCACTACGGAATTTCATTTTTCACATGTATACTTCTTGGTGCTGCAATTTCCACCCACATTAGTGTATTTCACAACATCTGAAATTGAATTTTGAACTTTCATTCCCCTTCTTATTGCCTTATTTCTAATTCTTTTCTAATTCAGAATGTCTTGTGGAACGTCTTAAATAGCCCATTTCTGTACTAAGCAGTTTCAAAATCATATTTTTATTCAAATGCCATGTTTCTGCTCCATATGTTAAATTATTATTATTATTATTATTATTATTATTACTATTATTATTATTATTATTATTATTATTATTACTGTACATGAACCCTGCAAAGAAGTAGTCGTATTCACAGTACAGCCTTCATGAAGTGTATACAGGACGTAGCAGCTTAGCTTTGATAGCTGAGTAATTAGAGCTTCTAAAGCCTCTATAATAATTATCACGTTTTCTCTGGGGGCCCCACAGGAGGCGCTGTGAACTGGTTTCCTGCTGACTGATTGCTACAGTCAATTTTCATAATTAAGTCTCTACGATGATAATGAATTGTTGGGGCGGGACGTGAGTTATTACTGGCGGCAATTAGTTAACACTCTGACAGTGGCAAAGTTGTTTGCGAACTTGAGGTCGCCATCTATCGACATACATCACTTCTACTTAACACACACACAGTTTAACACGAAATTAAATATCTAAAAAACAATAATTAAACATAACTGATTCTAAAGAAACTTCTATTGCTACGCCAGCGTTTCTGATGCGTGTCCTTGAGTACAATACGCAGTCTGCGAGCATATGTTGATAGTGTAGCTGAGAATGGTACCACCTTTTATAAACGTCACGTCAGCAATCTGCCAACCACAGTTGCCAGTCTTACTGCCCAGACTGCGGCAAAAGTAAGATACTCGCACTTAACTTTCCTGCGGTGTGTCCTTGAGTACAGGTCCAATCAGTGAATTTCTGTTGTCACTGCAGCTGAGAACGGTACCTCCTCCTAAATACACGTCACATCTGCCAATCACAATTATCAGCTTTATCGTCCATAGAATGCTACAAAGATAAGATACTCACACTTAAGCTTCCCATTACTTATTTCACATGCCAAAAACGGTCGCGCGGCCTATACTCATTTCGAAACATTAAATTATTCTCAGGATTACATGGCTGCTCTTGTTAGCAGTAGTCCATTAACTTCGAGGTACATTATTACTGAAGCATTCCAATTTATATTTATGAATAAGACATTTTATATAAGTGGCTCCGCATTTTGACTGCCTGTGAATTGGCTCCGAGAATAAAATATGATGCCCAGATTGATCCCCATTTTTTTTTGTATTGGCTCTCAAGAAAAGCAATTCGTGTTCGAATAGGCTTCCTTACACAGAGACATCGGGACGTGTAGAATGTTCACATCAAAGCACAGTTAGATGGCGCTGTTGTGTCACGCACTGCACATCCACACACAGGTATGTTTCATTGCGACGAGTTCAACCAGTTCAGTTCCATTCGAAGTTGAATTCTCAATTTTATTCCTCTAATACCAATATTTTTCACTTTCTTGATGTTTTAATGTCTATCCAAAATAACGGATACTTCAAACTGAACAGTAAGAAGCAATACAGAATCAAACAACAATTTGAAAAAGGTAAATTCTTAAAAGTGTTATGGAAGAATACAGAGGACGTGATATTACACTATGAAGTTTTTAAAAAAGTGAGTTTTAAGTTTTTACCGAAAATGTAAAGAAGATAAAGCTAATGACTGAAGTTCTGCACAACTGTAATAACATTTTTAACCAAAGCTACGTAATGTAGACAGTTCTAAGTCTGTTAAACTTGGAAGGAAAATGTTGATGAAGTCGTGAACGATGCAGAATAGCAGTTTCGGAGTCAATTCCAATGCAAACCAGGAGCTAACTCGGAAATTCGGAATTTATACTCTGGGAGCCAATTCGGAAATTGGGAGCCAATTAGGAAAACATCGTGCATTTTACGAGTAAAATAAATTAAATTTGTTTTTTTTTTTTTTTAGGTGGGAAGTGGAGCTTACTTCAAAATTTTACAAAAGTAACGCAATTCAGCATTTGAAAAGTTCCTTAAAGAGAATGCGAAATTTTCAGAATATCACTATTTCTAAAGCACTAATCCAACGTCGGAAAAATAATTTTGCCATCCTGCTAAAACATACTCTTAATTGTTTATCCCAACATTCATTACACATTTTGGACGGCCTGAAAACGCCTTCATCGTTAAATTTTCGCGATATTGAACACAGATCAACATAGATCAGGGCTGGGCATCGGGAGCGAATCCAGACTATAAACGGGAACGCTCAATATTCACCCGTCTCGACATCAATGCTGCGCGGTGTTGGGCGGGGAAGAAAGGGGTTGAAGAGAAGCTCAGCGACGCAAAAGAAGGGAAGTAATAGGAGTAGTGGGAAGAACTCCCGAGTAGAGATAAGGACGAGCGGTCGGTAAAGAAATGGAGGACAGCTTAGTTGTACTGGAAACACAACGCTACACCGCAGCGTCACATCTGATCACTCTGAATGCAGGCGACTGACTAACCCGAACATCCCTTGGCGTAACTTAATGAACTCGCCTGACCCAGGCGCACATTGTCTACGACTGTCAGGACTAAATAATCGTACGTAGAATCCGCTCTTGGTGCATAGCTCTGCTATAGATGAATGTGTTTTATTTTCAATGTCGTTCAAGAATAGTAATAATTTATGTATCAAGGGCGAAATGAAGATGTTTATAGCGAGGGCTACGGTGTTGCTGGCCAGAGCCTCTGGCCCGAGAGTGCAAGTGACCCGAAGTTTATACATGAAATTTTGCCAAAGGTTCATACATTATTTTGTGGCGCACTAGCCCGTAATTGAATAAATTAAAACTGTTTCAAAACAGTTTTAAGTTAGAAATTGGCTTTGTGTTTGTATGTCTTGTTTAGAGTGGTTTGTTTTGATATCTTGGGACTGTGTATACTAGAAAAAAGATCACTTAGAATAGAAATAATTATTCGTTGAAATAGGCCATGCATGTGCTATTATTAATTTGCTTTTAAAAAGTTATCAGTCTCTGAATTTAATAAAAAAATGTTCTGTTATGTTGGAAATGATTTCGGGATCTGCTCAAACCGAAATCCCTTCTGGAGTTGCATATTTTTGACGAGAATCATGTCCATACATACACTACACCACATATTGCCATCTAAGGCAAACCACAATCACACTTACTGTATACAGACTTGATAGCTGGAGAGGAATGCGTAGTGTGGCGGATGTTGGAGCAGGCTTAACAGGGCAATGCAATCGGCACACAACTCATTCCAACACGAGTGCACAAAAAGCATATTTGGGTTGAAGAGCTTAGGGATTCTCCATGTCCCGCCCGACAAACACATAACGCTATGCAGTGGTACTAGTGCAGACAGAGAGATTAACGAATAATGAAATAATGTACTTTAAACCAACAGGATTTCGCTATGTTTGATGTCTACAGAGAAAATGGGAGAACTCTATGTGAAAAAGTATACAAAAACTGGTCTACCTCCTATAATTTTAACAGTACGAGTAATTATAAAATAAAACCTATCACACTTAGAAAAACATTATTTAAATTCCGGTTCAATTTTATATATATACAGGGACATCATTTTATTTTTACTTCAATTTTTATTGTACCTGAGCTTTTGAATGTACTTCACTCCCACCCCTTCTACTAATGAAGTTCAACCGTCCTCCACACAGATCCAAGATCGCATATACAGATATAGTAGCCTTACGGTCATAGTAAACAGTACGTTCCAAAAATATGTTTGCGTTTTCCAGTGACGAAAGAGCTTTCAATATTGAATCATTTTCGCACAGGTACTGTCGTCGATTTGCCTACGTCGCATCCCGGTTTCCCCCACCAGCTTTTATTCCCCAGCTAGTGGCTGGGCTGTCTTAGTTCTTTTCTGAGAACATCAATTTCTGTTAGGAATTGGACGTCTACGTGATATTATACAACTGTTTAAAATAACTTAAATAAAAGGGCCTCGTTAAGTAATTAACTGTCACGTGATTTCCTCTCTTTCTACGACCCTACGACACAACCACTTGGACGGGCAGTAGATAGCATGTCTGAGTAATTTTATCTTTTCAGATCGGGCAGAAGTGAAGATTGATTTACAGTACGTAAGGTACTCTTTTATAGAGTAGGTAGAGAATTATTTCAACATGAGTTACTAGTACGAAGAACGAAACTGGTAATTGGGATTAGGTATAATAGTCCATAGTGCGATAATATGCACATAGAAATGAACGGCCACCAATTAAAAAATATGTGTTTAAATATCCACATTATGATTATTTTTCAATTTAACTTCATTCTCTATATTGTACGCTAATGTGCTGTAGACAGTATAATATACAGTGCATAATGAATACGTCCACACGGACAGCTCAGTTCGTGAGTAAAAACACTCATTGTTAATACCGTACTGTATTTTGATTAGGCCTAAACAAAAACCTAATGAAAATGATCAAACTCAAAAGCGCAATATTTCCTAGTTTACGTAAATGGATTAACTACTTTTCTTCCCTCCTATACCTAGTGAAGTGATTTGTTTGTATATTACGCCAGTATCATCGAACTCCAGTCGTGGAAGGGGTAACAAACGGCGTTGATCCAGAGGTATAGGCAAGTTAATATTAAAAATGTTACTAAAAATAAAATTATGTCCCTGTATTTATATTTATTTATTTTATTGCGTTATTTTACGACGCTGTATCAACATCTAGGTTATTTAGCGTCTGAATGATATGAAGGTGATAATGCCGGTGAAATGAGTCCGGGGTCCAGCACCGAAAGTTACCCAGCATTTGCTCGTGTTGGGTTGAGGGAAAACCCCGGAAAAAACCTCAACCAGGTAACTTGCCCCGACCGGGTTTCGAACCCGGGCCACCTGGTTTCGCAGCCAGACGCGCTGACCGTTACTCCACAGGTGTGGACTGTATTTATATAGAGTTGAATTTTGATGTAAATGAAAACTGACCGGTATCTATTGTGTTACGCACTCTTATTCATTCACGAACAGGATTCATTCACTGCAGCCATACATACGGTATTTTCCTTCTAAAGGTAGGTATGCTGACGATTTTATCGTCTTTAAAAATCTTGATAGAGTTTGAACATGCGAACTACGTAACAAAGACAAACTAATAAAGAGGACAATTTTCCTAGGGAACAAAAGAGAACGAAGAAGAATAAGCTATTAATGAAATTATAAAACAAAGACAGGAAGTGTATTACATTTGTTCCTACCGAAGTTCGACAGCTGTATTTCAATAAATATGCATAACAAGTAAGACAGACAGCGCTGAGTAAACATTCGGGAATCATTTCCAACATTAAAATTAATGCTTCGCTTGGTGTGATGTATATGAACAAGTTTTACTCTCTTGTACGCGGATGTTATAAATATTTATTAAGAATGGAACTGAAGTGCGGTCGACGTCTTTTATGCTGATAATGTTGTAAGCTGCCACGTGTCCAAAAACGTCATGTTTATATGTCACCAATATATCATAAAAGAATAACGGGAACATGTGGCAAAAATACATGTGTAAAATTATGTAATTAATTCGTGTGTACAATGTAGGTTTGTTTTGTTCTGCCCTCAGGTCAAACCGCCCAAAGAAGCTCCATTATTAAATGTTAATTCCAACAATTTATTCAACTAAAAGCTGAGTCATATACGTGAATGTAACATTTTAAAATTTAAATTTATAATGTAGTATACATTTAAAGCCTACAGTTAATTCAAGCAAGAAATGTTACGTCAAGTGGAATCATTTTTCTTGTCCTTTAGTTTAGAATCAGAAAATATATTCACAATATCATAGGTATGGGAAGAGTGCAATATAATAGTCTAACATAGACTGCACGAGTGTAACATAGAGAAAAATATACAAGAATAGACCGAAGTACAGCAGATTAACTTACAACAAACTAAAATAGAATATATGTTAGGAGACACACATACACACACACACACACACACACAAAGTAAGGCAATATTGTACAGAGACATCATTTTATTTTTACTAACATTTCTAATATTAACCTGGCTATACCTTTGGATTAACGGTTGAGAACCGGCATCACCGTTTGCTAACCCCCTTCCACGACTGGAGTTCGATGATACTGGCGTAAAATACAAACAAATCACTTTACTAGATATAGGAGGGAAGAAAAGCAGTTCATCCTTTTACGTTAACTAGGAAATATCGCGATTTTGAGTTTGATAATTTTCATTATGTTTTTGTTTAATCAAAATACAATACTGTATTAACAATAAGTGTTTCTATTCACGAACTGAACTATCCATTCGGACGTATTCATTATGCAGTGTATATTATACTGTCTACAGCACATTAGAGTACAATATAGAGAATGAAGTTAAATTGAAAAATAATCATAATATGAATATTTAAACACGTTTTTGAAAATGGTGGCCGTTCATTTCGATACAGGCTTCAGTTCTTTTGTGCATATTTTCGCACTATAGACTATTATACTTAATTCCAATTACCAGTTTCGTCCTTCGTACTAGTAACTCATGTTAAAATAATTCTATACGTACTCTATAAAAGAGTACCTTACGTACTGTAAATTCAATCTTCACTTCTGCCCGATCCGAAAAGATAAAATTACTCAGACATGCTGGTTCTGTCGCAGGGTCGTAGAAAGGCGGAAAATCACGTGACAGTTAATTAGTTAACGAGGCCCTTTTATTTAAGTTAATTTGAACAGTTGCATAATATTATGTAGACGTCCAATTCCTAAGAAAAATTAATGTTTTCTGAAAAGCTCTAAGAACAAGATATTTTCTGAAAACATTAATTTTTCTTTCCACAATCTACTTCTGAATTCATTACTGGATATGAAGAAATGATTTCTATTAGAAGAAGGTAAGAAGTCATGAGAAAATTACATATCGGTAAAGGAGCCATAATGGATCGATAGGGGCAACGGAAACCGTAGTCTGTTGAAAATTTCGTTACAGACATTTCGTCGGTAGGAAACCTAGCAGGATCTCTGTTCCTTTGTTGAGAGACAGTCAATTAATTTATTCATGGTAAAAGAAAGCACTCAGTATCCTGAAATGTAGTTTTGCTTTCTATATTATACTTTCGGACTATCTTAATGGAAAGAAGTAGTAATGGATGGCGAATAAAGCCAATTTTATTATCCATCAATTCCTACTTCAATATAGAAGCTTGAACTTGTTTTTCTCAAGCTGTAAATCTTAAAGTAAGCTTCCCTCTTTTCACTCAGTTTAGACCATTAAATTTGTATCTGTCTTGCTTCTAGAGCTTCTGCCATTAATTCCCGAATGAAAATAGTGGTGGAACGATCGCAATATCTCTCCGTCTCTGACTCTAAGATGTCCGTAACTTTGTTAGAATCCAAACAACCTGCCTTAGTAAGACCAATGTGTAAAATAAAGGCAAACGTTCTATTATTATTGTAAGCCAAATACGATACGACCCAGCCGTTTGTGTACCAAATATGAATTAAATATTGACTTGTCTTCTTCCTAGTAAGGATTAAACTCTGCATATTTTGACTTGAAACTCAACCATTCCATTCTTTGTCTCCCCAGCATTTCCTTCAACGAATTAGTAGTAAAAGCACAGCCTAGTATATACAGTAACGAAACTCAATACGTAGTAAATATGCATCCACAGATAGTTGCTAACCACTAGGATCGCTAATATCGCCTCAGTAAAGACAATGCGAAATAGTACCGACACAGTCTATTGTTCCTAGCACCCTTACAACTCAAGCTTCATGACTGTATATACTAAGACTGTGGTAAAAGACTATTTTGAATAAGTCGGGGTCCAGCTTTACACCTCTTTGTTATTTTCTGTAAAGCAGAATTATGGAAAACATTGATTAAGGAATAATCTGGACTCGTATCTTAATAACACGTCTTTCCAGCACTAACATGAGCTGCTGTCAGGAAGTCAAAACGAGGATAGCAATGGCAAAGGAAGCTTTTAACAAAAAAAGGAACATCATCTGTGGACCTCTGGAAAAGGAACTGAGGAAGACATTAGTGAAGTACTTTGTATGGAGTGAGGCATTGTACGGGGGCAGAAACATGAACATTACGACGAAATGAAGAGAATAGAAGCATTTGAAATGTGGATATGAAGAAGAATGGAATGTGTGACATGGACAGATAGAATAAGAAATGAAGCTGTGTTGGAAAGAGTGGGTGAAGAAAGAATGATGCTGAAACTGATCAGGAAAATAAAAAGGAGTTGGGTGGGTCACTGGCTAAGAAGAAACTGCCTACTGAAGGATGCACTGGAAGGAATGGTGAACGGGACAAGAGTTCGTGGCAGAAGATGATATCAGATGATAGACAACATTAAGATATATGGATCATATTATGTGGAGACTAAGAGGAACGCAGAAGATAGGAAAGACTGGAGAATGCTGGATTTGCAGTGAAAGACCTGCCATTTGGCAGAACACTATGTATGTATGTATGTATGTATGTATGTATGTATGTATGTATGTATGTATGTATGTATGTATGTATGTATGTATGTATGTATGTATACAGGGTGGAACATAAGGTAGTACATTAATTGTAGAATGCGATTCCTTAAAATATAACGAACAAAAAGTCTAATATCATTTTGCTCGTTTTTGTGAGGTTTTTGAAGAAATAATACTTTTATGCCGACATTTCGATCGTGAATTTTACGAATACTGTTTAAAATACGCCTTACGTCCAACTGCACACCAATGCAATGTAAACATCACAACAGCTGATCAGTTGCGAGTACTACGCAAACCGTCTGCCGTCTCAACAGCGATGCCAGATTTTTAGACCTTCTGTACGTGACTGGACAATCAATGTTTCCAATGTTTCTTCAATCGATTAATTCGTTAGCTGTGAATTTTCTAATTAAAATACTGCTGCAACATGAACATAACAAACGTTGTCTTCGTATTTTAAACAACAACTAGATGGCAGCGTAGTAAACCTGACTAAAGTTGTTAACGTCAAAACCTATAAGGCCGACCTTTCTGTTATATATATGATCTAGGCTATTATCACGCTTCATAAGCCTATTTAAACTTATGCAAGTACCTCGCTATGAATTATCCTTACTCTGAAAATCTCGCAGACGTTCATCTTATTACTAGATCGTTGAAAGCAAAGAGAACGTCAGTCTGGTTCCCAGAAGCAACTGCATGCTGTCTGAGAAGATAATGTGCTTTCGCAAGAGAAGCTTCCTTCGTGCCGGGGGGAGGAGAAGTGATTTGCGAGCTTGACGTGCGAATATCAGTGGGAACTGCAAAACCTTTCGCACCCAGTCACGAATCAGGATTTCCTCTGAACCCGACCCATTAAGCCAACAAGTCTATTTCTTGATGCAGTTGTGCATCGCAGGTTCGATAACCCCGGTGCAACGCAGACATCCGGATATTTCGACGCAAAGCACGAAGAACAATATTATTACACTCATACAAATCACATATGGTCCTCTAACTTCACACTGTAGCTTAATTTCAAATAGCAAAGTAGCTTAATTTCAAATATCAAAATATTCTACTTTGATCAGTGAAGTGAACCATTCAATGTTGTTGCATAACTAAACTGCTCCTTCGATATACAGTTGTAGAAAGTCAATGTTTAACCTATTTAGATATAACACGCGGAGCAAGTCCCCTGCAATCGGTAAACATAATGTTTAGGTAGAGCATGAAAGTCAAGGAATATTATGGACATTAAAAACTTGATCATACAGGAATGGATGTATAAGAGCTGTTAACTCTTTAAAAATAACTGAATCTGATACAATATTAACACAAATTAATTTTATTTCCTGCAATGTATCTATAAATGCAATAATAAAAAATAAATACATGAATAAATAAAGTAAATAAATAAATAAGAAAGCAAGATAGTAAGAAAGTAGCATAGTAAGAAACTAAGTTAATAAGTAAAAAAGCAAAGAAGTGAATGAATGAAACCCACATAAACTCTCCCTTGCCTCCGCAGGAACAGAATTAATTGAGACAGTCCTTTGGGGAGGCCGAGACGTAGATGGGAAGATAATATTAAAATGGATTTGAAGGAGGTGGGATATGATGATAGAGACTGGATTAATCTTGCTCATGATGTGATGTGATGATGTTTATTGACTTTACTGGCTTTGAGCCAGAGGCCGTTTTAGGGTCTTATACGCGCAGGATGCCCTCTCCATCCATTGTACATAAATAACCATATAAATATATATTTACATACTGTATATGACACTATTTCTGGCATAAGTGCCAGTAGGTGTGTGAGTCCGGTGATTGGTTTTATTTATTTATTTTATTTTATTGTTTATTTTATTTATTTTTTTGTTTTAATTATTTTGGTGTAGGCCTAATTTGTTAATTTGCGATGCTTAAGGAATGGTGAACGGGACAAGAGTTCGGGGTAAAAGATATCAGTTGATAGACAGCATTAAGGTGTTATATGGGGAGATTAAGAGGAAAGCAAGAAATTGGGAAGAATGGGAAATGCTGGGTTTGCAGTTAGAGACCTGCTCTTGGGTAGAACACTGTACATACATACATACATACATACATACATACATACATACATACATACATACATACATACTTTTTTTAAGTTTCCCCTTCCGGTGGCAGAAGCGTCTGAATCGTTATGGAGACTTTCATGGTGTGGTGTTATTTTATTGATCTGCCTCTCTGTTGCTGTCGTGTGTCCTCTCAGACAGTATTCAAATTTCCAACACGTGTATGCGGTTTTGTTTATGTGTTTTAGTTTCGTGGTTGGGGCTAGCTCATGATAGGGACCAATGGTGGGCTTATGTGAGGGCGGCAATGAACCTCCGGGTTCCCTAAAAGCCAGTAAATAAGTAAGTAAGTAAGTTATGGGTTCATTTTTAGCGACAGTCTTACCGGTTATTGTTTTCAAATAATTGGTATTCACAGAATTAATTCAGATATTGGTAACGATCGTGCATCGTGCTCAAGAGAATATTTAAAGAGGCGAAGAAGTTAGTCTAAACATTTCTTTATAATCTGATGAAAAGAACAACATCTAGCGAAAAGCATTCATAATACACTGTCTACAATAATCCAGTGACGATATCGAACCTGAGATCCGCGGTATAATGGATGGACAAGTCTGGAGCTGCTTTCTATTCTGATATATCAAGTCTGCGAGCTGAGATTGTTTAACATGTTATGACTTATAAATTGTTTCCCTTAAGTTAAAATCTGACAAATTTTCTTATACTGTTTGACAGGTACCTCCCACATTTATAAGAACCCCGAGGTCCATCTCTTTCAAGGTTGCACCACTACAGCTAAAATGTAATACAATATACTAATCGTGATTACTATCGCCTGATCACGCCTAAAGGTGTAATTTCCAAAACAATAAATGCCATAAAAAACATGAACGAGCTTGTCCAATGAAACGTCTTACAAATCACGAAACAAATGCTTTTCTGTGTTATACGAGCGCGCGGCTGGCGAAAGAAATTGGAAAGGGACGTAAATAACCTCACATATGCCTGAAAGGATAGGCCTAAGCGAAATATAACGACCCGGAAAACTAACATATATTCCCGGTCAACTTACTTCATACCCAAAGGGCGAAACCTAACCATTTTTCCCCCATTATTAGGCCTACATATGCTAGTGGATTGTGGTGATCTTATAATTTCCAGGTTGAATTTTCTTTTGCCAACTTCGTTTCGAATTTCGATGCTGACAAATACTACAAATGGTAGTGATTTTGTAACTGTTATGTTGGTAGCTGAGACAAAAGTTGTCGGTACTGGAGTTCCATGGAGTTAAAATTGTACTAGATTTCTGAGCCGGTTACTGAAAGCTAGTGAAATTTGAACATAGCAGGCCTAAAATTAATTAATTAATATCAGTATTAATATTAATACATAATAGTTATTTTATGTGTTGTGTTGTGGTTACAATTCAAGACTATACCAGGTAGGCCTAAGTGTTCATAAATATAACATACTTGGGTGTGATAATGCGGGTGGGTGATCGGTAGAAATACAATTTCATATTTTAATGAATTTCTTTCGTGATTAGATTTTATTACAATAGTGTCAAAAAAAAAAGAGGAAAAAGCATGGCAGCGACTCCACCAAGTCAGCGTAAAGGGTGCTTGAAGAGTGGGGATGACTTCCCCTACTGGCGTTCTGTTCTTTCAGATTTAACCGACAGAAGATAATGAAGAAGGAATTATGCTTACGGAGAGAGCAATTATAACTATAATAGCAAAATTATTAGAAGTAAGTATTCTTAAGCATACATTTCATGGTGATATTCGGTTTTCGGAGTTAGTACTAATAATTTCATGTGGTCAAACAAAAATACATTTTTAGGTTAGGTCTCGTGAATCAATTGTCTAGTCAAACCAATGAATATCATATTACCAGACAAAATACCTAACATGTTGATCCCTTTCTCGAATAGTTTGCCTAGGAAAATATGTTAAAAATTATTGAATTATTCAGAATAACATTCACATTAAGGAAAAAACGGTCAAGTAAATAAGTCATTCAGTACGTAGGATCGTGATTTTACTTCATATGGTGATATCTCGTAACAGTTGGCAACACTGACAAGATGGCAATATTTGCTGTTTAGGAACTGTTCTTACGTGACTCTCACTATACAATGAGGCTAAACAGATTCTTGAGTTGTATCTGTAGAATAAGATGGGAGTTGCTGAGCAGAAGAAAGAGGAGCAGGGAAAGAGAAAAATAAAAGCAGATGAAGATTAGAGATGAGGGGAGTATAAAATAGAAGATAAGAGAAAAGAAGAAAGAAGGATGAAAAAAAGAATTTTAAGTAGAACGAGGTGAAAGAGGAAAAAAGAGCGGAAATGGAGAAAAATTAAGAAACCGGAAAAGGTAGAGAAGTATATGAATAAAACTAAAAAAATATGAAGAGATGATAATTAAGGAAAAGAAATAAACCAAGAGATGAAAGAGAACAAAATAAGATACAGAATAGGAGATAATGGAAGGGAATACAACAAAGAAGGAAGACTTAGGGAAAGGATGATGAGAAGATAGAAACTGAATAGAAGAAAGTATAGAGGAAATGAAAGGGGATAAACGCTACAAGTGAAGAGGCGGATGAAGAAAAAGAAAATAAAGAAGCCGAAAGTAAAGACGTTGGAGAACATGGACGAAAAAATCAAGATAAAGGAAATGGAAAAGTAAAAGAATATGAGATGGAGTGATGGAGATTGAGCAAATCAATTGAGGATCTAACATTCTAAATGTGCTAAGTGCCAAAAAACAACTTTCTGAGATACTGATTAAAACCACACTGCGAAATGCATATTTAGGTACCTACAACACCGTCACGAATGAGTCACAGTTGAGCTACGACAAAGACAATTTAGTATTATTCTCATATGGATGTTCCTTGAATAATTGACACTTAGCACATTTAGAATGTTAAGTCTTCAATTGGTTGTAGATATTAAAAGAAAATGAAGATTTTTTTTTAAGTTCGGTTTTTTATATATATTTTTTTCTTATATTTCTTATTATGTCCATGTTAGAATTTTAAACTTTAAAAGTTTATTTAGAGAACAAGATTAGGCAAGTTAGAGAGTCAAGGTGGATAAATGTAGCAAAAGAAGATTGAGAAGAAAAAAAGATTATGTTTTATTTAACGACGCTCGCAAATGCCGAGGTTATATCAGCGTCGCCGGTGTGCCAGAATTTTGTCCCGCAGGAGTTCTTTATACATGGCAGTAAATCTATTGACATGAGCCTGTTGCATTTAAGCACACTTAAATGCCATAGACCTGGCCCGGGATCGAACCCGCAACCTTGAGCATAGAAAGCCAGCGCTATACCAAGACGTTAAGAAAAAAATAATGGAGATAAAGAAACAAATGGTGAGAAAAGAGAGTAGAAGATGAAGAAAACAAAGCGTACGGTACACAAGAATGAGTATTTTTTAATACAATTACACTTCCTATATTCTATCGAAAAACGTTTCTATAATTTGTTCAAGAGTGATTTAGAACTAAAGATGGAAGTTTTTTTAAAATCTTGAATTACAATGCTATAGGTTAATGATCCACCAGAGTACTATAAATCAGAAAACAAAATTAGTGTTTTCGTAAGAGACGAGTATTTTCCCTAGACCAAGAATACAACAAGCTACGTACAAATGGAGTGAACATTAGTACCGTATTTTACTGTGGAAAACCGGCTTAAGCACACATTATCGTGAATTACTACAGTTGTTTCACAAAGCTGAGAATAAAGAAATGTGTTGAGTGTTGCTCTAACAAAGGGAGCAATGTGTTTTGTTAAGAAGGAAAATGCTATAGACTGAATTTTATTCATTGCTGTTAATTAATAAGAAATTCTCAATTCACAGAGTTACGATGATTGACTCCATCTTCGTCTTCACGTAAAAAGGGAGTGAAAAGGATATCCTACTCATTGGGGTAGTTACAAATAACTATTTTGTTTGACAAATAGTATATCCATCTAATGTTGTAAATTCCCCTTACATAAACAGCAATGGAGAAGTCCAATCTACAATTCTTAAAGTACTGAGTGACAGGAATTGCAATTTCTTTGCATAAAAGTAGAATGGATATTTATTAAGACATACTGTAGAGTCATAGATTATGGTTACAATTGAGCAATGGTAAAACCCATCTACTGAACAGTCGTCAAACTTACCACAGACAAGCAAAAATTGCTGTTGTTCACAATCCATCGGAAAAATAAGCCACTGTTCGCAGTTTTATTGAAGAAATCCTTCAAATGATTTACATACCATTGGTGCAACTAGAATAACCACAAAAAAATCCCATCTAGTTTTAACTATCTTCAACACTGAAGTGTGAAACAAGGCCTCATTACCTACTGATGACTCAGTAAACTGCTTTTCGTGTCATGATTTACCTCAGATGCGCCTCGAGGTGTATCAGATTGCCATTACATAAGAGCTGCACGTGAACTTCCCATCTGACGTGCAAATTGTTTTATAAACTAGAGCCCTTTAGCCACAGCTACAAAACTGACAACCTACAGGTTTTCCACCTACGCAAATCTCTTTGATGTGACGAAAACTAAGGCGGATGAATTCAATTGTGGGCACGCAACTGGTAAGCGTAATAGAGGTTACAAGGTATTTAAGGTAAGCCACCTTATTAAAAAAAATTAAGCGTTTCTTTTTTTAGATCAAGTATAATGATAATGGTAATACTTTTCTATAGCCTATTTATTTATAATAATTTTATTTATTTATTTATTTATTTATCCATTTATCTATCAATTCATTCATCCATCCATTCATTAATCAATTCATTTATTAATCCATTTACTTATTTATTTTTTTATTAATTTTTTTATTTATTTATCCATTTATGGTTTAAACATGCACTAAAACAAGACATAAGTACAAGTTTGAACCAATAAATTATTGAGATTTGCGATAGATTAATTAGTTTAGGAAATTGTATATTTATTATGTAGAACTACATTTGTATATAGATCTTTTGTTAAATTGTTAGGTTTTGTACTTCTGTGAACTATATCAATAAATCTATTTATCATAAATCTATCTATTTATTAATCCATTTATTTATTTATTAATCCATTTATTTATTTATTTATTTACTTACTTATTTACAAAGATTCTATTCCGTCACATGGCAAGAGATCCTTGGGCGGT
Source organism: Periplaneta americana (assembly GCF_040183065.1). Taxonomy (NCBI): domain Eukaryota; kingdom Metazoa; phylum Arthropoda; class Insecta; order Blattodea; family Blattidae; genus Periplaneta; species Periplaneta americana. The sequence continues at coordinate 58,438,670 of NC_091127.1, read as the reverse complement.
CCAAAGAAGAGGTAGGCTGAAAATTCAGCATTGAAACCATAACAGATCATTTTGCCTTACACTTCAATGGGAGATGGGGATGAAGATGATGATTATTCATCTTACTTACTTACTTACAAATGGCTTTTAAAGAACCCGCAGGTTCATTGCCGCCTTCACATAAGCCCGCCATCGGTCCCTATCCTGTACAAGATTAATCCAGTCTCTATCATCATATCCCACCTCCCTCAAATCCATTTTAATATTATCCTCCCATCTACGTCTCGGCCTCCCTAAAGGTCTTTTTCCCTCCGGCCTCCCAACTAACGCTCTATATGCATTTCTGAATTCGCCCATACGTGCTACATGCCCTGCCCATCTCAAACGTCTGGATTTAATGTTCTTAATTATGTCAGGTGAAGAATACAATGCTTGCAGTTCTGCGTTGTGTAACTTTCTCCATTCTTCTGTAACTTCATCCCTCTTAGCCCCAAGAACCTTATTCTCAAACACCCTTCATCTCTGTTCCTTTCTCAAAGTGAGAGTCCAAGTTTCACAACCATACAGAACAACCGGTAATATAAATTCTAACTTTCAGACTTTTTGACAGCAGGCTAGATGACAAAAGCTTCTCAACCGAATAATAACACGCATTTCCCATATTTATTCTGCGTTTAATTTCCTCCCGAGTATCATCTATATTTGTTACTGTCGCTCCAAGATATTTGAATTTTTCAACCTCTTCGAAGGATAAATCTCCAATTTTTATGTTTCCATTTCGTACAATATTCTGGTCCCGAGACATAATACACTTTGTCTTTTCAGGATTTACTTCCCAACATATCGTTTTACTTGCTTCAAGTAAAATTCTCGTGTTTTCCCTAATCGTTTGTAGATTTTCTCCTAACATATTCACGTCATCCGCATAGACAAGAAGTTGATGTAACCCGTTCAATTTCAAACCCTGTCTGTTATCCTGAACTTTCCTAATGGCATATTTGCAGTATTAAAATACACACTGAAAATCATGTTTAAACCACAAAAAAATACTTACTTACTTACTTACTTACTGGCTTTTAAGAAACTCGGAGGTGCATTGCCGCACTCACATAAGTCCTCCATTGGTCCCTATCCGGAGCAAGATTAATCCAGTCTCTATCATCATATCCCACCTCCCTAAAATCCACTTTAATATTATCTTCCCATCTACGTCTCGGCCTCCCAAAAGGTCTTTTCCCCTCTGGCCTTCCAACTAACACTCTATATGCATTTCTGGATTCGCCCATACGTGCTACATGCTCTGCCCATCTCAAACGTCTGGATTTAATGTTCCTAATTATGTCAGGTGAAGAATACAATGCGTGCAGTTCTGCGTTGTGTAACTTTCTCCATTCTTCTGTAACTTCATCCCTCTTAGCCCCAAATATTTTACTAAGAACCTTATTCTGAAACACCCTTAATCTTTACGGGCCGTATTCATAGACATTCTTAGCGCGGGTTTTTGGTGGATGATCAGCGAACTAACGTTTTTCGTATTCATAAACTAATGTTAGCGATATGATATGAATCCTGTTTAGCACGCTCGTAGCGCGAGCTAGCGAAATGTCTATGAATAGCACCCTACATCTTTCTGAAATTGAGAGTCCAAGTTTCACAACCATACAGAACAACCGGTAATATAACTGTTTTATAAATTCTAACTTTCAGATTTTTTGACAGCAGGCTAGATGACAAAAGCTTCTGAACCGAATAATAACACGCATTTCCCATATTTATTCTGCGTTTAATTTCCTCCCGAGTATCATTATATTTGTTACTATTGCTCCAAGATATTTGAATTTTTCTCGAAGGATAAATCTCCAATTTTTATGTTTCCGTTTCGTAGAATATTCTGGTCACGAGACATAATCAAATACTTTGTCTTTTCGGGATTTGCTTCCAAACCTATCGCTTTACTTGCTTCAAGTAAATTTCTCGTGTTTTCCCTAATCGTTTGTGGATTTTCTCCTAACATATTCACGTCATCCGCATAGACAAGAAGCTGATGTAACCCGTTCAATTCCAAACCCTGTCTGTTATCCTGAACTTTGCTAATGGCATATTTAGGCCTACAGTATTAAAACACACACTGAAAATCGTGTTTAAACCATAAAAAATTACAATGTTAAAATGTAATTTTAATAATGCGTTTAAAATTGAAAACGGCCATAGTACAGAATAAATACTTACGACTAATCAGCTGGTGTTCGCTGGGATGCGATGCCGGTGTGGGTAGGTGACTGCATGCGGCGTGTGCTATGACTACGCTGGTCAAATTGAAAATCAATACACAGATCAATGAGAATGTTGTCAATTGGAGCTTTATCAGTTAATAGGGTATTTTCGTAATAAAACTGAAGAACAGTAAGTTGCCTATAAGTGAGCAAAAGCTAAGAAAAGTACCGAAATATGACACGTGGCAGGCTTACGGGAGTGGCTAATTTAATAAATTTTTCAGTATCACAACTGTTTTCAAATAAATCAAAGTATCTTCAAGGCAGACTTGATACTGTGATTAGGAAGTAGCATTACAGATTATCTTTCATATAACCGATCATTATTGGCCGGGATTTATTGAGTAATGGCTCCTCTAATGAGACAAAGATAGCTCCGAAGTTTAGGTGCTGACGTGATTGTAAAGTGTAACTATTCTTAACAATAAATAACATACCAAGCATTGGACGGCGACATTGGCACTGAGGCCAACTTTTATTCTCCAATTGGATGATAAACGACTTAGTGTCAATTGTAATCGGCCGTAACAATCGGCGACCGCCATTAGCTTCTAAAGATATATATGATTACTGTAATGGCTTGCACATCTGGTCGAAACAGACCTTACACGCTCAGACACGAATTCTTCTCTCAAGGTTTATCGCTACTGACGTGGTTGAAAGGCCATAACGTTTATTTATCAGTGAATTAAATAAAACGAACACATCAAATGAAGTTCACATTCCATTCTTCTGTCAGTATGGCGGTGCGGTGATTCTTTTTGAGTTCAAGACAAAAATTATTATAATGCCGTAAGGACCTCATAAAAATTACTGATGTGCCTTAAGCACAGAAAATGAGTCATCGACTGAAAAAAACTGCAATCAGAAAGTGCAATATCTGGGCTACACACTAGTTGCAGTCAAACCTCTATGTCTTTCACTTCAAACGCAAACGATAGACAGAAATGATGTCATCCTGCTAAAAAGAAAAAATCGATTTGGTTCATTAAAATCTTATACATCCAGTTCAGCAATATTTGGAGAACTATATCTTTTAAATTTTGTCAAATATGGAATTATTTTGTGGTCAAAACAGATTTATCAAATTACGTGTTGCAATAAATTGTTGATTCATCCTGGATACTACAGTGGGTCCCCGGATACTGCAACTTATTTGGCAATGAGCAGGCCGATGCCTTGGCAAAAAAAGGTGCTAAAATTTTACAAACATCTCCTAAACCAACACCCTTCCAAGCAATAAAATTATACATCAAAGAAGTTGTCCACAACATCCACTCCCATGAGATTGCAGAAAAAACATGTGGCAAATACTGGAGAAGGGACCTTCTATCAATACTAACAGACCAAGAAGATTGGCAGTCGCCCATTTCCGCCTTGCAACTGGACATGACTGCTTGGCGCAGCATCTCCACCGTTTCGGTATTTATCAACATCCAAGCTGTACCCTTTGTAACCTTCAAGAAGCGATGAATAGGGATCATCCCCAAAGCTGCCCAGCTCTAAAATCACTGACAGAATGTGCCAGATTCTGAGAAGCGAGAAGCCTCATGCCTCTGTTTATTTCTTAGTATTTAGTTCTTTAAGGTTTTTGTTTAGTTCCTTTATTAGATTTAATTTTAAGTTGTATCAAGTTAATTGTTTTAATCTTGAGGTTGTGTTTAGGTCAAAGATAAGTTATCTATGTACCTGTCATTCGAATAAATAAATAAATTGTTGATTATGATTAGATAGGGTACTCTGATTACTTTTGTCTGGATTACATGAAAAAGCTTATTTTAAACAGCATGTAACGATCCTTTCTTTCAAAATACGTAATCAAATCATTTCTAAGAAGGTGATACAGACCTCATTCGTCGGCTTCGGCTTGTGCCTTCAATTACTACGAATTTTGTCGAAAGCATTTCTGTGGTGTTTGGTCAGAACATGATGACTCCAAAATGGCTATTTCCTGCTATCTACACTTACCGTTAGTCTACCTAGAAGCTATAGAAAAGCATGAGCATGTGGATAAAGTTAAACAGTGCCCTAATCTATGTTACTCTCTTTCACATTTGTATGCAAACTAGAACTCTGATTTTTTAAGGAAAAGTGAAAATAAAAATGCTTGTATCCCAAAACATCTTTTTTTGGAGTTATCATGTTCTGATCGAACACGACAGATTTAATTACAAAAAACCAAGAATCGGTGATAATTCTCAATTGTTCAATAATGATTATTTTTCTAATGCAGTTTGTATAACAGAGGACTTTCTCGATAGAGGTTTGTCAGGCTTCTACGATCTTTATTGAAATGTCTGAATGTCAATGCAATAATTCTATGCACTCCTATGCCTTCACCTTCCAGTTGGCAAATTTCTTCTGCAGCTTCTTTGGAATTTAATACGTTGGAATAACTAAAATACTATTACTATGGCGACAGGAAAAAGTTTTCAATAATAGTAAAAATAATGAACACCCATTCGAACCTTTCAGAAATAAAACGTAAAAATTATAAGTTCGTGTCTAATGTGTTTTAAGTCAACCTAACAGACTCACTTACCTGTTCCAAAATGACAAAATTACATTCAAAATGTTCTTCGCAGCTTTTTCTTCGATCTGTGATAATTTCATTTCCTTACAGTTCGGACTCGGTCGGAACCAAAGAAAATAAATCAAAATATGTCTCTTACAAGTTAGATTTTATTCCATCCCTTGAGATACATATGAAATTGAGCTGCACAGAACGGTAGAGAAATATAGATAGGCCAATTACGTCAAGCCTCTCCTTCTACGTCAAATCTTTGCTAGTCTGTTCCTTCATTCGGTGGAGGAGAATAGAATTAAATCACTGACTACCTTCCTTCCAGCGCCGTATTTGTATTGCACAGTGAGACAGCATATGATTGCTGTCCTTTTAAAAGTTTGTGCAATCCAGATGAAATTTTTGTAAATTTATAAAGTACTGTTCAGAAAAAATACTATTGTAGTCATGAAATTAAAAAAAACTACTAATTCATTCACAATGTTCTGCCCAAAGTAGGTCTTTCACTGCAAACCCAGCTTTCTCCAATCTTTCCCATTTTCTGCCTTCCTCTTAAACCCCGCATATGTTTCATAGCCTATATCTTAATGTCGCCTATCAAGTGATATCTTCTTCTACCCCGAACTCTTTTCCCGTTCACCATTTCTTCCAGTGCAGCCTTTACCTACTAAAACGTATTAAAATTATAGTGGAAAGTGCGAAATTGAATAGAAAAGCCTACGGATTACTATATAGGCCTACCGACGCTTTTAAGATAAATTATTTATACTTCATTTTATGAAATAGGTATTCTTAATCTTAATTTTATGTCACTTAAATAGTACATTACGATACAAGGTTGGGTAATGCTTTTTACAAAATCGAGGAGAAGTTTGAAAAACGAGCAGAGCAGGTTTATCAATTTCGTAATCGTTTATTGTACAACATTTTTTGCACGATCATATTTTTAAAATTGCTAATCTATATATATAATTTGAACTGGTAATGGAAATTACGGGAAAACGGCTGAACGGATTTTAATAAATGGCCCCTCATTTTGAAGCTTGGAACCCAAAGTTTTTCGGAAAAGTAGTAGTTTTCAGTGAAATGTCAATTTTCCTACATAATTTTCCTATTTTCCAAAATCCATCTGTTGTCAGTTTTGAGAACTAATTTTATCGAATCACGGCCGACTTGATTGAATTTCAGAACAAAACACAAACTGCAATAAACAATAGGCTATTACACGAAGGCCATGACCTGCAGGATTGCCGACATATTTAGAGCTCAATTCAATTTGTTATTAAAAACTGATTCTGCAGTGTATAACAATATTTTCTGAGTACAGCTGTGTATTGGATATTCAAATCTACGAAACTTGAGGTGGTTTGATGACATTATTATCATTAGAAATTAAATATTATTATAGTTAATATCATGATGCATCTATTTTTCATTAATTGTACATAATATTGATGACATGAAAGTGAAACGTTTTGAGGTTATGTAAGTAAATGTAGAGAATATCTTAATTTAGATCTTCATTTCTATCATTTACTGAGTGGCTGCTATATATAACTACAAAACTTAAGCAAGGTAATAATATTGTTATTAAAAATCAAATATTTTTATACCGGTACTTATTAGCCCAGTGGGGTTGGGTCTTTTTCATATACTTAATGGCGGTGTAGTGTAGATATTGATACGTGTCATTGTCTTCAGTATTAGCTCCACAGAGCGCAAATATTTCAGTTCTTAAGGAAAGATCAAAAGGTATTACGTACTGATAAAATAAGAGGCCTAGAAAATTTTGTAGTCTCCAGATCATTTCAGCAAGATCTCTTAGTAGGATAAAATGATTTTACGCTCTACATTTCAAGTTCTACATGCAGCAGCTATACGAAAATGCTATTGTTCGAAAGATTAGCAAACTGACATTTTTTTAACTTTCGCCTACAATCCACAATGACCTGAAATAGCTACTGCTATCGTCCTGACATTGATACTTGCGTTTTCGCGTTGAATAGGTTCAAGAGAAAGTATTTGGCCTAAAAAAATCCATTCAGAGGGAGTATGTTTCATTATTATGGAAGCAAATAACTATTAAAAAGACAAGTATTCTTCATTGAAAATAAATCTTAAAAATTTTTATTTGGACGTCTAACGAACTTAGTTTGCAGCAGCATTTGCTGCACAAGCCACTAGTACAATATATTTTGCATTGAAAATATAGAGTAACATTAATCCAAGGCCTTCGAAAAAAACTGCATTGTAATGGTAACTAAGCAACAATAAGTGCACTGTAATGGGTCTATTTCAGTAGGCCTATAGATTTATGTTATGAAGAATGGTTTCCGTAGCAACAAGTTTCTGTCTGGGAATTTTAACTTTCAAGGCCTAAAAATAATAGCTATAAATACAAAAGCAAAAAAAAAAACATGATCGTGCAAAAACTAATTTTTCATTCACAAATCGCCATACAGTATTTCAACAAGTACGCTCATACACAACTTCAAGTAATTAATTAAATAGAAATGCAATTTAGAGCTGAAAGAAATAATAAATTTAACTTCTTAAAGAATATGTACAAACTGAAGTGTTTTGAATCAATAAAATGTAGTGTAAGTACTCTGAAATACTGACATTATTTACAACATACCTACAGGAGCCTGTTTTCAACAATTGGCTCAATACCTCTTCATCGTTTAATGGAGGCAGGTAAAAGAGATAAACATTTTTCTTTCACCATGTTAATAATGTGAAAAGAAGTGCTTACATAAATTTTGGCACTCGACCGCAATTACGTGGGCCGTAAAAAAATAAGTTCGCCAGAGGCCGTTAGCAGAAAGAAAACACAATTACATTGGAAAAATTTATTGGAACAAATACAGCAATTGAGGCATTGACATGGGAAAGCATGTAAGTAACAAAAAATCGAAAATCCGTTTTTTTTTTTCACGGATAAGATAGTACAAACCCACGCCATTGGCATGATAAAGCCAGTGTGTCGCTAGCAGAAAACGTTTAGTTTCAGCAGCTCATCAAAGATGGCGTTAGCGTTGAGTGAAGTCCTTTCTAACAGACTCACAAATGTTTTTTGCTTGTTCTGTAAAATTTCGTTTTTGTGACTTACATGATTTCCCATGTTAATGCCTCAAATTGTTGAGCCATTTTCAACATATTCCCACCGGAACTGAGGCATTTTTCATATCATGGGATCGACAGAGAGGTGCAGACGACTGTCAAACGCTGGTTCCGATCCCAGACAGCTGACTTCTACGACACAAGGATACAAAAATTTATCCCATGGTATGACAACTGTCTCAGTTTCAATGGGGGATATGTTGACAAACAGCGTAACAATTGCTATATCTGTTTCAATAATTCTTTCTAAGCAATTGTGCCTTTTTTCTCTAAACGGCCACAGGGAAAATCACTTTCTGGACGACTTCGTAATTGCGGTCGAGTGGCCAAAATTTGTTTAAGCACTTGTTTTGACAGTATTAACATGGTGGAAGAAAAAAAAAATAACTTTTTTTATCTGCCCCCATCAGAATGTTTGCTTGTTAGCTTCAACCAATTTAATTGTACAGTCATTCACAAGACATTACGCAAAAAAAAAAACAGTTTCGATATTAAGGAAACTGCAAATATGTAATTATCTCCGTGTAAATTTCGACAGCCAGTCTTTCCAGCATCACAAAGCCTTCTTTGTATTTCGCGTAGCGAGAAAGTGGAATGAATGCAGATATAAAGGATCTCTAGATCACATTAATTGCAACTCATTTTGGGATACTACCCCGGTTTTTGAAAATGTCTAATTTATGGTGAGTTTTCAACAATAAACTCTTAAATGACGTCCTTAATCAGTGGTAAATCCGATCTTTATTGCACTGCTTCCGGATGCAGGAACGCGTAGGAGCATCTTCGTCTGCTGCAACTTGCAAACCCTCCACAGATTAAAAAACCGATTCAGACACATGGCCTGAAGCAAGCCGGCGTGTTATGTTGTACTGTTTTTGAAATGCCCCTCTCTCCCTGCATGCGTAGCCTCAGGACAAAACAGCATCGTAACAAGTGACCGGCCTTGTTCCTCTCTCTGCACCTCGACGTGTTTCGGTGACGTCATCCAAGAAAACACTTGCTAAGAAGCAAGTATTTAACTCGTCTTTTTGTTATGTGAATGCACATAGTGGAAATTTTCTTGCATTTCTTCCCGTCTGCTATTTCTACATCAATTCAATGCAAAACGTTCAGAGAAAACATTTGACTGTTGTTTTATTATTATTATTATTATTATTATTATTATTATTATTACTATTATTATTTTATTATTATTATTATATTATTTTTTATATTATAGTTCACAGAAAAAATACATACATATACTCATTTAAAACCTTACATTAAACACTTTATTATTTTACACATAGATATAGTAGAGGGGAAGAGAAGGTCTGATGGCCTTATCTCTACCAGGTTAAATAAATAATTAAATAAATAAATAAAGTAAATAAATATACCATTTTAATACAATTTCTCAATTTAAATATTTAATATAAGATGTTTTATCTTGCACTTGCGTCTAGTTTTATGCAAGGCAAACTTCATTTCAGTATGTTGTTACAATTAGTATTTGTGCACTTGCCTAAGCTGTACTTCACGTTTCAATCTGCAATGTGCAGCTAGCATATATAAATCTTCCCTTATTCTAGTATTTTCCATTTCTCTTTCGCTACAGAAATACCTATATAGCTCGTATAAGCTCTCTCTCGTTTGGTAAGCCTTCATTTCATAGTATTCTTTCTCGTACCTTCAAAACTATTAAATTTATAAATAAAAAATATAGCTAAGTAGTTTCTAACCAAGTCAAAAATGTTATTATCGGTGAGTCTAGAAAATGCATAACTCCCAAAATTGAATTTACTTGCAATAAATGGCAATTTTACAATATAAACCCACATACAGAAGGAGCTGTTTTATGTTACAACTAAAAAAATCTGCAAGCGTGCTTGTTCATGACGTTAGGCCCATAGACCTGTCACAGCTGACGATAAATTTTAATCGGCGCTATGCCATATGCATTCAGAAACTTTATCACTGAGCGCATTTCACACGCGGCGGGAGCCGGAATAGAAGCGTCCATCTTCAACCAATGAAACGAAGCTACTGAGAGCACTCGGAAAGTTCCGCTAGCGCATGCGCCATGCCAGACATAACTCTATCACGTACACTCAGTCGCTTTGCGTAACATATGATTTCCTAGCTGTGGGACGAGTGGGAAAGTTACTTTATGGACGCGCCTCGTATGACAAAATAACAAGAAACAGAAGTGCGTTGTTAGCACAAACTTTTGAGAACCAGAAATTCAGCAATACAGAAAATGCCAGAACCTCTTATAACTTCGACTAAGACTGACACTGCAAGAAAGATGACTGGGAAGATCTTAAAATAAAGGAATATGATGCCAATTTAACTATAACATTATATAAAATATGTATCAGGAAGACGTAGCATTATAGGACTCTAGAAGATAAATCACTGCTTCTAATTCGTATTAGTTACGTAGCATTAATTGTAATAACATTTTTGCAGAGAAGTATTTGAAATCAAAAGCTATGATATCAGAAACGCTAAGACCAGGGTATGCTCAGGTTCATAACACTAATCATGATATTTCGATAGGTGAAAGAACAATAAGAATCAAAATAAGAAAATAATAATAAATCATACAAACTCTTAGGAAAAGGTTGAATAATTGGTGCATTTCCAATGTCGAGAGTTCGAAGTCTTTGCCATTTCTGAACCGATTCTGACTGAATTTATATTTATCTTAGAATGTAGGCTTTCACAGCGGATATCAATAAAATAATAATTCTCCAGGCGAGAGGCCGTGGTCTTTAGGAGATGGTGGATTCAATTATTTCGTCTAAAACTACAGTACGATTATTTAGTCCTGACAGTCGCCGGCAATGTGCGCCTGGGTCAGGCGAGTCGATTAAGTTACGCCAAGGGGTGTTGAAGTTAGTCGCTTGCCTTCAGAGCGATCGGATGTCACGCATGGGGTAGAGCGATGTGTTTCCAGTACAGTTAAGCTGTACTGCATTTCTTTACTGCCTACTCGCTCTTATCTCTACTCCGGAGCTTTCCCCACTACGCCTATTACTTCCCCTCTTTCGCGTCGCCGAGCTGTCAGGACTATTAATCGGCCAGTACGGTAGACATCTTCAGTGGCGAGACAAGTGTGGGCGAAGTGAAGTCCTCGGCGTGCCTGTAGCTACTGGTAGGACTTAAGATGTAGACGAAACGTTTGGATCCACCATCTCCACTTAACCACGGCCTCTCAGCCCGGAGAATTTTTACTTTTAAGGACTGATATTCAATTTCATCTTATAAGATTTGACACATGTAGGTCGGAAGGTAACATAACATTATGAATACTGTGAATTAATAAAAATCACGAACCGATATATCCGTCCACTCTTCTACTGAAGATCTCATGATAATCATAGAGACATTTGTTTTCCATCAATTACGAATTGTTCCAAGTATTTCTGCAATCATTAGCTGAAAATTCGTAATAGCTGTTGTGTTACAAAGCAGTAAACACAAGGTAGAAACTCAGGGGAGAAGGCAAGTATGTAGTTCCCATAGGACCAAAATGAAATTATACTGTAGATTATTATTATTTTTTCAAATCGAATGACTTTGTGAAGTTCTGTCAACAATTTATTTTAAACTTTCACACACATGCAAATATGTAAGTAACGAAGACGGAAAGAAAAAAATAATGTAGGCTAATTACTAGAAACACAAAATGAAAGTGGTTCCTCTTTAAATCCTTCTCTCAGTACAGTAACAATAAATTAAATACGTCCTGATACAACCTACTCGCTCTCATGTACATGAATTATACCTTCCAACTTCCTTAAACAGAAGAAAATGTTTTATAGGTTCAAGATGGCGCGGTAACCTTTCTCCTGATCGTTTTTTCTAAATGAACAAGGCCATTTATGTAATATTTTCCATCTTATAAGGCAAAGTAATACATTCTCTTGTTGGTAATGATATTATGTGATATACAGCCCTAGGATCGTAACATTATTTAGTACCTTCGAAGATAGAAGTATGTTTTAGGTACATAACATATTCCACTCAATACAACACCAGATCAACTTTACAGGTCTTTCAGCAACATTCTTAAAAAAATTATTGATAGTAAGTCACCTGTAGTTGTGTCCCACGAAAATACGTTTAAACTAATTTCACACTTCTTACAAATACCTAGCTTTTAATCTAAGTTATTTGTCTTTGTTACAAAATGGTCCTAAATATTCGCGGAATATCTGAACTCACAAACATAATTTATTATGTAAGATACGGCTCATGACTTCAAAATTAAATTAGTCCTCAATCGGTATTGAAGGTTCTTTCATACAATATTAATGTTTCTCATACAGTTTCTTTCATTAGTCAGTTAGCCTAAGTTGCTTTGGTTGATAATATAAATCAGTTAATTAATTTTAATTTTACACTGAAAACGTCTTTAAAATTACTTATATTAAATGTATTTCTCTCATTAAAGAGAGAATACACAACAACGGACACCGAAAAAATATTTTGTAGTGCTCTGAAAGGAAGTAGGCCCATACTTTGGATGTATAATTTCTGGCATCCCAATACAATTTACAAATATTACTCTTTCTCTGGGAGTACGCGTCCAAACTTGAGCACACTATAAGATAGTCCGAATTTATAACACCGGCACTGCAAATAGGGCAATTGTTTGTTGGGAGCTGGATTATAAAAATGCAAATTGTGCACTCCTAATGTAATACAGTTTTATGAACTATATATTTTTGGTAAACCATAAAGAAAAATTATAAAATGCCAAACCTATTACTTTGATCAAAATATTATTTTCAAAGGTCTGTCAATAACTTAATTTTTTCCTTTTTTCAGTTTATTTGCTTAAAGAACCCGATAATTTAATGAGCTCCAATTTGATAGATAAAAGAGTTAACGTTCACTACGAAAAATAAAAACGAATTGTTCATAGTATTAAGGAGGGAAAAGTCACGCTCCGGTTATAGCAATGCAAATGGTGTCCCTGTAAAGCAAACAAACTTATATTTTTAGTTGGTTATTTAACGACACTGCATAAACTACTAGGTTATTTAGCATCGGTGGAATTTGTGACAGCGAGATGGTATTCGACGAAATGGGACCGACGATTCGCACAAGTTACCTGATATTCGTCTTACAGTTGGGGAAAATCTAGGATAAAACCCAGATAATCGAGAGTCAAACCCACGCCCGAGCGCAACTCCGAATCAACAGGCAAACGCGCCTACTGCCTAAGCTACGTCGGTTGTAGCAATACGAGTACATAAAATGCCAGAATCTCTTGCAACTTTGACTAAGACTCGCATCTTGAACAGTCTATAAATGCATTTTCACATAAACTCTGAAATACCTGTAGTTATTGTTGTAGTTTAGTCAACTGTCCGAAGACAGATTTGAACCTCAAAAGTAACACCAATAAGGCAATTAATCTAGGAGATAATGAGGTAGAGTGGCCAGTTCCTTTCCCCTTCCAATGCATACATCGCCGATTAGCTACATATTCCACTAATCAGACATCATATCTGTAGTATATACGCGAAATACAGCGTGTTTCTAAAACAATCATACAGAACTAAACTGCAATAACTTGACAATCTCGGGACACAATACAATTTCCAAATGTGCTATGTTTGTCGCCTGGATTACCGATAATCGATTTCGACGCGTGTACTTTCTAGTAAGCCTATAATATGATTCTGTTACAGAAGTCCGAGAAGTAACCGAACATGGTGCGCACTCATGAACCAACAGTTATTTAAAACTCCTAATTTTTATGAATACTGTTTTGAAATCGAATAAAATAAGTTCATTGGTTTGCAACATTTTATACATTCTCTGTATATTGTTATAGTACTAGTACAAATTATACATCTATGAACAGAATAGACTTCCAATGCACGTATAGAGGCCGGGAAAATGGAAGGATATAGTATGTCGGCGACAAAAGAAAAAATGAGGCTTTCAGAGAAGAATTAAAAACGAAGAGCATAATAGGTACAATATAAATATAAGTTACCAGTTAAACTGGAAGGATCATTTAAAATAAATGACAAAAAGAAGCAAAACAAAAACACAGTTTATAAAATTATTATGAACACTAAAAGGGAAAAGACCAATTTGAAGACCAAAGAAGAGATGGTGAGATCAAGTTGAACGAGCTGAAACAGAGCAAAGATTAACGGCCTTACTAATAAACCGTGTACAATTTTTATACGAGACTTACGCAGAGTTGGGACAGAAAACGTTACTAATAAACCATGCATAAGCGATGGAAGTATAGCTAAGCAGCGTGCAACTATACATGGGAATTGCTTTGCTATAGTTATGTCACAAATCCCATTGTTTGTGTGTTTTATATAGATACAAAATGGCCGCCTTTTAACAGCTGTTCGTATCGATTTTTATATTATGATTATGGTTGCCTTGTAACCACAGAAGAACAAAGTAAAGAGCACAAAATAATTAGAATATAGCTGTAGCTGTACTCTTTGATCATAATACAGCGTGGTAATCCATCAGGCCCAGTTCTAATATCGATACTTAGTGTGGCACACTATCGGATGCAATTGAGAATCTCAGTTATTATGTTATCTTTCGTAATAAAAATAATGACGAAACTATGAAGTACTTATGTAAAAATTGTTTGTTATACACGACGATTGTAGTGATTAATAGTAAGGAAGTTACACACGACTTACAAACGAGCTATTCCCTATGTAAGTATAAGACGGTTAAACGTTGTATAAGCGTTTTTATTAGCAAGAATTGATTATGATGGCGGCGATTATGACAATGATGACTTTCAATGACAATAAAACGTATTCGGAATGCAGTTGCACACTGAAATGAGAGAAATAATATTTTGTCTTCCAAGATCTGGCCTTAATGCCAAGCCTTCACCTATATATTGCACTGCACATCTTTAATGTCGAAGCTATTATGCAAAGTATAGGCCTAATATTTGTTGAGAGCCGTTCTTTCTCTTACAGCTTCTCTATTAGTAACGGATGCATAGGATGCTGATGTCATCGCTAGTCACTACGTTAGTTTTACCTGTGTTTAATGACTATTTAACTGCGATAGCATTGGTTTTTCATCCTCGGAAGGTTACTTCTTAGATTATTGCGCAAGATGGAACCTTGACTGTGGTTTTTAGTAGCCTACTATAGACCTTCCAGGAAAACACCTGCACTGCATAGAATGTCAGAACCGTTACTAGTCTGCCATTCATGAATATCTTTCGAAATGAAATAAGTTTCTTATATTAAAGCTACGAGGGAGTACAAGGATGAGAGAATTATCTCCTTTTTTCTTTCTTTTATGTGAAATTTAAAGCTCAATTGAGAATAACACCAAAATTGCGATTTCAATATAATAGTGATCTATTTAAAGAAAGTCACAGCTCTGTTGAGAGAAAGTTGGGACCATGATCTTTAAATGTTCAGCAGCTCCCTAACAGACATTTTTTTCTTTCCATTTTCATACCTGGGAGGTTACAAGATCAAAAAATTTGGTTCAGTTTGTGTGTGTGTTTTTTAATACTTTATTCCTCCGCATGCCCCATTACCACATGTAACATTACATGCTATTATATTCTTACTCCTGCGCTATAGATTTTAGTTTTCAAACTGTTGTATTTCTTAGATTAGTTTAAGCTATTACAAGTATCTTGATCTACTCAATCAACACTACTCAACGCCATCTTTTCTCTGTGGTGTGTGTTTTTTTTTTCTTCTTTCACTGCATGTCCCATTATATCCATATGATGATATTTATATCAACAAAAGCCGCCCTAAATAAGGGTTCGATAGATCGGCCTATTAATCAATTCACAATTCACAATGATTAAAAACAAGTATGTGACAATTTGAAAGAAAAAAAAATTGATAAATGATAATAAAACATAGGAAATCATTTACAATAAAAGTTTCTTAGGTACAAATGATTACTAATTATAGCTAAGGATAATTTTAACACATGAGATCCTATGGCATCAATCGTTGCATCAGAAATTTTAAATTGTTTAAGTTGATTTAAAGTTTCTCGTGGGATCGCACCACGGGCACCGAACATGAGCCCAAAAACTGTCCAATTTGTGATGTGGTATTGTGCTCCGAGATGCTGACATCAAGGCTCGTAAATGACTTGCTTTTCACGAGACACCTCTTGTGGATGTTGCTCAAGCATTTCGAAACGGATTGTGGGATCAAGAATGACACCCTTATCCTTCTGCCGATCAATTATGATGATATCAGCACGTCTAGTAAAGCCATCAGAAGAGACGCAACCAACTTCCTCATAAACCTCATAGGAAGCATTCTGAGGGATTGAAGATGCGATGAGAGAACGAACCGTATTATGTCTGTTGATTCGGAGCAATTCTCCATGATGGCAGAAACCCAAGACGTGAGGAAACCTTTCTTACTCGTCACATCTTCAGGAGACGGAGACATCCTCGCTAAACTGATATTGCGACCGAGACAAGCGACAGGAGAAAGAGAGACAACTCTCTCAGTATCCTACAAGAATTTGTTCAGAAAATACGTGCAAATATTCTGTGAAATATGACTACAAAAGTGTTTTTTCATTTCTCAGTAATATCCCTCCAAATGTTATCACGAGTATTCCCATCCTTGTACGACTCGATCTCTGGATCAAACAATGGTCGGTTTTCTACTACTAATTCTACCAATTGTTCGTCTTCTTGCCAGTGAATTTAATTTCTGACATTTTGGACAGGTATTTTACTCCACAAAACACGTGCTGCTTAAGACTGTCGTGAGACACTACTGGTCCGAAAGCGGCCTCGTGCGCTTTGTCTCGGTCTTCCGTCTCGGTCGCTTGTCTCTGTCTCGCGCTCTCAAATGTACTTCATATAATTCTGTAGGGAGCAGACAGAAGGCGACTAGTCTCGGTCTCTCGTCTCTGTCGCCTGTCTCGGTCGCTTGTCTCTGTCGCGTGCACCCAAATGGTACTTTTACAGTTCATCTTACTACACGCTGATACTTCTTAACATTGTTATTAATTCCATCCTTAGTTTAGTGTCTTGCTGTCACATAATTGTTCCAATGACTGAATGTTGTTATTTTGTACTGTATAATTATATAACTTTGTTTTGTTTGTTTTTTTTTTTGTTTTAATCCCTTATGTTGAAGTTTCCTACTATATAACACCTATTATAGTCTAGTGATACATCTAATATTTCTGTATCTTGACAATAAGTTCGTACAATAATTTCTTGGTTTAATATTCTTAAATAGTGTTCTGATATGGCCTAATTAAACTTAAACTCAGTTTGACATTTATCTTTATTTTTTTTCCTTCCTCTGGCATGGCTTTATTTCCAGGGGTGTATCATAGAAACTGGAAATCGATACTGTTGACAAACTTAAGAAATTCCTTCCTGTGAGCGTTTACCATTGAACTTTTGTTACTGGCCATTTTCCACCTTTCTTCCCAATTTCGTTCTTGAGGACGTTTCTCAGTTTTTATAATTTTTGACATTCGTATATAATGTGATCAACCGTTTGCTCTGGAGCATTACATGTGCATTGTGGACTATCCATAATCTGGAAACGGTGATAATAGGATCTGAGCCGTCCAGGCCCAGTCAAGAGAACTGCCAGGTTAGGCGTAAGAGAACCTACTCAATCTTCACTCCTGCTTCCATCGGTGTATACCTCTAGTGCAGCCGTGGCGAAAATGTGACTCACGAGCACACTGTGGCTCGCAATGATAGATATGAGCTACCTACCTCCCCCAACCCCCATCCCGTCACTCACTGGAGTCAAACTCCGTTCCATTTGTATTTGTGTCTGACCTGCGAGTGGCGTATCGTCGCAATGTCTCTCTCGAAACCATGTACCTCTACAAAAACGAAAGTTTCAAGTAGGATGGGATGACGCATTTTTTTGCTGCCAATATGAGGAGAATATTAAATGTATGATTTGTTCACAAATATTACGAGGAAAACGGTTGTATAACATAAAACGGCATTATACTACATGTTACTGATGAACCATTAAAAGGTTAATTGTTATTGTTATTATTATTATCATTATTATTATTATTATTATTATTATTATTATTATTATTATTATCATCATCATCATCTCTGTACGTCGATCTTTTTTCAGCAGATGTACGAATAATGTGGTTAGATCTTCAATTTAAAGTCACAGATTTACTATGTGATGTTAAATGAAAGCTAGATGTAAGGACTTGACAAATGTTGAACTTTTCAAATCTTTGCCAAAATGTAAATATCCGAATCTTCGTTCTTTCGTTTGCTCTTTTGAAGCTATGTTCGCTACAACTTAAGTTTGTAAAAAATTATTTTCAAGAATGAAAATAGTAAAAACCAAATTTAGATCACGACTGACAGACAAATACCTTCGTGATCAACTACGATTGGCAGTAAGTGACATAATTCCTGATTTTGAACTCTGTCGCAGAGACATTCTGAAGAGAGTTAATTTTAGGTTGTGATAATGTGTCCCATGTTTTCTTGTTTATTTCTTTCTTCATTACACATAGCTACTAAACATTGGTTTGTAATCTTGTACTGTATAAAATTACAGTTAAGTGCTTGACGTAAGGAAAATGAAAATCCGTTAATAAGTCAGACAGTTACTTCACTTCCCCTTCGGGTGTCCTCCCTCAATAGGTGCTATGCACGTTGCAGGTTACACAGTGGCTCGGCGCACGATAGCATTTTCGCCACGGCTGCTCTAGTGTATGGTCCACGTTTTTCCTTACACTTTTAATTCTGACGAAATCAGCTGGATGTGGCCAGTTTTCATAAGGTATGGGAACATCTAATTGTAGTCCTGCCATTTCTATGTTCTTTGTTCTAATGTACAGATCAGCAATCTCTTCCATTTTGATTATTATTATTGTGTGTGTATGGTACGCCTTCTTCTTCTTCTTCTTCCTAAACACGGTTTAGGCCTTTACGACCTGTTCCGAGGCTAATTAAGTGTTTTCAGTCAAATTGGTCACTCCATCTTCTCACCGGTCTCCCAACATCTCGGCCTCCAAATGGTCTGTAAAAAAAGCTTGCTGTGGAAGTCTTGAAGGACTCATTCTTAATACATGTTCTTTCCATTGGTTCTGATATCTTTGTATCTCTTCCACCATATTCTCCTGTTGTAGTTGGTTTCTAATATCTTTATTACGTAGTCTATCTCTTAGAGTAACTCCCAGTGTTGATCACCCATTTGATTTATTATACAATTGTTCCTCTAGTACCAATGAATAGACCCACTACCTCTATACCTTACTTTAAACTTAACATTGTATTTCATGCATTGTCTAAATTTATTATTATCTGGTATACTTTGTATACGGGCAACCTCGCAATTTGAGGAAGCAATAAAATAAAATACGAGATATGGTATTTCACATATATGGGACATTTCCAGTAACTTATTGTAATTTAAAGAAAATTACCTTACATTTATATATGTTAAATATCTTGTCTTTTTCACACAGAAACAATCTTGACATGAACAAAACAAATCATGTTATTCAATCATTACATCCATATTTCATTCCACGTATGGCAATCCGTATACTCGATGACATATTACAAGTACAAAATGTGAAAACGTAACCTTTCACTTCAGATGTTAACAAAAGACTTCCTATACAAGATAAGCGCCCAGAAACATCACGATTATCTCGACAATGTTTTTACTATCCACGAGATTTATTGCCATGTTGTAAATGACTGAAAGCAAAGGTCAATATGGCTTGCTCCGTTCATTTGTAATTCTTCAAGGCGTGCCCTGTTATTTCATATCATATATTCTAAAAGACACAAATGCATAACAACGCTTCAAAGAACTTGATTTTATTATCCAAGACATTAATACATTAAATTACTACTGTCAAATTATTTGTCACGCTATCTTCAAGTTTCAAATAAATAGTTTAGTTTATTATTCAAAAGTGAGGACTTTTTTGATTCGGTGAAACTATGTTAAAATAAGATGTTCTTTAGAGATAAAACAGTGGTATCTACTTCATTTGTACAATAATGGAGTTTAGTCACTTATACTCGTACAAACCGATTAATACATAAAAAATTTATTCAAATGTGGTATTTATATTATCCTTCAGTTAATACTAGCCCTCTTCCAGATTCATTAAAATATTCATAAGAAAATCATGTATAGTCGTAACGTCGTGTCTATTCCACGTAAAGCCTTGATTTTTCTGAACCGACGCATGCGACGTGCGAGGCCCGCCTCGCACAAATCCGGACTACACGAGAGAGAGTGAGTGGTTTCTATGGCTGCGACGTGCGCAGACCTCGCATCTCGCAGTTATAGAAACCACTCCCTATCTCTCATGTAATCCGGATTTGTGCTAGACGGACTTGTGCGTCGGTTCAGAAAAACCAAGGCTTAAGAGAACCGCATCGTAGGATAATGTTCGTCTAGTGTTGGATCCAGAAAATTTCAGGAGAACCGCATCGGAGGATAATGTTCGTCTAGTGTTGGATCCAGAAAATTTCAGATATGAACTAGGGGCCAGAAACCATCTAAACTACGCTTTATAAATCTATTATACACGTAAAAAAACTCGCAGGCCAGCCTCTGCTTACTGGTTCGAAAACTATTGACGGTGGTAGTAGCAATAGTAATAGTAGTAGTAGAGTGGTAGTATTAGTGGTCGTAAGAAAAGTAGACAGTAGTAGTGGTGGTAATAGAGTAGTAACAGCAATTGTAGTTGTAGAGTAGCAGTCGTAGAGTGGTGGTAGTAGTAGTTGTGGTAGTATTGGTGATAGTAGTAGTAAAATCGTGGTAGTAGTATGAAGCGTAGTAATAGTAGTAGTAGAGTGGTAGCAGTGATAACAGCAGTGGTAGTATTAATAGCAGTGGAAGTGTAGAGTGGAAGCAGTAGTGGTAGTAGTAGGTGTAGTAGTAATAGTAACTAGTAGCAGTAGTGGTAGCACTAGTAGCAGTGGTGGTGGTAGTGGCAGTAGTAGTAGTAGTAGAGTGGTAGTAGTAATAGTAGTAGTAGAATGATAGCAATGCATCAGTAGAATGGTAGTACTAGTAAGTGGCAGTAGTGGCGGTAGCAGTAAGAGGCATAGTAGTAGTGCTAGAAGCAGAGTGGTAGCAGTGATAGTGTTAGCACTAGTAGCGGTGGTAATAAAGTGGTAGTAGTAATACTAGAGTGATAGTATCAATAACAGTAGTAGTAGAGTAGCAGCGGTAGAAGCAATAGTTCCAATAGAGTGGTAGAAGTAGTAATAGAGTGATAGCAATGATAGCAGAGTGATAGTACCAATAGTAATGGTAGTAGTTGAAGAGTGATAATGGTAGTAGTAGTGGTGGTAGTAGAGAAGAGATAGTAGTAGTAGTAGTAACAATAGTAGTAGTGGTAGTAGTAGTAGTAACAATAGTAGTAGTGGTAGTAGTAGCAGAATGATATTAATAACAGTAGTAATAAAGTTGGTAGTAATAGTAGTAGTAGGTTGGTAGCAGTAGTAACAATAGTAGTAGAGTGGTTGCAATAATAGTAGTAGTGATAGTAGTAACAATAGTAGTAGTGACACTATTAGGGAAGTGATATTATTAACAGTAGTAATAAAGTGTTATTAGTAATAGTAGTAACAATAGTAGTAGAGTGATAGTAATAGTAGTAGTCGTAGATAAGTGATGTAGTGGTGGTAGTAACAATAGTAGTGGAAGTAATAGTAAGTGATTGTACTAATAGCAGTAGAGTGATAGTACAGTAGTAACAGTAGTAGTGGTAGCAGACAAGTGATAGTAGTAGAAGTAACAATAGTAGTAGTGGTAGTAGTAGCAGAATGATATTAATAACGGTAGTAATAAAGTTGGTAGTAATAGTAGTAGTAGGTTGGTAGCAGTAGTAACAATAGTAGTAGAGTGGTTGCAATAATAGTAGTAGTGATAGTAGTAACAATAGTAGTAGTGACACTATTAGGGAAGTGATATTATTAACAGTAGTAATAAAGTGTTATTAGTAATAGTAGTAACAATAGTAGTACAGTGATAGTAATAGTAGTAGTCGTAGATAAGTGATGTAGTGGTGGTAGTAACAATAGTAGTGGAAGTAATAGTAAGTGATTGTACTAATAGCAGTAGAGTGATAGTACAGTAGTAACAGTAGTAGTGGTAGCAGACAAGTGATAGTAGTAGTAGTAACAATAGTAGTAGTAGAGTGGTAGTAATGGCAGTAGTAATAAAGTGTTAGTAGTAATAGTAACAGAGAGATAGTAGTAGTAACAGTAGTAGTAGAGTGGTAGCAATAATACAGTAGTAGTAGTGGTAGAGAAATGATAGTAATAGTAGAGTGGTAGCAGTAGTGTGGTAGCAATAATACAGTAATAGTAGTGTTAATAGAAAAGTGATAGTAGTAGTAGAGTGGAAGCAATAATAGTAGTGGTAGTAGAGAAGTGATAGTAGTAGTAACAATAGTAGTGGCAGTAGTAGTAGAGTGGTAGTAATAAAGTGTTAGTATCATCGCAGCGATCCAAACTAGTCATTTCATTACATGACTAAGGTGTCCAAAAAACTATATAACAAGACAGCCGTCGGCTTGGGTGGCGCAGTCAGTAAAGTGCTAGCATTTTGTATCCTAGGTTGCGGGTTTGATCCCGGCCCAGGTCGCTGCCATTTAAGCGTCCTTTAATGCGACAGATTACTGTAATGTAAAAGAACTCCTGCGGGACAAAATTCCGGCACATCGGCGACGCTGACATAACCTCGGCAGTTACGAGCATCGATAAATAAAACGTAATTTAATAATAATAGAACGAGACAGCCAAAGTAAGAGCCTTAAATCTGAAATTGAAGCCAGAGGATTAATTACATTCAGCAGATTTAATTAACGAAGTTACGTTGATTGATGTGTTCGGTGATAGCAACATTAGGTTCGTGGAAAGCATAATGGGCAATCAATTTTCATACAGACTTGGAAGTGTCTGGGCTGCGGCCCTTGTCTTGGCGTGGTTATGTTGTAAATTAACACGTGTGCATGTAAATTAATTATATGCAAGCTTCTTAATTGGCTTGTTTGCATACGCCGTGCTGTATTGCTGCCACCGATTGCTCAACTGTCATGAAGAATGTGCGGTTAATTCAGCGGTTGTGGAGTTCAAGACCCGCCTATTCCACATATCAGCGCATTCCTGTAATCATTAATACATAGAATGGTTACTTTTCCACAAGATGTTTGTGACTTCGAATCCTATCGAGTAACATGGAAGCTTATTCGTTGATATGTTAAATTCTTTACTGACTTTCCCTGTCCTGTCTTCCACCTACCCACATATACTTTTTCCATCCATCCATTCATGTCTCTCTGTCTGTCTGTCTTCCTTTCTAAGGGTACTTACCTACTTACCTACCTACCTATCCGTTCTACCTGCCGATTTTTCTACTCTACCCACCTATCCTGTTTGTTGTTTATTTGTCCATGTCGTCTGCCTGCTTATCAATCTATATAACTATCTACATACCCACATAGGCCCTATTAATTATTAATAAATGACCTTCCAGAATTCATTAAAGCAATAACAATTGTGTATGCAGATGACACTACTTTCCTACGTTCTTCCTCTGCTCTAAATCAATTACATGCTCTCAACAACGACACTCTATCACAGATGGCTTTATGGTTTGAATCTAATGGTTTCTTGCTTAATCAAGAAAAAACTATCAACATAACCTTCAGCCTAAATTATCTAATAAATAAGGACAACAGACTCAACTACACAAAATTTCTAGGACTTTTTATAGACTCCAGTTTAACATGGGATAAGCACATCGAATACATATGCACAAAACTATCAAGAGTGTTATATTTGTTAAAGAAATGAACGACTTGAGTTTCTCAAAATTATTTAAGATGTGCCTACTTTTCTTTCTTTCAGTCGATAATCCGATATGCACTAATTTGGAACCAAATTTGGAAGCGTCTTGATTTTACAAAAGAAAGCCATTAGAATTTTATGTAAATCAAACTATCTGGAACATTCTCGGTCACTTTTCAGACAATCACGGATTTTAACAGTCATACATTTGTGTATATATGATCTAGTACTTTACACTCGACAAAATATCGACAATTACTCATGTGGCCAATATACATGATCATGAAATTAGAAATATTGAACAAATTAATATTCCATATTGTAGATTACACAAGAGCAACACAAACTTTTTAATTATGGGGATGAAATTATATAATAAGCTCCCAAGTCAATATTATAAATTACCAATCAATAGCTTCAAAACTAGATTTTACAATTGGTTATTAAATAATCCTTTTTATTCTGTTACTGAGTTTTTCAACACAAATTTGTATGAAATTATATTAAAAAAAAATAAGTTTAATTGCAATTTAGGTAGTTTTCTTTAATTTAAAAGTTTAAAATTATTTCATGTTTTCATTGTATTATTTAAATTTTACTCTTTCTTTCATGAATGTTTTTTAAAATGTATTTATATGTTTTTCAATGTATTCTGACGAAGCCTAAAACTGTATGTCTAATGGCCAAACAAATTGAATTGAATTGAATTAACATATCTATCGAGCTATACTCTTATCTATCCATCTATGTGCATATGTCATCCGCAAAAACAACCAGCTGATATAACCCGTTCAATTCCATACCTTGTTTTTTTTTCATTTATTTTTATATACATTCGAAATATTTTAAATCTACTACCAAATATGTTTAATAGTCACACTGTCACTTCAAAACTGTTGCTGAACAGGGTCATTTCATCTCTCATTACAAACAGATCAACTATACCATCTGCAAAATTTGACATCTAGTCGCACTGTGGTAAGAGTAGTGGTTGACATAACACTTCGGCCACAGGAGAGAAATATGTGCTATTATTTTGTGGGATAATGACAAGCAATTATGATTGTTATAGCTGAATAAAGTTTGTAGGGAGACTGCAGTACTGGATGCCTCCTGCTCATTCACAACAAATATCAGGAATCGAACCACGATGTATACTTGGTCAAAATGAAAGTGGCCAGTCTCTTGAGCAGCGAAAATTTTGTAAGTCCCTCGGGTGAGCGCGCAGTTCACTAACGTAAACCTCCGTGCGCCGCTTTATTTAACTCCATAATACAAGGCGCTGATTTGGGCTACCTCCACAGCATGCTTCGAATCTCCGTAGTGATATTTTTGTTTTCTTCTCTCTTCTACTTTTTTTACAACTCCTTTTAGTGTAATATAGTGAAATAATTTTGCTTATGTTAATACATGTTACTTACAGATAATTACAAAATTGGTAAAAATTTGTAGTTATAATTCCAGTAAATCAGGATATACTTTGTCATCAGAATTATGGTTTTTCTTCTTGTTTACAATTACTACGTTTAGACCCTGATGATCACGGATAGAGATTAGTATAATAATCATATTCCCTGTAGCACAACTTGCAATTTAATTATTGCCAATTATTTAACCGTCAACATATTTACTGAATGTTACTTAGACAATAGAGTGCAAACCAACGGGGATTAATAAAATAATTAACACAGCATTTAATATGTCCTCTTTAGTGTTACTTCCATCTACGGTCAAAAGTTTCTAATAACATGAAGAAAATAATAAAGCGAAAAATATGCTACGGATAAAAAAAAATGACGAAAACCTGTTATATTTTCACTGATGCGTTTAAAAATAAATTCAGTAACTCCACGAAGATTTGAACTTGCAACCTCACGAACTATTTAATTTCGCTTATCACTCTACAACAGGCATGTCAGTTGATGCCCACAGGAGCAAGCGCGCGCTTTAGAGCGCAGGAGGACCTGCGCGCTTTACAGCGGAAAGGAAAGAGACAGAAGAAAGAGGTGGTATATGCCGCTTGGGCGAGCTATATTCAGGGATGGCCAGCACTGATTCAATGGATAAAGGGAAGAGAACTCATTAAAACTGTATCCATGTTAATTTTTAGATTTGCCTGAGAAGTATAAGTGCATTATAAGAATGTAAGTTTTAACTTTAATGCTCATTTTTCACAAGTTTGATTTTTTTATTCAAAAAAAATATTTTCTCAATTTTTCGTATAGAAAAGTGAAATTTTCAGGTATAGGCCTATTTATTTGGTAGCCTTACGGAATGTTTTCGTAAATCTAATATACCGTATGTGCGTATTACTGAAGATAGCGTATTGAAAATTGTGAAAATATTCGCTTGGAAAGTATTTGTAAGGAAATGAATTAACAAAGCAACTACTGTTACATCATAAGCAAAAGATACGTGCCCATGTGTTGTAAAAATGTCAGCTCTATAGCTTCAGCACATTTCGAGAAAATAATTTAATATTCTGTTAATAGGAAGTTGCTCACAAATATCACCGTAAAAGTATAATGCGATAAGAGTTTTGTTATGTAATATTAGTTACACTTAAAACAGATACAGTACCTAGATAACTTCGCCTTGTACTGTAATATTGTTTTGATTAGTTTATTGATTACTTTTGTAAGGCTAAAGATACCATCAATACAAATTCCAACTTATCATGTCATACTCAATCTCTTTCTTTGGAATATCACATCTTTATGAATGATGTGTTTCATCCATTTAATACAGTATAATATTATACTACTATGGAATTTAAGTGAATATTCCTTCTTAACTCTCTATTATGTAATTAAGATTTAAAACACAAGTGCAATATTAAGAAATCAGTGTTAGTACTTTTGTTTTACAGACAATATAGATAATATTAAACAGAAAGAAGCCATATAAAAATAACGACATAAAATTTCACGTTCCGTTTGAAGTTTGTGCACCACTGTTTTCTTAATCAAACAAGTTGCTTATTCATGTACACAAGCCTTCCTCTTTCCATACTTAGCGCTTGCTGCCCGCGCACGACGTCAAGGTCAGAAAAATGCGCTTGCTTTGACATCACTGCTCTACAAACTACGCAAAGAGTTTTACTGCAGTCAGAATGGCATTGTAATAAGCTGAATAATTTCAAGGAAAAATTGTTCCGGGGCCGGGCATAATTATAATAAGCAGGGAAAGGATTTATATGTAAATACATATTTACTTATAAAGCTAATATAATTTATATTTTGCATTATCTTTACGTTTCACAATGTGTAGGGTTGAAAAATCCTCCTTTTATTTTCCATATTTTTCCATATTTTAGAGTTTAGTACATATTTTCGTTAATTTCCATATATTTTCCATATTTCATATAAAACAGTCCATATTATATTAGGTTTAACAATAAAACAAAACAAAATTCCATTAACTTTTAAAAATACATTTCAACAATAGAGATTTAAACACATGTTCAGTAATCCCTTTAACATCAGAGTTATTTGAAAATTAGCAGTCCTATCAACAATGGGAAAGTAAGTTACAAAACTGTATTAATTTAATTTAAAATTTTTAACAGACTTCAGTTGTGCAGCTCAACAGTTAAATGCCAGTCAGAGTACACATAGGTTCAGTTTTGTAAATCATACTATAAAGACGGTAAATATGCCAAAAGTACGTCATTCAGTCAATTTAAAATCAAAACTAACAAGTTACATTTCAGAATTTAAAGAAGATGGTTTATCAACTGACAATAAAATATTATTTTGTAATTTGTGTCAGTGTGCAGTATCATCTACACAAAAGTTCCTGGTGCAACAACACATTACAACTAGTAAACATCAGGCCAACAAACAACTAAATTCCAAGCAGAGACAATTGTTTTTAACACAACCAACAACATCGAATGTAAGATCTGAGTTTAACATCGACCTGTGCCGTTCTCTCATCTCTGCTGATATTCCTCTCTACAAACTAAAGAATAAGGTCTTCAGGGAATTCCTTGAAAAATATACTCAACATACAATCCCGGATGAGTCAACACTTAGGAAGACGTATGCTCCATCCATCTACGATGAGACAATACAGAAGATAAGAGATGAAATTAAAGATAGTTCAATTTGGGTTTCCATTGATGAGACTCCCGACAAAGAAGGTAGACTTGTTGGTAATGTAGTTATCGGTTTGTTAAGTGAACAATATTCTGAACGAATTCTTTTACATTGTGATGTTCTAGAAAAGTGCAATAACAAAACTATAGTTAAACTGTTCAACGAAGCTATGGGTATCCTGTGGCCAAAGGGTATTATGTACGATAATGTGTTATTCTTTATTAGCGATGCTGCCCCTTATATGGTCAAAGCTGGACAAGCATTATCTGTTGTATATCCTAAATTGACTCATTTTACTTGTGTGGCGCATGCATTTCATCGTGTGGCAGAAGTGGTCAGAGACAATTTCCCTAAAGTAGATTTGTTGATTTCATCAGTGAAAAAAGTATTTCTCAAAGCTCCCAGTAGAGTTAACGTGTTGAAAGAAATGTACCCTGAAATTCCATTGCCACCAAAGCCAATTTTAACTAGATGGGGTACATGGCTAGAAGCAGTTGAATATTATGCCGAACATATAGACTCTATTAACAATGTTCTCCTTGCATTGGACTCTGAAGATGCAGTCTCAATTGATACTGCGAAAACAGTTACCTGTGACATAAGTGTGAAGAATGACTTAGCTCACATTCAGCATACATTTTCATGCATCATAAAAACGCTCAAAAGTCTCCAAAATAGGCACCTTTCACTATCTGAAAGTTTTGAAATTATAAATAGTACTGTGGAACAACTGAATCGTGGTAGAGGTAAAGTTGCAGATGCAGTAAGAGCTAAGGTGGACACTGTACTTTCAAAAAACCCTGGATATGAAGAACTACAAAAGGTTGTTGCTGTGATGAGTGGTGAATCAACAGTGAAGATTAACTTGGACTTATCCCCAGCAGACATTGTGAAATTGAATTATGTACCAGTTACTTCTTGTGACGTCGAACGCTCTTTTAGTCAGTATAAATCTATCCTCAGAGACAATAGAAGAAGATTCACTTTTCAGCACTTGAAAGAAATGTTTGTAACCTATTGTTATGATAACAGACAATAAAAATTGTGTTTTGTTGAAACTACATTGGAAGATAAGGTACGTCCATTATATTTTTTGTTTAGTTTGATTAAAATGTACCAATATTTAACGTACATAGTCATTTTTTTATAATTTTAAGTCCATATTTAATTCCATATTTTGGTAAAAATCCATATTTAATTCCATATTTTGGTAAAAATAACTACATATATATTTACATATTTCATATATTTTTAGTCCATATAAATCCGTTCCCTGATAATAAGCAATTATCATATTCCACTTGAGAATCTGTTATACAGTTATAGTGTTTGTGTTACAATATTCACTGTTTAAATACTCTGGGCGATCTGTCTGTCTCATATATGAATTATTTTCTCGGAAGATTTTAGTGATTAATACGAGTAGTTGTGTTCCCCATTATAACTACTAGAAGAATATACGCAAATCTTTTGAACAAAGCGTAGCTGTCCCGAGGGCTCACGGAAATACCCGATTCGAACTTAGTCTCTCAGACGCCGGCCACTTTCAGTTTAACCATGATGCTGTGAAGTTTGGAGCAGGAACTGTTTCTGTGATGAGCATTAGCTTGGCAGGCAGGTGCTCAGCGGAGAACGTAGCATCATAAATAATTCTGTCATAGACGTATTCGGATATCTGCAATGCCATCAACGTCATATCTGTTTTAACCCTGAGAAATGTGACAGAAAAAAAAATGAGTTGAATTAGTGATGAAGATGTATTGTTGGAAAGGAAACAGACTACTGGTATAACGTTCAGAACAGTTGATTAAGACAAGTTCACCTTGACTTCTGCTACCTGCTCTATTCGCCATTCAAAGTATTCGTTTCTCCTGGTGCCTCGTCAATATTGCAAGGCTTTCCACAACTCACCACGTGGAAGTACAGCCGACATTAGTCCAGAAGTAGGGAGATAGGGCTATTGAGTGAGATGGTCTAAGACATTTAAGAGGAAAGACGTGGGAGGAATTGAGACACACATTTAAAGGAAAGAAAAACACAAATCAATGAAAAGAAAGTAAAGAAAGCAAAGATAGAATTGTAAACAAACACTGACACTATTTAAGTTGAAACAAACAGGATGAAGGGAATGAAATATAAGCCAAGTAAATACCAAAATAAAAAGAACAATAATTGTAATAAAGGAAGGAATACTCCAGGTATCAATATTGTACGAAATGGAAATATAAAAATTGGAAATTTATCCTTTGAAGAGGTGGAAAAATTCAAATATCTGGGAGCAACAGTGACAAATATAAATGCTACTCAGGAGGCAATTAAACACAGAATAAATAAGGGAAATGCCTGTTATTATTCGGTTGAGAAGCTTTTATCATCAAGTCTGCTGTCAAAAAATGTGAAAGTCAGAATTTATAAAACAGTTATATTACCGGTTGTTCTTTATGGTTGTGAAACTTGGACTCCCACTTTGAGAGAGGAACATAGGTTAAGGGTGTTTGAGAATAAGATGCTTAGGAAAATATTTGGGGCTAAGGGATGAAGTTACAGGAGAATGGAGAAAGTTACACAAAACAGAACTGCACGCATTGTATTCTTCACCTGACATAATTAGGAACATTAAATCCAGACGTTTGAGATGGGCAGAGCATGTAGCACATATGGGCGAATCTAGAAATGCATATAGAGTGTTAGTTGGAAGGCCGGAGGGGAAAAGACCTTTGGGGAGGCCGAGACGTAGATGGGAGGATAAAATTAAAATGGATTTGGGGAGGTGGGATATGATGAAAGAGACTGAATTAATCTTGCCCAGGATAGGGACCTATGGCGGGCTTATGTGAAACTCCGGGCTCCTTAAAAGCCAGTAAGTAAGTAAGTAAGTAAGTAAGTAAGTAAGTATACTCTAGGTATCAAAGGGATAAGCTTATCATACGTCCAGTAAAATACGTGTCAGTCCCCTTTTTTAGCCCAGATGTTCGATGTCCCCGTAATTTTTGTCAGGACGCACAAAAGTCTCGTATTTTAATCAGACTTTATTTCATAACGTAAAAATTAATAATTTCTGTAATTGATTTATTTCATAAAGCTTCAATGCTCATGTAAGGCTTCATGCAGTACAGTAGAGATGAACAAAACTAACTGCCGTTCTCGCTCGCTGAGTTCGTTGGATTTGTCTTTCGAGTCTCGTCTCGTCATTCTCGTGCGCTTTGAGTCTCGCTCATCATTCTCGAAATAACATTTGGTTGGGGTGGAAAGATTTCGTAACTTTGAATAATGTACATCATTGAAATGAATAACATTATAAATGTTTCAATGAGACAAAAAGACGAAACAGAACAGTATCTTAGTTATAAAAATGTTCTGGTTCTATTATACGATATTACCTATGCTTATATAAAAAAAACTATTCTAAATAAATTTACATTTCTAAGAGACATAAAACATAACGTTAACATCTTTTTACTTGAGACTGCACACTTGATCTCAAACATATGGAAAGAAAATTCCTAGCCTTTTAATAAGGGCCTAGTAATTAAATAAAGATGGGTAACGGATTATTATACACTGAAAGGTAGAGATGATGTTTCAAATATACATATATAACAGTTGCCAAAGTAGCTAAAAGTTCAGTCAGGTATAAATAACTGTGGCGATTCAAGGCTGCTTGACGTTCGGAACTTCGGGAGTGATCAATCTCGACGTCTCGAAACACTCACAAGCATTCTTTACGTAAATGATGCGACGTATACAACATTGTCGTGCGGGTTTTCGGGCGCTTTTAGTCTTGCTTTCTCGATCGTTTGGTCATCTCTAGTATACAGTTAGGGGAGAGTCGGGTAGTATCAGACATCGGGTAATATCGGACAGTGCGTTTCTTTCATCTACCACCATATGGTAGTACCTGAATGACATGGTTACGTTTCTCTATGCGACATCACAGAAACGTAACCATGTCAATCAGGTACTATCATCGTGTGGTAGATGAAAGAAACTCACTGTCCGATATTACCCGATGTCCGATACTACCCGACTCTCCCCTAATCGTTAATCTGTTGTCAAAAACAGTCATCTATTTGCATTTAATAATACATACTGTTTAAATTTATTATTATTATTATTATTATTATTATTATTATTATTATTATTATTATTACATAACTAGGCCTACCTCTCTGTATGTACTTCCATTTCTGTAAGTTCTGTATTAATATTATGAAGAAAATACATAAGTTTCAAAAGAGCAATAATAATTATAACTGTTAATATAAACTTATCTGTTCTAAATCGCATAAAACCAGTGAGAAAGCATGTGTCATCCTCCTAACGATTTTTACTCACTTTAAGCCTTGCTTGTTAAATGTCTCTGAGATCACATAAGACACATTTTCAGTCAAAATCAATACTTTTCCTGCAGTGACATCTGTCAACAAATCTTACAACCTGACGGTGTGAAGGAAAAAAAACTGGACAGTAACAATGCCTCAGGCTGTCAGAGGGAAACAGGACTGATTTGGCGTCGTTCTCAAGGTTATTTACATAGAAAACTTAAATATTTATAACCTCCAGTTATATCCAACAGTAGGCTGCATTGTTTCGCGACCCACACACTGTGAACTTGACTTGAGGATACGGTCTTTGTTGCAGCATCGCCCAAGGCGGAGGGATGTGGAATGAGCCTCATCTTATCCAGGACAATAAATTGTGACCTTGCGAGAAGCCCATTATGGCAAGTATGAGCAGGTGTTTTCTGGAAGGTCCGCTCTACGTTGATATTGAAGCATTTTTACTCGTATAGATGCAGATTTCACTTCACTTCATCCCTGTTTGGTCTGATTACCTGGCTGAGTTTTTTCCGAGGTTTACTCCAACCATAACGCAAATTCCAGGTAGTTTGTTGGCGAATCCTCGGCCTCACGTAATCTCACTACATCTCGCCAAAAAAAAAATAAATAAATAATAAAAAAATAAATAAACAAAAAAATAAATAAAAAAATAAAATGAAATTGAAATTGTAAAAAATGCAATATTGTAATTTTGTAAAATTTGGACTTGTTCCACATTTTAAATCTTCATTGTTAATGTAAGATCTATGGAACAGAATAAATTAAATGAAAAAAGCATTACTTTACGCAGATGATCAGATAATCTTAGCAAATTCTGAAGATAATTTACAAAGAGCAATACACACACTATACAAGATAGCAAAATCTTATAATTTGGAAATCCCTATAAATAAAACCAGAAACATGGCCTTCCAAGGAAAGAACCATATAAGATCCAAAATTGCAATCAATAATAATTGTATAGAACAAGTCAACATATTTAACTATCTTGGCTGCAATCTTTCTTGTATAAACTCCAGGATCGTAGATATTAAACTAGACAAATTCCACCAACTGTTAATAACAATCAAATCAACTCTATTAAAGAAAGTTCGACCAGAAACAATTTTGAAATTCTACAAAGTTATGGCAGTCCCGGCATTATTACTGTATATGAATCAGAGACATGGTCATTAACGAAAGAGCAACTTCGAAGAATAGAAGCTGCTGAAATGGGATTGCTAAGACCTCTTGCAGGATATACTCTTTACGACCATAAAAGGAAAGCTGACATCCGAACATTATGAATACTATAGAACCTTACAGCAACAACTGGTATGTACATGTATTAAGAATGCCCAACAATAGGTTACCCAAGAGACTATTGGACTATACACCTCATGGAAAACGAGAAGAGATGGAAAGACCAAAATTTTTCTGGAAGTGGAACAGGACAGGAGGCTTAATCCAATACTGTTACTGATGATGATGATGATGATGATGATGATGATGATGATGATGATGATGAAAAAAGCGAAAAGTAGACCTTCTGTCAGTACAAAGTAGCCCCATTGTCAGTGTCAAGGTTAGGCAGGAATTCAATCTCATACCTGAAGAAGGAATACTTTATTCCGTTCTTTAATTTTTATATGTTGGTGGTACGTCTTCAAGCAGCAAATTATGTTATTTACCAATGACATACATTTGTACTGAAGAGGCATTCTTCGCAGTCTCAGCTTATTTTCAGATATTTAAGAAAGACACCACTTTGGGACGGATGAAGTGGAATTTGGGCTGTGAAAGAAGAACATTTCTAATTTTCACATCTGGCCTGTGTTCAGAACTTTCTATTTTTCGATTCTGTGTTCCTCAAAGTGCTGCCAGAATACTGAACCAGAATTTAGCAGACCTTAGTCAATAGTACTCACACAGGTGGTGCAGTGCGTTGAGTGCATGATCTTTCGCATATCACATGACAGGGTACATATTCAATTGCATCCATTTCTTTGTTAATATAACTAGCCAAGTAAGATTTCATGCCCTTACAATAATTGGTATAGACAACTAATTATTTAATTCTGCCCATCTGCTGTGAACATGTGGGTGTGCAAAGTCTGAGGGAATGATTCAACACGAGTTAATTAACAGCTCCCTTGGATACTATAGAGGATGAGGGTGAAACCTACTCATCTGAAAGTGCTGGGTAACTTTCGGTGCTTTTCCCCGGACTCATTTCACCGGCAATATCACCTTCATTTCACTCAGACGCTAAATAACCTAGATGTTGATACAGCGTCGTAAAATAACCCAATAATAATAATAATAATAATAATAATAATAATAATAATAATAATAATAATAATATCTGAAAGTGCCTCGAGAGGCCTTCTCAGTGGTCTTCATTTATAATTGAAGGGTTCAGAACCATAGTGGGCCAAGCGCCATTTACTATAACCGTAGAAAACAAGGGTTAAAATGAAGTTATTACCATAATTCAATGGAAACATATACCCATAGAAAGTAATATAAAGTATACATATTAAAACTAAATGATGGCAATCTTAATTAAACTATGGTATTCACTTAACTTTAACCCTTGCTTTCTCCGTTTTTAATAAATGGCGCTTGGCCCACTATGGCTCTGAACCCTTCAATTTAAGATCTGGTTCGAATTTCTGTGATACCTATCCCAGAAGCATGCTATGAGTAAATATTACCATAAAATTCATCTGCATCTCAGAGTGTTTTGAAATCTTGAATTCAAAACAAACATTGTCATGAGACCTATTTCGCGAACGCTACTTATACCTTGCTGTGTATTATTACGTCTAGCACATAATTCCATGAAGCCGAGTTATTTCGGTTTATGTCGGGTGCAATACCCTTTGAAAAGCAAATATGCACTGAAATAAGGAAGAATCGGTGCTCTAGATACAACGGAAGAAACTTTCCGGCAGGTAAGTGAATGAGCTGCAGTATATTAACGGAGAGGAGATACGAACCAGTAACAACATGCCGTTTGATGTGGCTTCCAAGGCTGATGGGTAACAAATGATGTTCGCAGACAGATTTAAACAAATTACGGGGGCAATCATACTAACACAAACCAGCTTCTCGTCTTCCTTGAGGTCATAAGCCGGGTTCAATCCCCACAAGCAATTCAGTCTATTTCAAGCGTCTGAAGGCAATCGTGGCCCAATTGTTGGAAAGGACACAACAAATTTGAGTACGTAAAGGAGAAAATATTTGTATATTGACGACAAATCGATAGGGTCGGCCAATTAGAGAACACATATCTCTTATAAGAGAAATCATCCCAACTGAAGTGAAGAGCAAATCGGATAACATATAAAAGAGGACAGGAAAGACATTAAATACGGAACAAAATAAGTTGGGGCAGGAGTTTTAAGAAAATGAACGCAAATTGTTGGCCAAAACAAGACATGAACCATGGAGGAAAAATGAAAAGAAGAAACATAAAGACAAAATGGGAAAAAAAAAAAAAAAAAAAAACGTGAAAACAACATTGGAAGAAGACAGACAATAATTTAAAATGAGATAGAGTAAGTCTTATTCTTCTTCTTTTTTCCTCCTTCTTCTTCTTCTTCTTCTTCTTCTTCTTCTTCTTCTTCTTCTTCTTCTTCTTCTTCCAGGGATTAAACCTTATTGGTTCGATCCGGCTCCAATTATTAAAGCTGTTGTATCCATCTCTTTCGTGGACGTCCTTGGTCTCTTTTTCTTTCTCTCGGTCGATAGTTTAAACTTCTCCAAGCTATTCTATTAGTATCCATTCTACAGACATGTTCATACCATTGTCTCCTATATTCTTCTATTTTACCTGTAAGGCTAAATATGTTCAATTCTTTGCGAATATCTTCACTTCGTCTTTTATCCATTAAAGTGTATCCCGCCACAAATCGTAAATATTTCATTTCTGCAGCTTCTATTCTTTTAATAGTTTGCTTATTTAAAGTCCATATTTCTGAGCCATACAACATTGCAGGCGCACCCAACACTTTATAAAATTTTAGTTGTGTTTCTTTTTTTTACTTTCTTTCCCAATGTTAGGTAGAATAAGTAATTCAATAAAAACAAATAATTAGATGAAAAAGAAAACTAAACAAGAATAATAACATTGGTCAACAGTGACTTTATTAAATGTAAAATGTCTGCTGTTTCTTATGCAATTTCATCTGCTAATTCCGAAAATGAAGTTAGAATTTTTCTATCATCCACAATTTTTTTGTAATTTTAGAAAACCTGATTTATTTTTATTGCAGTATACAGTTCTTAACATGCTAATGGAAAGAAAATATTTCAAATATTTTATTTTATTTCCTTAGGTGAATATTTCAAAATCCACAAAATTAATCCGATTTGTTTGAAATTGATCATGGATACTAAGTATTTTATTAGTAATGGACATACCGAGTTTCAACTTTCTAAGTGCAATAGTTCTGTAAATATTGATAATTTTATAAAACTTTATACCGTTTGGTATAAAATGCTCCATGCACCATATTGTAAGAAATTTTCAATATTTCTTTTTATTTATATGTTCAGAGAAGGTATATAAATAATGATAAGAAGTAGTTTATAATGGGAATAATATAGTAATACAGTTATCTTGGTTTTAATTTCATACTTTTAAAGGGCACAAAATCAAAAACTAACATCGGAATATGAAAATAAAGATAATAAAAATGGAAAAAACCAAATTTTCATTTTTTCTTCAGTTTTGTTCGAAAATTTCACCTCTGCCTCCCCTTAACAATTGACCTATAACTTTAGATCATTGTTGCCTGTAAAGTTAGAATTCATGAAAATAAATTTTATTTCTCATTAGACTGAGAGTTAGAATTTATTCTCATTTGTGTTGGAACTTACAATCATGAAGCAAATTTAATAACCCGTGTTTTCTTTGTCTTAATTTTAGTTGTGGTAAAAGTATCTTATAAAGTGAAACATACATCGAGATAGTGTAAATCACATAAAAATTTTTGTTACGTTTCTGGTTAGTTAACTCTGAAAACAGAGGCGAATTTTAATACGCTAGTTAAAAGAGCTTATATAGATGAGGACAGGAACTGGGCCCCTGAAATCTGTTGTGCTCCATGTAATTCTATTAACTGGTTGGCTAAAAGGATCCCATCATATGCCTTTAGCATTTCCAACGATATGCCGGGAACCTAAGGATCATTCAACAGACTGGTACTTTCTATGAATCACAGATCAGAAGATAATAGAGAACTTGTCAGCGAGCTGATTCAGAACTATAACGTGATGGATTGTAGTATGTCTCTCAAAATAACTTCTTGGATTCTCACCTATTTTTTTTCTTTCCTCAAAACCTTCGGTTAGTGAGCGAGGATTTTTCTGAAATGGAAAGGCGCTACAAGGAAAAATGGAGCTCAAATATTCTGGGAGACTACTTTTGGACACTCAAAAGAGCTATTTCTCAAGCGAAGTATAGCCTAAAATCTATTTCATACACATTTTAGATAAATGAATATGATTTTAGGTGAAATGTTACAAGGTATCACTGCTAGAAATGTTTGAATTACATTTCATATAATTATTAAAAAATTCTGGATGATAGAAAATTTTTGAAAACATATTTGAAAGCCGCACGAAAAATCTATAAGAATCACCCTTTTGTTATCTTTTAACAAAAAATATGTTTAATTTTGTTGACCAGTGAATTAGAAGAAAACAGTAACAAAAAGGAAGACAGAAAATGGAACAAAGAAATAAAGATACAGAAATAGAAACAATTTCATAGAATAAACAAAGAAAGGAAATAGTTATAGCAAAGCTGGCACAACACTAGTTCACAATCACTAAGGACTCGGGTTCAAATCTTGGCTATGGTGGAGTCGTATTCGTGGTGAACAAAGTCAAGATTCCTGAAGGTTTTTTTTCGCGGTTTTTATGTTCTCCTCAGCCATTCCACAGTCACTCTCCATTTCAACATTCATCATCAATTTAATTAGTGTCTAACCAAAATGGTACAGCTGGATGTAATATTGTGACTGCCACACAGATGGCGTCAACCTGAACAGGCGTAGTATGCTCTCTAGGGTGAAAGGGAGCTTCTAGTGGGATTTCACCTGACCTTGAGTTTCGACAGGTGGCACCACCTAGCTGAGTCATGATATCTACAAGAAAGCGACCATTCGGGATAAAAGAACCATTTTCACATAAAATTACTCTAAAGCACAATAAGCTCGGGCTGTAGTGAAGCCTTTGGGTCCCTTCTTCGTATAAAGGAAAAAAGAACGTAGAAGGACCAGAAAAAAATAAACAAACGATAAGGGAGCAGAAATAAACAAAGATAAAGGAGCAAGTCAAGGGAAGTGAGGAAATAGTAATATCAGCCATAGAGAAAAATTAATGGAAAAGAAATACAGAGCACGAAAGATAAATGGAAAAAAATTAAGGAAATTGAAAGAAAATTAAAGAAAACTATAAAAATAAGCAGTTATTTATATAAAAAGGCAAAACAATTAAAGAAAAGTCAAGAATGGTGAAGATAGAAAAGAGAAAAGAATAACAGAAACCAGGAACGATAACAGAAAAAATAAACAAAAGATAAGACAAAAATAAACAGACGAAAAGAGGAAATAATTGATGAAATAAGGAAATTATTTTCGTCCACTTCCGGAGTAACTTTCGAAGTTTTGGAGTTCAATTTCAAATATTTTTTAGTCCCTAACATTCCCATAAAATGCATGGAAATATCCTACAGCGTGAACTAAAATACAATAAATAAAATGTGAAATAATACAGAATCAAGAATCAAATTTCAAGTTAAACATATGTCAAAATATCATATTCTGAACACCTGGACACAACTTATATCACTAACGCGTAAATAACATGGGTAAATATTACGGGTCACAA
The DNA here is from genome assembly GCF_040183065.1 of Periplaneta americana. Taxonomy (NCBI): domain Eukaryota; kingdom Metazoa; phylum Arthropoda; class Insecta; order Blattodea; family Blattidae; genus Periplaneta; species Periplaneta americana. The sequence continues at coordinate 58,399,617 of NC_091127.1, read as the reverse complement.
TTTTTTACGACTGCTATCGGAATCAATCTGGCAAGAACAAAATCGTGTTTCTGATTTTGTTTGCCATGTTTCATCAGCGGGGTCACCAAACTTCAGATCCTACGGCAATGTTTAAGCATACAGAGTTGCGGTACTTGACGCATCGAGAAAGTGTGTTGACACTTCATAACACTGACGTCCTTGCGACATAATTCTGAGCTTGCTTACAGAACTTTGAATGTCATTTTATAAATACGTTACACCCAGTTTTACACCCTACTTTCTAGACAGTTCGGCAGGTCCATTTGTTTAACATATCAGTGCCAGAATTTTTAATATTGTGTAGAAAATATTAACAATTAAATTTGGAAATTCTTATTTAATGATACTTGGCTATGATGGCAGGAAAAGAAACCAACACGAGGCAAATGTCTTCTTTAACGAAGTGCATTCGGAAAGAAATATCAGTCAGTATATAACTCGACCAGAATGTTATTACCCATGGCAGCAATCGAAACACATCTGTGTACACATTCGTCCATCACCCCAACAACCCGCGACTTCCTACCGATGAAAGATGACGTAGTATATACGAACAGCAGCGACGTCAAGGCCAGGGGTAATAATATTCTGGTCAGGTTATACCCTACCTAAAATACGGTATATCAAAGAGATAAATAATACTGGAAGAATTAAAAATATGCTTTAGTTTGGAAGAACAAAACAAGTTACAAGATGGTGAGAAAGCTCTTTACATTTATTTATCTGTGAGAGATGTGTTTCGAGCAAGATGGTTTTCTACATTCTTTGGAAAGAAGGTAATAAACAACATGAATGAAAAGTTTGCAGGAAGATGGATTGGCAGAAGAGGAAGACTTGAATTGTCCCTTAGATCTCTTGACCTGAACCCGTTACAATTTTTTCTTAACGGGTTATTTGAAGTGGAAAGTCTACCGAAAAAAGCCAAACGACCTTTTATTGGTTACATCTGCCAGAACCTCAATCAAAGATATAAAATACACTATTTTAATAAAATAACTATTAATAATTGCTCCATCTAGTACGAATTATAGATAATTAATAACTTAACTTTCCATCCCTAAGCACGAGAACAATGACAAGCAACTGTTGAAGCCTGCATATTTCGCTATTGAGTCGCATAATGTAAACATTCATACCACCAACATTCTTCCTTCTGCCGCTCCCTCTCTTTATCTCGTGAGTAATAAACAATAAGAGGTTAAACTAAGGACTGCTGCATTGTTTGGCAGTGAATGGAAGTCATTTCGAATAATGCTTGTGATTCCATTCAATTTAAAACATGGATTATACAAAAATCAAAAGATAAATATGGGTTGTTATTTAAAAATGCATTATTTTATGCGTCTGTAAAAAAAAAAAAAAAAATATGATTTTACAAATATAATAAACATTTGTTGATTCACTCCAAACAATTGTCACACACAAATTTTTTCAATAAAACTAAAAATTTAACATTTATAAGCAACTGACAAACTTTTTACCCATTCTATGTGTAATTTTTATAGATTATCTCAATTTATCAAAAGCTTTCCTACATTTCAATAACTCCATATATTTTATCGATAAATCAAGGTGGAAATGACATTAATTTCTGTAGAAAACCATGTACCCATTATTTCCGCTACGACCACGCTGAAAATATTCTTCGAAACCTCAATTCACAGTTACGTGGCCTTCTACGCACCTTCCATTGAAGTTGATGCTCAAGATAAAACCCTTTGGGTGCTTATTCCGGAATTACTATACGAGAGTAAACAAAGTTTATTACCTTCCTACACGGTGTCCCGGGCAAACACAACGGAAACAAAATGGTGACATAGGTTGAATAGTCAACTCCGCTTTCTCTTTGCGATAAAACAGCGCTAATTCCGGTCCATCGTGAGTCAACTCACAGCAATGTAAACAGTTATTCATTCAGTTAAGTCAATATTGAACCCCAAAAATTGCGTGTAATCTGTTTATACTCTTTGCCTACTGCTCAGATACCGACTGTTTGCAGTGCTATAACAACGCGTGTGAATACAGACACAAAGTGACACTCGATAGGAGCACGCACAAGATTTTGTTTATCTCGTAGTCTTTTGTTTTATAAACGGTACATTTATTTTACGAAGGAAGTAAAAACGATGCTAATGATATCTCAATTTGGCCTAAATACCTCTTGTTCAGCTGCAGCTTTTGGAAGTGTTAATTAAAAAAAATACTTCCATCAAATCGGAGGTAGAATAAAGATGAATAACAAAATATTGAACAAGCTGCACTCTGTCCCAAACGCACGTCGAATGTACCTATTCTCATCACATTGTCATCATTAGGGCCAGGATTCATATGCAAATGTATATATTTATAGCTCTTTGAAAGTCGTGCAAAACAGTTTTATACACGTCTTAAACATCTATGAATATGAATTTGCAGAGTTAATATTGCATATTTTGGGTGTTTCTGCATATAATAGTCTATTTTGCATATAATGTAGCATATTTTCAGAATTTTGTTGCACAAATCGCCATATACGCAAACTTCGAATTTGTTTTCACTTTTATTCAGTATAATATTTCCTCTAAACAAAGGTCTATTGCATTCTCTTATGAAATGTATTCACTCTGCCGACAACAATCGACTATGATGCAGTCATTTTTTTCATACAGTATTGATTTTTTGCACTTCCCCAATACAGATATGATTTTTTGTCTCTTACAGACAATGGATTAGAAAGATGCAGCAGCCATTCATACAGCAAAAGATTGCTTCAACAATATCAGAATAAAAGAACAGCTGTTGTATGTTAAAATGAACTTTGCAAAACTTCCTGAGTTCATTGCAAATCTAGAAACCAGAGAAATGCCACTCAATGAATCAATAAAAATTGTAGAATCACTAACAACATATATTCCGCAACCATAAGGGCCCACTGGTGAGGCTGTCAAAGGAAAATTAGATATGGTGCTTAAAAAGAACACTGGGTATGCCACAGCTCTCAAAATAAAAAAAGGTTCGAATGCATGAACTTGGAACTAACAAATTCTTAAGTCTGTACTAAAATGTTGTCCAATTACCTCATGCGATGTTGAACGCTCATTTTCTACTTTCAAAAACAATCCTTGCAGACAATATGCTATCCCTGACGTAGAAATTCTTGAGAAATCGTTAGTTGTGTTTTGCAATCAAAAATCATTCTAAAAACAATGTACTGTACTCGCAAAACTTAGACGACTCCAGCTCAGAAGACAAAAGTCACAGAAGTCACATCAACATGCTCTCGATATTTATGTTATGCAGTTGGCCGCGTCCGATAACAGAATTTCTTTATAACAGCGTTGCCAAACATAGACGGCCTCAGGCCGAGTAGAGAGGTCAGCTTAGTTTGCCGCAAGAGATAACTACTAACTTCTCTGTTAAAAACATCGTACTTGCTTTAGCCCAGAGTTATAATGTGACAACGCTGCATAACTAACAGGCATGCACCGTATGATTTAGTATGTTGTTTTGGGTAAGGAACGAGTCAGCAGAGTGGTGTGAGTGAGGTCGTCTAAGTTTGGCGAGAACAATAACTTATGTCGTACATATCGTCGTTGTTCCTGCAATAACTCCTATGTGACATATTCATCGATTTTCAGATGTTTGCTCTATTAAATAACTTATATAGTGATACAGCAAATAATAAAATCTTCTATATGTAATTATATTTCTTTCCTTGAAAAAATGTAAGAATTCACAATCTCCTATGTAGCACTGCCATAGAATTAAGAAATGTGCTTTTTTCTTCCTACTGATCAATTTTATAGAATAACTCTTCTCGGGTTCTCAGCCAGGTGAGTTGGAAATTAGCTTCCAAGCTTTCGACGGCTAGCTCTGCCATCTTCTTCGTCCCTGAAGAAGATGGCAGAGCTAGCCGTCGAAAGCTTGGAAGCTAATCTCCAACTCACCTGGCTGAGAACCCAAGAAGAGTTATTCTACATCAAACGCCGGGAAAGCCTCAAGTCATACATCGATAAATTTTATATTTTGCAACAGGAGTTATTGGAGGAACAACGATGATATGTACAATTTTTAGTGAAGTTAATAAACCTGACGTAACATCATTTTTTGCTTTTCTATTTTTTTAAGTTAGTAAACCTTTAAAAAGTAAAAATCTGTAAGTATGGACTGATGATCAAAACTCTTTTCACATGTTACCGATACTTGATATATGTTAAATAAATTGATTTTGTATGTTTTTTAATATTTCTGGATTGATTTTGCATATATCAGACTTTTTTGTGCACATAAATTCTGGCCCTAGTCATAATACTTCGATCCCGTATCTCGCATTTCTTTGTGCAGCATTAAAATCTCTTCCTAGAATCACCTTCATAATGACACATCAAAGTGCAGCGTGAAAGAAAACAAGGTGAGCGATTATAACGCAGTAGTTCTCAGTTCTTTTGTGTGATTACGTTAATGTTGTATAGCATTTCCTGTTATTTTTTGATAGTTCAACGCCTCGTCTATTTGCTTGCACGAAAATGTTTCACCGCCAACATCATGTACATTACTTTCTCACGATTCAAGTCGTGTTTTCTTTCTAACTTCAAAGACCTCCGACTGCTTGACGAAAATAAGATGTCACTTACATTACTTCAGTAGCGTTTCTGGCCCGGACAGCTATATAAAAGTCTGAAAATGTCAAGTTAAGGATATTCTTCGTTGTATTACTGCATGAATTAATGTATAACAATTTATTCAACGTTCCTTTTAGTCTCTAACAGGGGTAGGGAAACTTATTCTTCCGACAATAATAAATTTCTCTACTAAAAAGACATATACAGTGTTGTTAATTTTGGCAAGTGTAAGGGGATCAGGTAATGCGAACCACTTACAGGGACTTTTTCTTACTTAATTACGCCTATATCTCATCAAACATCATTTTCTATATGGATTTTCATGAAGTAAAATTGTTTACACATGATCATGAGAGTAGAGGAATTAAGCATGCATTTTTATAAGTTTCTAGTTCCTAATTCTTCTTGAGTTCAACAGCCTTTTAGACCAAGACCGCCTCAATGATTCTCATCCACTTACTCCCATCTTTTGATTTCCTTTTCCATTGGTTTACATGAAGAGTCTTAAGATCTCTTTCGACGTTATCAAGCCATCTGGTAGTTGATCTTCCTACTATTCTTGCAGTATAAAATGGATCGGTGAAAGTGACCTTTTTACATGGGTTCTTGTCATCTGTTCTAATTTGGTGTCCAAGCCATCTCAGTCAATTTTCCGTATCACATCAGGTTCTTGCAGTTGGTTTAAAAATATTTATAGGATTATTCTAAAAGATGGACCCAATTTCATTAATTTGTATTTCACGACATACAACTTGGACATGAACAGTCTAGATACCAAACGAAAAAGGAAATTCCATAGTTTTGTTTTCCACCACTTGGGCGGTAATAGTTGCATAAACGGCCGCTAGGATACTAGCGCCAATAGACAGGATGATGCGTTTCTACCGCGCTTAATTTTTAGCAATGAAGCTACGTTCCACCTTAGTGGAAATGTGAATAGACACAATGTTCGCATATGGGGTCTGCAAAATCCCCGTACAACATTACAAATGAAAAAGACTCGGCGAAGCTAAACGTGTTCCGTGCCTTATCACGGACAACAGTTTATGGACCATTCTGTTTTGCGGAAAGCACTGTAAATGGAATAAAGTACCTGGACATGTAGGAACAATGGATTTTTCCTCAACTTACCGAAGATTCACAAGACTTAATTTTCCAACAGGATAGAGCTCCGCCCATTGGCACCGTAATGTTCAAGGGTTTTTAAATCAATCACTTCCTCAACGATGGATAGGTCGCATGGGAAATCAAGACTTGGCTCTACACTGCTGGCCACCGAGATCTCCTGATCTCACGCCATGTGACTTTTTCTTGTGGGGCTATGTTAAGGACGCTGTTTATGTCCCGCCTCTACCAACAACTCTAGCCGAACTGCGGAACCGTGTCACTGCTGCGGTGACTCAAAAACACAAAACATACTTCTTCGCGTGTGGGACGAGTTTGACTACCGCTTAGATGTTTGCCGTGCAGCAGAGGGGTCACAATGAACATTTATAACCTGTGTTAAAAAAAAAACTTGGAACTTCCTCTTTCTATTAGTATGTAGACTGTTCATGTCCAATTTATACTTCATTAAATACAAATTAATGAAATTGGGTCTATCTTTTAGAATAACTCTGTATTATGAAAAGTATAAAAGAAGAAAATGGCCCACAGAAACTAACAATAGTTTCGAATCAATAATATGTTATAGACCAATTTTTCTATTGGTCCTACCTTCACCGACAAGGTTTGGTTTATTTAGCTTAATTAGTTTTAACACTAACATAGTTTGGTTTGTGCAAATCAAGCTTTCAGGTAAAGTTGATTTGAATAATTTCGAGGGAAAAATTGTTCCGGGGCCGGGCATCGAACCCGGGACCTTTGGTTTAACGTACCAACATTCCAACATTGGTATGTTAAACCAAAGGTCCCGGGTTCGATGCCCGGCCCCAGAACAATTTTTCCCTCGAAATTATTCATAGTTTGGTTTATTTAGCTTAATTAGTTTTAACATTAAAAATTAATATCTCTGTTAGATTAAACAATGTTTACATGCTAATTTAATAGCTTCATAAACATGCCTGTATTAATATACAGTCACGGAAGAAAAATCTGGCCGATGAGCAGCAAATCTCGTAATGTTACTTATGCCGGTTTTGTTGTGATTATCACAGTACAGAGTGTCTAAGAGGGATAGTGTTTACTTCTCCTCGACGTTGCTGGGCTAGGAAGGAGAGGCTTTCGGACTGTTTCTGTTCGGAGTGTCTAATAGGGACACTATTGACTTCCCCTCGTAGCTGTTGCGCTACGAGAGACTGGCTTTCGGAATGGTTTTGTTTAAAGTCTATAATATACTGTATTTGTATAATTGCAACGTTTGTTGTGTTTTAGTCGACATATAGAAAGTTGTTTTGCCATTGGTTTTGCCTTTGCGGATATGAAGAATGTTGTTAATGTAATTTTAATCCCCTCTGTTCGTCTCTCTTCACTCTACAGGCATACTACGTTTATGATTTATGACTACTGTATACTTCGTATTTTTCTAGAGTCCTAGACACGTGACCCTTTCCATCTTTACCAACAGATTTTGTTTATTAATAGCCACAACCACTACGAAAATCATCATTAGTGTTTCAGTTCGATAGCTATGGACGTCAAAACCAAAGTAATTGCATTGATCGAGGAAGGCGGATTTAGCGCGGTGCAAGCTGGAAAACGCTATGGAGTTGCGACTAGAACAGCGTCCAGGTGGTGGGCGCAGTATCAAGAGCGGGGATACATAACTCGTAAACCTGGTAGCGGAAACCCGAGGCATAAACAGCACAAGATCTTATGTTAATAGAACGTTCGAGGCGCTTTCCATCTCACACTTCTAAATGACTGAAGACCATCGAATTGATCGTGTCGCATTTTTCCACATGCATTACAACTATCCATGGCAAGAGGTCATCTTTTCGGATGAGAAAGTGTTTATGAACTACAGCACAGGGCCAGTGCAAGTATATCTACCGAAACAATCCAAGAGATTTGACCCTGAATGTGTGGCCAGAGGCAACGCAGTGGTCGTTTGTCCATGTCGGTGTGGGGATGGATTTCTGGTTATGGTGGCGGCGCGCTATGAAGGATTCATGGGCATATGAATGGGCATCAGTACACCAATATACTGGAAAATGTGATGCTACCTAGTGTGCGTGTGTTTCAGCCTGAAAACTAAATAAAATTCCAACATGACTTTTCTTCCATACACATGTGTTGCCGTGCATCGGTGGTTCAACATTCACAGGGACGATGTCGAAGAGGTTCCACGGATGCCAAAAAGTCCTGACTTAAATCCCAAAGAAAATGTGGGGCGGAAGTGCAACGCGGTGTTAATGAGCAACTACAGAGTCGGCGTCGTAGGAATACAGACGAATTGTGGGATCTCATTTCAGATGCTTGGGATGATGTTGCGTCGTCAGATTGATATATCCACAACCTTGTTAATTCTGTAAGTAGAAGAATGGATGCAGTGATCAATGCCAATGGTTTCTGGACAGATTATTAAGTCCAGAAGGAAACTGTTATATGTCACTAGAGCTACATAGGTAGAAGAACATTTTAATTTGTGATAAAAAGGAACATTCAATATTAATTATTTTACTTCAGGAATGTATATGTTCCTTTATTTTCAGAACTAAACTAAATACTATAGGTTTAAAAATAGAATAAATAGAATAAATAAATAAATAAATAAATAAATAAATAAATAAATAAATTATAGTAAACCGCTTATATATTCAAACGTTTCCTTAAATCGCACAAAAATTATTTCTAATTAACAATCTATTTATGTTTCTCTTCCGTCACTATTATTAATTGTTTATCTAAATTAATTTTTATTTATTTATTTCAATTTATTTTAATGTTCACTTACATCATTTGTATTAGATTACTTTAATCAATTTATATTTATTCTACTTTATCTGACTGTTCACTTCTATATCGTCTTAGAACGAAGTTCCTATGTATTGTATCTTTCTCAATTTTGTTTAGTCTTCGTCATATTGGCAGTTTGTTTTGCCAGAAAGATATTAAAATAAGAATAAACCATAAATAAACGTAGTATGTCTATAGCAGCGGTGCACTATGTTCACTGCGGCCTGATACTAAAGTTTCAAACTTAAAATTAAAAATATATATATATTTGAACAGACCTGTATTATTAATTACTATAAATTACAGTAATCACTGATTAGTAAGACATTTATGTAAATTATTTATTATTGGACGATGTCTGCGGCCCTCCAATAATATATATATTTTTTTAATATTGGCCCGCAGTATTCATAAGGTTGAGCACCCCTGGTCTATAGACTAAAGAGAGGCGAACAGAGGAGATGATAATGAAATCAGTAACATTCCTCATACCCGCAATGGTAAAAACAATGAAATAACAAATTTCTGTATAATATAATATAACATAAATATTTATTTGTTATTCAGTCTAAATGACTTATCAGTGTTTTAAAAAAAAGATCAATAAAATTTATAAATATAAATATTCATTGAAGTTGAGCTTAAAATAATGCTAACGTTTTGCGCCTATTGGCATCTTCAGGCACTTGATCCAATAATATCATGTGATACATTAATTTATAGTAAAAGGCATGACTGTTGAATATATACATTAATCAATCTTAAAACTAACATATTAAAATCATTTGTGCAAATTAAATGATAAACTATATTGTTGAGTTAATTATTGTTTTGATATGTGTGATAGCTGAACTAATTCTCCTCATCTCTACTTAAATTTACGACAATAATTAAAACAGCTATAGGACACAATGGTTAAATTGTAGATATTAAAATGGATTCAAATTATATAAAATATTACCTTGTAATAAATATTGATTACTTCTATAATGTATACATTTGGTTGTATATTTTTACCAATTACTGGTTTGTGTCGTTGTTATTGATGTAATTATATGTATTACAATGATAGAATCTTATGGTTCTTGTTGATTCCAATATTAAACTTCATATTGAGCGGATGTCGAAATAATTTCAGATGGTTGAAACGTAGAATTCAGGTATGACTTTCAACAGGAAGTTGAGCTGTTCGAGATGCAATTCATTCTGTAATATATACGTATCGAAAGTAACAAATACAAAATATTGCTGAAGTGCCTAAAGATGATAATAGGCGAAAACGTTAGCATTCTTTTAACCTTTAACTTCAATGAATATTTATATTTATACATTTTATTGATCTTTTTTTAAAACACTGATAAGTCACTTAGACTGAATAACAAATATTTGTTATATTGTATTGTATATTGACTTGTCTGAAAATTACTACTACAATGCTTACTAAGACAATTTTTGTAGGCCTATGTTGACAAGAACACAAGAGTTTCAACCATACGGAATGTGAACAGAAACAGTCCGAAAGCCTCTCCTTCCTAGCCCAGCAACGTCAGGGGAAGTAAACAGTATCCCTCTTAGACATTCTGTACCGTGATAATCACAACAAAACCGGCGTAAGTAACATTACGAGTTTTGCTGCTCATCGGCCAGATTATTCTTCCGTGACTGTACTACATGTAGTCTACTTAGGAGATATGTATGTAAAATTTTATAACTATAAGCTTTAACGTTTCTGAGTAAGCGGGACATAATTTATGTTTCTAAAAGTAACCTATTAAGTAAAAATATAATTAATAAATTCCTGTCTAGCATTTAAACATATGCTCGAACTATTAAAATTAGAATTGACGAGTGTGATCACAAAACTTTCTCAGTCATTTTCTATGATTTATATATTACATTATATATATATATATAGATGTTTGAGACCTCTATCATTATATTTTAAGCTTGTTTTCTTCCAAAAACAACGCCAATTCTTGTCTAAAAGTTTGTGTTATTGAGCATGTCACTTGAAAACTCGCTCAGTCTGTAGACCAGTGGATAAAAAATTAGCCCAGTCCTTTCACAAAAATGGACTTAACGCGTTTTGGGATCACATTCTTCATATAACGCTGTGTTCGGAAGAGCGGGTGAAGAAAGAAGGATGCTGAAACTGATCAGGAAAAGAAAAGGAATTGGTTCGGTCACTGGCTCAGAAGAAACTGGCTACTGAAGGATGCACTAGAAGGAATGGTGAACGGGAGAATTTGGGGCAGAAGAAGATATCAGATGATAGACGACATTAAGATATATGGATCATATGCGGAGACTAAGAGGAAGGAAGAAAATAGGAAAGATTGAGAATGCTGGATTTGCAGTTAAAGACTTGCCATTTGGCAGAACACTATGCATGTATGCACGTATGTAGACTATGTATCATATAATATCCTTATGTAAGATGAATATTTCACCTATCGTTTACTAGCTTTAATACTTTACAAACTGTAATTATGAATTCTCCGTACGTAGTCCACAAAGCAATAACATTTGAACCTTGCAAAGTTCATTTACCGTCGACACATGAAGATGAACCGTCTGTACTCCTTTGAAGGGTCAGCGACTGAAGGGAAGATTACTGTAACACTGAGAGATCTATTCACAATTCCGAGGTGGAAAAATAAGCTGCAGACATTGTACAAACTAACCACGTGCCACAGCGCATGTGAATAAAACGGCCGGCAGACAGCCTGTCCGCCGCGTCTGCTTCCCAAAATACTCGAGTCGCGGGTAATTTTACCGCCAGCGCTCAGTATGCTTCACACATACACACCTGCACATTGTTATATACACATTCTAAGAATACTGCGAAACTTAACAGTAAATGCAGTGTCTGCAGAAGATAATGAACCCGACAGACGGAGAGGCTAAGAAACCACCTTTCAAGCGTTTTAGTGGCCACATTCCCTACTATAAAAACGTAATGATAAATGATTATTCATTTTATTTATTTATGTATTTATTTATTTATTTATTTATTTACTCTGGTGCAGTTAAGTCCTTGGTCTAACATATTTATTTTAGTTGGTTATTTAACGACGCTGTATCAACTGCGAGGTTATTTAGCGTCGATGAGATTGGTGATAGCGAGATGGTATTTGGCGAGATGAGGCCGAGGATTCGCCATAGATTACCTGGAATTCACCTTGAGGTTGGGGAAAACCTCGGAAAAAACCCAACCAGGTAATCGGCCCAAGCGGGGATCGAACCCGCGCCCCACCGCAACTCCGAATCGGCAGGCAAGCGCCTTAGTCGACTGAACTACGTCGGTGGGAGTTACAAATTAGCAAGCGCACTTCACTAGATGCATTCCCCACTTTTCGTGTCTCAGTTCTTCTTTGTTAGATTTCCGAATGTTGTGAATAACGCCTGAATATGGTTTTAACCTAAATCACAACCGCTCAGCTATACTTGGTGTCTTTTTCTCCCCATAAGTTTTCTTCCTGAAACAAGGTTTGATACAGGAAACGTATTTATACAAAAAACAAAGGAAAGAAAGACAAGAAAAGGAATATAAGTAAATAAAAAAGAATAGGCGAAAAGAATAGAATGGAAGTGACAAGACGAAAAGAAAGAAAGAAACAGAGAAAGAAGGAAATAAACGAAGAAAGAAAGAAAGAACCAATCAAAGAACAGATGCGAAAGGAGGGCGTTAGGAAGGAATATCGGAAAGGGAAGAACGCGAGAAATAGAATAAAGAAATAATAAAAAGTAACTACAAATGTGGGAGAAAATAAAATACAAAGGAAGACAAAGGGATAGAAAAAAAGAAGAAAAAAGTAAGAAGAGTACAGAACGCAAATCCCAGAAGATGAAAAGAAAAAAGCAAGGAAAATGTTACTAAATAAATATGGAGAGAAAAAGGAAAGAGGAAGAAAAATGGATAAATAGGGAGTCAGAAAGAAAAATGAAGATACAGAATGACAGACGATTAGGAAATAGTTTGGTAAACAAAAAATTGTTGTTTTATTACGGATCATTGACGTGCCGAGTCTCATTGTAATAATGTCTAACGGTTAAAAGGTGGTTGACAGAGGGAGGAATAAATGTTTCCAATTCGTGAGAAAAGAAGTTATTGGCATATAATGTATAATACGCTCCCACTGCGCACTGGAGAAACATTTAAGTTTGTAAATATCTGGTGTAGTGAGATGTGTAATAAAAAAAATTGAATTATGGTTTATTTAACAACGCTCGCAACTCCAAAGGTTATATCAGCGTCGCCGGTGTGCCGAAATTTTGTCCCGCAGTTCTTTTACAGGCCAGTAAATCTACTGACATGAGCCTGTCGCATTTAAGCACACTTAAATGCCATCGACCTGAACCGGGATCGAACCTGCAACCTCGAGCACAGAAGGCCAGCACTATACCGACTACGCTACCGAGGTCGACGATGTGTAATAATAATATTGTGCTGCAATAATAATAAAGTGTATAATAATAATAATAATAATAATAATAATAATAATAATAATAATACGTATCTATTAACTGGCTTTTAAGAAACCCTGAGGTTCATTACCGCCCTCATATAAGCCCGCCATACGTCCCTATCCTGAGCAAGATTAATCCAGTTTCTATCATCATATCCCCCTTCCCTCAAATCAATATTAATATTATCTTCCCATCTACGTCTCGGTCTCCCCAAAGGTCTTTTTCCCTCCGGCCTCCCAACTAACACTCTATATGCATTTCTGGATTCGCCCATACATGCTACATGCCCTGCCCATCTCAAACGTCTGGATTGAATGTTCCTAATTATATCCGGTGAAGAATACAATGCGTGCAGTTCTGTGTTGTGTAACTTTCTCCATTCTCCTGTAACTTCATCCCTCTTAGCCCCAAATATTTTCCTAAACACCTTATTCTCAAACACCCTTAACCTATGTTCCTCTCTCAAAGTCAGAGTCCAAGTTTCACAATCATAAAGAACAACCGGTAATATAACTGTTTCATAAATTCTAACTTTCAGATTTTTTGACAGCAGACTGGATGATAAAAGCTTTTCAACCGAATAATAACAGGGATTTCCTACATTTATTCTGTGTTTAATTTCCTCCCGAGTATCATTTATATTTGTTACTGTTGCTCCCAAGTATTTGAATTTTTCCACCTCTTCAAAGGATAAATTTAATAATAATTTTATTTATTCTATTTTATTTATTTATTTATATTTATTTAATGTGCTGTACAACAGCCAGTGGCCAATTACAGTTCAACACAAATATAACAAAAACATAAAAAAATAATAATAATAATAATAATAATAATAATAATAATAATAATAATAGTAGTAGTAGTAGTAGTAGTAGTAGTAGTAGTAGTAATAATGGTGTAACAACATGGTTGTATCACCTACGTCTATTAGCCATTTCACTGAGCCTCACTCGTTTAGGTAAGTAATAATCCTGTAAGTTCTTAATACAATTTCTTAAAACCTGGAAATCTTGTATAATGTAAAAATCTGTATAATTTGAGGACAAAAATTCGGTCCCTTTGAACAAGTTTTACTTTAATACTCTGTATATTTTTAGCTTTTATAATATTTCTCAGATTTCTCTTTTATTTTTGGTAAAGCCAGTCTCAGTCTATTATTATTATTATTATTATTATTATTATTATTATTATTACTATTATTAGCCTATTACTACGAGAGTTGTGATTGCTGACCGTATTATTACATTGTTATCCACGGGTATCCACAGATTTCCTCTCCCGTTCTCAGTAGCTGTTGTAAATTGCTGAACGAAACGGACGTAACCACGATTTATTTATAATGGTCTGTTTTTCTATCATACGGTTGTTAAAGATGATGAGGTAAGATCAACATGGGCAATTCACAATCACTCCAGGGGATCTGTGTAAGTAGGAACATGATATCAAATTAGGTACAAGAGATCTTTGCTTATTTTATGACGGCAAAATTGACGCAACACTTTTATTTTGTTTAAATAAAGCTAGGAAGAAATCTATATTATACAGCATAATACTCACACTGTTCAACAGGATGTGTACGCACATTGTTTTATTTTTGTTGCATGTTGTTCATTTTATACTCGTAAAAAAGGGGGGAAAATTACTACACGCGCATGCAATACATAATGCCTTCATTTTACTGACTTTTAATTTTCATGTAAAACACAGCTTAAAGAAATAGTCTAAAAATTAATTAGTGATACTGCTTCTAAAAGAAAAACAAAATAAATTTCTGTGTATCACATTAAAAATATTGTAGAATAAATTATCCGTTCATTATTGGCTTAGTGATTTTAAACAGTTAAAATACTTCGTCTAATTCATAGAAGGATTGAGTATTAAGAGACGAAAGCCCTAAGACGGGCATCATCTTAAAGTCAAGCTTTTTTATGATGCATCTACAAGCTAAATTTTTCTTTCAACTTTAAGCATTCCAACAATGCATGCAGATTGAGAAGTCGGTGATATTATGTTAGTCATACAGAGAATGAAATTCATGACCGTAAAAAAAGTTGCTTGAGAGCAACATCATATAAATATCAAAATTTGATTTGTTATATTGAATTATTTCAACATTACAATTGCTTGTTTGTTAAATATGTATATGATAACGTTATGCAATTTGTGTTCTTTTGTTTTGTGTGTTTTTGGAAAATATAATTTCAATTAATCCTCTGTCGTAAATGCTGTAACTAAAACCTTTTGCATCCCTTGTGCTCGTTCTCCCTCCCACACGTTACCTGCACTTTGTTTACGTTTTCACTGTGCCTAAACGAGACGCTCTACTGTACGTCTGGTTGTATGTGTTTTATTTCCAATCGTGAGCCCAAAATAATAATATCGGAAAGTGGATAATTGAAGCGTCGGCTGGAACAACGTTGTAAGTTACAAAATTTTCATTCGGCGTGTTTCCGTGTAATTTATTTATTTATTTATTATTTTGCTAATAATTGTAACATAAAATATAATATATACAGAAAAACTTTAGCTCGCCCCTGAAAGAGTAGAACTCGTGCTCAGGGGCGGATTCCTGAATTGAAATTAATAATTATACAATACAATTTGTTTTATGTCTACTGTGCAATTATAGTATATAAATTTAAATTTACAATTTTTCAATTTTTATAAAATCCATATATAACTTTTTAAATTTAATACTAGAACTATTAGAACTGACAAGATTAGGATATTTAAATGTAAATTTGTTATATATTCTTGGGCTTAAATTACTACTATGATTAAATACTTTAACAGTGTTGCATTTTGGTTCAAACAATCTTAAAGAATTCATACCTTTTGTTTCATAACTATGAGAATACAATTCAAAATTATTTCGATTTTTATGTATGAATTTTATTAATACAATATAATAAACTTGTCTTACGTTAAGTACATTAAAGTCTAGAAACATATTTTGAGATGGAAATCAACAGGTTTATGAAGACATATTTTAATTATTTTCTTCTGTAATAAATAAAGTGGATTAAAACTAGATTTAAATGAGCTACCCCATCCTATAATTCCATACAAAATTACTGATTGAAATAGAGTTAAATATATTGTACATAATAAACTTATTGGCAAGTAATTCCTCAATAAAACAAAATAATATACTATTTTACGTTATTTATTACAAAGGTAATTAATGTGTTGGTTCCATTTTAAATTATTATCGAAAATTATGCCTAAATACTTAACTTCAGAGGACTCTTCAATAATAATATTGTATGTCATGTTACCTTGCTATACTCCTTGGCTTGCAACTGTACATCAATGCAGTACGTGAAATTTGTCCGCTCAAAAGTTTGCTACCCTCATAAGAACAACGTTGTATGCGTACACATTTTTGCAGCTAAATTTTACCAAGTATAACTTATAACGTTGTTCCAGCCGACGCTTCAATTATCTACCGTAGGCCTACTTTGTGCCAAGCATGATGGTAATGATGATAATTTATTATCATGATTAATAATATTGATGATGGTATTGGTTCATTAGGCGCTAATGTACGGTTTGTTTCAATTCTCCCTCTTTCTCGCTTCTTTTCTAACTCAATTTGGGCATAAGAAGTAGGTACATACTTGCTGCAAGGAGACGTGGGAGAAGACACGTATTGCGCAAGGTCTGCAGCAGGTGTCGTACTCGCATGCTAATGAGATGCAGGAGCAGTAATTCATAAGGCCCGACACATCCGCAACAGTTCCCGGGAATGGGAGCTCAGCGCCTTTCCCAATTCTATCTCTCAGTCTGCCGAGATAGGCACGCAACTTAAAGGATGATCGTAAAAATGTATAGCCTACATGAAGTTCAAGGTGGAGATATGCACTGTCAAGCTGTACTTCATCAATTCACACAGCTTTTATTTAATAGTCAAATACGACTCTGAACTTGCGAAACCAGAGAATATAAGTTTGATATTAGGCACGCGATAGAAGAGCCCAAAAAACCCAATCCTAAGAGAAAAGGGAGAATGGAGATGAGGGGAAATGAGAGAATACCTTGATGCAGAACGAAATGAAGAGAAGGTAAGTTTAAGAGGAGAAGTGAAGAAATGAAAGAAAGAGGAAAGACTAGAAGATGCAAAAGGAGGAGAGAAAAAGACGAAACAGAAAATAGGGAAAAATAAATAAAAGTATAACATTAAAGGAAAAGACTGGCAGTGGAAGGAGAAAATTAGCACTAAAGATAAAATGCTGAAGAGAATTATAAGACACTGGGAAGAGAACGAAGAGTTTGATAAATACAGTAAAAGGATTTGGACAAAGAACAGGTTTACAAGAACAGAAACTAACAACGGGGAAAATACGAGGTAAAGAAGAGATTGAAGAAAAATGAGAGAATACGGAAAGAAATAGAAAGGGATTGACAACGAAAAGAAAAACCTAATATAAAAATAACAAATTCCCTAATAAAATATACTATGATAAGGAAAAGAAGAGATAGCCAAAGAAAAGAAGAGGTTTCCAAAGAAGAGAAGACACTGTCGAATGAAAGTGTAGATTGCCGAGTAAAGGACTAGGAAAAGAAGAGACTGCCAAGGAAAAGCCAGGAAAAGGAAAGATTCCCAAACAAAAAGAATAGACTGCTATTCCCAAAGAAAAGAAGATATTCCCAAAACAAAAGAATAGACAATTGCTAATGAAAAGAAGAAACTGCCAAGGGAAAGAAGAGATTCCCAAGGAAAAGTATAGACTGCAGAGGGAAAGAAGAAACTGCCAAGTAAAAGAAGAGACTGCCAAGGAAAAGATATTCTCAAGGAAAAGAAGAAATCTCAAGGAAAGAAGAGATTCCCAAGGAAAAGAACAGATTCCCAAGGAAAAGAACAGATTCCCAAGGTTCCCAAGGAAAAGAACAGATTCCCAAGGAAAAGAAGAGATTCCCAAGGAAAGATTCCCAAGGAAAAGAAGAGATTCCCAAGGAAAAGAACAGATTCCCAAGGAAAAGAAGAAATCTCAAGGAAAAGAAGAGATTCCCAAGGAAAAGAACAGATTCCCAAGGAAAAGAAGATATCTCAAGGAAAAGAAGAGATTCCCAAGAAAAAGAAGAGATTCCCAAGGAAAAGAACAGATTCCCAAGGAAATGAAGAGATCCCCAAGGAAAAGAAGAAATCTCAAGGAAAAGAACAGATTTCCAAGGAAAAGAAGAAATCTCAAGGAAAAGAACAGATTCCCAGGAAAAGAAGAGATTCCCAAGGAAAGGAACAGATTTCCAAGGAAAGGAACAGATTTCCAAGGAAAGGAAGAGATTCCCAAGGAAAGGAAGAGATTTCCAAGGAAAGGAAGAGATTCCCAAGGAAAGGAAGAGATTCCCAAGGAAAGGAAGAGATTCCCAAGGAAAAGAAGAAATCTCAAGCAAAAGAAGAGATTCCCAAGGGAAAGAAGAAATTCTCAAGAAAAAGAAGAAACTCTCAAGGAAAAGAATATACTGCAAAGGAAAAGAGTATACTGCCAAGGAAAAGAAGACAGTAACAGGGAAAAGCACAGATTGCCATAGGAGAGAAAAGCTTGGCAGTAAAACGGCTCATTCTGAGAGAACATTGAAGTCATTATTTATAGAATTAAAAGAGAAATCGTTTGGCGTATGAAACAAAATGTGCTTACAAATATAGGACATCGACACGACATTTACATATTAAAATAGCGAATGGGGGAAGAAATAATAGATTGGAGAAAGGGGAAAATATGGATCAATCCCCTTAAAAACCATCAGACACAATAATCACCTATCTCTGGAAACTGAAGCAATTCCAGGATATGCATGCATGGGTAAATATTTTAATTTTATTTCTTTGCCGTGACTGCTAGGACCTTGGACAGTTAATGGATGCTGAGGGCTAGAGTCACGAATATGATGAGGTTACTCCGTCAATTATTGTTTCTACAGGTTCGGCAGCGAAATCGTATGAAGTTGTACAAGACCTATCAGATGAACACGAGAGCTCTGTTCCCAGACCAAAATTAATCATTCACATACACACATACTCAGTCTCAGTCTCTCTCTCTCTCTCTCTCTCTCTCTCTCTCTCTCTCTCTCTCTCACTTTCTCTCTTTTCAAGGAAGCCCGTTTTAAATGTTATTCTTAAGTGGTATATTAAACACCTGTAACACTCCTTCACGACCTCTCTCATCTAAAGCCGCATTATATTTTGGTAACAAGGGATGACCAAATTTTAGAGTCCAGTAGTTGTACAGAGGGTTGTTTCCGATCTCTGATAACGAATTTGAATGACGTCATGTGCGCCAGGAATCACATCGACAGCTGAATTGAGGCGAGAGATGACAGACCAGTAATGAGTGATTTCATAATCAGAGTGCACGGTGTATCACAGTAGCAATGCCCAAGAAAATCGATCCTTTTTGGGAAGGATACATAACAACTCTTTCCGATACCCAGTACAGTTACGTGAAAATCACAGGAGCCTGAAAAAATGTGGTTACGTTATTTCCAAGAAAGACATCTTGTGTGTACCTAATAAGACTGGCAAAGCTCGGATGGGATTAATTCCAGAGTGGAAAATGCAAGCAAATCAACCCCCCGTCACAAGTCGCCGCACCCCATGAGATGATAAAAATTAATTCCATTCGACCTTTACCAATCTTATTAGGCAAACAGAAGATGTCTTTCTTGGAAATAACGAAACCTCGTTTATTGCAGGCTTCTTTTATTTTCACTTAACTGTATTTGGCATTGAAAAGGGTCATAATGTACCCCTCCCAAAAAGGCTTGATTTTCTTGGGAATTTCTGCTGTCAGTCGCCGTGCACTCTGACTATGAGATCACTCACTACTGGTCTGTCATTTGGCGCCACAGTTCAGATGTCGTGTGACTCCTGACGCACATGATGTCATTCAAATTCGTTATCAGAGATCGAAAACAACCCTGTATTTATTCAACATTTGCATAAAAGTGAGACAATAGTCACGGAATGAATAGACATTTAGCAACTTTTCCCAACTCAATTCTTTCTAACGAAAGCTACAAAATGATGTTCTATATTATGTACGAATATAATTTCATATATCTTCCCAAATCGTTAAAAATAGAATATGTTGATTCCAAAAGACCTTCATGACTAATAGGCCACAAGGAGAAATAACGGATTGCAGTTTTTCGAAATGAGCTATAGAAACAACACATCCACATCTTTAAAGTGCATATACTCGTAAAAAGAAATGGCGTAATTCATATCTCTTTTCTCTTTTTAGTTTTCGTCTGTTTTTCCTTATTATTCTATCTTAATTATCTTTTGTGATCCGTTCCCCCTTCAAAATAATAGTTATCACAGAGTTCACTAAGTTCATGAGTGATTTGCTGTTTTCCCACGGAAAGGAACGATTCGCTTTCTAACACATATTTACTTTCGTTTACCTTTCTGATCAGCATTGAAAAACTGCATTTAAAGACAAATTAGGAAGAATCAGTTCTGATTTTACTGTAAGCTTGGAGTGGAGGACTACAATATTTTTGATGATAGTAAAGTACTGCTACTGAAATCAACGATGGTGACTGTGGTAGCAATGATGTTAGCAGAGGTTGTGATGATAGTGGATCTGACGGTAATTGTGGTTGTGATTTTTTGTGACAGAAAGTACTGAAATCAATGACTAAGGTGATAATTGTGGTAGCAATGATGATGTTAGTAGTGGTCGTGATTGTATTGGATCTGACGATCTTCTGGCTATGGTTTTTACTGATAGTAAAGTACATCAAAGATGAAGGTACGGTAATTGTGATAGCAATGCTGATTTTTAATCTATTATTTAACGACCTTGTATCAACTACTAGGTTATTTAGCGTCAATGGGATTGGTGATCGCGAGATCGTACTTGGCGATATGAGGCCCAGGATTCGCCATAGATTATCTGACATACGTCTTATGGTTGGGGAAAACCTCGAAAAAACCTAACCAGGTTATCAGCCCTAGCGGGAATCGAACCCACTATCGAGTGGAACTCCAATGCTGATGTTAGAGGTGGTATTACTCGACCGAGGCGAGTGGAGCCGCGGGCGTAATGTGAACTATCGCGATGCGGAATTACGAACGCAAGAGCAGTAGCGCCACGGCTCCGGGCTGCAGGACTCCCCTGGCTTTGGTCGAGTAAAAGTAATGGTAGTGAATATGACGGTAATTGTGGCTGTGATTTTTTGCGATATGAAAGCAGTAAAATCAATGATGAAGCTGATTGTGGTAGCAATGATGTAGTTAGTGGTGGTTGTAATCTGGTGAATCTGACGGTAATTGTGAATGTGATATTTAGATTAACAGTATAGGAGTGAAATGAACAATGAAGCTCATTATGATAGCAATGATGACGTTAGTGGTGGTTGTAGTGGTAGTAAATCTGATGAAAATTGTGCATGTGATTATTAGAGATACTAAAGTAATGTGATAAACGATTAATGTGATTGTAGCAACGGTGGTAGGTAGTGGCAGTAATGGCAGGAAATCTGAGGGTAACTGTGTTTGTGATCGTTGGGGATAGTGATGTAGTTTAATCCAAGACTAAAATTATTGTCGTAGCAATAGTGATGTTAGTTGTGGTTTTAATGGCAGTGAATCTGACAGTAACCAGATTGTTAGCGATAGTAAAGTACTGAAATCAACAATAAGAAGTGAATTAAAGGAAAGCATTTAACGTATTTTATATATTTGTATCATATCTCTAAATCCTAATAATGGGACATCAGGAGCAGGGCATTATATTCCAAAATATCAAGAAAGTTATTTCATACCATGTTCATCCTCCTCCAGTCTTTAGACTGAATTGCTAGCTATTGATGCTGTTCGTCAGAGTGTTACTCAAATCTCTGAAAAATCTATTTGCATACTTACCGACTCTAAGGGGGCTATATTTAATATAATTAAATATGTACCAAACCTACATGCACATAGAATTATTCCAATTCAGAAACAACTAAGTAAACTAAAAGAACTCCAAAAGGAAATAACATTTCAATGGACATCTAGTCATTGTGGTATACATGGAAACGAGGAAGTCGATAATATTGCAAAACAGGCAATATATTTGCAACCAAGACCTCTTCAAGTGATATCTCTATCCAGTGCTTTTGCTTCAGTAAAGTCTTATTTTACAAACCTATGGATCAACAATTGGCTCTCTTCCGACAAAGGAAAAATTTTACAGTCTGTACAAAAGAAACCAAATGACCAGGAAATGTACAAAAACTTGCCCAGACATGTTCGAACATTTTTAACAAGAGCCAGAACAGGTCACATTGTCACTCAACTGTACCTACACCGATTTCACATTTCTGATAATCCTACTTGTCTGTGGTGTAATAATCATGATGAAGATCTGGAACACATTCTTCTATACTGTCCATCCATAAACCACAAAAGAAGTAAATTAAAATCATCAGTACCAGTTGCAGAAGACACAGCCCTGCAGTATATATTTACTACACCCCAACTCTGGCTACTAGCAACAGGCATCTATAATGAACACCGATCAAAATCCCCCTCATTTCTCGTGAAAAACAACTGAATAGACTGCAGTGGGCTATAGTGGACTTTATGTTGTCAGCAAACAGCTGGATACATTAAGAAGATTGATTGATTGATTGATTGATTGATTGATTGATTGATTGATTGATATAATCTGCCTTTGGGACTCGGGAGTAAAATGGAGCCAAAGATGAAGGCAAATGTATAAAAAGACAGAGTACATTATAGAATTTCTCCACTAGAAATTTTATTTCTTATGTAAGACATTCACTACAAAAACTATTCACAGGCGATCAGATTAGAAAACTACATTATTAAGGTACACGTAATAAAAATGGCGGTGTTCATGGATGTTCTTGCAAAATATCTGCTTCCGTCCTTCCCAGCCCAGAACTACTTTATGCACAACAAATCTGAGAAAAATCTGCCGTGTTCCTAAAGATGGGCGATACATTCTATTTGTGTATGACCAGCATATCATGCAGAAGAACTGATTGCGATTATTGAAGGTTTTATATCTGTAGCAACGCCGCCGTGCCGCCCGGTAATTACGGGTCTGCGGCTCATGGCTGCGTGTCCCCGAGTCAACCAGCACGCGCCTTCCTAATTGCACTAATTGTAACCTCACGCGCCATTAACGCGGGCAGCACGCTACAACCTCACCTAACAAAGCACTTTGGGCGACGCGACGCAGGCGAGGACTAAGTCCATTAAGCCACATTAAATAAAATTATGACTGAATGGTTAGCTTCAAATGCAAAGCACTCCACAATAAGTCATTTGTACATTAAACTACTTTAATAATAATAATAATAATAATAATAATAATAATAATAATAATAATAACAATAATAATAATACTTACTGGCTTTTAAGAAACCCGGAGGTTCATTGCCGCTCTCACATAAGCCCGCCATCAGTCCCTATCCTGAGAAAGATTAGTCCAGTCTCTACCATCTTATCCCACCTCCCTCAAATCCATTTTAATATTATCTTCCCATCTACGTCTCGGCCTCCCCAAAGGTCTTTTTCCCTCCGGCCTACCAACTAACACTCTATATGCATTTCTGGATTCGCCCATACGTGCCACATGCACTGCCCATCTCAAACGTCTGGTTTGAACGTTCCTAATTATGTCAGGTGAACAAT
Source organism: Periplaneta americana (assembly GCF_040183065.1). Lineage (NCBI taxonomy): Eukaryota > Metazoa > Arthropoda > Insecta > Blattodea > Blattidae > Periplaneta > Periplaneta americana. Next base: position 58,375,971 of record NC_091127.1, on the reverse strand, counting down.
ACAATACGTGCAGTTCTGTGTTGTGTAACTTTCTCCATTCTCCTGTAACTTCATCCCTCTTAGCTCCAAATATTTTCCTATGTAAGCACCTTATTCTCAAATACCCTTAATCTATGTTTCTCTCTCAAAGTGAGAGTCAAGTTTCACAACCGTAAAGAACAACCGGTAATATAACTATTTTATAAATTCTAACTTTCAGATTTTTTGACAGCAGACTGGATGATAAAAGTTAATAATAATAATAATAATAATAATAATAATAATAATAAGAAGAAGAAGAAGAAGAAGAAGAAGAAGAAGAAAAAAGAAGCACTCGACACTAAGCCATTTGTACATTAAACTTAATAATAATAATAATAATAATAATAATAATAATAATAATAATAATAATAATAACAATAATAATAATAATAATAATAATAATAATAATAATAATAATTGAAGCGGTGAGATCAATAATCATTGAAGTCCATTTGCATAAGTTTCGAGAAAAATGCAAAAAAACTTTTTTTTTATTTCTTACCTAATTATTATTTTTTGCACGTAATATTTCTGGTTGTTTTAGAGATCAAGACAAAGTAGTAGACTATAACAACTTTTAAAGTCGTAATACTTGTGGAAAATCCAAAATTTAATTTTTTTTTTTCAAAAAATGAATGACAAGAAGTGGACTTGTGTGGTTATTGATTTCACCGCTTCAATTATTATTATCGCCTTGATTATCATCATATGGGTCATTCCATGAAAATAGTAACCTGAGTTACCATACAAAATTAATTTATATTATTAAATTTACGCTGTAATTACATAAATTTAAAACTTGTAAAATTGGAAAAGAGTCATTGAAATGTTATATAAAATGTTATATTTATCTCGTAATTATCAGAACTTAATTACTTGTAGAAAAACTGATAAATTGAGAATAAAATTTATTGCATGTAATCTGAGTTACCATTGAATGGCCTATATTCATCATCTCAAAATAAAAATTGTAGGCCTAATATCCTTTCCGTTTACTACAGTAGAATGTAGATCGGAGATTGTTTTTCAATTTTCTGATTTATTCACTTGCTATTATTATTATTATTATTATTATCATTATTATTATTATTATTATTATTATTATTATTATCATTTTCAAATTACTCTTGTAAATTCAATGGGAGACTATATACACGTAGGCCCTAACATTATTACATACATGTATGTACATGCATTAGAATTTTTTCTGGAAGAAAACACTAGCCACCGGCGTAGTTCAGTGGGCGGAAGCGCTTGCATACTGATCCGGAGTTGCGCTCGGGTGTGGGTTCGATTCCCGCTTGGACTCATTTCTGGCTGGGTTTCTTCCGATGATTTTCCAACCGTAAGATGAATGTCAGGTAATTTATGGCGAATCCTGGATATCATTTAGCAATCACCAATTACTTCAACGCTAAATGACCCAGTAATTGATAGTGTCGTTAAATAACCAACTAAATAAAAAAAGAAAGAAAGCATTCTATCAAATGTAAAATTATCCAACATTACATAGAGCTATTTGAAGGGATTATAATATTCTGTAGGATAGGCCTACTCCCAAATGCTACAACTGTTCACTGTGAGTGTATAGAAATTCCTGTTATGGAAAGCGAATCGAAACGGATTATTAGTTGCTGCAGTTCCCTTTCTTTATTACTTCAGCCATTAGTGCCAAAAAACCGAACCGACCCTTGTAGCTGATACAAAAGAATCCTGTGCTGTGTATTGTGTCAAACTGTGGTAATTTCAATATGGATAGTGAAGCCAGAGGTATGTACTGCTATTTAATGTAAAAATACGCAGTTATCTTTGCCGAATAGAGGTAGACATGTAATACTGATGCCAACTGAAAATAAAACTCTCAAAGTTCTTTCGTCTGAAAGTTTGAGGCACTGAAGGAAACAAAAGACGGTAAGAATCGAACACATGCAATAAATTTCATTGCTACAATTAATTATACAAGATGGATGTGTTTTGTGACTAGCAAAATTTGAATCTGTGACTCTGAAATCAGCTACAAGGGTCGGTCCGGTTTTTTTTGCCACTACTGTACATATATGAACAGAATTAAAGATAAAAAAAGTCAACAGCAAATACCTGACTTGAAACTATTATTCCGGCCCTGTTGAAAGAGTCAGCTTCCGTTTCCGAAGTAGTAGTGTTTACTTTGACGACAAAGGACACGCGCAGACAGAATCTGCCTCCACGTGCCGGAATCTCATGCCTCAAGTTGACCCAAGAGATAGTTGTGAGTGGTCGGTGCTCCAGATAGACCGTCTCCGGCGTAAATATTTATACTACGAACAGCTCCCGGAGCCCCTCAATAAAATGAAACATCTAAAAGCAATATCGAGTAAGCTGCACTTGACGGAGTCTAGTATAAGTACCACTCACTCCTTCCAGAGTGGAGGAACACACGCACGCACTTCCTGGAATTTCTGCTCGCTCAGTGGAGTTAGGGTAGAAGCGCTAAGAGTTTCCTCAAATCCAAGATGTAAACAAATACAGGCACACTACTAGATTCCAGGCACGCAAGTGTAGCACGATGGTTAATCAGTATTCAACAAGAGAATTCAGTTGTGATTATGAAAACAGAGTCTAGATCTGGATTTACAGTCAGGTTTCCAAATCATGATTGCTATCGTGCAACCAACATTTCATTACCGACGGAAGGAATGAGAGTTTCTATAAACGTTTCATTCCACTTACTGCACTTCATATGTTTAAGTTACTGTCAATGACTTATACAGGGACATCATTTTATTTTTACTACCATTTTTAATATTAATCTGGCTATACATTTAGAGAACCGGAAACACTGTTTGCTACCTCCTTCCACGACTGTAGATCGATGATACTGGCGTAAAACACAAACAAATCACTTTACTAGGTATAGAAGGGAAGGAAAGTAGTTCATCCATTTACATAAACTAGGAAATATCGCGATTTTGAGTTTGATAATTTCCATTAGGTTTTTGTTTAATCAAAATACAGTACTGTATTAAGAATAAGTTAAGTGTTTTTACTCACGATCTGAGTTATCCATGCGAACGTATTCATTATGCAATGTATATTATACTGTCTACAGCACATTAGCGTACAATAAAGAGAATGAAGTTAAATTGAAAAATAATCATAATATGGATATTTAAACACATTTTTGAAAATGGTGGCCGTTCATTTCGATACAGGCTTCAGTTCTTTTGTGCATATTATCGCACTATAGACTATTGCATCTAATTCCAATTGCCAGTTTCGTCCTTCGTACTAGTAACTCATGTTGAAATAATTCTGTACCTACTCTATAAAAGAGTACCTTACGTACTGTAAATTCAATCTTCACTTCTGCCCGATCCGCACAGATAAAAATACTCAGACATGCTAGCTACTGTCCCTCCAAGTGGTTATGTCGCAGGATCGTAGAAAGGGGGAAAATCACGTGACAGTTAATTACTTAACGAGGCCTTTTTATTTTAAGTTATTTTAAACAGTTGTATAATATTACGTAAACGTCCAATTCCTAACAGAAATTAATGTTTTCAGAAAAGAGCTAAGAAAGCCCAGCTCTTACAGAGGGGCGACCAAAGCAGGTGGGGGAAACCGGGATGCGACGTAGGCAAACGGACAGTACCTATGCGAAAATATGATTCAATATTGAAAGCTCTTTCGTCACTGGAAAAGTGAACATATTTCTGGAACATACTATACTCACTAACTCAGTGCTGTTTACTATATGCGGTCTTGATTCCGTGTGGAAGACAGTTGGAACTTCATTAGTAGAAGGGGTGAGAGTGGAGTACAGTACATTCAAAAACTCAGGTACAATAAAAATTGAAGTAAAAATAAAATGATGTCCCTGTATAATCTGTCAATATACTCCCTCTTACCGCAACCTTTGTGCTCAACTTAATGTACTTCCTTCTATTGCACTTCCCTTCCCCGATCTCTACAGCTAAGGTCATTCAGAGACAGTCAAAATATGACATGTCGTATTCTAGATCAGGCATGAGCATAACGGAAGGGAGGAAAATTGATCCTTCCACAATATTTCGGACGAAGCTGCTGTGTTTACACCAACGGCCAATTACTGTACATCAACTTGGTTTCTCTTCCGCTTAGGGATGTACAGATATAATGCGGCATGTCATTACTAGACATCGGAAGTTAAGGCACTAAAAATGGTATTTTAGGAGCCTAAAAAGGCTCTAAAAACAACAAAAATAGTGCTATAAAAGGCATTGAAATTATAATGAATCAACCCATAATTCATAAAGTAAACATCCATAAGACCATAAGTAACTTAACAAAGTACACTGAAAAAGTAGTTTCTCTGTTCTATAGACTTGTTTCACTTGTACTTATTCATCCACAACTTCACGTCCATAATTTGAGTTACAGTATACAACAAGCAACTTTTCAAGATTAACGAACAAACTTCTGTCACGTTTATTGAACAAAGTCAGTATGCTGAAAAAGATCTCTCAACGTATACTGATGTGACTGGAGCACACTTAAACAATGCCATCCTGGCTACATAACAATAGTTCCATTAGTAGTGAAAACAGGAAATTCTGCTACCCACTGACAATATATGTTTTCAATTTGGCATTTTTCACCATACAACAGTACCCTCACAAAGATAATCCTAGACTGACTGCGTACTTCGTGTTCTCAACACAGTGCTGGAGTCAGATGGACAAAATCGATTCCGGAGTAAACAAAACAACAATGCCGCATTGCAACAGTGTGTCCCGTATCTGTGGCTACTGTAAGAACTGCAATTTCCTTAGTTTCGAACGCAGAAATAAATGCAGTATTGTTGAATGAGTAGTCATATAAAGAAAAAGGCAAAAAATGGGCACAAAGGTACGTATTAAAACAAAAAAGGCTTTAACGGCAGAAAGGCAAGATCAAACTTCATCAGAATGCTTCATTTCTCATGATTCGTGCAATTTTAAATTGTTAACTGCCTCCCATTGGAGGTAGCCCAGAAGGACTCAGTATACTCTCCTACATGAAATTTACAATATTAAATGTTTACATAAATTTGTTGACAGAAAATTAAAATAAACATATATGAATTATAGAGTGAAGAAAAAGAAATTAAACAGAGTGAATATGATGACTCAGAATTTGGCAAGAGCGTTTCAAAACTGAAGTTATGATGTCAGTAGTAAGTGTCTGTGGTAGTTCAAAAGTCTTCCTGAAGCTCTCAAAGAACTTAAATATGAACATTTAAATAAAATAGGCATTTTCCTAAACATCCAATGTCTAATTATTATCACCTTCATCTCACTCAGACGCTATATAACCATAGCACTTGTTGAAGCGTAGTAAAATAAGCAACTAAAAAAATTTGGAAACGTAACGTACTTGTGTCCAATGCTTGAAGGTGGAATGAAAGGAAAAAAGGGGACTGAAAAGAAGACTATAAAGAAGCAGAAGCAAATTCAATATAAAAATATTTTGACCTCTAAAATGTGATACCTTCTTGTATAATCACCCTATGCTCTCAGAATAAGAAGCTGTCACTACTAGATCACATATGAAGTCAGCTTTTGTAACACGAAATTAAAGTCTATGGTAGAATAAAATCGGGCAGGCAAGTGATCATTATGTGCTACAAGACACTTCGTTCGGTTTTAATAATCTTCATTTTAGATACTTTTCTTATGATTCACCAGCTATTACCTTCAAAACCAGAAATTAGGAGTTGATGCACTCTTTATGGGGTCCATGTGTGAAGCACGTACTTGCATCAATGACCGTATTATGACCAGTTTGATCATAATAACGTGCAATTGAATGGACGTGAGCAGTAAGAAGTATATCTCTCTCTTTCACCTTTATCACGAGATACAAGAGCCTTTTAAATGCACTTCACGCAAGTGTAGTACGAGTGCAATACATTTCTTTTAAGCATTACTTCAGTGAGGTACTTAAAGATAGATTCCATCTACCAGTAATAACACTAACTTCCGAGTCATTATTTATTCCAGTGATTGCCAAAAGTTGTGTCGCGACACATGCCCCTGCCTCTACTCAAACCTACCCCACTCTCTTCTTACCCCCTTCACTTCGTTACAAGTAGGCGGATATAAATTTATTGATTTATTGCTAAAAACAGTCGTGGTATCATAGATACATAGACAAAGTAAAAAAGAAAAAAAAAACTAAAATACTATATCAACATCAGTTTCCATAAATTCATCTGTATCATAAAAGGGTTTTTGATTAGCCAGTCACAAATAACACATATGAATCTATTAAAATTAACAATATGTGCATTATAAGTAAGTTTATTAAAAATAGTCAATGCAATTTTATTGATGTGAACCACTGTTTAGACTTGGTTAATCTAACCCTAAAGCTCGCAAGGTGGTAATTAGGGGAAATCAGGCAAATATGAGCACTCAGATAATATGGGCACATGCAGTGCAGTTTTGATACTATGTAGGAGGATTTTGAAAATTTTAAGTTAAAATATAGTTTTAATAATTAATATACTTTAAAGGCATTATTCACGAAATGGGTTTGTAGAGTCAAGGTTCCTTTACTTTCTTATTTTATACATAGACAGTCTTACTAATAAACCGTGTATAGTTTTTATACGAGACTTATGCAGAGTTGAGACAGAAAACGTTACTAATAAACCGTGAATAAGCTATGGACGTATAAACAGGCTGTAATTATACAATGGGAATTGCTTTGCAGTAGTTATATACACGAAACCCCTTGTTTAAGCGTTGTATATAGCGAAAAAATGGCCGCCCCTTTAACAGCTGTTCGTATCGACTGTCATTTTATGATGATGTTTACCTTGTAACCACAGAAGAACAAACCAAAGATCATAGAATTATTAGAATAATATTGCTGTAGCTTGTACTCTTTGACCAAAATGTAGTGTGGTAATCGATTAGAGCCAGTTGCACTATCGATATTTAACACGTCACACTAGAGCGCTCTACCGGATCCAGTAGAGAACCTCAGATATTCTATTACCTTTCGTAACGAAGTAATGACGAAACTATGACGTAGCTGTGTAACAGTTATACTGCTATACACGACGTATGCAGTGATTATTAGTAAGGAATTTACACACGACTTATAAACGAGCTACTCATTGTGTAAGTATAAGATAGTTAATCGTCTGTATATAGACTTTTTATTAGTAAGACCGAGACTGTATTATTTTTAGGCCTGTATATTTTTTTTTTCATTACGGATCGTCGTGAGTAATAAACATCCCAGTTAATCGAGAGTTTACTGTAGGCCTAGTATCGTCCCATTGTAAAATGCAGGCGTAAATTTCGGAGCATCCTACAAATAGCCTACTGAATATAATCTAAGCTAACATAGCTTGTTGTCGAGGTTGCATATTTTATTACAATTTTTCTTTGCCTTCTTCAAAAATGAAACTGTATCCAGCAATTCCTTACTTGAAGTAGTTATTTTTGTTTAATAGCTAGCACTTTTGAGGCGCAATTTAATTAGTTATAATTTTAAAAGGCTGAAAGCATATTATTCAGAATCTTTCGGGACCTGATTGAAGGCAATAGTAATATACGTTACAAGAGCGGTATGTTGACGTTTTCATGTTCGAGGAAAAGATTGAAAAAGCGAAACGTAGTTGAGCTTTTTTAATTTCCGAGAACATGAAAACAAACATACCGCTCGTGTATCGTACATTATTTTGTGCGAAGATCGTTTATTACATACATGAAAGAGGAATTTCTAATTAGTTGCAATGAAATCTCCATCTTGGTTTCTGTTCAATGACGGCAACTTTGGAAAACAAATATATCTACCTTCAACATTGTTCTTATAAAATGTTTTCTGTGTTTACTATACTCCAGCAGGCCGTGATATACGTCTGTCTTTTTTTTCCCCCCAGTCTATGTTGAGTCTGGAATCTTGTTGATTTTTTCACGGCTTCCTTAATGTTACTTGCATTACAAATGCAGTAACTTTTGTGGTGTTGTAGATTTTACTTATTTTTTGCAAATATTTAAAAACAATAATTAACAGTGCAATTTAGGTGAAATTGCAGTGGTACGTTTCCAATTTATAATTATTACTATATTGAACGTCTTTAAAAATAATGTTAAAAGCCTAAAGCAGTAAAATGAATATGACGCTTAAGCGGTAAGAATAGGGAAATTGTTATGTGTGTTACGTTGGGAATACTGAATGTGGTATTTCACACTTACCGCGTATTGGTTGTGTGCGGAAAGCAAGCAAATACGCACGATCTCGCACAAAAGGATTTCTCTGATTTTTACATATAGGAACACAACAAAAATTTGGCATTTTGAGTTGTTTTAAGAGTATTTAATATACTAATACACTAAGTAAATCCTCAATGTTTACAGTATACTGGAAAACAAATGCACACACAGAAAGCGCATCCCTCGAAGTACACGCGCGCTATCTGTTGGTGCTAGTTCAGAATATCCCTATTATTATTAACAAGAGAACAGATACTTCGTTGCAGTAGTTTAGAGCCTCCATTTTTCTCTTAAAAACCGAATTCGTCAAATTTATAATCTGCAAATTCCAAATCATCGTCATCGTCGTCATCATCATCATCCTTTCAAGGTTAATTCTGTTTAGGACTCTCATTTTCTTTCCATCGTTTCCTATGTCTTCCGACATTGCGGTATCCTCTGGGTTGATAATCTAATATTAATTTAGGATATCTTCCATCATCCATTTAGTCAATAAACTTTAACAGTTGTCTCTGTAATGCGTTAATTTATAAGTCCTTCAATATTTAGTTCGTCTCAGGTTATCGTTAGGGATCTTGTCTGTTAACTTATATCCTTTCACAGCTTAGGAACCTCATCTCGGCTACTTCAACTCTACAAATTCCAGATATGAACAGAATTCTTACACAGTCGATAAGTCTGATTCTACGATCCCAGCAAGTCCCGAAGACAGTGGTGATGTGATGAATGAAGTCCTTGAAAAGAAACGTAAAAAGAAAATTCTTTCATTATACATATCATTATTATTATTGTTATATTATGATTATTATTATTATTACTTACGATCCAATTATTTGTTGGATATACTCGAGTAATAGATACTTACTTTCGAGTCTTTACGGTTCTCTAACACCTCATCTTCTCACATTTGCTATGCACAACCCTTAATCACGTTTGTATCAACGTTATGGCCGTTCCAAGACAGTGATTTTCACATATAACTCATTCATTTCATTTTGGATGTAAATGAAAGAACATTATAGCTAGGGGTGTGATTGAATTGTAAGATTTGATCATCGTGGAAGTGAATAATATGTTAGGTTAAAGTTATATCATAACGACACCTTGTCAAATTTGACCTTTACGAAATGATTTATGGTCTACTGTCATAGTTCCCGGTGCTATACTTCACATGGGTGTGATAAATCATACGTTATAACCTCTTCAATACTCCAAACTACTACTGATCGATTTCGATAAGACTTTCGCGTTCATATAATTTGAATAGGAAGTCGTCAGTTTTGTAGGCGTGAGACCATCTCTTTCTCTTCACCTCTATAACAGTCTCTCTCTGTTGACTCGTATAGGTAGTGTTCACATAATATACCTTGCGTTATGGAAATAGTCCTGTTCTTCGAGTTCGATTTTTATATTCTGTTATCATTGTGTAAATTTTTAATTTGTTTCTAAAATTCTGTCGTTTGGCTAACTCGTTTTACTATCTGTTATTACAAGCTTATATAGGATATATAGGCCTATATATTTTTTTTTAGATTTTTATCATGTGTATATGCAGGGTGTTAAAAAGTATCCAATATTTTAGGAGATGATAGAATGCATCAAAACAAGAAAATAATGTCTAATAAACATGGGTCCTACAACACATACTTTCTGAGCTCTGAACACTTGTTCATAGGAGGTGCTCAATGTGACGTCCATTCATGGCAATCATTTTTCTGCCCTACAATACAGCAGACTACTAGACAATCATACCGTAGTTGACACCCTGGCATGGAATAATGATACGTCGCAAGGAATACTAAAAAGAAAAGTCTGGTTGCGGATATGAGCTGGGGTTAAGCAGAGATGGTGTTGTGAATTTTCGTAATCAGCATGTGTGAGCTGATGAAAATCCCCATGCAGTTGAAGAAACAAGGCATCGGTACCTACCAATCAACGTACGGGCAGGCGTTCTTGGTGATAGATTAAGGGCATATGTGCTATCACAGAGATTAACTGGGGCTCGTTATCAGGACTTTCTTATCAACGCATTACCACTGGATTGGTTTGGGAAGGCCCACACCTTAGCCTGCTCGTTCCCCAAACCTAAATCCCCTAGACTTTTGGTTATGGGGATACATGAAGAAATTGGTCTACGCCACTCCAATCAACAATGTGCAGACACTACAGGATCGCGTCTTCAAAGTATGTCAGCACATACAAGAACAACCAGGTCAATTTCAAAGAGTGCGTGATTCCTTACGCCGAAGGGCAGAGGAATGCATTGCCATGAATGGACGTCACATTGAACACCTCAATATGAACAAGTGTTCAGATCTCAGAAAGTATGTGTTGTAGGATCCATGTTTATTAGACATTATTGTCTTGTTTTGATGCATATTAGCACCTCCTAAAACATTGGATAATTTTTAACACTCTGTATATATACATACGTATATACACGTTATACTATACTGATTATCTTAACCGTCACTCAAAACGCATCTTCTGATAACGTTAACGATACATTTTATAATTCTCAATTCTCCCTAAATATCCGACAATGCTCTCAAGTTTCCACAGATATTTTGTTTCTTCTCTGCATGCGGCATTGTGTCTTATGAAACCTCTATGAAGGAAATCTTCATTTCTGAGTTTCAGGCATATATCCTATTCGTAAGGTTATTATTAATCTCAGATAACTTATTTAAAATTAGCCTTTTTTCATGTATATAGTTTCACTTAAAAAGTGTCATTCAATTACCATTTACAGGAATTAGTGGTAATAATAATCACAATGCCACAGATAGAATTACAATGAAACAATTCATGATAAAGATTAAGTTCATCAACTTCCGACCGAACACGAGCGCTGTTCATTCGGTCCTCAAATTTTATTAGTATTATTGTATCCTCTTTTTATATCCATGCATTAGTTTATCTCCATTTCTATTGTAATTATATTCTGTAGTCTGATGTATTATTCTATATTATATGTTCTGTATTGTTATATAAATAGATTACAAGTCATTTTAACTATATTTTTAATAAATATAACTATAAATAAATGATTCTCGGATTTGAAAAAAGAACACTATTTGTCAGCTAAAATCGGTAGGTTGTCCGAACATCTTGTGGGACTCATTTCAAAGACAAATAAAATTACGAACACAAGAATAGTTTCAAGACGCATGTAAACTTATGCTCGAAAATGCTTTATTCATAGTCAGAGTTGCTTTTGTGTCTCACAAACAATATGATTACTTCAAAAGGGAGCCCTAAAATGAGATTTTTGCGCCTCGCTACAAGCCCTGTAACGCCTCAAGTCTGTCAGTCAGAGGGATCAGTCAGACAGGCTATACCTGGTAAGGTTTATTTTGTCTCAGTAGCAATAAAACCAAGTCCCTTCAAATGAGGGTGGAGATTATAGGAGGGTTGTAAATTTTCAGGATTCCTTTCAAAATCTTGTTATTGTACAGGCTTCCAGAACTCAGTTTCTTGAAAAACAAGCTCAGTGACGGAACTACACAGTACGAAGAGAGATATTTTGTTATTTTATTTTGCGCTACAGAATGTATCAACTAGTCCCTTCCGACACTGGATGGATGGACGGCACCGCTCCACTCCCCCTAAAGCCATAACAACATAGACGAAGTAAGACATATCTCCTTTCTCTCTCTTTTCACAGTGAGACAAGATATATCACACAGCCTTTAGCTGTTTGTAACTATCCCCACAGTAGGTTTTCATCTGACGACGAAGAGAGATCCACTCTTCGAAACGTTGTGCTACAATTTTTTAAAATTAGCAATGGAAAAAGTCCGAATAACTCAACCATTGAACTATTAAGTATGCATTAATATTAATACTCATATTAATTAATTATTGGTATATTCAAATTTCACTAGTTTTCAGTAGTCGGTTCAGAGATCTAGAACAATTTGAATTTTCAGAATTTGCACTACTGACAACTGCTGTCACTGCTGCCAACATAAGTTAGAATATCACTACCAGTTGTAATAATTCTCAATACCGAAATTCGAAACAAGGTTGGCAAAAAAAAAAATTCAACCTGCAAACTAGAAAATGACCGTAATCCACTAGCATATGTAGTAATGAGAGATGGGAAATGGTTAGGTTTCACCCTTAGGGTATTAAGTAAACTGTTCCGGACTATATAACGCGTGAAATGTATGATTAATATGAATAGGCCTACCTATTTCTTTGTAAGATTATGTTCCATTCAGCTATTTCTTTTTAAGATCATATTGCATGTATAATTTCAATATAAAGTATTACAGAGTACCCAACTAAAATTCAAAGGTTCCAAATTATACGAAGTAGCAAATAACAGTGCTGAACATAAATGTATGTCTTCAGGCTACATCAAAAAGCGCAAACAAATATCATACTACGAATATAAATCAGCATTCCTATCCGTTTATAAGGAACATACGGTGGCCCTAATGTCATGGACAACGATCGAATATTTGAGACGGAATGTATAATATCAAGTGGTAAGAGGTAGAGCAGACCCGGTGCATGATCAACGCGCCTTTATGGCAGAAATATCATGGGCGAGGTAATTGAATAAAGATGAATAGGAAACCGACCGAAAATTCAAAAACAAAATGTGGAGTCTGGGAATTGGAGTTGTTAGTTGTTATGAACATTTCGCGCGCCACCCACTTTACATTAAATGAATTATGAATGAAATTCATCATCATAAAATGCAGGGAAAGTATATTCATTTTAATGAGTCTAGCCTTGAAAGCCTTGTCCTTGGTATTTCGCTCACGAAATGGGAGTGTTAGCGGAGCTAAGAAAATTGGTACATTGGTAATGTATAATAGATAGGTATGAATTTCAACACGGCTACTTATACAATCAATAAGAGAACGAGACAACTAAATTAATACTCTTTCATCCGATGCTCTGAAAGAGAATTAGATAATGATCTCTATACATGGTATTCTATACGAAACATAATTATGAATCTAACGTCTAATAGATTAGCACGATTGGCAAAACTTGCATTACATCGGAAACTATTCTTATTCTGTGCCAGATATTAGGACAAGCGGACTCTTACTGTACTTGACTATGTTTAAAGAATGACGTTTATAATTTCTTCTCAATATTCTACTGATATCAATACTTCAAATAATTTATTTATTATATTATTTTAGTTTATTTATTCTGGTGTAGTTTAGGCCATCAGGTCTTCTCATCCATTTCACCAGAAATACAAATACAATAATAGAAATAAAAAGGAAAAAAATACGGGCAGGGCATAGTTGCGCCCCACGGTCAGATAAAATGCAGCAGATAAAAAAGGGTCCCTATTTTGTGGGCATAGTTGCGCCCCGTTCCCATCAGATAGAGGAAAGGGGATGGCATAGTTGCGCCCCGATGAAATAGGTAGAGAAAAAGACACTACGGAAACTCGAGCCTCGTAATCAACCAAACTTATTGTTTTTTATGCGATTTAATATTCGTTATAGATACCGTTAAAATGAACACCATGAAGTTGGTAGTACTTTATTAACTGTTTTTCTACTGTTTATGCAGTGATTATCAATAGCCTACCGTTAAAATGAACACCATGAAGTTGGCAGTACTTTATTAACTGACATATTCAAATGAGTGAGCCGTTGGAATATGGGGGCTTAGCAGTTTTTGACATTTTATTAATGATTTTTACACCGTCTGTGGCGCATAGTGAGGTTAATTTAAAATGAATGTTAAGTTTGAGAAAAGGGTAAAGAGTTAATAATTCACAATGGTTCTAAGTTTCAATTTTCGAAACCCTGTACCGTAGAGTTAAGATATCGTTGTACAAACAAAAAAATGCAGTTCATTTATTTTGTGTGATCGATAAAAAAGTGCTATTTTAAATAGTAAAATTGATCATATGCTAGGCCTACCTGATTTCAATGCAGCTATCACTGTAATATTTGTAAGTAATTTGTTTATATTATGACAATCACTTTCGTGTGTACTATGTCCATCGGGGCGCAACTATGCCATGTCCATTCTGCCACCTGATTTCTTCGGGGCGCAACTATGCCATGTCCCTTCTGCTACCTGGTTTCTTCGGGGCGCAATTATGCCATTCCTAGGCCTCCCAATTGACCGCTGGGCGCAACTATGCCATACCGAAAAATACACTATAAACAAAGTAAAGCCACACAAAAATGTACACACGTTGCAGTCACACAAACTTTAAATGAGTGATTAAGTAGCATAATTAATTGTATCCTAACTAATTAACTAACATAAACAAGAAACTTGCAATTTTAATCTAGAGTAAAAAAAACACACAAATCAACACTTCTAGCAATACCTAAAAAGCATTAAATAAGACAAAATTTACCAATTTAATTTTGAATTGTGAAAAAGTCCGGCAGTCCCTGACGTCATTAAGTAACGAATTTCAAATGCGAGGTATTTCTACAGTGTAGGAAGATGAGTATAAAGACGTTCTATGATGAGGGATAGAAAGAAGTGCTTGATGTCGGTTTCGAAGAGTTGTAAGGAATTGAAAGCGCGATAAGAGATAATTCGGAGTAGAAGTATGCATGATTCTAAATAGAAGAGACAGTGAATGTATTGTTCTTCGTTCCTTCAGACGCACCCATGAAAGTAACTGGAGGGAAGGTGTTATATGGTCAAATTTACAAGTACTGCAGATGAATCATATGCACACATTATGAACACGTTGTAGTCTCTCAGCTAAGAGTGAACTTGCATTAGCAAGGAATCGCAATAATCAAAATGGGGCATTACAAGCGTCGGAATAAGATTCTTTTTTAGACTAAGTAGTAGAAATTCTTTCATATGAAACAAGGAGTGAAGTTGAGAAAATATTTTTTGCAAGTGTGTGTTACTTGAGTGTTCCAAATTTGGAAAAAGAAGTCATAAAATACCAACATGGTTAAGATACTTGCAAGTTCACCTTTCAAAACACCACATCGAAATCCCTTTATAAAGTTTGCGTAGTGGTTGTTGTTTAGTCAAATGTCCGAAGACAGATTGGAACCTCGTAATAATAAGGCATCACTCATGAGGCAACTAAGCTAGGAGATAATGGGACAGGATAGTCAGTTCCTTTCCCCCTCCATTGTATACATCACTAGGCCTAACTAGTAAAATATTTCATTAACCAGACTTAAGAAATTTACATTTGGATATTGTTTATATTTACATAAAATAATAAAATTGCAACTTAATTAAATATGTTTCCCTTTTTGTCCAATATTTTCCCGATTTTTAGCACCCGAGCCCTGTTTATCATACTAATCGATGTGTGAATAGAATTAGATTATTTCTGCAGCTATCTTGAAGAAATTTACATTTAAGTGTACTTCACATGTGTTTCACAGAGGTGCTTTTAAGTATACTGATGATAGCAATACGGTCATTGGCGTTTATGCACCTTTTCTCCAACAAATTTTAGCTTATGATCGACAGCTAAAAATTCAAGTTGCGGTTATTCTGACTGAGAGTCAAAGATGGAGAAAGGCTAGACACCACCAAGTACGATCAATTATAGTCACTGCTTTTAAAGATGCCGATTACAACACCTTTGAAGAAGTAAATGGTCTCTCCGTCACTGGCAGTACACGGTGCATAGATATAATAGCTTTCAAGGAATCTACAAGATCTGGATTCATAATTGATCCCACTGTGCGTTTCGAAACGAATGAGGAACATCCAGCAGAAGTGGATAAGGAAAAAAGAATATCTACAATCCTACCATTCCATATTACCTCCAAAAGTATCAGGTAGAAGAGCTTGATGTAATCGGACTTCTGGTTGGAGCAAGAGGTACCGCTACTCTCTTCATGAAAGCTGTGTTTTAAGAGGCTTGGAATACCTACATCTATTATTCCGATTGTAACTTTAGCTGCATTGAAAGGATCAATTGCTCTCCTGAAGCATCACCTATATTCGAAATGAAACCAAATTCATTAGCATTCGTTACATTTTAGTAACACTTGCCTCTCTAAAACTAAGTACCGTAGTTTCCTCTAACTATGGTCCACATTTGTCACATTTTTCTTTGTATATTCAATACTATTCATCCAGATTAAGTGAAATTTTGGCTTCGGACTCTTGTTAAGTGTATATTAAATAACTAGTGACATACGTGTTTCTGTAATTATTCGTAAATCAATACATTGAGTTTCTAATTTAAGGGTAGAAACATAATCTAGCACAGAAATATTAAAAATAAATGAAAAGTACCGTACATGGATTGTTTTTATTAGTACATATTGCATAAACACACAATAAACAAGTGAAACCTGAAAGTCATTTTCCTGCAATAATGAACAACTACAGTATATTAAAGAACAAAAGTACGGTATCAAAATAAACTAATAACACATTTTTAGCTAAATATTATGCAAATAAATTCACTGATAATGTTTATTTGTCATACTGAGAACTATATTCACTAGGCTTATTTCTATCCTTTGAATCTCCACTTCTCTTGTAATTCTGAAATTGAAAATAGATCTCTCTTTTTTCGAGACGCATATGGAGTCTTCAATTTGTTTTATTATGTTTTCCTTTCTATAGAATAAAATGTCTTCCATTTCTCGCCACCTCAGTAATTGCCGCTTCTTACTATACATGAAACAACAGCTCCATTGTTCTTCACTTCCAAAAATTTCCCTGGCCACAATTCCTCCTCATAAGTAACTACCATATAACTATGTGCCTTTAGCATTAATTTAACAGATTTCGTCTTCTTTTCCACATCTGACTCACTGTCTGTAAATATGGAGAGTACACCGGAAACATCATAATCTGTATCCAATTCAATTTCATCGCTCTCATAGTCACTTACAGGGACGGTTGTGATCCTTCTACCCTGAAGTTTTCGTTTTACCGGACCATTATTCGTGCTAGTACCATTGATGCTGGAACAGCCTGTTTCTTTATTTACTGGACTATAATGTTAAATGGTATTTTAGAGTATACTGAGATACCGTATTTGCAGAAGTAAATAATCAAATTGTTCACATTTCATTAAAAGAAATATTTCAAAATGAAATACAACTATGGTCCACGAAAAATTGTGGTACATAGTTGAGGACTGACTTCTAGCCTTGAGGTTAAACATTTATCACGCAGAGTCCTTAACCTCTGCCAGTCTAATTATTACGTGAAAGTAAACACTATATAGCCAAGTTTAATTGTACAAAAAATCATATATCTATAATTTACCAGTTCTACAGGGGAGAGCTTAATAAAACAGACAAACAGAAATTCAATGATTTCGTGTCTTCACACATTCAATAGAACGATGCACATTGACCTTGTTAAGCACCCATATCAATGCCACGTGTAATGGTAGATAGAAGCTTCTATGGGGAACATAATTCCATCACAGTGGCGCCTTAAATGGCAAACACCGAACTCTTGGGGGACTAAGTAGTACATAATGCGTTTTGGACCATAATTGGGTGCCTGGACAATAGTTATGGGAAATTACGGTATATTTCCACCAATCACAAAATGTATTTGCAGCTATGTACTTGTAGAAGTTTCATTGTCAAAACAAAATTAATGGTTCACTGAACTTGTAAACATTTATATGATTAGTACTCTTTGTCCCTTGTGGCAGCTCACGAATAGTGAGAAGATTTCTAAATTAATTAATGTCTTGCTTAACAGCAGAGAAAGAAGAAAATGGATTATGGCAAGGAAACTCTTCTCAAAACTATGCCTGCCAAACAAAACTCTCATTCGTTAAAGTCTAAACTCGGATCTTCAGCTTGGAAATCCTTTCGGATAACAGCACGTATTTATATTGTTACTTATCTGTAATTTTTAAGTGGCACGTGAAAGGAATCCAAAATTAACATGGAGATGGTATTAAGCATTACACTTTGAACGTATGATATCTGAGCTAGCCCATGTGTCAAGAAGTTATTAATATACGCACGCCTTGAGGTTAGGAGGGATCTCAAATTTAAATATTTACAGCGGTAATCTTATAATCGAATAATTACCTAATTCTAAGGTTTACAACTAAAGGCTATTACCAAACGGCCTTCAGCTGAGAGGAAGCATTAATTGTTTCCTACGAATAAGGACTCCGTTATTATGTCAAGGAGATGCGGTCAATAATGGTGTTATTTATAATTTCCGCTAAAATAATTATTAATTTATCTAAAATTCGTTATAGTTTTCCGTAAGCTGACCTCGGATATTTAACATTTAATTCTACGCTTTTTGCAATTATTTTAATATGATGAAGGACATCTGGGATCATATTTATGAAATGCTATAATAATTAAGCTTTTATTAACATTTAATTTTCTTTAACATTTAATTTTTTAAGGTGACATGTATTTATTTAGCCTGACGAGTTACTCCCTTGGTTTGAATTGTAAATTAATTAAAAATAGCGTGTAAGAGGGTCTTAGACTAGAAATGTTTAGCTTAAATGTAGTTCTGTTCATAAGTATGCATCAGGGTGTATTTGTCTTATTTGAGCTGTTATATCAGTGAAGCGTGGTGAGTCAGTGAAGTTATGGTTTTACAATGCAGTGAATAGTTCCGATCAGTGATAATTTATAGTGTCAGTGAAATGTGTTCTAAAGTTTCAGTGAAATATGTCATAGTGCCACTACAGTGAGTGAGATGAGAGTAAAGTGAAAGATTATTATCAGTACCAATGTGAAACTTATGTAGGGCCTATACATATGTAGGTTGTATTGTAAAATTAGGTTCACTTATTAATTAGGTTATTTGACGCGTATGTATTATTATTAATTGAGGGGCTTAGAACAAAAGCAGGTAAGTGACATTATTTAAAAAAATGAGGTAAGTGCGTGTTGTGATAGCCCAAAAGGATGTTTCTTTGGAATAAAATCAGGTAAGCGATCACACTGTGCAGTGCTGCTATATGGGCATCATTTCACCAAACTAGTGTATATTTCATTGCATGTAGAACTTTAACTGTAATTTCCTCAAAATTAGGTTTCTGTCACTTACCTGCTTTTTGTTCTAAGCCCCTCAATTGTAATAATTGTGTTAAATTGTATTGTGTATTCTTATTGTATTGTGTATTGTAATTTTATTGTGTACTGTAACTTCATTGTGCCACCGGGTGCTTGCCCACTTGCAGTGTAAATAAATACATACATGCATACATTAAAAAAATTCTTTAACACTGCAGAGAGTTCTGATTTCATAACTAAACAATAAATCTCATCCTGTAGTTATTTATTATTATTATTATTATTATTATTATTATTATTATTATTATTATTATTATTAAACAGTGTCTCATGCCAGTGGGTTTATTTGTACAGTATGTAAAAGAATTCCTGCGGGACAAAATTCCTGCACACCAGCAACGCTGATATAACCTCGGCAGTTGTGACCCTCGTTAAGTAAAACATAGGCCTAATTTAATTTAATTTAATTTAGTAATTATGTACAGTCTTAGAAAAAAATTTGCAGCACATAATTTATAAATCGCAGAAAGGAGGCAGTGTTCATGATCAGACATACAACGAAACAAAACAAATTTTATTACCTCAACTAATCCTTCTCTTGTGAACCAGGTCGCTCGTCCTCTGATCATGCGCACTGCTTTCTTTCTAAGACTTGTAAAGGATCTCTGCAACAAAACGTTTTTCTAAAACTGTCCCTATTAACATAAGCTACACATGTTAACTATTTTACTTTAGATATTTATTATTTTGTTTTATATTATATCATTACTTCGACAGCTATTCTAAGTTTCGTTGATTCAAAACATAAATTATTTAACCAGCTTAAATTACAAATGCGAAGTACTTTCGTGAGTTAATTATAGTGCACAATGGCAAACAGTAAGGAAAACGAAAATTCAATTTGATACTAGCCTATTATGATAGAAAAAATGTGTGTGCGTGCGTGTGTTTGTCTAATGCCAATCCACTTCACTTACGTGATTCGGGTTTCGCATATTGCGGATAGATGGAAGGATTGTGATCCATTTTCAAGTTGCACACCACTTCGGCGGGTCACGCTGTGCATGAAGTGTATCTATGATCTTTTCGTTGTAAGAAAAATCCTAATTTAAACAATAGCACGTGACTGAAGTGAGACTTCATTGGCCGCAGCTTGGCTTCATAGATTCTCCCGCCCACTGTTGCACATTCTGCTTCATGTTAAACATTTCCTGTTACTCGTCAAATAGACCTAACTTCACTAATGTACATTACTTTGTTTAGGTAACTTTTACTTTATAATTACTGTAATTAAATTATTTTAAACTTACGTGTAAGGTCAATCGCTGCCAGACAAAGGAGTTATTCCTTCCAGGATGCAGAAGCCATACTACAGTACCATGTGCTTACGTGAACAACTACGAGCTCAAGTGACGCCAGCTTGTTACAAGAACAGACTGTCTAGGTATTACTCTTGGTATTCATCCGCGTTCATAGTAAATAACAAAATATAAAAGTAGCTTTTCTTTTACATAGCGTTTAACATATGAGTGAAGTTATATGTTTAATCGTATTTAACAACTAGAAATCAATTTTTTATTTTCAAATAATACAAGATTATGGTTTCCAAATAGGGAAATCTTCCTGCGTCATGCGAGTATTTCGACTGGCAGCCAATCACGGGTATGACAGCGACGTGCTTGTGTTTAAATTAATTTTTCTTACAGCGAAAACAGTAGACCTATATGTAGAGTCAAGTATGTCGTGTATTAGAGTGAGTGTAGGCCTATGTGTAAGTGTTCGTGTAAGTGAGTATAGGGAATGGGTGAGGATGATGATGAAGGGGAAACCTAGTACCGGCTCGTAAGTAACTACTACTGTCGAATAGCACCAAAGGGGACTTAACGTCCCTATCCGACGGACGAACCACTATCAAGAGTGACGCATGTCTTCTCTTCATTTGCACTGCGGAGAGATTTGGGATATAACCCAGGCATATTGATGCACAATCTAGTGATTAGAAGTTGTTCACCGCCACCTCTCCTAGCCCCGAGGTAGAAATTTTACATGAAAATATCCGATCTCGCTGGGAATCGAACCCGGGTCGCATAGTCCACCACAGAGCTAACTCAGCGGACATATGACGGAAAATATTACGCTTTAGGTTACAAAAATACGAATTATGTATCTTGAATAAAAATATCGTTCATAAACTATTTTCGGAAATAAGGAAGAATAGGCAAACAAATGTTGAAATTTAAGCATACATGTGTCACTACAATTCTGATCTAAAGGTCCAATGAATGCTCGAAATCTGAAATACTACAGAATATATACATATATATATATATATGATCTAGGCTTATATGAAGGAACAGAACTCAGTAAAACATTTTGTTTAGTGAGTGGACTCGGAGGAAAGATATAAAAAGTGAAACGGTCATTAACAGTAGGCTAGTGATGTCCTTTTCACAATGGTATCTAAATATACATTGTCGTATATCGCATATACGTATTAGTCAGTGTCCGTTCTTGTAACTACAATATCTGTTGAAGTCAAGAGATAAGTAAAATTTATTGAAAAGTAATAGATAATAAAATAAGAGGAAAAGGGGAAGTGTGATGCTGTAGAAAAACTGTTTCTGAGGGGGCATCTAACCTCTGACCCTTGAAGGTGAAGGAATTAACGCCCAAGACGAAATAAAGGCGTAATAACTCTATTCTCTAATAGCGTAAACTGTTAGTGGCCTTTGTTTTAATGATCTTACTTAGCAAGACGTACACGAACTACATACACGCAATAAATTGCTGAGGTTATGTCCAGGTGCGGCTTCCTTACTGTTAAGTGAAGAAGAAACTTTAAATGTAGGTAGACCTACATCGAAATGGCATTAACACAAGATGGCGAAACTATAAAGGAGATATTTTACCAGTAAAGCGGTTTCTAGTATCTGTAACCAGGAGGAAATGATTTCTTTTATAAATACCGCCTTTTTGTCCTTAGAGATACATTATAAGAAGTAAACATAGAAGAACTATAAGACTAAAACAATTAAGTATTCTCTAGCTGTTCAAGAACTGTATAGGGACATTCGAAAGTCAAGACACTTTTAAATCCAATACATTTTGTTTAGGAAAAAGATTTACACAACAATTTCCACGAAAGAATAATGTCTATCGGCAAAGTACAAGGTGTTCCAGTAGGATTTGACAGTTTTCATAACACTACCGTTTGTAGCAATTTTCTGCTTTGGAAAAAATATTGTTTGCTATGCCATTTCTCCTGTGATTGTATGAAAATGATATGGCTAACTATACGATATGTATTTGCAGCAACAGCATATATTGAGTCTAAGTCCATCACACATGTTCAGAGAAGATTTAGAAATGAATTTAATGTTCCACGACATGGAATAATTCCTTCCTGTAATGCAATTCTGAAGTGAGTGAGTAAATTCAACAACACTGGGAATGTTTGTGATAGATTTGCTGGTGGTCCGCGATCAGTCTCTACGCCGGAAAACATCGTGAGAGTTAGAGCAAGTTAAAAGTTTCAAGACTTATGGAGGGCGGATGTTGATGACCTAAAAATCTACTTAAAATGATCAATAAAATGCCCTTATAATAATGAAAAAAAATGATTTAAAATTAAAAGAAAATGACATTTAAATATTATTAACCGTACTCGCACTACAACTTCTAAAAAATTAGTCACCTTGTTTCAATGACTGCCCTCCAAATGTCGGAGAGAGAAGGCAACTTCCTGGAATTTGACTAAAACAAAACAACAACATGAGAGTTTTAAGGGAAAACTATAGATTTTAACGAGGGTTTACAATGTGTTTCAATCAGGCGTGGTCTATGTCAGTGCCTTCATTCTCCGTCTCCTCCTCCTCCTCCTCCCGGTTTTTACTTTTGTTGCCAGACTTTCCAGATGGGGAGTATAAATGACGAAACAAATTGTGGGCGCAGAGTGCAATCTTGCAATCTTTGAGTTAAAAATACTGTCTACTATAGTACATCCCTTCCGAACCATATTGGGGACACAACGTCCTATTATCCAGAAAACAGTGAAAGTTTCACCCCTTCCAAACATAAATTCTAAACACTCCCTCGTACCAACAAAAGAACAGTAGCGACCGAAGCCCTCACTTAAACTGAACTGTTGTCAAGCATTTTATATTACTTCTGTTGTGTGAGGTGAAGCCTTCAGTGTAATGAGGGCTGGATTTCAGAGTTTGTTCCAAACTATAAAACTCAAACTTCAATGTTATTCAGGAGGTAATTACTAGTAGGGCCTACTACTGATCTGTTTGCTTAGAAAAAGATTCAACAGGCCTATATGTAAAAAAAGGAAGTAAAACGTATTCAAAATGATCTAAAAGTTCTTTAATATAGTAAAAATGTCCAAAAAAAATGCCGAAAAAATGTAAAAATGACCCATTGGTTCAAAAACGTAAAAAAATCAATATAAGAAATCATTTTTTTACGTTATTATTAACATAGAACGAATTTCTATATTAATAGACATCGCCCTAATGTGAAAAATAAGAAGATGACTTTCATCAACATCCGTCCCCTACTCATTATATTCTGCTGTCTTTGTGTTATCATTCTTAAAATTTGTTTCGAATTATGAGATTGTTATTCTGTACAGTTAAACTACACAAATCTACACCACCTGAGATATTACATGACATCTGAAACAGACAATCTATAATTTTGGACTTATCAATCCTTCAGCCACGCACGATTCGCTAGGTGTGCCACGAAACTTTCAATATTTGTTTTGGTACACATAATTATAATAATTTCACTCAACACTAATTTTCAAAACAGAATATAATGTTTTCATTTTTAAAATCCAAACTATGCATTTTTATGCAAAACAAAATCAGCTTTAATGAAATTAAACGCGAAAATATGCCACAATAATATAAATATCATGAAATATTATTCATTTATAAAATAGCCAAAATATTTAAATATAATGTAAAATAAAATCTAGTTCGATAAGCTTAAATGTTGATGTTTCCTGAAGATAATTAATCAGCAATTCATTATAGCCAATAAAAAATATGGAAATGCATGAACTTCGTGATCCTAATTATAATGCATTAATAATATCTCACCTTCTGTTCTCGTTGGTGGATTCAGTTATTTGTAACGAGTCCAACGAGCAAGATATCTTTTTCTCTAACCTGATTTCACACCTAAAGACGGAAGTAATTCCAACATTCGAAATGGTGCGAGCTCTATCATTATATTTTTACTGTTTCACAAGCAACGCAAAACGTCCACTCCAAACCTCTTCGTGTTGTGTAATCTTGCTTTTGCAGCGGAGTGTACCTGCCTCATCATTTATATCTCATTTCGGACTCTGGTATAATGTACTTCCATCATGAAACCGACCAAGGGATCAAGGTCTGCTTTTCGTAGCTAGGCCATTCCGAATACTACTTAATGAATTTATCTAGCGTTATTACTTTATGTTGTGCTCAAGGCGTTATTGCTGGACGCTTGAGTAAATAATTCCTGTTTCCCGGAGGTCTTAGCACCAACTGTGAGGTCTACTGGAACTCCTCAGAATAATGTAGCTATCAAACCCGCGCGTTGTTCTGCAAATGAGTCCATTAGCTTTTTTACGATCGAAAATTTCCAGTCTTTACGCTCTACCAACATAAAAAAATAAAAACGAAGATAACATAATGATGAAACAATGTCTTGTATTCAATTTGATATCATTATTAAACTTGTTCTTGTAAACTAGCGGCTATTTCCTCTATCAGGGGTGTCCATTTCTCATTACAGCACGGACCGTCATTTTTGAACGGTAAGACTACGTCACATGGAAGTTTAGTAGACAATCTGGAGAGATCGCAACCACGGAATGTGATAATTTGACGAAAGCCATACAGACTTGTAGAATTGAATAACAGACTCCGACAAATGCAGGTCATACGCTTAGACAATAAGTCATTAAATGAGAAAACTTATAGAAAAAATGTGTTATTCGATTTTTCATTGCATAACACTGCAGTTAGCTCAGATTGAGGTTCTGGCTGATATGTACGTCTATTATCTTATCAGGTAGTACATCTTACTTGACAATATATTATACTGGGTGAACAGTATAGAGCAGAACAGGTTTCACGGCCGGCCGGCTATGCGCGCGGAGGTGGGGGACTCAAGGCCGCGCTAGGCCGTAAAACCTGTTCTGCTCTATACTGTTCACCCAGTATAAACAGAGTGGAAGTGAAATAACCCTGTAGATTGAAAGAGACGATAGGATACACCTAAATGAATAGAAAATATATATTACGTTTTGTTATAAAATGCACGGTTATTTAGAAAATTGAATTTTCAGCTGTCTGGCAACATCGCCGCTAACACACTGCTCTTTCTTCTCGTAATACAGATGTAAAAGGTGAACGAACTGAGGTCTGTCTCCTAAAGTCAGGCATGTCAAAGCGGGCCTTAGATGGCATTTGCCATAGCCGTGGTTCGACTTTTCTTCAGTGGCCAGATGATTGACAGCTCAACTGAGAGTTCGATTCCTCGAAAGTTAATTGGTAGTCTCTTCCCATAGTACACATACTAAAAGCATTGATTGTAGTCTGTTTCAGAAGGTATAAAGTTTTTTTGTTTTCATTTTACTATTGATTGAGTGTATCTTTTTTTTTTAAGTATATCGTTATTGCCATATTATAATACAGTTTTCTAGTGGAAGTAAAAATTACAACCTTGATAATTTGTGGATAGGCCTACCGAAAGTTTTTTTTTCAAGTACAATTACATGTTGTACAATACTTACAACCGAAGCAGATATTTTCTTGTGTAATATTTGAAGTGTGAGATAATTTCATTTCAGTGAGATTAAAAATAGGATTTTTATAAATCTGTTTTCAATACTTCAAAATATTCAAAATATCAATAGTTTAGAATGCATTATTCATTATGTGAGGGGGGGGAATTAATATATTATGTAATTAACTAAGTAGATATTTTAAAATAAGCATGTTTAATATTACAGTTTCGGAGTAAACCGTGTGTATGAATCTATTTCAACACGAACATATTGCACATAGATCTTCTAGATTTTACGTATAGTATCATTAATTTAATATTTAATGTAGTAATATGTAAGCATCCCAAGGTTGTAGTTCGTAGTATATTATTTTTTATAGGAGACAGCTGCTGCAATTGCCACTCGAGCCACAACCCTGTCGTAGTGTCGAGTGACCTTGACAAGACTGTCCTAGGTGAACCTGTTTCTCTGTAAGTACAATAATGCAATCTTTTTACATCGTTCAGTAGCTTGAAATTAGCGGTTTTTAAATTCAATTTACGCAAAAACTGTCCACACTATGGAAATACGCCAGCGAAAACTATGAACTTTCACCATTATGGTATTACTCTTTTTTGTTATAATCAGGCAGCGCATTTGTTTTCCCAAACGTACAGCGGATCGAGTAGGTCTTCTTGTACATCTATTACGTCACGTGGATGTATAAGCAGGTACGCATAGACTCAAAGATTATGAATAATAGTACAATACAGGCGACCCATCGTCAATGTTGTTTATGTAAAACACCAAGTCACGACTACATTGTGATCTGATTCTAATACTGAAAAGTTGTATTTTCATTCAGACTTTTGTGTTAAAATTATTTCAATTTATCAATCTATGTTACATTGTATTTCAATTTGATCTGCATTTTTTTTTAATAATTTTGTAAGCGGGTTCGTTTCTGAACCTGACAGTGTGAAACACTTAAAAATGGACTCTATAAAAACACCGGTTATTCTCAAATGAGTGACATCAAAGGTACTATAACTTCCAATAAGATAGATGAAATGAGGTCATTAAAGAACAATGATGTAATGTATTATAAATATGCCCCTGTGACGTCATGTGAATAAAAAGAACATTCTCTCAGTTTAAAGAAATTTTATAGGACGTTCGTAAAATATTTGCATTTTATAACCTCAGAATGTGTTTTCGTTCACTGAAATGGGATAGGTTTTGATAAATGAATTATTATTTTATATATCATGTCCCTGTAACGTCATGTGACGTAGGAAGAACATTTTCTTAGCTTAACCAAATTTTTTACTGGCATTTATGGTAAAATATATGAATTTCATAATCTCTGAATATATGTTTTTGTTCACCGTAATGGAACTGATTTTGTTAAATGAATTAATTTTATTGTATATAGAGTATATACACTTAATGTGTATCATATTTACTATTATGTTTTACAACATATATTCTACATACTAGTTCAGTATTAATAATAATAATAATAATAATAATAATAATAATAATAATAATTTATTTAACCTGACAGAGTTAAGGCCATACGGCCTTCTCTAACACTCAACCAGGAGTAAAACTGCGTTACAAAAAACACTACAAATTTACAAAGTACACTACAATTTTACACACAAAACTGAATAAGATAATAATAATAAAATGTAAACAACAAGCAAGTAGAAATCAGACATAATATATAACATACAGAAAAAGGAGAAAGCATAATAAAATATGAACAGCAGATCAAAATACATGAGACATACAAACTATAAAAAATAAGACAATTATTGATAATAATAATACTAATAATGATAAAAAAGAATAGTAATAATAATACTAATAGCACAATAAAATAGTGCAGTACAAAGCATACAATGAATACAATATTTTTAAGTACACACAGTAAGGAAAATTATGATTATATATAGCTCAACTTATCACATTATAGATATACCATTATCGGAAAATATGAAAACAAAAATATAAAATAAGTTACATATCACTAGAACAGAAAAAAAATGTGAATACGTGGCAACATGCAATACAACACTTGTCATAATAGTAAGTTAGTTTGGCAACTCATCATAAGATAATTTTCTAACTTGGATTTGAAAGATTTCAACGTTCGGCACCCCTTGACTTCAGGCGGCAGAGTGTTCCAGTGACGAGAGGTAGCAACAGTGAAAGATGAGGAATACAGAGATGATGTGTGAAGTGGAATTTCTAGCGTGTTATCGCATTGTGGTCGAGTATTAATATTATGATAGGGAGAGAGAGAGTATGAAAACGAGCGAATAAATAATAGGGGGATGAAGTGTGCATAATTCAATATAAGAGAGAGAGTGAGTGCAGATTTCTCCTCTCATGTAACCTAAGCCATGACAACTTCTCGAAAGAAGGTGAGATATGATCATACTCGTAGTATCGAACATTACAAATTATTATCGGTCTAATCATACTTTCTATCATATGTAACACTAATATTTTGTAGAACGCAAGTTTCGAAGTGCTAGTGCGTTTATGTGGTTAAAAAGTAGCTGGACAGACCATTTGAATTTAGTAGCAATCCCACTTACAGTTTCCATGCTTCACTGTACAGATCTATACATTGCATAGCGTCCTGACGTAAGCATTTAGAAACACTGAACTTCCAGGATGTACTAACCGATAACTTCCCTAACTTGTTTGGGAACGAAAATACGCTGCCTGGTTATAATATACAATATGAGCTATTCGCTCTGAAAATCTGCAAGGTTATTTCACTTTCACCCTGTATATATCTGTACATAGGCCTATGATTCATGCTTGCTGGGCTATTAGTCATAAGTCAATGTTTTATCCGCATGATACATTGTAAGGCTATGTCAAGAATGTGACAACTTTCTAAGAACGGGATAATCTGAGCTTTTACAACCGGCCTCTTCTTATAATTATACTACCCAACCCTGTATCATTCATGTATTCTTTAAGGAGTGTCTTCCACGAACTCACCCAGAACTTCATTCACGTAATAAAACTCGAGATGGGAGGTCTAATGATCACCGTAACCGATGATAATGAGCCACACAGAGGGTTATTATCAAATTCGGGTCATCTATCTTCTCATTCCAAGGAAAGTACAAGCAACACGTGAAACTCACCGCCAACTTCCCCTCCAAAATAAAATACCGTTATCAAATAGTCCATCACAAGATGTTACACAACATATTTCAATTTTAGGGGGACTTGTGTGTAAGGATCAACCAAAAAGTGTTTTTATGTAATAAAATTCTGTATTATT
Organism: Periplaneta americana; assembly: GCF_040183065.1. Classification (NCBI taxonomy): domain Eukaryota; kingdom Metazoa; phylum Arthropoda; class Insecta; order Blattodea; family Blattidae; genus Periplaneta; species Periplaneta americana. Next base: position 58,346,685 of record NC_091127.1, on the reverse strand, counting down.
TTCTGAACAAAATCACTCGTATATAGAATTTATATCTCCCAGTGTTCTATTGGTATTTAAACAGTCGAAACATTCAATGAGTAAGCCTACCTATAAATATCAGTTTTTCTCAAATTTGTTTCCTGAATGACCACAAATCTTCAAATGCATATTAAGACAACAAATATTTATTATGAGCCATTTCAAGGTGGAACTACGGAACTGTTAGGAGCTTTACACCAACACATCAACATATTATAGTACCTAGACATTGCTATAAAAATATATCTTCTAATTTAATTTAATTTCACAGTTTCGACCTTTATTTTATATAGGGACATCATTCTATTTTTACTAACATTTCTAATATTAACCTGGCTATACCTTTGGATTAGAGGTTGGGAACCGGAAACACCACCTTCCACGAATCGGTTAGATGATACTGACGTTAAATACAAACAAATCACTTTATTAGGTATAGGAGGGAAGAAAAGTAGTTCATCCATTTACGTAATCAAGGAAATATCGCGATTTTGAGTTTGATAATTTTCATTAGGTTTTTGTTTAATGAAAACACAGTACTGTATTAACAATAAGTGTTTTTACTCACGAACTGAGTTATCCATTCGGACGTATTCATTATGCAGTGTATATTATACTGTCTACAGTACATTAGCGTACAATTTAGAGAATGAAGTTAAATTGAAAAATAATCATAATATGAATATTTAAAAACAATGTTGAAAATGGTGGCCGTTCATTTCGATTTTGAGTTCTTTTCTGCATATCGCACTAGAGACTATTGTACATAATTCAAATTAGCAGTTTCGTACTTCGTATTAGTAACTCATGTTGAAATAATTCTGACCTACTATATAAAAGAGTAGGCCTACCTTACGTACTGTAAATTCAATCTTCGCTTCTGCCCGATCCGAAAAGATAAAATTACTCAGACATGCTATCTATTGTCGTCCAAGGGTTGTAGAAAGGGAGGAAATCACAAGACAGTTAATTACTTAACGAGGCCCTTTTATTTAAGTTATTTTAAACAGTTGTATAATATTACGTAGACGTCCAATTCCTAACAGAAATTAATGTTTTCAGAAAAGAGCTAAGACAGCCCAGCCACTAGCCTTTACAGAGGGGAGAACAGAAGCGGGTGGGAGAAACCGGGATGCGACGTAGGCAAACGGACAATAGTACCTGTGTGAAAATATGATTCAATACTGAAAAACGCGAACATATTTCTGGAACGTACTATACTCACTAAGTCAGTAATTTTTATTGTGACCGTAAGGCTACTTTGACTGCATACGCGGCCTTGGTTCTGTGCGGAGGACGATTGGAAGTTTACTAGTAGAGGGAGTGGGAGTGAACTACATTCAAAAACTCAGGTATAATAAAAACTGAAGTAAAAATAAAATGATGACCCTGTACATTATACAGGGCGAGTCAAACCTGCCGTCTCTTCGCACTGTAGTCTGGCAAGCTATTCGCCAGATCTCGCGGATAATGTTCTTGTCGTCTCAAGGCACTACAATCTAGCAAGTGATCTTTTGCGTAACTAGTGTAGTGCTTATTCAATGAAATGAAGACAATCTTACCCGAATTTCAGATCAGTTGCTCAAAATGCCCGCAATCTCGCAGCTGGCTAAGAATGTCTGCAACATAGGTTTGCTTTAAGATTAGCCAAAGATACTATGCGTGGACTTTTCTGCTCGCATTCTAATTTCTTACAATGTCAATCTCACTTTTTACAACACAGCTTCATTTCTTATTCTGTCTGTCCATTTCACTCGCTCCATCCATATCAACATTTCAAATGCTTCTAGTCGCTTCTCTTCACTTCGTCGTAATGTCCATGTTTCTGCCCCCATAAAATATCACACTACACACAAAGCACTTCACTAGTCTCATCCTTATTTCTTTCCAGTGGTCCACAGAAGATGCTCCTTTTTCTATCACAAGCTTCCTTTGGCATTGCTATACTCTTTTTGACTTTCTGACAGATGCTCATATTACTGCTTATAGTACACCCAAGTATTTGAAGCTGTCCACTTGTTCTACTGCCTCACTTAGAATTCGCACGTTTACCTTCTTTATTTTTCTTCCGATAACCATGGTCTTCGTCTTCATACTGCTTTAAAAATACTAATTTTAAATGGGAAACTGGCTGGCTGACTGTGCCAATAATCTAGGTGTGCAAGAGTCTACTCTTCAAACCCTACAATTACGTGAGATTTCCGTTAAAATATTCCGTTTACACATCGTGACTTTCCCGTCATCGCTAAGATATGTACGAACATATGTCCGTGAAGGCGAAACGGTTGCACCTACACCCATCACGTTCAATCTGCAGCAATTTGCATAACAAAATACGAAGACGGGGCGATAATGGAGTGAAATGAAAGTAGCATGTTGCGAATCTTGACTTACACTTGACACGTCTCCCTTAGGCGGTGTGTTCAGACGTGTTTACATGAGACCATCACCTCTGTCAACACGAGATCCGCAATTATTAATGAGCCTCCGAGGCGAGGCGAGGTGTCTCCCTGCAATTAGGAGGCGGCTCTCTTTATTGAGAAGCACAATTATAATTATATTCTACAGGAGTGCTGTCAAATATAGCGGAATTTAAACCCTGCTGAGAAGGAGTGATAAAAAGTGAAAAAACATCGGAAACGCAGTGATTTTTTTCAACCGCCTTTTAGAATTTTTTTTCCACAGAAATAATTTAGAAGAATGAGTACATTCTTTGGGTGAGTACCGACTCCCTCCCGCCCTTAATTTTTCTTCCCGATTCCCTCCGAAGCGGTAATTGTAAATATACCGATTCCCTAAGCGCCAAAAAGAAGCTACTGGAATTAAATACTCCGATTGCCTTCTGTAAAGTCTGGCTGGAGGAACGTGAAAATGTTGAAATCTTACCATACAGTCCGATGAAGATTGGCTTAATTCTTCAGTTCTCACCTTGCATTACTTTTACCTCACTTATTGCGCAACGGAGGCTAAGAAAAAGTCGGAAAGTAGGGAAAATAGGATAATCCTGGATTTGCAGTAAAATACCTGCCCTTCAGCAGAAAACATTGAAAAAGTACCGTATTTTTGTCGCTAGAGTGTCCTTAAAAAGTCGCTAAATCCCTATTTAAGCAATAGAAAAGTCAAAAGAAACTGTCCCTCCCAATAATAATAATAATAATAATAATAATAATAATAATAATAATAATAATAATAATAATCATAATAATCATAATAGTAATTTTTATTGCTATAATAAAGATATTATTAATTTTCATATATAAAAATCACTAACACCTCCAGGATGCTCGTGCTCAGGGGGCATTCCACAAAATTTTAAAACAAGTATTTAATTAATTAATAAAACAAATAAAAACTAAAAGTAAAAAGTTAAAACTAAAAGCAAACAAGTAAAAAGTAAAAGTAAAAATAGTGTCCTATTTTTCGAAACGAATATAATAACGAAATGGGAATTGTGGCAAGATGGTGAAATGACGAAAGAAACGGGGGCGGGGAAAACTCGGAAAACCTTGGTTTTGTCCACCAAAGATATAAATGCGCCACTGCCGAGACCAACTTGGGTCCGCGATCTGCCAACGAGCTAGCAAGGCGACTATCTGAGAGTTAGTTATGAATTACTTGCTTGTACTGGTGAGGAAAGTATCCGTTCGCTCTAAGTTGTAAAATGATTGCACAAGCAACTAGAAGTGACATCACAGAAGCAGTGTACAGCCATAATCCACCAGAAACCACTTTCAACCGTTTTATATAGCAAATAAAAGAAACAGGAAGACAGGTCCACAAGAAGTACAAATGGCTAATAGCGACTGCAAATAGAAGATAAAACTCAAATAACTGTAGACGTACAAGTTTTATGACAAAACAACCAAGGATTTCTTGTCTGGAATCCGTGGTTGAGCGACAATTTCCTTATTACGTCATATCGGCGGAAACATAGCTCACGAAGACAAAAAATTACTTGGGCTACAGCTTGCATAATGGATTATTACAGACTTCAAGACGTCTTTGGCCTTCAGTTAACAGCTGTGACTGAGAAAAACTGAGACACTTCTACTATAGTACAGCATAAAATAATGTTTGGAACTTTAACCACAATGTACTACGAGATTACCGCGATTTCCTTAATGACATAACGGGTATTTTTAAAAGAAAATGATTTTTGTTAATATTAATTCAACTTTATACTTCAAATACGGAAAATATGCAGAGACGATGAGACAATGACGTAGGCACTATTTAAAGAGTCAGCCTATATGACTGATTTTATGACATACAGAGTGGCCCTCTTAACTCTTTCACCTACGATAGCGTGTGAAATATTTTAGATATACATAAACCAACAATTACAAGTTAAATTACATCGAAGGGGACATCTGATCCTACACGTAATGTATTTTTTGTACACGAAATAATTTTCAAGATATCTGAGTCAACTTTCTATTTTTAAATGGGAACCAACTATGTTTTTGTATTGCAAATGATGCATTAGCTTTGTTTGATAACAACTGGCTACTTTACTGACTGTTTGAATGTTACCGGTAAGAGTAAACATAAGCAATGTCTGACCAAAGATCGAACAGAGGAAGGATAATTCTGGTTGGAGTTGGAGTCAGTTAAATCACAATCACAAAGTACTGTACATTTTAATACTATGGAAATGTTACACATTGTGAAGTGAGACATAAAATTTGTGTACTATAAAAAATAAACAATAAATTCTCAAAAAACAAAACACAAAATCACCGGTGTGCAATCAGTTTTCTCGCCGATGTCTTATCGTTCAACTGTCCAGTACAGTATTGACGAAAATAAGAATGATTGTATTGGGTAGTGTACAATACTATTGGTGTGTTCTATCTTCAATTACGTCAACATCATGAACTAGACACATGACTAGACATAAGGAAGGATGCGTCAGACATTGTAGCTCCCAAAACAAATAGTAGAACATAATAATTATAGAATCAAATGTTGCTATTTATAATTTCTTCTTGTGGTTAGAGAATGAAAACCAGATGCCTATATTACAGTTCTGGCAGATCGATGTAAACCAAGGATCTATTGAGAGCTGCACCAAAGTAGGCCTAATACTATGCAGTGACCGGTGTGCCAGCCTGTTCCTTTACAGAGTCAATTTTTTTTAAGATCCGAGTAAAAACCAAAATTAATACATACATATGTGTAGAATAAGTTACATAATCCGGAACACATGTACTAAATAACAGCACAGACTAACAAATTGCACCTTTGTTCGCATCACAGATTTGAATATCTCAGACTAAAGTGCAAAATAACGTAGGGTAAACTAGGGTCTGTTGGACAGTCAGGCATGTTGGACACTTTATACTTTAACGTGTTACCACGCCACTTGTGGGCACCACATTCAGCTAGAAGTCAATGACGGAAGTAGCCACGAGTGGGGCTACTTCCGTCATTGACTTCTAGCAGAATGTGGTGCCCACAAGTGGCGTGGTAACACGTTAAAGTATAAAGTGTCCAACATGCCTGACTGTCCAATAGACCCTAATTTACCCTATGTCCTGAGAACCAAAATTTTCAGAAACGCAGTAAAACTGTTGTGTTAAATTTTCTTAACATACGAACAGAAGTATTATTTATAAAATTATCCCAAAATAGTTTCAAATGATTTTGTTCGTATGACAAAAGCAAATTTAACACAGAACAGCTTCACTACATTAAAAAAATGGTTCCTAAGACTTACGAGGTTTTGCATTTTTGCCAGCGTTATGTTAATGATGAAAGACTGGAGAATGCTGGATTTGCAATGAAAGACCTGACCTTGGGCAGATTATTAAGAATTTTAATAATAATAATAATAATAATAATAATAATAATAATAATAATAATAATAATAATAACTGAAGAATGAGGTAACTAAGTGACTTATTGGACATCTTCAACTTGAGATCATTCTTGATTAATAATAATACAGATGTTGCATTGTATCAAATTTCAAGTGGCTTGTCTTAGGCGTCGAAATATTAAAAAACATTAAAACCTTTTGCTGTCTTTTTCCGCTCACCGCAAACTATGACGTTGCACAGAGGCAGAGATACAATAAAAGCTCTGTAGCAAAATGCTGCTTGTTACATGAAATGCTAAACATAATCTAAGCTGCATAATCTATCCTCTTATCTCTATATTCTACGACAACTTATCCCGTGTGACACATAGCACTTGCATCGTTTTTTTTTAAGTTGTGGGTTGTCGTTTAACTTCCCCTTGTAGATCTTAGACATTAATGTCTGTAGGGAGGGGACAATTCTATGGACACGTGTGCTTTAATAGCCTGATAAAAAAGACTACTAAAACGCAGATTCCAAGCTGCTTTCGAGAAATGTTCTTGTACCGTAATTGATATGCATGTTTGCTCAGAAGTCCGAACCTCATAAGTGATACCAATAATACATCATTCATGAGGGAACTAAGCCAGGAGCTAATGGGGTAGGACGGCCAGTTTCTTTCCCCTTCCATTGTATACAAAGCTAACAGTAATCAGACTTGATATACCAGTAATTAATATTGACAATCAATTAGTTTTATTATCTTTACTTTAGAGTTCCTGTCCGCCGTGTTAGCTCTGTGATAGCGTGTCTGTCTCCAGACTAGCCGGCCTGGGTTCCATTCCCGGCGGGTCAGAAATTTTCTGGGTTAAATCCCAAATCTCTCCGCAGTGCATATGAAGGGAAGACACGTCACTGTTAATAGTGATTCGTCCGTCGGATGAGGACGTTAAGTCTGGCGGCCTCTTTGGTGCTCTTCGACAGGAGCAAGCTACGTGCCGGCATCGGGTTTACCCTTCTCCCTTACTCACCTTCATCATCATCCTCACCCATTCTTTACACTACAATTACACAAACACTTAACATACACTCACCCTAGTACACGACATAACTCTTAACAGATACACATCATGCATAACGTGGCCCGTCAAAGTGGTGTGCAATTTGAAAATGGGTCAAAGTCCTGCCATCTATCCGCAGTACGCGGAACACGAATCACGCTAAGTTAAGTGGTTCCTAACATTATTCGAATTTTCAACTAAAAACTTCAATCTGATGAAGGTTGGTTTCCTTATACGGCCAACATAATTAAACTGCACTTTCAAGGCCTAATGGGAGAGATGAAGATTAGTGCAAGATAAGCAATATGCAAAACAGTTTGAGGTATCATAATTTCTTGGAAACGGGAAAAAAACTTAGCATGCAGAGAGTGTAACATAGGTATTTAATGTGCGTGCAGTTGGAGAATATGAAACAAGTGGTTTGGAATCACCCACAACGCTTGAGGTCGCGACATTCCATTGTCAATGACTCTCCACGCACCACACAGCTCCCCCAGGCATGCTCTACGGACCACACATGATCAGAACGCGAGTCAGAGCTACCAGACCTTCTGGTGCCACCACCACGACGAAGAAGAACACAAAACGCAGCGACAGCAGGGGGAAAGAAACATTCGAATATACACAATGAAAATTATCGTAGACATGTCAGTATCTACTGAGCAACGGTAGTGAAAACTGGACAATGAATTCATCTGATGGAAATGATAAGATCAGTTAAAATGAAGTCTCAAAGATCAGTGGCAAGTTTAACGCCCTGCGACGAAAGGTAAAATGTGGCATGACCTCCTGAACGTCTCTTTATAATAAATGGGGGACCAGATGATTGAGATGCAGAAACCACAACAAGATTCTGAACATCATGTCCACTCTAAGAACGCATCCTAGTTTAGTCTTCGTGTTCTAGCTTCAGGAATATCCTATGATTTCCTACTCTAACTTGAGCAACTTGCTCCAAAACCATAGATTTTTCTATTTTAGTGAAAAAGAATTAAAAAAATAGACATACCTGCGGGCCAACACACTACTGAGCTATTGCTATATAATGTACAGTCAACGTTTCCATAAGTGGAAACCTTCCGGAAATTGAAAGTGCACATTATTGGGAAATGTCCGTTGTTAGAAAAACAGTAAAAATCATTCAAACACTTCGTAGACCTATCATATGAGATACATGATGAATTTCTTAAATGCGTAAGAGTATTTTATATTTATTTATTTATTTTATTGTTAGTAAGTTTGAAATGAATACAAGTTAATACAATGTAAGATAAACTAGCCCACTCCTGAATAAGACTCGTGCTCAGGAGGGTATTCCAATACAGACAAAAATAAAATTAAAATTGAGAGTGAATACAGATTAAAAAGTGTTTAACATGTTTAAACTCAAAATACAAATGGAATACAATTATTTTTATTCTCTTATTAATTTGGACAGGATTCGTGGTTAAAATAATATTAGAATAAAATGTGTTTAATAATCTGGGACCTTGACTCATGCTATGATAAAAAGCTGCATTGGTTTTACATTTAGATTCAGACAAACGCAGAGAATTCGTATTTTTAGTTCTATATTTATGTATATACCTTTCAAAGTTATTAAGATTACTGTCAAAATATTTTAATAAAATACAATAATAAATTTATTGAAAACTTTGAAATGTTTAAACAACAATTCAGTTGAGTAATCTTTCTGATTTTTTAAACAAATTTTTAATATATTTTTTTTCTGTAGTAAAATTAACGGATACAGGTTGGATTTATAAGTTCCACCCGAACCTATAATACCATACATAAATAAAGATTGAAATAATGCTAAATAAATTATACGTAAACAGTTAATTGACAAAATATTTCTTAGAACAACAAAGTAATATAATGTTTTATGTAATTTATTACAGATATAATGAATATAATTATTCGATTTTAAATTATCATAAATAATTATACCTAAGTATTTAACCCCCTTAACTTCATTAATAACTGAACAATTTCAATTTATATGGGAACAATCAAAATTATGCATTTTAATTTGTAGAGTAGATGAAATTGGTTTATTACCTTTATTATTTAAAGAAAACTGGATATTAATTGTTCACTTCTGTTTAATGCTTTAAGTAATATGAGCTTTTGAACGTAGAGTGTTTAACAGAGCACCTATTCAGGAAAAATGTCCGTTTCTACTTCTGTAATAATCTACTATACATACATCTTGCTGCTTAGCGGGAGCGCGCAGATGCAACCAGTAACATAGCATAAAGGCTACAAATAAAATCTCTAAGTAGTGTAACGTGCATAATGATCTTTAATCTACTCGTATTTACACATCACATATAAACCCATATAATTACACTATCGTCATTCACTTAAACGCTCCAGGAAATTACAGGGATTATGCGAATCTTCTGCAATCATTTTGTGAACTTTTCTTTCTTCCAATTCCGGAATTTACTGCAAATAAACTATTGAGCTAATAATTTTATAATGTGCAGTAAAACAGCGAACATATTTCTAAAATTAATAAACCTCGAATAACGAAAGGCATTTCCCACTTTATTCTATGTTAATTTTCTCTCCATTGGCATTTGTATTTGTTACTGTTGCTCCAAGATATTTGAATTTTTCCACCTCTTCAAAGGATATATTTCCAACTGCGTAGGTGCAATGCATGTATTTGTACTAATCAATTCCAATTGGAGTAATTTTAATTAATTTTGCACCGTTCCATGGAATACTGGTTCGATTTGTTTTCATATAATTTTTAAGTGTATAGCTTTATTTGGGAATTATAAATTTAATATATGCAAGTGAGTCCCTCAGCACTTTGTCGTCACAAACAAGATCTCTCTTGCGTTTGCATTATCCTCAGGTCTCAACCATCGAAATCTATTAAAGGCACTCACTTCATGAGTTACTTCGATGCTATCCATCGACATAGTGGAGAGGACACACTTGGGTCATGGAACAAGAAATAAATGATATTGAAATATCGAGAACCCTACCTAATTTGTTAATAACGTAGGCCGCATCGAAGGCCCACAAGTTCGTTGAGTGCTATACACGCTGTTATCTCCCCCAGTAGCTTGTTACCGTAATAGAGGCCCACCCATCTGGCACCTGAAACAATGACCACCGAGGAATCTCACGAACACGTCACCGCCTGACAGTGGGACGTACGTCTTCCGATTCCAATAGAATGAATCCTCATCTTGACAGCTCCACCCTGGCCTCACCTAATAAACTTCCTTTTCCTTAAATTGGCTTCGAGTGCTGTATTTTACCGTTAACGAAGTGCCTCCACTGATTTTGTCCCCGACACGTCCGAATATGTACTCTGAGAGTCTTTGTCAAACAGTACAATGAACAGTTACTCACTGCTCGTAGACCACCTGTGGCTCTATTCAAATGTTGCCAATTTACAGAATTCTGTGCTCAAAACATTTGTGAGGTAGAACTTTGGTGCCTTGAGAAAAAGAGAGGTAATACTTCAGTCAAATCATCATTAGAGCTGTAATTTCTATGTAGTAACATAATATAAAAATATGTGGAAAATACAGTGAAATATGTAGTTAAATAGTAAGTAAACTCATAAAAATATATAATATCAAATGAGGCGTGTAGCTGTAAAACCAGATACATCACATTTTTTTCGAAAATGAGTTAACGTTTTGTTTCATAATATCTTCATATGATTCTACAACTGGTATAGCACTATTATGCTTCAAAACCAGACACATCACATAGATTTGCATGATGAAAGAACAGTATTGGTTACAAATCCAGATAAGTCATGTGAGATTATTTCCAAAACCAGTTACATCAAGGGTTTGCGCATACGATCACTGCACATCAGTATAGTTTCCGCGCAGAAACAGTTCAAAGAAAAACGGCAAGATGTCACCATTAGCCCTAACGATTATACAGACATTTTATCTAATTTTGGGACAGTCATAACTTTGTCAGATAAAACATATGACTGGAAAAAACTGTTTGCAATATAGTGCGGCCAACAGCTCAGTGGCACTTTCCATGTAAAAGGTTTTTCTTTCTGTCGAACAAGAAAAAGGATGACGTCCTGGTGAAGGGTGAAGTTCACTACAGACGTGAGTCTGGTAATACAAGAGGATTTGTAAGAAGAACAAAAAAATAATAAATATTGCATCACCAAACATAATGCTGCCAGGGGTACAAGTGCCACAATTAAAAATAACTAATGTAACTGCTTTGCTGATAAAACATTTTGGCAATGACTGGAAATCCTACTATGCATGTATTGTTAACAGACTGGAAAGCTTGGATGAAAATCCAATTTCTTCTATGAATGAAGAAGAAAATGTGTGTGACCATGCCTGTGAAATAGGTGATCTGGTTGTTTAATAATTCAGTTTCATTTGGGATTATATAATAGAACTAGTGGCTTGTGCAGCAACTGCTGCAAACTAAGTTCATTAGACATTCAAATAAACATTTTTCAGATCTATTTTCAATGAAAAATACCAGATATTGTGAAAGTTATTTGCTTCCATAATAATGAAACATACTCCCTCTAAATAGTTTTTTTTTATCCCAAATACATTTTCTTGAACCTATACATGTTCAGTTTTTCAGTTTGAACGCGAAAACGCAAGTAACAATGTCAGGACGATCAGTGAGTTAATCATGTGGGAGTAAAGCAATAGCTAATTCAGGTCATTGTGGATTGTAGTTAAAAGTTAAAAAAAAATGTCAGGCTTGCCATGCTTTCGAACAATAGACATAGCACCTTGGTATAGCTGTTGCATGTTTCGTGAACTACTTTGAAATGTAGAGGGTGAAATCATTTTATCCTGCTAAGAGATCTTGCCGAAATGATCGGGAGACTACAAAATCTTGTAGGCCTCTTATTTTACAAGTAAGATATTACTTTTTATATATTTTGGTCTTTCCTTAGGAACTGTTATTTTTGCGCTTTCTCGAGCCAATACTGAAGAGATCACGCATATAAATATCTACACCACACCGCCTTTAAATATATGAAAAAGACCCAACCCCACTTGATTAATAACTTTAAAAATATTTTATATTTAATAATATTATCTTACGTAAGCTTCGTATTTTTCAGTAATATATACTATATAGCCGTCACTGAGTAAATGATAGAAATGAAGATCTAGCTTAAGATATTCTATACATCCACTTATATAACCCGAAAACGTTTCACTTTCATATCATCTATATAGCATTAATAATATGTAATATAATTAATGAAAATTAGTAGCATTATGGCATAATAATATTTGATTGCTAATGGTAATAATGTCATCAAACCACCTCATGTTTTGTAGTTTTTAATATCCAATACACAGCTGTACTCAGAAAATTACACACTACAGAGTTAGACCTGTTAATTATTTTAGTAAGCTTAGAGGTTTTTAATAAGCATTTGAATTTGAGCTCTAAATATGTCAGCAATCCTGCAGGTCACGGCCTTCGTGTAAGATTGTTTATTGTAGTGTGTGTTTTGTTTTATTCTGAATTCTCAAAACTGACGACAGATGGATTTTGGAAAATAGGAAAATTATGTAGAGGAAAACTAACGCTTCACTGAAAGTTACTATTTTTCTGAAAATCCTTGGATGCCAAGCTTCAAAATGACGGGACATTCATTAAAATCCGTTCAGCCGTTTTTCCGTATTTTCCATTACCAGTTCAAATTATATATATAGATGGTTGTTTGCTTTCAAACCAAGATTATGTCCTCTTATTCATTTGCAAACCCAGATAGATCACAGAACAATTTTCAAAACCAGATACATCAAAAACATTTTCTCTATTATCTACTAATTATGGAATAATGTCACTGCCATACGTCACAGAACATTACAATATTTCATAACAAACGTATCCTCAAAGTATTAACATTTTACCTCTTGATGTTTAGGAGATATACGTTTTTCCTTCATACTGAAAAATTATGTTTTAGTGATGTATCTGATTTTGCAACTAAACGCCTCAAACAGTACATTATGAAATACGGTAACAATGCGAATGGTTCCACCTCCCTACATGGTTTCAAATTACGGATATTTGTGGAAAGAAACCTTTCTGGGAGTGACTAGCCTACAGAAAATTTAAAGTTTCCACAAAAAACATAATTCTAACAGTCTTGTTTTACTTTATTTCTGTAACAACTAGATTTACAAATAATTTTGAAAATAAATTCGTGGAAATATTTTAAGATCTAAACATGTTGTCTGCAGACAAATCTGTATATAAAACTCGTAGAAAAGTGTATGTCTTGCTCTATTTTCGTAACGGCTGTAGTTATCTTAATGTTTTGTTAAAAGTAATCTATATGGATATATCTGATTTTGAAAAAGCTGTCCAATAAAGTTCTGGATTGGAGAGACAACCATATAAGTGAACAGTTACTTTTAATGGGAATGTGCTTGGAGACATGATGACTATAATATTATATTATAGCCCAATATATTATAGCCTACTTTCGTATAGACTTACCATACGATCTCCAGTAAGAAATAAGATGAAAAAACGTTACAGCCGATTTCAAATAAATTGCAGAATATCCATTATTTTCTTATAAAAATCATCATATTTGATGTGCATAATTCTGCAATGCTTGGAAAAAGTGGCATAGGCTAAGTCAACTTCCACAAAAATTTTCTATTAGTTTACTGGTAAATTACGGAACATCAGCTCGCTTGGAAAAAGAGACATAAGTATTTCTCCCATTAGAATAATTCATACAGAAGAAAATAAAATCGACATAAACCAGTGTGAAGACAGTGTTTTCCTTTTCCTTTAAATTAACATTTTTGACTTGTGCTACTTTCCCCAAGCACTACAGAATTTATGGATGAATAGTAGAATGGATGTGGATATAAACAAAATTCGCTCAATACTCAGGAGAAACTGATGTACTCAAACGGAAGACGTTACGCCGCAAATAACTTTTGTGCGAGATCGTGCGTATTTGCTTGGTTTCCGCACAAAACCAACCCGCGGTAAGTCTAAAATTCCACATTCAGTATTCCCAACCGAACACACATAACAATTTCCCTCTTCTTACCGCTTAAGTGACATATTCATTTTACTACTTTAGGCTTTTAACATATTATTTTTAGAGACGTTCAATATAGTAATAATTATGAATTGGAAACTTACCACTGCAATTTCACCTAAATTGCACTGTTAATTATTGTTTTTAAATATTTGCAAAAATTAAGTAAACTTTACAACTCCACTAAAGTTACTGAATTTCGTGATGCATGTAACATTAAGGAAGCCGTTTGTTATAAGTTCGCATTTATAGACTGGGGGAAAAAAAAAAAAGACAGACGTATATCACGGCCTGCTGGAGTATAGTAAACACAGAAAACATTTTAAAGCAACAATGTTGAAGATAGATATTTTTGTTTTCCAAAATTGCTGTTATTGAACAGAAACCAAGATGGAGATTTCATTGCAACTAATTAGAAATTCCTCTTTCAGGTATGTAATAAACGATCTTCGCACAAAATAATGTACGATATACGAGCGGTATGTTTTCTTTCAATTCTCGGAAATTAAAAAAGCTGAACTACGTTACGCTTTTTCAAACTTTTCCTCGAACATGAAAACTTCAACATACCGCTTTTGTAACGCATATTACTATTACTTCTATTATGGATGACGAAAACGTAGAGGTCATTTCAGTGAATATCTCGGAATAGATTGTTTGGAGCATCACGTCACATCAAGTAATGACGAAGTAAAAAATACATCAATACATTCTTCTAAGATACTGATTACATCCATTGCCATATAACATCCAAAATAGCGAGTAGTTGATTTCGAAGAACAGTCACATAAGTAAGATATAATCTATTCCGTCATGTTTTTCTAAATAACGTGCAATTAATATTCTTGCTGTGGTTGTTAGCAGCCACGTCTCTGCAATTCTTCATACGCATTACGTCATAAGTCTAAATCAGACAGTAATTCTCAATGCAACATGCGATACAATACAAGAAATCTATTAAATCTTTCCTCTTCCTCGCGAGTAAATCTCATCTTGAAAAGTTGGCAACTCCAAACAGGATTCAAATGATATCAGCTACAAGAAATAAATTCTATCCATCATGACTGTCATAAATAATTTATAACAAACTCAGTTACATTCTGTGATTGTGCTGACAAGGAACATGCAATCTATCTTTTGGCTCTACTGCAAGGATTCCATCGTGTTTGAGTGATTATCTCACAGAAAACGAACCGGGCGTGCAAATGACGATTAGATTTCCAATATAACATTTCAAAAGGGAACTATTCTCAACAAACGGACATCCCCTTTTAAAGGTTTTTTTTATGCGCGCAGTCACTTTAAAAGGAAAACTGATCGCAGCTGTCAATGCAAACTGCAAAACGAAAATGATTTTTTGTACTTCAGCATTATAATAGTAATTTATGTAACTAGTGTATAAGTTTGGTAATTATGGTAAGAGTGAATGTTTAGCGCATGAGCGTAAGAGAGTATTTGAAGGGTTCAGAACTATAGTGGGCCAAGCGCCATTTACTAAAACCGTAGAAAACAAGGGTTAAAATGAAACAATGAATGGAAACATATAGCAAGTAATATAAAGTATACACATTCAAACTAAATGATATGTCAATGTTCATTAAACTATGGTATTCACTTAACTTTAACCCTCGCTTTCTCCGTTCTTAATAAATGGTGCTTGGCCCACTATGGCTCTGAACCCTTCATTTATAATGAAGATTATACATGTGTTACATACAACGTTTTATGCTATTCTAGCAATAAAATATGTAAAAAAAACTGTTATAAATTTACAAAATGTAATGCTATGACGTAGTAGAGACATGAGTACTCGATATGACGTAATATATTGCATGGTTGCTAAGTAACCGTTTTTAAGACAATATTATTTTAGTTAAAACTGAAATAAACATATATCAAGCAGAGTGATAGATTGCAGACTTTGTCACTAAATTATAGCGAAGAAAAAAGAAGTATTTATTTAAAAAGGATGAATTTCTTTGAGACATTTCAAATTATGCGGAATTGGAGTTAAAACGATAAGATGAAGTATGAAAGTAACGAAAAAGAATAATGCAAGATTAGCGTAATAAAAAATATCATCAACATCATCATCTACTTTCGACTTGTTTCGGGCTTACACTCTATTCACCAGTTTCACTGGACGATTCATCTCACTATTAATTTTGACAATCGTCATCTGGACATATTCAGTTTGCATGTTCAATCTAATCCGTTTTGTATGCTGTTTTTGTTACATTCAATTCATGCAGAATTTCGTCATTCGGTTCCAAGTCTGAAGACTGACAAATCATTTTCTTTAACAGTGCAACATATATATATATATATATATATATATATATATATATATAAGCTTCTCCTCGCAGCGAACAGGTGAAATTTTAATTATACTGTAACGAAACTTTACATTTGAAATATGATAAAAGTTTAAAAAGTAAAAACTTTAAAATTTCATAGTATTGAAAACTAATTATACTTCGAAACGGTCGTACGAAGTATTTAATGTAAATTACCTTCTTTAACAGCACTGTTTTAACACTATGGAGTCTTAAATTTTTTTAAGTTATATATTTCTACCATATTTGAAATACTGAATCCAGACGTTTGAGATGGCCAGGGCATGTAGCACGTATGGGCGAATTCAGAAATGCATAAGTTATAAAGTGTTAGTTGAGAGGCCGGAGGGAAAAAGACCTTTGGGGAGATCGAGACATAAATGGCAGGATAATATTAAAATGGGTTTGAGGGAGGTGGGATATGATGATAGAGAGTGGATTAATCTTGCACAGGATAGGGACCGATGGTGGGCTTATGTGAGGGCAGCAATGAACCTGCGGGTTCCTTAAAAGCCAGTAAGTAAGTAAGTATTTGAAATACTGAAAGTCTTATAAAGTGAATCGATATTAAGAGAAATAAAACACGAAACATGTAACTAGACATCGGACTTTTAGGTCCTTGAAATTAATTTTAGACACCTAAATTAGGCTGTGAAATGATCAAAGTAGGCACTAAAAATTCCGTTTTAATCACCTAAAAATACAATTCAGGCAACTAAATATACGAAGTTGTGCACCTAAAATGTGTTTGTATCTACTCAAACTACAATACCTATAAAATTCAATTAGTTAGCGAGAGTTAATCATTATGGTATACGGTGACAAAAACGGTAAAAAATTTATTGTGGTTAGAAACTTTATTTTTGTTATGTCTTAAATTATTAATAATCATTAATTAATTCATTGGTCCCATCGGTCGATGACAGTCAACACACAAGTGTTAATATTAAAATTAAATTAATAATTCGTAATTGGGACTGTAATGCATAAGAAGGTTATTCTCTAAATTTTCTACTGTGAAGCTTTGCCTTTTCTTAGACAGAACCATTTTATAAGAGGGAAAAACCTTTCCAATGATGCCCAAGTAATTGGTACATATTTAAATCTAGCAACACTTGCCATGTAGGTTTATTTAGGGAGAAATGCATTCTCCGCTTTCATCTCATTTCTAGTGGCTGCTCAAGTACTCAACAAAACCAGTCACTTTCCAGGAACTTCTTCATTCCTACACGAAAAATTTAAATCAGATACCAGTATTAACGAAACAAAAATAGATATTTTAAGCTCTAAAACCTTTAAAAAATACCAAAATGGACAAAATAGGTATTTTAGGCTCCATAAAATCCATTCGAAACGTTCATATTTTACATAAAACTAGTTTTAATTTGTCTCTATAAAAATACGCATTTAGCTTAAAATCCAGCATTTAATGATGAAAATAAGACTAATACAATTAAACTATTATATTAATACAATTCGAATAATTAATGCTACATTTGTCAATCTTTCAAGTGAAACATTATGATTTTCGTCTAAAGTGCGACGGAAAAAATTGTCGCTGAAGAGGTCATTAAACGAAAGAATGTAATAAAAATAATATCTTGAGCAATGAATGCAGTTACACAAGGTGTCGTTAAATAACAAGGCAGTTGGAATTTATGCTTCTTTATGAAGTCCATTCGTTGAATTTCAAATATTTTACCCATTTATGGTCACTAAGCTCAGAACTTTGATCTTTTTGAAATATACTAAGGCCACGTTCCCATAAATACAAGTTGAGAAAAAAATTATTGCCCCTTTATATGATCACGAACCTCGAATTGTTGTAGTTGTTTACGATGTCTTTAAAATTTTCAAATAAATCATGTCATAAAAGTTATTTCTGGAACGACAAATTGTCGCGTCTCCTCAAACATTTCGTGCCTGTCTTTTTTTTTTTTTTTTTTTTGCTGCGTAACGCATTTCGTCCTTCACTTAAATATACACGCTACACGCATATAGTAGAAATAAACAGAGGTGGGCGTTTATGAATACATCTTCACTACGTCAGGAATTGGAGTGATAGACAAATTCTTATCATTAAGAGACTGAAAATCAATTTGGGTACTGCCCACCGCCTACGGGTTTGTTTGAAATGTATTCTTCTCTCTCCAGCTTCATTAATAATGCATTCTACATCTATAAAACCAGTAGTGCTCAAGTTATTCAACTTAGAGAGAAGGAAAAACAGGTTTATGTCCAGGGTTCGGAATCATTTCCTATGGTTATTATTCCTAATAGTTTATGTACGAGTATGTTTCCAGGCAAGTAACAGCGCTACTAGTGATGGATGGAGGTGATATTATGACATTCCAGATCATTAATATGAACTCTATACCCAGGGTTGCCACTGTTAGTACTTTATGAACATTTTAGTACGCTTGTACTTTCTATAGGATTTTAGTACCTTTCTAGGAATTAATGACATTTTGTAAGGGGAGACGTAGTCTCAAATACACTGTTATAAGCAGGGAAAGGATTTATATGTAAATACATATTTACTTATAAAGCTAATATAATTTATATTTTGCATTATCTTTATGTTTCACAATGTGTAGGGTTGAAAAATCCTACTTTTATTTTCCATATTTTTCCATATTTTAGAGTTTAGTACATATTTTCGTTAATTTCCATATATTTTCCATATTTCATATAAAACAGTCCATATTATATTAGGTTTAACAATAAAACAAAACAAAATTCCATTAACTTTTAAAAATACATTTCAACAATAGAGATTTAAACACATGTTCAGTAATCCCTTTAACATCAGAGTTATTTGAAAATTAGCAGTCCTATCAACAATGGGAAAGTAAGTTACAAAACTGTATTAATTTAATTTAAAATTTTTAACAGACTTCAGTTGTGCAGCTCAACAGTTAAATGCCAGTCAGAGTACACATAGGTTCAGTTTTGTAAATCATACTATAAAGACGGTAAATATGCCAAAAGTACGTCATTCAGTCAATTTAAAATCAAAACTAACAAGTTACATTTCAGAATTTAAAGAAGATGGTTTATCAACTGACAATAAAATATTATTTTGTAATTTGTGTCAGTGTGCAGTATCATCTACACAAAAGTTCCTGGTGCAACAACACATTACAACTAGTAAACATCAGGCCAACAAACAACTAAATTCCAAGCAGAGACAATTGTTTTTAACACAACCAACAACATCGAATGTAAGATCTGAGTTTAACATCGACCTGTGCCGTTCTCTCATCTCTGCTGATATTCCTCTCTACAAACTAAAGAATAAGGTCTTCAGGGAATTCCTTGAAAAATATACTCAACATACAATCCCGGATGAGTCAACACTTAGGAAGACGTATGCTTCATCCATCTACGATGAGACAATACAGAAGATAAGAGATGAAATTAAAGATAGTTCAATTTGGGTTTCCATTGATGAGACTCCCGACAAAGAAGGTAGACTTGTTGGTAATGTAGTTATCGGTTTGTTAAGTGAACAATATTCTGAACGAATTCTTTTACATTGTGATGTTCTAGAAAAGTGCAATAACAAAACTATAGTTAAACTGTTCAACGAAGCTATGGGTATCCTGTGGCCAAAGGGTATTATGTACGATAATGTGTTATTCTTTATTAGCGATGCTGCCCCTTATATGGTCAAAGCTGGACAAGCATTATCTGTTGTATATCCTAAATTGACTCATTTTACTTGTGTGGCGCATGCATTTCATCGTGTGGCAGAAGTGGTCAGAGACAATTTCCCTAAAGTAGATTTGTTGATTTCATCAGTGAAAAAAGTATTTCTCAAAGCTCCCAGTAGAGTTAACGTGTTGAAAGAAATGTACCCTGAAATTCCATTGCCACCAAAGCCAATTTTAACTAGATGGGGTACATGGCTAGAAGCAGTTGAATATTATGCCGAACATATAGACTCTATTAACAATGTTCTCCTTGCATTGGACTCTGAAGATGCAGTCTCAATTGATACTGCGAAAACAGTTACCTGTGACATAAGTGTGAAGAATGACTTAGCTCACATTCAGCATACATTTTCATGCATCATAAAAACGCTCAAAAGTCTCCAAAATAGGCACCTTTCACTATCTGAAAGTTTTGAAATTATAAATAGTACTGTGGAACAACTGAATCGTGGTAGAGGTAAAGTTGCAGATGCAGTAAGAGCTAAGGTGGACACTGTACTTTCAAAAAACCCTGGATATGAAGAACTACAAAAGGTTGTTGCTGTGATGAGTGGTGAATCAACAGTGAAGATTAACTTGGACTTATCCCCAGCAGACATTGTGAAATTGAATTATGTACCAGTTACTTCTTGTGACGTCGAACGCTCTTTTAGTCAGTATAAATCTATCCTCAGAGACAATAGAAGAAGATTCACTTTTCAGCACTTGAAAGAAATGTTTGTAACCTATTGTTATGGTAACAGACAATAAAAATTGTGTTTTGTTGAAACTACATTGGAAGATAAGGTACGTCCATTATATTTTTTGTTTAGTTTGATTAAAATGTACCAATATTTAACGTACATAGTCATTTTTTTATAATTTTAAGTCCATATTTAATTCCATATTTTGGTAAAAATCCATATTTAATTCCATATTTTGGTAAAAATAACTACATATATATTTACATATTTCATATATTTTTAGTCCATATAAATCCGTTCCCTGGTAATAAGTCAAGGGCTGCCGAACTTGATTTTCCTTTAAATGTAAATTAGAAAAATGTCTTATGATGAGTTGCCAGACCTAACGCGTTGCAAATATTTAATGGAATGTGTTCCATTGTATTTATTTTTATTTTTTTTTTTTGTTTCTTATTTTTATTGTGTAATCATGTAAATCGTGTTTATTTGTCACTTAACGCCAATATGTATCCGATTGTGTTGTTTTTTTATTATTAATCTATTTTTGTGTGCATTTTATTCAAATTGTCCGTTTTATGGTTTAATTATGTGAATCTTACTTAATTGTAATCTAATACTAATATGTATAATAATGTGTTTATTTTTATTTTTACTGTGTACATTTTTTATTGAATTATCGGCTTCTGTTTTTATGTGATTCGTATTTGATTCTAACAACATTAATATGTATTCCATTATGTTTATTTTTATTTTATGAGATAAATTTTTATGTAACTACCTCTTTTGATCTCATTATGTACAGCTGTCAAAAGAAAAAGTGGCCGCTCTCCTGAAACAAAGTTCCCTTCGGGTATCTTCGCTACAATTCGGAGACAGGCGATGTTACATGTTGTTGGACCACGTTGACTGATATCTACAGTTATAATTGAAGTATTCTGTGTGTTATCGATAGCATAATGGTAGCGTTCAGGCCTCTTATTCATGAGGTCCTGCGTTCGACTACAACCACGTGCTTTTTATGTTCTTTTTTGTTCTGGTTTTGAGAGAGACAAACTATACATAATGACTCCTTTCTCTTTTACGATTATTTTAGTAATTAACATCAGGTTCATTAATATATTATGCCATGACTTTATCATTATGATATTGTGGCTGCAAATGGAAAGAAAAAAGATTTTATTCTCAATAAAAATATCTTTCGTGGCATAAACAAAACACACTTACTGGCGTTGGCCTTAAAACATTCAAACAATTAAGCGTTCAAAAAACAAAACAAAAAGCCACAATTCAATATTTTGTCTATCTTCCTCTTATCTCGATCATCTTGCAGTCGAGTGGGCATGGAATTGACTATCTTTGCAAATAGCGACTCTTCTTAGACACGATATTCCAGGCATTCTGAACATACATACGTAAGTGTTCTGTCCATGGGCAGGTCTTTCATTGCAAACCCAGCAATCTCCAATCTTTCCTATTTTCTGCCTTCCTCTTAGTCTCCGCATATGATCCACATATCCTAATGTCGTCTATTATTCTTTTCAACCAATTACTTTTTATCTTTCTAATCAGTTTCAGCACCATTCTTTCTTCACTCACGTTTTCAAACACAATTTTATTTCTTATTCTATCTGTCCACTTCACACGCACCGTTCTTCTCCACATCCACATTTCAAATGCTTCAATTCGTTTCTCTTCATTTCGTCGTAATGTCCATGTTCCTTCCCCATATAATGCCACACTCCACACAAAGCACTTCACTAGTCTCTTCCTTAGTTCTTTTTCCAGAGGTCCGCAGAAGATCCTTCTTCTTCTGTTAAAAGCTTCCTTTGTTCATGTTTGCAGTTTTTCTTGGGAAGGATAGGTCTAAATGCGGTAACATCCCGTTGCTTTCCGCACACCACTATCTCTTTCGCATCTTATTAAATTCCAGGGGGCCCAAACGTGGAGATGAGGAGAGTGGATTTGACTAATTGGGCCCTCCGGACTTCACCGAAAGCCACTGCAAGGGTTAAATATTAATTCTATCAGGATGTTTGACCCTATCAGAGATCGGGAAATCTCAATTAGCCTTTGCCCCCCGCATCCTGGACTAGCTTCTACGAATCATCAGAAAATCTTAGAGTGTGATTGGGCCAATTTTTCCGAAAATGTTTCCACACTTTTGCCCTCGTAGCTCAGCGGACGAACGTCGGAATTTAGATGTCGAAGTCTCGGGTTCAATTCCTCGTTACTCCTTTTCATTTTATTGTGGTTCAAGATAGTGTAATGTAATAATACAAAAAAAAAACTAATACCAGTATTATGCAACTGGATTTTTCCAAACCTAATATTAAATTTATGTTATTTATATCGCTAAAGAACAATTACAATATAAATAACTTGAATATTATTTATACAGTATCACTAAAGAACGATAACAGAATATAAATGATAAATATCGGTTTGTTTAATTAATATAAGATGTCATATAATACGTATTTAATTATTTAAATAAAATAACCTATTTTACAAAGAAAGATGTTTATTTGTGTTATAATAATTACTTACATAAAATACAGATTATTTATATTGCGAAAGAACAATAACAATATAAATAACTTGAATATTATTTTATAATGCTAATGAAGGAAAACAATATAAATGATAATTTGAATATTATTTATATCGCTAAAGAACGATAACAATATAAAAAACGTGAATATTATTCATATCGGAATTTCACAGATTTATTACAGATGTATTTAAGAAATTGTAGAAGAATAGTAATTAGTAACAGTGTCCTATTTATTCTTCTTGGAGCCAAATTTGTAACTTTTAAAAGTGTGGTTACTATGTTGAAGTGTATGTGTTGCAACGGATGCTTGATTTTTTATGTATGTGAGTCAGTTATGGGATGCTTGATGTCGTCGCAATGTCGTAATTATAGTTTGATTGTGTTTGTGTGACTATTGTGTATTAATTTATGATGTATGGTATGGAAAGCTGCATATTTGTGTTATAGAAGTGTTACGTATGTGTGTTGTTAATGTTTTTGTATGTTTCAAATTGATAACTGTTATTTGTTTTGCAATCGCAATGCCTAATTTACGAATTGTTTATATTTTGTTTACATCGCGTAAGCTAATTTAATTTTCTTTTCCATTTCTCTTTATGCTTATCTTATTTGTGTATAAAACTATAGCCCTAACATATATATGTAAAATAAGGCTAACCCCCATTGGAGATACTGTAGCTACAATAGTAATAATTATTATTCATATCGTTATAAAACGATAACAGAATACAAATGATGACTTGAATTTTATTCATATCTCTAAAGAACGATAACAAAATATAAATAACGTGATATCCATCAAGAACGATAACTGAATATAAATGATAATTTGAATATCATTTACATCGCTAAAGAACGATTAAAAAATAAAATGAAAACTTGAAGCAGGCGCGAACCCAGAACCTTTGAATCATTAGGTCTACGAGGAGCAGATGTGGAACACTTTCATAGTTCCGGAACTGCTTGTACAAGCACATGCATCGTGTAACATCGCCGCGACCCGAAGTGGACTTTGAAAATATTCGCTGTTCACGAGTGCGGCCACTTTTTTTTTGACAGCTGTACCTTACGGCCTTAACTCTGCCAGGTTAAATAAAGCCATTATTATTATTATTATCATTATTATTATTATTATTATTATTATTAATCACTGATCCCATAATTTTTTTGCTATCCATCTGAAATTTGGTACACGTACAGTATTTACAATGACTGACTCTATTATGATACTTAATTACAATACCTTACCACAAATTTTTTCTTCGGACTTCATACGCGTTATAACTGCCAACTTTCACAGCAATAAGTTAAATTACCGTATTTCATAAATTTTAGAATTTCCGTATTTGTAAATATTTAATAAGCAACTTATTGTGTTGCTATTATTATCATTATTATTATTATTATTATTATTATTATTATTATTATTCCATGTATTGTGGATTCCTATGACCACGGCATGGCGCGTCCTCAGGTTCCGGATAGAGGAGACGGCCTCCAGATATGGAGGTAGCTGCGAATATATTGAATAAGCAGTCATGGATAGCCGATAAGGGGTGGTCCTCCAGCCTGGGGGTTGGGCGAAGGGCTAACAACCCATCACCGTAAAAAAAACAGCTTGTTGCGAAACCTTACAATAAGCTTCGGAATGGGACTGATTCTCTGGCACGACCACATTAAAAATTCAAATATTTTGGAGGAACAGTAACAAATATAAATGACACTCGGGAGGAAATTAAACGCAGAATAAATATGGGAAATGCTGTTATTATTCGGTTGAGAAGCTTTTGTCATCTAGTCTGCTGTCAAAAAATCTGAAAGTTAGAATTTATAAAACAATTATATTACAAGTTGTTCTGTATGGTTGTGAAACTTGGACTCTCACTTTGAGAGAGGGACAGAGATTAAGGGTGCTCGAGAATAAGGTTCTTAGGAAAATATTTGGGGCTAAAAGGGATGAAGTTACAGGAGAATGGAGAAAGTTACACAACGCAGAACTGCATGCATTGTATTCTTCACCTGATATGATTATGAACATTAAATCCAGATGTTTGAGATGAGTAGGGCATGTAGCACGTATGGGCGAACCCAGAAATGCATATAGAGTGTTAGTTGGGAGGCCAGAGGGAAAAGTACCTTTGGGGATGTCCAGACATATTTGGGAGGATAATATTAAAATGGATTTGAGGGAGGTGGGATATGATGATAGAGACTGGATTAATTTTGCACAGGATATGAACCGATGGCGGGCTTATGTGAGGGCGGCAATGAACCTGCGGGTCGCTTGAAAGCCATTTGTAAGTTATTATTATTATTATTATTATTATTATTATTATTATTATTAACATCGTCAATAATTTTATATTATTATACGAAAATCAATGTGAGAAAAAGTAAGTCAATATCCTTCTGTAGAAGGTATAAAGAAATTTGTCTCAGGTATCAGCTGAATGGTACATCGGTGCCACAAGTGAACACTTGTAAATACCTATATATATATATATATATATATATATATATATATATATATATATATATATATATATAAAGTAACAAACTGGGTTGGGAGGAACAAGTCAACTAATACCACAAGGAAAGCCTGGAAAGCACTACATTTCTCTATGCGTAATCTGAAGAAATCTAACCGAAGGTCAAAAGAATTAGCGTACAAAACCCTTGTTCGTCCAATTATGGAATATGGAGCAGTAGGTTGGGATCCGCACAGACAAAAACAAATCGATTCAATAGAAAATGTCCAACGCAGGGCTGCAAAATATGTCAAAATGGGAAGGGGGCACGCAGAAGAGATAGTAAAAGACTTAAGATGGGAATTTCTCAAATCGAGGCGACGAAAAATCAGACTCACCGCATTGTTTAATGCACAAATGGGACACAAAGCATGGACCGATATCAATGCTGGATTAGCAACACCATCATACTGAGGCAGGGCTGATCATATTAGGAAGTTTAAATGCAGAAAACAAAGAACGGACGTGGCAAAATTTTCCTTTGTTAATCGCACAATAGTAGATTGGAACAGCTTACCTGCGGCAATCTTTCAGGATGGTCCTCTCAAAATCAATACATTTAAGAAAAGGTTGAGAAGATTAGACTGAAAATGTAATTGTAGATGATGTAATTAATTAAGATGATATGTAATTAAGATATGTAATTAAGTTGATATGTAATTAAAGTGATATGTGATTACTTAAGCTGATAATAGTTGGGTTTAATAGAAGTACTTATAAGTTAGGTTTACTTTTGCTTGTTGTAGGCGTTATTACAGCATAGTTTTTATTTAGGCCTATAGTCCTAGCTTTATTGCATCTATTTAATTATAGTTAGAATTAGATTTAGGTTTATTTTATTTTATTTATTTTTTTTATTCTTTTAATTATTGTAAATATTGTGAGTATTTATTGTAATGTTATTATTGTATATTAAATATCACTACCAGTGTTTAATAAATACATAATTCATACATACATACTGTGAAGTAGTTTATCCTGTGGGCAATTTTATGGTTTATGGTGGCTGTACTGTTTACTTTATTTTTCCTGAACGTACCCTGATCTTCTCCTCCGCTGATTGGAGGAACGACACGCACCGCCGGCCTGGGCTTGGAGACCGAGCGAATGTTCAGTTGGTGAGAGAATTCGACGCAGTTACGACTTCAAGAGAGAAACGGGTAGTCTCCCGTCTCTGCTGAGATAGTCAACTCATCGTATTACGTGGTTCCGGTGGTCAAGGTGACCCCGCTGATTTGGATAGCTGCGACTATCGTCTGTGTGTTATAATTCATCGGTGGAACATCGTTTGGATATCATCGCTTTACAGACTAAGGGATGGTCTGTTTCATTCTCAGCATTCCTGATTTTCATATTCTATACTACGAGGGATCATCGACGTCCATAAGCCTACAGGGAAGTTCTCTGGGGCCGTTACGCCATTAACGTATATAACGGCTTACTTGGTTACCGTGTGCTTTCCGTGGATTTGAACTTTGATTCAGCTAATGGTTGGAGACTACAACTTTATATGTCTCATTTGAGCCGAGTCTATTCAGACTGTATTCTCAATGAGTGTTCAGTTTACTCTGTTATACATCGCCTTTCTTACATTCATTTTGATGGCAGACATTAATTTTCTCTCTTTCATTATCTCACTATTTTATATTGTTATTAGATCTATAATTCTTTGTTTTGGTATTTTTACTTTAATTTATCTCTCTCAGTTTGTTAATATTAAATTGTTATAATAATTATGGTACTTATATTATTTGTGAAAGGCAACCAAAAATACCTAAAGTTACGGTCCTTTCCTCTTTCCTGGGTTTTACTCAGGCACGCTGATACAACAATACATTACATACATACCTATAAACATACATACATAATTATCATTGTGTTAAACTATTATGTATTAATCACTGGTAGATAGTACATTGATATAAATAAATAAATAAATAAATAAATAAATAAATAAATAAATAAATAAATACATGAATGAAGGAATGAATAAATAAATAAAGTAATTTATGTATCAACATTGTTATTAATTATTATAAATTATAGAGAACACTATTGTAATGTGCCGTTCATGACAAACGTATGAAATGAAGTTTAAATTAAAAAAAAAAAAGAAAGAAAAGGAAAGGCAGTCAACTAAGTTACCTCTCCTAGGTGTTTGATAGGCGCAAAGCTGCATCAATATTCCTTCGATAGAAGAGTCGGGGAAATGTAAATAAGTAGCTGATGGAAGTTGTAGATCCCCTTCACACGCTTCGTGTTGCCGATACAATCAGTTTTATTTTTAAGGTGTGGGCTTTATTCTAAACGCAGTGTATGTAATTTATTAGAAGAGACGCATACACGCATGAGCCTTTACGCATGCGCACTGCGTGCTCACGGTAGTCGTGTCGGATTGAAAGATACACAGAGATGAATCTCGTGAATTACATAATGCGAAGTAATCAGTGGGAGTCGCGGTCATTTGTATGGGATTCAGGAAACTTCGTAATGTATCCAAACAATACGTCTTCCAGTCTCAAAGAGTCTCGGGGCTGTCAAATGCTTTAACGAAATTGTTAAATTCAAAATTCGTACTCAAAAGCATTTACAATGACTAATGATTTATTATAGCAGTTTATCACGAAATTTGTGTAGGATTGAATAGAGTAAACATTTCAAGTAAAATTAAGAACCAGTTTAAAAGTTCAAGGCAAGTTAGAAAACATTTCAGGAACTTATCTTTTGATGAATTGTCAACTTTGCGATGACAAGGAGTAGGAGTATCACACTTTGCAGAGTATTCTCCTGCTAAAAATATCATGTCTGAAAAAATCATTCTCACTTGTCTTGTTCTGAGTGAACATTAACACTAAAACGTAATGTCAACTATGATAATCTTAGAGGCGTGCCAGGAAATAATGGAGAAAAAAAATCAGTTCTTTCCTTTGCAGGTGGTTTGCGAAAGAGGTTGAAACACCGAGTCATGTGTTCGGGTCATGCCAATTAAATTCTCTATTGATAAATAATAAGAATATGTCTACCTTGCTGCAAACTAAAGGTTTCATATTCTTTGAAGGAGTCCATGCATTAGATGAAAATGGTTATGTATAATCGATTTGTGGATAGTTCGGTATTCAAGAAAGGATTCACTGAAGCCTATATAATTATAGATCCCACGCTCAGATATGAAAATAATACGTAAGATCAAGCAAAGAAAGTTGGCGGAGGAAAGAATTATATTTTTCTTTTAGGAAAAATGTAGCTAGTGGTTTCAAAATTATATTAAATTATATTAAAAACATATGCGTTTATATAAGCCATGTAAAAAGGTTTGATGTACCGTATAAATAAATTTAACAGTCACTTTCGGCAAGTCTAATAAGTCATTTTACCATTTATAGCAGAAATTTGATCATCCCTCATTATTTATACAAATCAAAAGAAAACGTAAACCTTTATAAGATGAAACTAAATAAATTATTGCTAAGAAAATTACAAATGTACTTAAGACTCAGCGCTGACAAGCTTTTTCTAATTTTTCTACATGTACGAGTACCCATGACGCGCAGCGTCGACCGGCAATTCGATCTGTAACCTCCAGCGTACTACATTTATTAAAAATTGTACAGGCACAACTGAAGAGTTTTTATAAAAAGAACCATAGTCCAAAAAATGTAAATTTTAGATATTAAGCACGTGGTGAGCGTATTGTAGCGACCATCTACTAAATTAGTTGTTAATGAAAATAAACACCATAGACCTATGTTATAGGAGTGAAAATTTTCAGTGGTTTTCATAAAACAACCATAGCCGAAATATTTTGTTTGTGAAAACAGCCATTGTCCAGACAGATGGTAGCATTTACAAATATCCCATTCATATCATCTTGAAACATTTATCCATACAATTTAAAACTGCAGTAGATTGGCAGCACTGCTTCTTATGTACGCGAAAAAAGCCACCTCAAAAAAAAGTACTTTAGCACGTGAATTATTGTGTTAGTTATGGACTCATTTTTAGGTGCAAAAGTAACAGAAGAAACGTAAGCAACGAAAGAAGAAGAAAAAGGACATAATAAAGAAACAGAAGATTGAAGGAGAGGCACACTTCAGCCAGAACAAAATATTTTTTTTCTTTAAACAACTGTTGCCCACAGTTACCTGCATTTACACATGTATTTCTATGAGGCAATTTAAGTTCAGTTTTCCCTAAATTCTGAAACACCTTCTTAAGAAATGACATGATGAATTTCATACTTGAAGTGTCAACAACACCCATGCCAGATAGTATTTTTGTTTCTCCTGAAAATTCGTGTGTTACACTGTACTCCATTTTGAGATATAATTTATAAAACATTATACACTGTAGTTAACGATTTTGAACGACAATTTGAATATTTTAGGCATATATATATATATATATATATATATATATATATATATATATTTGATAATATTATATTAATTTAGGATTTTCTGTATTACAGGGTGAGAACAACGGTTCGAAAAAGGGAAAGAAAAACGAACGTTGGACTTTTCTGTGAAAGTGATATCGGAGCTGCAGTTAACGAAGTTCTTTCTGGAATGATCCGTCGTAAGGCTGCAGCATTGAAAAATGCCAATTATGTAGCTCTTTTTAGGTAATATATTGTCATTTGCAGAACGGTCTCGTCAGAAACAGGCTAAAAATCCCGAAAGAACGATTCAACAGACAGTGAAGATGAGATCTGCATTTCTATGGCTTCCTCAGATGTTGAAAACTGATGTAGTTCCTGTGCCTGAACGGGATACAAAATGGTTCTACCACAATCAGTGTCTTTGGAAAAAACAAAACGCCAGATAGCATGTCTGCAATTTGAAGTTAATCCTGACAAGTTTGATGTTTGCTAAAACATTGTTTCTTTCTTTGTTCAGTGTAATTATTTAATAACTATAGTATTAAGAAGTGATATGGTGATATAAAATAATGTTATCAAGCCACAAAATGTGAATCAGTTATATTTGTAATGATTACTTGACGGCAAACTCACTTATTATCCGATGTTACATTCTACCCCAGACCTTCTTATAGGATACCCCATACTGGGGCACAGTGTAACAATGTATCACATAATGAATATGTTCAAAGTAAGTATATAGCATAATTCCAAGGTTTTTGTACATTGAAAACTAATGTCTAATAATGAAAGAATAATCATACCACAGAACAAATTTGATTTCATTAATATATTTGTCAAAAATGTGAAAAATATCGTTTTTGTTACTTTGTGCCCCATCTCCCCCTACTATATAATTTATTTTGTATATTACAAATAACAGAGATGCAAATCTTTGAAGTGAGCTATTCGGAATCCCATCAAATTCACTCCCATTTTTGAAAAAGTCAGATATGGACCATATTGCATATAATTATTACACGTTACCTGTCAGTTTTTCTACAATAAACATTCCTCGTTGCATGTTTTGCATCAAATAACTGCTTTTATACAAATTTCTTTTTGAAACTTACTTCTCCTTGTGATAACATATTGACTTTTATCATTATTAACAAAGGATGACGAAATATGCATGTTTTCAAATTTCACTTGTCCATATGTTTATGCTTCTTTGTCTTCTACAGTCATCTCGGCCACCATGGGCCACAAAAAATTACATGAGCATACACTACAAAACATCGTTTTTACTAACACGTGGAGCAATTAAACATAGTCGTTCCTTTTTATAGCAGTCCCAATATTTTTGTAATTCTGCTGTCTTCTTACTAGTGGATGCAGTTTGAGAACTTTCACTTCATTTCAGAAAACCAAACACTGGAAATAATAGTCACAAATAGTAAGCCTATAAGTACCAGACAAAAGCAAAGCTAAGTCCCGAATTCAGTCGTCTTGTTCACAATTTAACAAACCACGTCACACGCCGACTACGTAACACCACCGATTAACCTGTTTCCTGGTTTAACATCAGCAGGCTTCGGCCTAGGGACACAGAGTAACCAGTATGAGGTTTAGAATACACGGAGTATAAATGACGTCATGACCGTGTGGAGGGGTGACTGCAACAGCACAGGTGGATCCGTAATGTGCATTACCGTTGTGTGTATTGCTGCTTGGCTGCGGTACGTGTAACAGGCTTCGGAGTAGGGACACCTGATTGAAGGCTACAACTTACATTAATACTTTAATGGTAGACATTTATTGTCTATACTAGGAATGTACTGTATATACTGCATCTGTACAGGGTGAAATATATTTTGTACCGTACTGTGACGGACTGTTTACATGTTGAGACACGAAGTAAAGGCGCGCTCCATCTCCCACTCCATTCGACCAACACAACACTATCGAACTTGCGTTCTTAACTTCATGCGTTTCTGTGCTCAGGACCAAAGCGTGAACATCAGCGATTGTAGCAGGCGGAAGTGCCTATTTTAAACGGAGAGCTACCAAATTATGCGCATATGACTAGAAGCAAGCAGTGTTGATATATTTTCTTTCGTTTTCTATTTTTCTATCTAGAAGCAAGCAGTGTTTATATATTTCCTTCCGTTTTCTATCTGTGAAATAAATTAAAATATATTTTCCCAAGAT
This sequence comes from Periplaneta americana, assembly GCF_040183065.1. NCBI lineage: Eukaryota > Metazoa > Arthropoda > Insecta > Blattodea > Blattidae > Periplaneta > Periplaneta americana. The sequence goes on along the minus strand of NC_091127.1, from coordinate 58,314,357 downwards.
CATATTTTTTTTCCTTTGACCGTAGTTCCATAATAATGGGGGGAAGAATCCGTGATAATTACGGACAATAAGTAATAGTTGGCAATTCTGCTTAAAGATGCGCGTCAATGTTAATCCGCAAAGATCTGAATACCTCAGATGTTCAGTGTTGAAGGCTGTCTTGAACTAATTACATACAATGATTACTCAATAAATAAACAAAGATTTCACATGAGTGAATAATGAATCTGTACTCACATAGAAGTAGAGTTCCACTAGCTCCGTGTGCCGGGCGATGCAGGTGAGGGTATCTGAGCGGCAACATCCCGTGTCGTCACCACACTGGTGCAGGATAGTGCAATGCGGGAAGTATGTCTTGCTGGGGTGAGGAAATACGTCCTTCACTTTTATCAGGCGTGGCTTAGGAACGCGACACAATCCTTCCTTGTTGACTTCGAGCGCATGCTTCACAGCCTTGTTAATATCTGCTTCTGCAGAACATAAAATAAACATAAATTAAAATGTTGACAACAACAACAACAACAACAATAATAATAATAATAATAATAATAATAATAATAATAATAACAACAACAATATAAGACCATTCTATTCGCAGAACGGTAGTTGCTTGTACTAATACACAGCGCGCCGCTGTTACGTCACCTGTGCAGTACAATCGCTCTCTTATTCTAGTCAGTCAATCAATCAATCAATCAATCAATCAATCAATATCTTTCTCTTTTCCACAGAGTAACAACATACGATCGCGGCGCCTCTGTTTACGTTCCACGTACAAAATGGTTACGTAGTAGTAGTAGTAGTAGTAGTAGTAGTAGTAGCAGTAGTAGTAGTAGTTATGATGATGATGATAATAATAATAATACATTTTATTTATTATTAATATTTGTGTGTTGGAAAACAACCAAAGGCCAATTTTGTTATAGTTCAGCACAATACAAAGACAGAAGAAACAAAGCATGTAAATGATAAACGAGAATAATTAAATTAATACAAATAAAACATAAATAAAAATAATGAAAACAAAAGGACACACGTAGGCCCTACCAATAAATAGTCTATACTTTACATTAAATGGATCATCCCATACAAATTGGCATATTTTATGCATCTACAGACCGGAAAAAGAGATAATAATAATAATAATAATAATAATAATAATAATAATGATGATGATGATGATGATGATAATAATAAAGTCCCGGATTTTTATGTTGTAAAATATGCAAACGAAAGAGAAAACCGTTTCAAAGTAAGTAACTAAATATGTAATAAAATGGGTAGCCTATCTCAACATAATATCATTTTAAGACTTCGAAAATTTTCTTAAATTATTTTTTTAGATGGTAGAATTGTAATGTTTTTACAGAAATATACTTTATACATTCATGCTTAAAATAGTGTCATCACAATCTAACTTATATGCGTCTATGCGAGAAGAGAGCACAAACTTAAAGTAATTTCAATGTAGCTGTATTAGGATCTAAGTGTTTCAAATAAGGCCACCCATATTATTTCCAGGAATGAGATGTGAACTAAGGGGCTTAAAACTATTAAATTTAATCTAATCAATGTATTTAAATATAACGCGTCTGACCTTTATGGACATAAAGTATCAACATTAAACAAAGGAAGTTATTTGAAATAAATAATATACAATTTGGACAAAAAAAACGAGATAAAGTCAGAAAACAAGGTTCTCAATTCATGTACTTTTTTAAAATTCATTTTTACTGAAACACTAATATCTAAACGAAAGACTCATTATTATATCACTGAGAAATAACCCGCATGAGAGAAGTATTTTATATGTATAAGGATTGCCATAAAACAGTGTCAATACAATGATGTTAAAAATGTTTAGGAGTGAGAAATTGTGAGGCTGAAATGGACCATCGCGCATGTTAGTCTACATCAGTCATGTCAACTGATGCTCTTAGGCGCAAGCGCGCGCTTTAAGCTCAGGAGAGCCTGAGCGCTTTACAGCGGAAAGGAAAGAGACAGACGAAAGAGGTAGTATACTGTATGCCTCTTGGTCGAGCTATATACAGGAATGGCCAGCACTGATTCATTGGATAATGGGAAGAGAACTTAACAAAACTGTATCCATGTTAATTTTTAGATTTGTCTGAGAAGTATAAGTGCATTATATGAATGTGAGTTTTAATTGTAATGCTCATTTTTCACAAGTTTGCTTCTTTAGTCAAAGGGAATATTTTCTCTACTTTTTTTTTTTTACAGAAAAGTGAAATTATCAGATATGTTTGTTTAGTAGCCTTACAGATACTGAAACAATGTTTTCGTAAATCTAATATATCGTAAATACGTACGTATAACTGAAGACAGTGCATTACAAATTTTGAAAATATTCGCATGGAAAACGTTTGTAAGAAAATTAATTAAGAAAGAAACTATTGTTACATCATAAACAAAAGATATGTGCCCATGTGTTGTAAAAAATTCAGTTCTATAGTTTCAGCAGATTTCGAGAAAATAATTTAATATTCTGATGATAGGAAGTAGAGCACCAATATCACCTTAAAAGCATAATGCTATGTAATATTAGTTACAGTTAAAACATATACCTAGGTAACTTTACTTTGTACTGTAATATTATTTTGAGTAGTAGTTTATTGATTACTCTTATAAGACAAAAGATCAATTCCAACTTACTATGTCATACTCAATCTCTTTCCTTGAGATAGATTATCACTTTTTTATGAATGATGTGTTTCATCCACTTAGTACAGTATAGTTGTCCTACTATGGAATTTATGTGAATATTCCTTCTTAAATCTTTATGTTATTAACGTCTATAACGCAACTGAAATATTAAGAAATCGGTGTAAATGCTTTTGTTTTACAAACAATATAGATAATATCAAACAGAAACGAGACATATAAAAATAACGACATAAAATTTCACGTTTGGAGTTTGTACACCAATGTTTTCTTAATCCAACAGGCTGCTTATTCATATACATAATCCTGTCTCCTTCCATACCTAGCGCTTGATGCCCGCGCACGACGTCAAGGTCAGAAAAATGCGCTTGCTCTGACATCACTGGTCTACATCGTTATCTTTTCAGCAATGCTAACTTCTTGAAAAACAACCGCCGCACAGTGGTCTAGAATGCAAATTTAGTGGGACATATCAATAACTTTTCAGCTACCTAAAAGATTTTTATGAAATTTTACACAGTAGTTACAGGTAGCATATATGTTTTGTACGCAAGCTCTCGTTACGTTGGTATAAGGGGAACTACCCCTTATAGGGGGGAGCATTTAGACAAAATTAGAAACTTTTCTCCTATTTGATAGATTTGTATGAAATTTTACAAAACAGTTACAAGGAACATATATGTTTTGTATACAAGTTCTGATTACGTTGGTATAAGGAGAACTACCCCTTTTAGGGGGCACAATTAGACAAAATTAGTAACTTTTCTCCTATTTAACAGATTTTTATGAAATTTTACAAAGTAGTTACAGGTAGCATGTATGTTTTGTATACAAGCTCTCATTACGTTGGTCTAAGTGTAACTACCCCTTATAGGGGGGGGGGCGCAATTAGACAAAATTAGTAACTTTTGTCCTATCTAACAGATTTTTATGAAATTTTATACAGCAGTTACACTTAGTACATTTGTTTTGTGTACAAACTCTGTTTACGTTGGTATGAACAGAAGTGCCCCTTACAGGGGGATGCATTTAGACAAAAACTTATGGGGGGGGGGGAAATGTAACATTTTAGGTACTATTACACCTTTTGGACACTCGGGAAGTTTATTTGGTACATAATTAACAAGCTGTCATCTTGAATTCCCTGAATTATACTGCGGAAGCAGTTTCGGTTCACAGATATTGAAATAACTGCAACCGAGAAAAATTGCACTACTGCACCTCGAAAGAATAGTGCTCATAAATTATTACTTCCGCAAATCTGCGCACCTTAAGACTAGATTTAAAACAGAGGTAAATAGTGAAGGAAGTGAAAAAAAATCATTTTTGGACGAATCAAAGGGGGTGTTTTTTTCTCTACCTCAGCAAATTCTGCACTCAATGGTTATATTTATATTTTGTCCCGTGTCCATTCATGCTAATTTTACATACTATAATAACATTAAATGTAACAAAAACAAACAGTGTTACATACCTAAAGAACTACTTGACATGTTGGTACCAAATATGAATGGAATCGACCACTTACAACAGAGTTACAGCACAAGGAAAACGGCAGACTCGCGGCGCTTGCTGAGTAAGAATGCTGGGTGGCGAAATGTGGCATGTTACCGGCTTCTTATCTCGCTATGCAGCCACCACCGCTGATTAAGATAATCAATTCAGTGTTACTCAGTTATATAGGAAAAATAATTTAAGGGTTTAATTTCATTTTTTTACATTTCACTTTTCTGCATTTGTCCTCCTAAATATGGATTTTAGACCACTGTACGCCGTCTGAAAAATAGTAATGAAACCTGATGCATTTTTAAAAGATAAGACGTATTTTCTGTAAGTGACTGATTCGTCTACTCCTATAAACTAGGTGTGTTGAATCTATTGAAATCCTACATTTAGCATGTTTACATTTAAAAAATCCTCTTTCTTGTTGACGGCCTCCCATTTCAGAAACGAGTTTTCAGCTGTGCTTATGTCTAATGCCATAGTAATGATACTGCAGTGTGAAGTATCTTCTGTATACCGAGACATCGAAGTAGATGAAGCAAAAGCATACTCCTCATAAAAGCCCATTTATTTAATGTGACATCTCAACGGAACACACCTGTGTTGTGAACCACAATTTGCAAGCAAACAAAGAAACGATACAAATGCCTTACTTCAATCTGTTTCTCTTAGTTGACTGCTTGAGGTTCGAAGAAATATTACTGGTCATTCCTGCGATCCAAATATACAAGCCTGAGAGATAGCAGCGAAGCGTTGCCATGGATACCTCGAGAACCTGCTTGTCCGGTCTAGCGGCGTGACAATAATTTCATACGATAGGTGCATTAAGAATGTGGAGCAATTCTGGGACATCGGACGGTTTGGCAGGGGGTCAAGAGGGCAAAAAAATTACGATCATGCTCCGTCTAGCCATCAGAAATTGTCTCGTTTCACACGACTCTGTCCTTAAAATTGATTACCGTTATATCGTGTTCCTGGTGACTCTCTCTCAGTTTACTGACTGGGCGTCAAATTTTTCAGTCGAGTGCCTTGTGGTAACCGTATGTCTATAATTATACAGTCTACCGCCAATTCTCGACCTTCATTTAGATTAAGTTTTGCAGAGTAATTAGGTAAAAGGTTGTTAATTAATTGATGGGCTTGGTTTAACACAATGCTAAATAGAAATTTAATTGTAAAAGTGTTAATGGTATGGCAATTCTCATGTAATATTTTATGTCAAAACTGGGAATATTTTATATCGAAACTGACTACATAGTGTAAATTATTTTGTCACAGCCATTATATATTAGCCTACATTTACAAGTATAAAAATACACATTAAATTTCAAATTTATGCTTTTATATACGAAAATGCTTACGATTACGTTGCAAAGACTTTGAGTGCATTAATTTTTTTTGAGTAGTGAAGATACAGAAAAATAAGAAGAGCATCTTAAAAAAATACCAAAGTAAAAAGAAAAATAAAGAAAGAAAGAAGAAAAGGAAAAGAGGAAGAAATTGAGAAAACGAAAAAAGAAAATTAAGGGAACAGCGAGGAACAGAAACGAAATAAGCATTGAAAGTGAAACAAAAAAAAAAACAAGAGAAAAAGTCAATATTAATATGGCGACAAGATAAGAAACCTATGAAAAATAAAAACAGGCAATCGAGAAAAATTAGAAAAAAATGAAACTAATTGAATGGAGGCGGAAAGAAGAAAAAACACTATATATTGAAAAGAAAAAATTAAGACATCAACAAAAAGAAAGAGAACATAAATAAAGAAAAATGCAGAGACAGATGATAAGGAAATCCACAAAATAAATGGGACAAAAATAAATATTATAAGTAGTCTAGTAAAAGCAAATAATAATAATAATAATAATAATAATAATAATAATAATAATTGTATTACCAGACCATACAATGGAATTGTGTATGTACAAAATTCTAGCACTCCCCTAAAAAAAAGAGTGATCTAGTGCTCAGTGGAGGATTCGATACATAATAAATTTATATGCATAAATTACAATAAAGTGCAACTAAAAATTAATATTTACACATATCAAATTACGTACATGTATTTATAAATATTAAACTGTTGGGATTAAATAGATGAGAGTATTCCTTTATTAATTTTTCATAAATTCTGGGGCCGATATTACTATTATGATTAAAAGCAGTGCTCGTTAAACGCTTTGATTCAAACAAATGTATTGTATCCATGCCTTTGATTTTGTGTTTGTGAATATATGATGTGAGTTTTACGTATAACATTTAATAATACATTGATATAAATTTGATGTAGTTTCAAGACTTTTAATTCTAAAAACAATTTTTCGGTAGGATAATCAATAGGTTTTTAGAAACATTTTAATTATTCTTCTCTATAGTTGATTAAGGTTCGTTGTAAACGTATTACCCCAGCCTAATATTCCATATTAAGTTATACACTGAAAGAAGGCTAGATAAACAGTACGAAGTAGGGTAAAGTTGCATAATTCCGTGATACTTCTAATTCCGTGATACTTTTTTTTACTGAATATCACAGGATTGGGTATCTTGCTAGGAAGTTCGCCGATGTCTCAAAAGTAGGCGAAAGATTGTTTCGAGAAAGATGTCTGGCGCTATGATCGAACGGCAAAGTTTTGACTGACATTCAATTTTTAAAAAGTATCACGGGATTAGTGGTATCACGGAAATAGGCAACTTTACCCTACATCTAATGGTAAAAAAATTCGCATCTGAACAAAATAATATATATATATATATATATATATATATATATATATATATATATATATATATATATATACGTAATTGTACGTGATTTGTTACAAAGATAGTTTTGTCCCATTTCAGATGTTGATCAGTAATGATTCCTAAATATTTAACCTCTGAAGATTCATTTATAATTGGACAATTACAGCTGACTGCGGAACAAGCCGAATTGTGTAGTTTAATGTTTAGGGGATAAACAGGTAATTTATAACATTTACTGGTTAATGGAAAATGAATAGACGGTAATTTTAAGAATTATAGACAAAGAGACAAACAAAGATTAAAAGAAGAAACAGAGACAAGAGAGAAAAGAAAAATTGAAAAGAAGGAAGGCAGGAAGAAAGAAAAACAGGAAAAGAGATTAAAAGGCAGAGAAAATGATAAACAAACCAAAAGAAAATAAAGAAATGAAAAGGAAGAGCGGCTGAGAAAGAAGAGAGAAGAAACGAACGTGAATGGTACAGTAGGGAGGGCAAAAATTAATAAAAAAAAATCTTGTCAGGATCAAATTGTCACACTTTCATATTAATTATTTCCTGACGAGGTTTCCCATGTTCCACATACGTCACACAGTTCTGAACTCAGGACGCCTGATGAGACGTCTGCATTAACCGCAAGATGCTAAGCACGGCATCCCTTTGAAATTCAATGCGGTTATCGCGGTGGACGTGTTCTACCGGACGGGCGATGAAGTCTTCATTTCCACCCACTAGTTCAGAAGTGACAGGAGACAGGATTACCAGCTGTCCTGTCCTCCGTCCAGTCGACCAATCACTGTGCCTTAATCTTATGTGCTCAGAATATTTCTATGCAATAAATTCTAAGACACTACGTTAAATAACCAAATAATAATAATAATAATAATAATAATAATAATAATAATAATAATAATAATAATAATAATCATCATCATCATCATTATTATTATTATTATTATTATTATTATTATTATTACTGATCAGATACTTTGTATTCGACATATAATGGAGAAAAAATGGGAGTATAAGAGTACAGTGCATCAGTTATTCGTAGATTTTAAAAAGGCATATGACTCGGTAAAGAGAGAAGTTTTATATGATATTCTTATTGAACCTGGTATTCCCATAAACTAGTTCGATTAATTGAAATGTGTCTCAGTGAAACGTACAGCAGAGTCCGTATAGGTCAGTTTCTGTCAGATGCGTTTCCAATTCACTGTGGGCTAAAGCAAGGAGATGCACGATCACCTTTACTTTTTAACTTTATTCCAGAGTATGCCATTAGGAAAGTCCAGGTTAACAGAGAGGGTTTGGAATTGAACGGGTTACATCAGCTGCTTGCCTATGCGGATGACGTGAATATTTTTTTTTTATTTTATTGGGTTATTTTACGAGGCTGTATCAACATCTCGGTTATTTAGCGTCTGAATGATATGAAGGTGATAATGCCGGTGAAATGAATCCGGGGTCCAGCACCGAAAGTTACCCAGCATTTGCTCGTATTGGGTTGAGAAAAAACCCTGGAAAAAACCTCAACCAGGTAACTTGCCCAGGTAACGGGATTCGAACCCGGGCCACCTGGTTTCGCAGCCAGACGCGCTGACCGTTACTCCACAGGTGTGGACTGACGTGAATATGTTAGGAGAAAATCCACAAACGATTAGGGAAAACACGGGAATTTTACTTGAAGCTTGGAAGTAAATCCCGAAAAGACAAAGTATATGATTATGTCTCGTGACAAGAATATTGTACGAAATGGAAATATTAAAATTGGAAATTTATCCTTTTTTTAAGAGGTGGAAAAATTCAAATACCTGGGAGCAACAGTAACAAATATAAATGATACTCGGGAGGAAATTAAACACAGAATAAATATGGAAAATGATTGTTATTATTCGGTTGAGAAGCTTCTATCATCCAGTCTGCTGTCAAAAAATCTGAAAGTTAGAATTTATAAAACAGTTATATTACCGGTTGTTCTTTATGGTTGTGAAACTTGGACTCTCACTTTGAGAGAGAAACATAGGTTAATGGTGTTTGAGAATAAGGTGCTTAGGAAAATATTTGGGGCTAAGAGGGATGAAGTTACAGGAGAATGGAGAAAGTCACACAACACAGAACTGCACGCATTGTATTCTTCACCATATATAATTAGGAACATTAAATCCAGACGTTTGAGATGGGCAGGGCATGTAGCACATATGGGCGAATCCAGAAATGCATATAGAGTGTTAGTTGAGAGACCGGAGCGAAAAAAGATCTTTGGGGAGGCCGAGATGTAGATGGGAGGATAATATTAAAATGTATTTGAGGGAGGTGGGATATGATGATAGAGACTGGATTGGTCTTGCTCAGGATAGGGACGTATGGAGGGCTTATGTGAGGGCGGCAATGAAGCTCCGGGTTCCTTAAGGCCAGGAAGTAAGTAAGTAAGTAATAATAATAATGTCTCTAAATATGGTATAAAAGGGAGTATAATAATGCACTTGACTTAAATAATAAATTCAATTCTATTTCAGTCTAGACAGACGGATATCATATGTAAATATCGCACACTGGGACGCAGCCCACTGTCATTTGCATATAGCGACTCGTTAGTAAAGACGGACTTGTGGCAGTATGTCACGAGAGACCTACACTGGACAACGCTTCGTGATATGTAAAGTACGCGTTCTGTAGAGAAGGCTGTGGCATTGACTCAGACCATACACTTCAGCATCAGGAAACAGAAAATAGTGCAGGACTCTGTACTGCTTGTTGCGTTTATAGGCTATGAAATGATTCTCAGTATGTTGAAGAACATAGTAAAGCAATGAGTGATTCATTTAGTTTCTATCCTCTGCACAGAAAACTTGGAAATAATGAAATAAATTCTAGGCATTTAAATTCGCTTACAATAACTCACGGTTCAGTAGTTATGGGGTGTGTTTTGAAGACCTGTGATTTATCGCTGTGATAGGTTTTCACTGGTTCCAACTGTCACTACAGTTCCTAAATCACAGCTCCGGGAAATCGTCACCTCCTACTAATACATGATTCGTAGCGAATGGTGAGTTGGCTTCTGATTTACGTGTATGACAGCTCCAGAGTCCAGACAACTGCAAGTCGGAAGAATTATTACGCCCTCAAGTTAAATTTGCGTTCCGTGAATGCAAGAGACGAGTGCTAGTAGCTCTAATTGATCTAGTTGTTAGTATACAACCTACTGTTTCGTCTATGAATGACGTCATGTTACAATGTTACAAGAGATAATGCAATGAGTGAGGTAGTATATATACTACCACATTATTATATATATATATATATATATATATACTAACAGGGTGATTCACGAGGATTTACCGTCCTTTACGGAGCTTATTTCCGAAGACATTCTGAGCAAAAAATGTCATATAAACATGGGTGCTATTCTCAATATTTACAGAGTTACGTTTCGTTATTGGAACGCATTGCTGTGAACGCGTGATCTTGGTCAGCGTGCAGTCAGCAGCCAGCGCGAGCGCTACGGAAATCAAAGATAGCCGTATGCAGTTACGTAGAGCGACGAGTGCCGTTCACAAGCGTGAGGCCAAGTGTACTCAAGCGGACGGAGACATTTTTTTAAAATTTGTTGCAAACTCTCCAAGACTGTAAATTACGATGCAAAATTGAATTGCAAATAATGAAGTTGGTGGAAGTGGTGTGATTTGTAATAATTGTTGTGATAAGTGCGTAAGAATAATGTAATTTTCTAGTTAAAAATAGAAAAAGATGTCTGTACGAAGCAACTAAGGAGTTCAGAGCACATGTTTAGCTTCATAATACTTGCCAATTAAAGAAATGATATTTCTGAATGGTTCATTCTCTATTTGTATTATTCTATTCACCTTAAAACTAAAGGAAAAACGTTTTTTACAAACAAATTTCAATTAGTGCAACTCTGAAAATATTGAGAATAGGAACTAAGTTTTTTATGACATTTTTTGCTCAAAATGTCTTCAGAAATAAGCTCCGCAAAGGACGGTAAATCCTCGTGAATCGCCCTATATATGTATGTATGTATGTATGTATGTATGTATGTATGTATGTATGTATGTATGTATTGTATTATACTGTATTGTACTGTATTGTATTTGATTGCGAACATTTACATCCATGTAATGTGGACCTCACAATTTTTGTATCCAGTGCCACAATTTCGTTCATTACAGATATACCTTTTGTAGACGCACTTATAATTTGACTTTAGACCCCATTTAAATTGATCATTATCTCCACCTTTAAAAACCTAACAACTTGATTTAGATCATTCAAACTTGCCACTTTTACGACTTTGTTCATGACTTTCAGTACCGTTATATCGAACACATACTGTTTCTAATAATACTCGTACTTGTTACTAAAACATACTACCCCATTGTCCAATAAGTTTGTTTGTTGTGTGAATTTCATTTTTAAAATCACACTAATTTTCTACATATTATGCTTATTATCCTAGCTAGCCTCCTCCACCAGACTCCTCACCTATTTTAAATCATCTCTATCGTTTTACTTAACTTCCTATTACACTTCTATAATTCATTCAGAATTGACACTTCTATCACTCTGTTCTTGATTTTCAGATCACTTACACTATATCGAACACACACTGTTTCTAATAATACTTGATACTAAAACATATTACACCATTGTATATAATATATGTAAGAAATATTGTGCGTAATATCAACACTTTCACAGTAAATGATTTAAAAGGGACGAAAAGAAATACACAGGGAGAAAATTAGAAAGAAAACAAAAAAGAAAAAAGAGAATGACAAAGCAAGAAACAAGGGGAGGAAAGAAAAAAAAATTAGAAAATTGAAAAATAGAAAATAAATTAATATAATGTAAAGAAAACAAAAAGAAAGACTATAAGTAAAAGAAAAAGAAAAAATTAAAGGAAGAAAACTGAAAAAAAGATAAAAAAAAAATACGAGGAAAGAATTTCAGATGCAATATAGGCCACATAAAATCGAGACATGAGTAGTTTGTCTCTTGAGTGTGTGTCCGTTGAATGAACACAAAGAAAGCCACAAGAAGACTCCTCGCACCTGAAGCCCACAACACGGCCAGCACCCGTTGTGCCTGTGACAAATGGTCTCCACTTCCTGTAATCGTCCAGCCGCCTGCTCCTTGACAGAAAAGGATTTAAAAATCCTTGTACGTACTAGAAGGGTTAAGAGACAAGTTTATCACCATTTGTCACCATTACGCAGCACACTACTCTATCACTATTTGTCGCCCTTGCTATCACCAAACCATGTCTGCTATGTGTCTTTGTCGCATTCTTTTGTCATCTCTAAGTATTGTCTTTTATCTACAATCGTGTTCTATTCTTACTTGAGGGCTTGTTAACTACTGCAGGGAAGTCCAACAGAAAAAAGAGTATTTCAGTGTTCATTTGTATCTGTATGTAGTGCTTCAATCTTTCTGTACCGTAAGAATAACACCAACACCTGTGCTGTCAAAGTTCTTTTTCCTTAATAACAAAACTCTTGTCTACTTCAGTATGAATGTTCGATAGTTAAAAGTAAACTATGAACGTGACACGTGATTTCTCACTGCGTATTTCGTGCAGTGGGTCGTAAATACACTCTTAATTTTTTAATATAAAAGAATCAACTGATGTTCCTCTCATGTCGGCTTCAAAATTTCACATATATTCAAAATCCATTTACGATTTTGAGTTTCGTACACAAAAAGAAATCTTTCAATCCATCGTTCAGTTTAAGGGAGGAGGTAGCCTACACCTTTCAAAATGTACAAATTAAGTGTAATTTAACATTTTATACCTCAATATATTTCAGTCCTGGCAAAATGAAATCCAGCATACGTACAATACATTACTTCTGCTATATTATACATTTTAATATATATAAAGGACAGATTCTAATTAACAGTAATCAATTTCCAAAATTTTGGACCAAAATGTTGCAATCTTTATGAATTTTCCTGGTCTTCTACATATCTATTAATATTTAAATTATTCTTTAAAATATTTGTAAAAACTACAAGAACAAAATAACCTGAGCTAAAATCTTTTACTTATCTCTTAAAACATTTTTTTTCTTAAAATTTTTATGCAATGCATTATTATTTCAATATTTTCGTAGCTGATATTATTTAAAAAAATAGCAAATTTTACACCTAAGATTGTAGTACGTATAAGCTATTAAGACGTCAAAGACACACAAGCATCTAAACCAGGCTTGCAGAGCTGGGCAACAATTGTGGCGCTGCGTCACTCATCGGATACGTCACTCCCCCCTTCCTTCCATCCCCGCGTCATTGACTTGATAGGGGAGGGGATTTGTATTCAGTGTCGGTCTTATGTGATTGCGTACGGGCCACAGATACGTCATTCAATGCCGGTGGACTGTGGACGGGGAACCAACGCTTTCCCCATGCTCTCCATCCCTCTCTCGCCAGTTCTGTGTCCCTGATATAAAGTTTCATTAATGTATCTCAGAAACGTATTGAGTTATCAGGGAAAACAAATGTAAAATTTAAAGTTTCGGAAAACGAGCCGCAAAGAATAAAATTCAGTGGGTCAGGTGAAGTGACTTTGGCGCATGGTTAAAGGCATAGTTCGGATACTATTAGAGATATCTAAGAAATTCTTTCATGAAAAGAAAGATAAAACTTTATTCTATAAATACAAAATAACAACAAATTGATAAATTTCATTATTTACTCACAAATATATACCTCTCTCAATAAAGCGCTATGTTTTAATACTTATCTTTAAACAAAACGTTTGACAGACACCTTTATTTAATCATAATGCAGAGTATTAAAACAATTAAAACATCAGAAAAAGAGTTCAAAGATTTTCAAGGATAGGATGTTTTCAGTATTCCTAATACTGGAAAGTGGTCTAGTTGCAAATTGTAGTTCTCAATTAATGACTGAATGAGGGGAAAAAAAGAGTAAAATAAACTAAAATGTACAGGAGTTCGCGTCCTTGCACGAGTCCTAAGACTTAATATTTATATGAGCTCCTAGCCTAAAGGCTACGTGTCTCACTTCGTTCACACCACTTGACTAAGAGACTAGAAGGAAGCGGTCTGTGAACGCATATTAAAACTATGGTAGGACATCCACAAACAGTTTTCATATCTGCACAGAATTTATGATAGGCAAATATAAATAATTATACTAGTGAATCTTTAAATAATGCTGAATTAAATGAGTATGTTTTCACATTTACGTTACACATAAAAGGGAAACTATTAAACCTAGAGGTTTCAAACTTTGAACACTTATTTATGATTGGCTTGTGAGAGAAAAAATATGGCGCTGTTTTTGTAATTTTAAAATTTACACTACTTTCATAAGCTGATATCATATTTGTTGTTATAAAATTATTTAAAAAAAAACGGAAAAAATTTAAAATATCAAAAATCCTTTAAATATTTCTCAAATTTAATATAGGTCTAAACTAAGTTCTGCATACCCATGTGTAAAAATAAAGCCCGTTGAAATTTTGGGATTCGTGGGATCGGTAGTTTACTTATATCCATGTTTTTTTATATTTCAAAGCTTTCGTTTTGTTTAATCGAAAAAAAAATTCCAGAGTAAATGAATAACCTAAATCAAATATTCTACACATCCTTTAATTCAGCATTCTTTCGAGATTCACTGGTAAAATTTGTGTACCTTTCGTAAACATTGTGGGAGATATTATGAAAACTGTTAATGTTTTCCCATAATTTTAATATGCATTCACAGACAGCTTCCCTTAAGGGAAGACTCCACTGAAAATCATGAACATTTTTCCAAATTTTTTTAGCTATTTCACTTATTCAGAATTTATATTTTCATACCCCAAATGAATTCAGCTCAATTCTGACTACAAATACTCGTATGTTCACACTTTTTAAATTAAAGCTGGAAGGGGGCGTGGAATTTAAAGAGCTGTCAAAATTGTTTTTCATGGAAGAATTTTTTTTTTTTTTTAATTTCTGATTACAAATCTAGTAACTTTTTGCTGGCTCCCTGAAGTTACTAGATGAATGTAGCTGAGGAGAATATTAATTTACATAAATATTCATTTTATTTTCAAATCTATTTTTCTGTGTTCACTTTTGTTGATTCAACACCAACTTTCGTATGCCAAATATTAATCAATCTGGATGAAATTTTTACTGCAAGTATTTATGAGGTAGCTGCATGTTTCTATGCATTTATTTTGTGAGAAATGCTGCTAGTTTATTTTATTAATATTTTTCTTAATGCTGGTAGTTTATTGTATTAATATTTTTCTTAAAATAAACTAGCAGCATTTCTCACAAAATAAATGCATAGAAACATGCAGCTACCTCATAAATACTTGCAGTAAAAATTTCATCCAGATTGATTAATATTTGGCATAAGAAAGTTGGTGCTGAATCAACAAAAATGAACACAGAAAAATAAATTTGAAAATAAAATGAATATTTATGTAAATTAATATTCTCCTCCGCTACATTCATCTAGTAACTTTAGGGAGCCAACAAAAAGTTACTAGATTTGTAATCAGAAATTTTAAAAAAGAATTCTTCGATGAAAAACAATTTTGACAGCTCTTTAAATTCCACGCCCCCTTCCAGCCTTAATTTAAAAAGTGTAAACATACGAGTATTTGTAATCAGAATTGAGCTGAATCCATTTGGGGTATGAAAATATAAATTCTGAATAAGTAAAATAGCTAAAAAAAAAAAAAAAATTGGAAACATTTCCATGATTTTCAGTGGAGTCTTCTCTTAAGAGTTTTACAATGAGGAAAGGTCGAATTTTGACTGAAACAATAATGACTTCATTAAGAATATTAATTCGTGCTGAACTTGGGCAACCAGGTTCACTAATTGGAGATGATCAAATTCATAATGTAATTGTTACCGCTCACGCTTTCATTATAATTTTTATAGTAATACCAATTATAATTGGGGGTTTTGGTAATTGACTAGTACCATTAATATTAGAAACGTTAAAGAGGATGGAAGCCAGTCACACAGTAATCTGCAACAACTGTCACAATGACTAGCAGCGACCCTCCGCAGCAACCGAACGAAGTTTCTACGAACGGATAATGCTAATTATCATCTCCTAATACAGAGTGAAACTAATTGTAGATTAATTTTCACATATAAGGCTTACAGCTTATTCATCGGTACATAAAATCATCCGCTACATTGCAACTGTCTTCCGAGCAATGTTTTCATCAATAACGTAAATTATAATTCACAAATTAACTAATATGTAAGCCTATAATAAACAGTACGGTACATCATTTACTGAGCGTCACTGCACATGTTTAATGGTTGATCAGCACAAACAGGAAGACGACAGGCCACATAATATCGATGGTGTTTAGATAAACGGGCTTAACCCTCATTTTTAAATGTGATTTTTTTATTATAATTATTGTTACTAGTCAAAATTTAATTACAGAATATGTTTTTTGACAATTATATTTACATTCCTTCATATAAAATAACTAATAATAATGCGTAAAAATTTAATTATGAAAATACCGAACATACAGTATATTTCTCTGCATACAACACGAAAATCCTTTCGTTTTTATATATAAAATAGCAATATATCTCAGAACTCAATTTCATTTACAGTGAGGATACGAATTGTGAATTGAAGAAATGCTACATGCCCATTTCAGCAAAATTTTTTAGGAGGCAGAAAAAACTAATTATCTTCAAAAGCGTTTGGTGTTTTGAAGTTACTGTGTTTTTTATTAAAACATAAAAATAATTTCTAGTTTTTGACATGCATTAACTTATTTTTTTCTTCAGTATTTTCTGGAAAAAAATAATAATAGTCTGGACATGTGAGATTTCTGCAATCCCCGTCTAGCAAAAATTTTTTATTACTTTAACCAATTTTTAGGCGAATACACAGAAGAACATTTTTAAATTTTTTTTTTATTTTAAAAAACTTTAAATGTAGGCCTAGGTCTATATTTAAGCCTAGAAATTAAAAAAAGTACAGAAACATACAACTATGCAAAATTATGTACTGCAACAAAATATTTTTAATTCTTCAATGTCTTAGGAAAAACAATTATTGTTTGTATACATTTGAAATCTGACTAGTGTAATAATATGTTACTAGTCAGCGACGTATGCAATGGAGGGGGAAAGGAACTGGCCACCCTATCCCATTATCTCCTGGCTTAGTTGCGGTTAAAACCTGTCTACGGACAGTTGACTGGACAACAATTCCTTTAATATTACGAAAAACAAAGAAAAACATTTTTTTTTAATTTCTAAAAAATTCCACACGCCCTAGATTAAGATGTTCCTGCAATTTTCTGCAAGTCACTGTAACTTACAGTCGCTCTGAAACGTACACTGAGCACTGGACGTGTTGAATTTCTATAGCAGTTGAATATTTCAACCGTATGAAAAACAGAATTTTAGAAAAATTGTGACTTGTGGTGTTTCTGCAATTCATGATTCATATTAGATAATATGAGATTGTAATTTCAGACAGTCGTTTAGGTTCAGTCTGAACATTCCTGAATTTATTACACTGCAAACTTAAGTGTGCGCACTGGAATCTTGTCTGAAGCGAATGTAGGCCTACCCATTATGCATCTTCACAAAGTTCAGTACTGGTAACGAACCATAAAGAATAGCAGCAACCATGATTTACAACTATTTATGTCCGAAACTCTCGTGAATGTGGCCATTAACCTTGGAATGCGAATATATGCGGGTAGACTCAACATGAAAGTTTTTTCTGAATGGAAACCCTTTGAATTATGTTTCCTATAAGAAAGTAATGATAATGATCGTCACGTGTCATTTTTAAGCTACGCAACAGTTAGCAAGCAGACTCAACAGTTGTGATCACCTTTACTTTGCCCGTATTCCTTTCGGCAATAAAACATACTCAGATTGTACGAAGAAAAATTGGCTTAACAATAAACGTGTACGTCAAAATCATATGAACAATAACTGTACAACATTCTTCTGAAAAATTAGTTTTTCATCCAACTGCTGACAATGAACTGTTAGTAAGATTGTCAATACAACTGTTAACAAAAGAAGAACTATTATTATTATTATTATTATTATTATTATTAGTATTATTATTATTATCAAGAAAGTACTTCATTCTCCACAAGTTTCCCCAAGCCAGGAGCTGCCTACTCAACGAACAGTAGTCTATATAAAACAATATTTACCTACTAATGGCTTTTAGAGAACCCAGAGTTTCATTGCCGACCTCACATAAGTCCGCCATCGGTCCTTATCTTGGGCAAGATTAATCCAGTCCCTACCAACATATCCCACCTCCCTCAAATCCATTTTTATATTATTCTCACATCTACGCCTCGGCCTCCTCAAATGTCTACTCCCTCGTGTCTTCCAACTAACACTCTATACGCATTTCTAGATTCATCCATACGTACTACATGCCCTGCCCATCTCAAACGTTTGGATTTAATGTTCCTAATTATGTTAGGGGATTAATAAAATGCGTGCAGTTCTGAGTTATGTAATTTTCTCAATTCTCCTGTAACTTCATCCCTCTTAGCCCCAATATTTTCCTAAGCACATTATTCTCGAATACCTTTAGCCTCTGTCCCTCTCTCTAAGTGAGGGTCCAAGTTTCACAATTATACAGAACAACCGGTAATATAACCGTTTTATAACTTCTAACTTTCAGCTTTTTCGAGAGCAGACTAGATGACAAAAGCTTCTCAATCGAATAATAGCAGGCATTTCCGATATTTATTCTGCGTTTAATTTCCTCTCGATTGTCATTTCTATTTGTTACTGCTGCTCCAAGGTATTTGAAATGTTCCACCTTTTCAAGGGATAAATTTCCAATTTTTATATTTCCATTTCGTACTGTTGTGTCACGAGACATAATCATATAACTTGTCTTTTCGGGATTTACTTCTATATCTATCACATTACTTGCTTGCAGCCATAGGAGAATCAAGAAAAATATGTTACAGTAAATTTCCCGATAACACTGTTAACAGGACGATATACAAAACATATTACTCATCCGTCAGCCGTCGATCACCAGAACTGTGGACACACCACAGTGATAGTACGACTATGTCTGTTTCCTGTACGGAAGTGTTAAATAATACGGTGTTGATGTACTGATGCATTAACTCATGTTTGTAGGCCACACATTCCGCCTGTATTCGGCATGGTTTGAAGCCAAGTTTCGGATGAAACATAATGTTCCGATAATAACAGTGCACCAAAGTAATCATGGGCGTTGGAGGTAGGAACAGATATAGAAAGCCAGAAATTATTACTATTAGTATTATTATTATTTACTATTATTATTATTATTATTATCATTATTATTATCATTATTATTATTATTATTATTATTATTATTATTATTATATCATTTTAAACTTCCGTAGATCTTATTGCTGTTCTCTCTTTTCTTTTCTCTTTTCTTCTAATTATTTCCTTTAACTCCTAATGCCAAATAAAGGAAATATCCAAGAGAGTATGCTATACCATGCATTCTCTTAACCCACTCAGAAATTTCCTCCCGCCAGAATTAAAACAGACTTTACTGCAAACCCTCGTACTACCACTGTTTGGCTATTGCGACGTAATACTTACAGACTTGACAACTGACCTTTCGAACAAGCTGCAGCGTGTGCACAATGCGTGTGTCAGATTCATCAGTAATGCTCACAAATTTGACCATATTACACCCTCGTTCAAATTTTTATCCCGGCTGCAACTTAGTAACCGTAGAACACTTCATTGGCTCTGTCTTCTGTTTCGAGTTCTCCACACTTCTACTTCAAATTATCTTCGTTCCCAGTTTAACTACTTATCCCCCAATCACAATCTAAACACCAGGTCACAGGAGAGCTAAATCCTAGCAATTCCTGCCCATAGAACATCCCACTATTCATCCTCTTTTACTGTCTCAGTCCCCCGTAAATGGAATTCTCTACCTCAGAAGATTAGGGGCTGCCAGACAATAACCACTTTCAAGAAAAGGCTAAACGATTTCTTACGGGCGCAGTCAAATTGAAGTTATGATTGTGATCGAGTTTAATAATTTAATTTAATTTAGGTATGGCTATCATTACTATTATTATTATTATTATTATTATTATTATTATTATTATTATTATTATTTTATTGGTGTTGTGAAGATGAAAAGAATTGTCATTGTATTATATTAATTATGTATTATATTGTCTTGTATTATAGTATTGTATTGCTTTGAATTGTATTGTATTGTATTAATTATGTTATATTCATAGCATTGTAGTAATTTTCTATCATATTGGTTGAGTGGAAGAGAAGGCCGAATGGCCTTAACTCTGCCAGTTAAAATAAACCATTATTATTATTATTATTATTAAAAGTTATCATTTTCGTTTTTATTCTTCCTTCAGTTCCTTTCGTTTTCCTATTCTCCTTCTTCTTTATTCCATTTTTCTTTATTTGTATGCTTCCTAATCCACTATTCCCATCCCTTGCATCTTCTATCTTCTCTTGTTATTTTCCTCTTACATTCTTAACTTTCGTTAATTTTTCACTTTCTTCTCTCTTTCTTTCCTCTTTATTTATACTCTTCTTTTCTTCTCATATTAAATTTCTCCTTTAAATATTTTTCTGTCTCCTTTATTTTTACTGCATTTTTCTTCTTCAATTTTCACGTTCTTCTCTTCTTCGTATGTTAGCGAAGAGCAGGCTTTATGTTGATTCCACGTTATGACTGATCTATATGGGGCAAAAACATGGACATTACAACGAAGTAAAAAATATAAACGACTGGAAGAAGTTAAAATGTGAATATGGAAAAAATGGAGTGTGTGAAAAGTCAGCATCCGAATCCAGCTAAAACTAATACAACGCATAAGTGATGCGACCGAGTGTAATGCAATGTGTCCATTTTTCCTAAACGTATGACAATGCATAATTTAAATGTTGCTTTTAATAAATTATCTTCTGGATCCAGTGTTAATATAATAACGGTCTGAAATGTGGACTTTACCACGAAGCAAATTCAATAGAAGCAGGAGCGTACGCAAGAGGGTGAAGTTTTTGAAAAATGACATATTTAGATTTGAGTATTTTTTTTATTCATAATCGTTTCATCTTCCCTAATTTTTCACTGTCAGAGTAACAAAATCTACATAGACATGAGGCATAGCCCTCCAATCTCTCCTTCAATAATAATCCGTGCTTGGTGCTGTGGCACGTTCAAATTACAATAATGCTATCTTTATTATAGAGAGATCTACCGCCTAGTACCGACCAAGTAATAAAATGAAGACGGCACAATATGAAATTTAACTTGTTGTGAAACATATCCAGAAAGTTGTCGTGACAGTTCTGCAGTGCAGACGTTGTTAAATATTGTACATTGTTGATTTCCTCATTTTAAGAGCGGTATTCACCCGCTCGTTAGTTTGATTTCTAAGTTTAATGTGAAACGTTCGTTTCACGTTTTATGGATTTGACAGTTCATATTTTTAATATAAACTTCTCATTATCGTTCCGGGTTTTTTGATATGTCTAAGCGACCGCAAAGCTCAGTTTTACAATTTTCTAGCAAAACGTCGTGTAGTGATTCTCACGAGGTTAGTGAAAATTTCACATTGGCAAATGCTTCTTCACAGCCGCAGCGTGACGATGTTATCGCGAACGTTCTTCCGGGAACTAGTTTCACATCCCCCTGAATAATAATAATAATAATAATAATAATAATAATAATAATAATAATAATAATAATAATAATAATAAACAGCATTTTAAATACCAATAATGTACCAAAGTGTAAACATTTTAATAATTACCAACCCTTAACAAAACGCTGCGTACGCCACTGAAGCAACAGAGATGAGATTATTTCGACTTTTGTCGGGATACACCATGTTGGATTACGAAAGAAGTAAACACACAAAATTGAAGTAGAAATCAATAATAATATTAAAAAATAGTACAGTATAGGACACAGTTTATTTTACAGAAATACTGTGGATGGAACCATTATTTAGAAACCATTACACATACAACATAATGAACCTATTGGGAAATGAAATGTTGACTGACACAAAAAACGCCAGAGAGGACAACCTTAAAATTAATTTTGAAAGCGGAACAGGCTAGGAGGCCTATCTCTGCAGTTTATGAGTGTTATGATGATGATAATGATGACGATGCAATAATAATAATAATAATAATAATAATAATAATAATAATGATATTCTTATTGAATTTGGTATTCCCAAGAAACTAGTTCGATTAATTAAAATGTGTCTCAGTGAAACGTACAGCAGAGTCCGTATAGGTCAGTTTCTTTCAGATGCGTTTCCAATTCACTGTGGGCAAGGAGATGCACTATCACCTTTACTTTTTAACTTTGCCTTAGAGTATGCCATTAGGAAAGCCCAGGATAACAGAGAGGGTTTGAAATTCAACGGGTTACATCAGCTGCTTGTCTATGCGGATGACGTGATATGTTAGGAGAAAATCCACAAACGATTAGGGAAAATACGGGAATTTTACTTGAAGCAGGCAAAGAAATAGGTTTGGAAATAAATCCCGAAAAGACAAAGTATATGATTATGTCTCGTGACCAGAATATTCTACGAAATGGAAATATAAAAATTGGAAATTTATTCTTTGAAGAGGTGGAAAAATTCAAATATCTGGGAGCAACAGTAACAAATATAAATGATACTCGAGAGGAAATTAAACACAGAATATATGGGAAATGCCTGTTATTATTCGGTTCAGAAGCTTTTGTCATCCAGTCTGTTGTCAAAAAATCTTAAAGTTAGAATTTATAAAACAGTTATATTACCGGTTGTTCTATATGGTTGTGGAACTTGGACTCTCACTTTGAGATAGGAACATAGGTTAAGGGTGTTTGAGAATAAAGTGCTTAGGAAAATATTTGGGACTAAGAGGAATGAAGTTACAGGAGAATGGAGAAAGTTACACAACATAGAACTGCATGCATTGTATTCTTCACCTGACGTAATTAGCAACATTAAATCCAGACGTTTGAGATGGGCAGGGCATGTAGCACGTATGGGTGAATCCAGAAATGCATATAGAGTGTTAGTTGGGAGGCCAGAGGGAAAAAGAGGGGAGGTCGAGACGTAGATGGGAAGATAATATTAAAGTGGATTTGAGGGAGGTGGGATATGATGATAGAGACTGGATTAATCTTGCTCAGGACAGGGACCAATGGCGGGCTTATGTGAGGGTGGCAATGAACCTCCGGTTTCCTTAAAAGCCAGTAAGTAAGTAATATTAACAAAATAGTAATAATAATAATAATAATAATAATAATAATAATAATAATAATAGTAATAATAATAATAATACTGTATTCTGTGTTTTGTTCTAGTTCTGAGCCTGCATTTTTTTCCGTATGAGGATAGTACATTATGCAACGAGCCTATAATGATAGTAATTAAGAAGCGAGTATGGATGTTTATGAAACGAGCAATTAAGCGAGAATGGATGTTTATGAAACGAGCGCAAGCGAGTTTCATAATTTTCATACGAGCTTCTTAATTGCCATTATAGGCGAGTTTCATACGACTTTTTATGCTCGACCATATTTCTAACTTGAAATTATTCAGATGTATACATTTTATTTGTATCTGACAAGATCGGAAGTGACCTTGTTCTAGGTCGTGAATTGTGAGATGTGCGCAGACGCGAAAGTATTAATTTTTTCCGAGGAACAATAATGTCATTGACCTTGATGTAATCCCGTTAAACTTGATATAACCTTGATTATCGAATTCGACATTGAAAAACGAGATGACAAATTGAATTTATTTGAATATTATTTACAATTAACGCTAATTATTATAGTAACAGAACATAACCTTCTGCGACAGTATTGGATTTCCAGCCTCCGTGACTTTTCGCTAATTCTCTTTCGATTGCATATCCGAGAGTAATCGATACTTGCGGTTTTATAGCGGTACAAAGCTGACTTGTTATTGGCTGAACACCTGTAAGCTGAGTTGTCATTGGCTGAACACCTGTACTTTAATGAGTAGGTGTACTTTAATGACATGTATTAAAGGACTGCTACCAAGTGTATAATTACTACATTTCGACACGGTCGAGCATAAATAATATTTTGATGTCGCGAGATTTTTTTCCTCCACCAGGCTTGCATATGTACAGCCTCTCGAGGTGGCCGTGGCGGCGCCTGATTGTTGCGTCACATCGTCCCATTCCTGTGCCCACGCCCGCCGCAGTGAGTGAGTATACATTATCTGCTTAATGTTTCAGATTGGCGTGTGCGTAAAGTGCGTAACCGTGTGTGGTCGCGTTCGTAGACATCTTAACTGTTGATCAGGGATGTACAAGTTTCTTAAACGCAGTAATGTCACATTTAAACAAATTTATTTCATTCTGTTGTAAAAGTTTTGTACTAAATAACAGAAACATTTCAAGATAAAAGTTGACACAAATGCTCTTCGCCAAAGTTCAAAAACGAACAGAAATGTTATGTTTCTCATTCGTTTTGAAACTTTAAGGTCTACGACATAGCGTTTTTTTAATACGATAGACAGTTTAAGAGAGAGCTATTTTTTTTTCAGTGATATAAAATGCTGTATTCCACAACTTTTTTTCATTTCGGCAGCATACTACTAATTCCACAATTTGAGATATCTGGCCGACATCTACGGCTGACCACTAGGATCCAGAATACATAGCAGAGGTTAACTTAAAAATAAATAGCCTACAATATGATTTGCGGAGAGAATACAAAACAATGATAAAAATAAAGTACAATTTGATTTCGGAGAAACATGAGATAAAAAGTACAATGAAGAATAACTGAAAATAAATAAATGATATTATGTAATATGATATAAGTGATTATGTAAAATGGGCAATGAATCTCTCAATACCAATAAACACATTTTGTTGATGTCCTCATTAGAAAATTTAAGAGAATGGAGAATTGTTTTGGTAAACTTAAATGAAGTTCCTCTAGCACCAAAACGAAGTCCTTTCACTTCCCATGTAGGGGAGAGTCGGGTAGTATCGGACATTGGGTAGTATCGGACAGTGCGTTTCTTTCATCTACCGCCATATGGTAGTACCTGAATGACATGGTTACGTTTCTCTATGCGACATCACAGAAACGTAACCATGTCAATCAGGTACTATCATCGTGTGGTAGATGAAAGAAACTCACTGTCCGATATTACCCGATGTCCGATACTACCCGACTCTCCCCTATTAATATTCATTTTGTATCTCTCACTAAAGTGAGGAATACATGAATTGTAAATAGACTTCTTTTCGTCGTTAACGTTATTGGCTTTACAATGATGCAGTATTTCGTACTATCTTTCCAGCTGAGACAATAATTGACAATATATTTTGCTTACTGTTCCACATAATATTGCATTTAAGTAGTTACATACATACATAGATACATACACACATACATACATACATACATACATACATACATACATACATACATACATACATACATACATACATACATACATACATACATACATACTACACATGCATACAAATGCACGAACGATATAAGCTTCCAAATTTAAATAGATGAAACAACATATTCTACTGAACATAAAGTTTTATCAGGTTCTCCTCTAACCTGTATTTTCCTCTCAAGAATAAAATAGCATATTTTTATGACGGGTAATATTCACCAGTAATATTACATACCGCATCTTAATTTAAATATATGGAGAACAATGACATATGTTGAAGATGTAGGAAGCCGGAGCGTAAGTTGAAGCGCTGCTCTTGCGACACACCTGACCTCTTATAGGATATTTTGGCATATTCGAAGACCACCAAAAAGGGCTTCATTATTGACCCAATCGTTAGAATGGAAACAGGGAGACGACAACCTGAAGAAGTTCATACTGAGAAGAAAAATATCTACGAGCGAACAATTACTTCAAAGAAAAATGCCATCTTCAACATCTGGAAGTGATAGGTCTTTTGAGTCTCGAGGTATTATTCCAATTTTTTTTTTTTTTCAGAAACAATTTGGACTACCCACCTCACTAACGGACGAAATTATAGTTACAGTTCTTAAAAGAAATCTTGTCTAATACGTATTACGTCATCACATCCATAATATTTCTTAAATGTATTTGTTTTATTTAGTATCATATCTCTACTTTCACAAACAAAATTGAAGGGTTCAGAACCATAGTGGACCAAGCGCCATTTATTAAAAACGGAGAAAGCAAGGGTTAAAGTTAAGTGAATACCATAGTTTAATGAAGATTGACAAATCATTTAGTTTGAATGTGTATACTTAATATTACTTGCTATATGTTTCCATTGAACTATGGTGATAATTTCATTTAACTCTTGTTTTCTACGGTTTTAGTAAATGGCGCTTGGCCCACTATGGTTCTGAACCCTTCAATTGTAATTTTGTTGTATCAATGATGCCTGTATCAAATTTTGTGATTATACTGAGTCCTATGGGACTATCCATGTTGGGAGGCAGTTTGTTTAAATATTAAAAAATAATAAATATCACAGAGCTCGTGAACATATCTACCAAATTCCCTCAACATCTGTCACCTAATTGCAATGTTGTTCTCCTAAATGATAAAAGATGTTCAAATGCTGTCAATACTGATGTTCATTGCTCCGTGATCTTGCTCGTGTGAACATTTATTCACAGCATTACCCCGCTGTGTCTTATTCCCCTGAGTCTTTATCCTGGTTGGAGTACAGTATTGATGTCGTTTCTCATCCGAATGTACTCTTGAATATGACTCAAGATATCTCGTGACCTTTCCTATTGCCCGATCTTCCTTATGGAATTGTTTCGTTCGCATTCCTGCCGTCGGTATTCCCTACACAAAACATGGGACTAAAGTCATTATTCACATGACGCAAGAATCTTAAGACAAATGAAAAGAAAAATACAAGTCAAACTTATATTAAATTCACCCAGTCCCTATTTTCACTTTACTATGAGACACTTAAAGCCGAATCCTCTAAATATGACGCCGTTAACGATGTCTACCGCCTGAGTCAAAACAAAGAAAATTATTTACTGTAATGATAGTCTTTTTCGTAGACAAAACAATTCGTTGTTGACGGCGGGAGATTCTTGTAATATGATCCACTGCAAAAAGTTAATGGATTTGCAGAACTGGATTTTCTATCGGTTTACTTTCAGTAATACGATCAGTGAACCCATCAGAGTGCAATGCGACGTTTGATTGAAAGAAACCGACAAAGTAGACTTCATATTTCATTGCCGCACCCCCTTTCATTTAAACCTAGGCCTACATCCGTAGCATAATGATACAAGAGGGATTGGTGGGTTTGTCCGCTTGCTTTTTATCTGTTCTCCAGTGTCTCGGATATCCAGCCGCCATGAGCTGTCATTCATTGACCTTCGAAGACCTGAACTTCGTCAACGTAATAATGGAATTTATATCTTAACGGCATACGGGGTTTATAATGCTTTCACTAAAGCTCCCTTTTTGGATTTAACATAAATAATTCATTTTTAAATTAATGTATTATATCTGTTTCCGTTATAACTATCAAATGTTTTTCCTTTCATCACATCCTACCATCACACTCCATTTTATTTTTATTTCAAGCTTTAGATCAATTTCTCATTAATATTTTCTAGAACTATTTCACATCTCACATACTGTATTTCGTTAGTCTGCCCTCCTGGACACTGTCGTCGGTCAGTAACGTGGACTTAGCCTTTTGTAACGATTCCAGAGAGTAGAATACTTTTCTAATTTTATTCTCTTTTTCATCTGAAGACTAAAGTAAATTCAATCCTCGAAACATATACATACTAGGTTCAAAAAGTTCCCGGAATTTGCTAGCATCATAGAAACAACGTACCTTAAACACTATTCTACAGCATTTCCTTCAAAATAGTTGCCTTCCGCAACAACACACTTTTGCCAACGCGTGTAGAGTTCCTGGAAGCAGGCCTGGAAGCCATTTTGTGAAACCCGTCTTAGTGCTCTCGTCGCGTTTGCGATAACCTCTTCAGCATTGAATCTCCGTCCTTTCAGATGACTTTTCAGACGGGGAAACAGAAAGTAATCAGGTGGTGAGAGATCAGGAGAATATGGTGGGTGATCCAAAGCAGTTATGTTGTGCCTGGCAAGAAAATTCTTTACAATAATTGCGCGATGAGCAGGTGCATTGTCATGCATAAGGAACCAGTTGTTTTCTACCCACTTTTCTGGACGTTTCCTTCTCACTGCGTCCCAGAGGCGACGGAGGGTTTCTACGTAAATTCTTTCGTTACAGTACGGCCTTCTGGAATGAACTCATGGTGCATGAGACCCTGAGAGTCGAAGAAAACTTCCAACATAACTTTGCTTTAAGTGTGCTTAAATGCGACAGGCTCATGTCAGTAGATTTACTGGCATGTGAAAGAACTCCTGCGGGACAAAATTCCGGCACATCCGGCGATGCTGATATAACCTCTGCAGTTGCGAGCGTCGTTAAATAAAACATAACATTTAAAATAACTTTGCCTTTGGAAGTGTCCCTAGGAAATTTTTGCTTCCGAGGAGATGTTTTCGATTTCCACTCACATGACTGTCGTTTAGGGACTGGGTCGTAAAAGTAGCACCAGTTTCATTTTGTTTAAGAAATCACCATCTTCATCAGCCATACTGATCATGTCCCCAGCAAAACACAGAACTTGATGTTTGTACTTTGCTCTGTGGACATAATTACAAAATGCGACGAACAAACAAAACACTATGATAAACAATTGCCTACAACTCAAAACCAACAATCGCCATTATCAACAAACTTTAAGGAAATGACATCATGAATGTTATCAACAAAACAATTGTATAATATCCCTTGTTATATATTAATACGAAAAATGGTAGTAAAATTCCGGGAACTTTTTGAACCTAGTAGTATATTATTTCACTAGTAATGGAATGATCTAAAATCAAACCTCTTCTGGAAAGTAGCCTATTGTTGATGTTTAGTAAACTCTCCGAAGACAGGTCTGAACCTCACAAGTGATACCAACAAGGCACCACGTATGAGGCAACTAGGCCAGGAGATAATGGGGTAGAATGGTCAGTTCCTTTCCCCCTCCATTGCATACATCCCAAATTAGCTATATATTACACTAGTCAGACTTCAGATGCATACAAACAATTGTTCTTCCTCTGACACATATCGTCAAGTGAGATGTACTGCCTGATAATAGACGTACATATCAGCCAGAACCTTAATCAAAGGATCTGGAAAGTATATGATTTCTAAATTTAACAGATCTTGCAATACAAAATGAGTTGAAATAACGACTTTTTTTAACTTGCATATTAAAATATCTCATATGCACATGTCACTGAACAACAACATATTATCAACAACTTAAAGCGTTTTAAAGTTAAGATTATGGGAACAAAAAAGATTTTATATGAGTCAGGAGAGTACATCAAAGACTACAACTCAGATGAGAGAATATGTTGACAAAAGAGGCAGGCAAATAATAATGTTCAAGAAATGCGAAGGGCAGAAAAGTGTGGAGAGGAACAGAGAGGATAAGGAACGAATAGTGAGCAGGCAATGGAATGACGAATAAGCAGAGGTTGCTGTGTATTGTACTCGCCAAACGTAGACGACCCAGCTCAGAGGAAAGAAGTCACATCAACATGCTCTCGATGTTTATGTTATGCAGTTGGCCGCGTCCGATAACAGAATTGCTTTATAACACCGTTGCCAAACACAGACGGCCTCAGTCCGAGTAGAGAGGTCAGCTTATCTTGCCGTAAGAGATAACTACTAACTTCTCTGTTTAAAAAAAAAACATCGTACTTGCCTCAGCCCAGCGGCTGAGCTATTTCAGAGTCATAATGTGACAACGCTGCATAACTAACAGGCATGCACCGTATGATTTATAATGTTTTGGGTAAGACACGAGTCAGCAGAGTGGTGTGAGTGAGGTCGTCTAAGCTTGGCAAGAACTGTAACTGTGTAGTGTATAGTGTAGACATAGTGCATAACAGTGAAATCACAAAAGTATCCTAGGAACGGTGTTAAAAAGCAAGAGAGACAATCACCACAGACGCAAGGTTGGTATTTGGCAAATAAAGTGAGCGTAATGCACAATGACGAACAGTAAGAGCGAACAAATAAGTTTACTGTGTGTAGAAAACTACTCAAACAGGGAGAATAACAAGAAGTGACATAGCCAAGAAACAGCCCGCTTAGCGGTGATTCAACGAGTCATCTTCCATCGATAAAATCTCGTGACTTTAACATTACACTGTACGTAATGTATTGGGTTATAAGGTACTGGAACTGTCAACCATCCTCTCTAATGCACATTTCACATCTTTTGAAAAGATTTCTACACAAACGCTGGCTATGGTCTCTTATAAATAGGATTGAACCCTATACCCATGGTCCGTTTCATTCAATTTACGAATGACGTATCTTATGAGGCTTTAGTGTTAACAATTTGTCGCTTTCCAAAGTGATGTTTCGTGAGAGACAGTTCTAGCCTATAGCCTATGTCATCGAGTGTTCCTTCAGTTAGAAGGCGATGTATAGGGGAAACTCGGCTAATTCCGCAGTAGTGCATATATGATTATACTGCGGCCTTACAATAGCGTGAACGTAAGTTTTGAGAGGCTGTCAACAGGAGGCATGTCCTCTGCAGTGCTATAGAAAAAATCAAGGATATTTGTCGACACCTCTGTCGGCAATACAGTGAAACATCGAAAGTTGGCTGTTCTTCATGTTTTTCTACACAGCTGTGAAGAAAGTAAGCATTGTTACATATAAATTGTTCCTTTTATGTTACATTTCATAATGTATTTCATAATTTTATTATTTACTACTGCGTAATTGTCCAAGTCCTATTGCGGATTTATCAGCACTGTTGCGGAATTACCCGAGTTGTTCTTTTTCAACTGTAATGTATGTACAACTAAAAATATATGCATTTTAATAGGTTTCTTTGCCTCATTTGGTAATGAAAGATTTCGTCCATGTCTACATGCCTTGATAATATTTTTCAATAAACATTTTTATAAAAATATTATATATTTACATCTTAATATTGAGGAATTAGCCGAGTCTCCCCTACTATTTCTTTTCATTTAAATATGAACCGGTTTCTCTTACTTTTTTCATTAAATTCTGGATTGTTGAATCAGATGGTGGTTGTAAGTCAGGGTATTTCCGTACAAATATAGCAAGACACTTCTGCTGCGATTTCTTCGTAATAAAGGTTTCATAACTGAAGATTCACTGTTCTAATATGTACATTAGTGTCAAGAACTAAACTGAACTGCACTAAATGGAAGTCAGCTGTATAGTAATGCCATAACCTTGACGTATCTGTTAATACTACGCAATGCAATACTTTCCACGCTCGATACATAAATGTTTATTTCCTCGATGTTCGATGTGTATAACAGTAAAAGGCCAACAGTATTTACCTAAATGAGAAAAACCTATTTCCTGGTGAACACATAACCTTCTCTGTGTGTAGTATTCTTTATCCATCACTGTGTTAACTCGTTGAACAATATATTTTGCTGTAATTAACTTCTCCAATAGATCAAACCCTTGTTCACTGTGTCAAGTTCCTTGTAGAAAATGAAATATTAAGAATTACTGTCGTAAGACTAGAATTAGTCACCCTGGGTAGCGTAAGTTGGTATAGCGCTGGCCTTCTATGCTCGAGATTGCGGGTTCGATCCCGGCCGAGGTCGATGGCATTTGAGTGTGTTTAAATGCGAGAGGCTCATGTCAGTAGATTTACTGGCATGTAAAAGAACTCCTGCGGGACAAAATTCCGGCACACCGGCGACGCTGATATAACCTCTGCAGTTGCGAGCGTCGTTAAATAAACCATAATTTAAAAATTTAAAAGACTAGAATTAAGCACTGTGAATGCCACCCCTGAGTTGTGAAACCTGGAACCATCATTTAACAGTTATTCTAGAAGAGAGGATGGCACCAGACTGATGCTGGGATCACTTGTGCTAGCTACGAACCACTTGGCGTCATCTCCACGAAAGCTTCCCCAAGTCCTATGGTTTATAAATACTTGCAAGAATCCAAAACGTGCCATGTGCACAGAGAACTCCATTATGAAACGAAGTCCTTAAACAAATTTACAAGGCAGTTTTATACTCTCCGAGAGAATCAATTGAACACATGTTTACGCTCTGTTAAGTACTCGTGAAATAGTATTTCCTGTTATTTTAACGCCAGCCGAAACAAATTTTATATCCGACAGAACACACTCGCTAAATTTCAAGTGCAGTTTTAAAACCTGAAGAAAATAATAGTGACGGAAAAAATTATCGGATAAGTCAGGGGTTCCCAACCTACAACGCATTTTTTTTTATTTACAACGAAGCCTTTGATTTGGTACAATTTATTTATTTTGAGACATACTTTACCATTGGAACATGAACACTTGCAACAATGCTGTTTAATTTTTCTGCCTGGCGATAATTCGAATAAAAGTGAACACTGCAACAATGCTTAGTAATTCGTTCACTCTTCCCTCTTAGTAATAAACAGAGTTTAGAATTTGTCAGAACATATTGGTCAGTTTCAGTTTATACGTGTGAGCGGGTGATAATGAGACTATTTTATCAAAAGTGCTTTATTTAGGTTTTATCATGGACAAAGGGGGAAGTGAACTGGCCACTCTACCCATTATCTCCTGGCCTAGTTGCCTCATAAGTGGTGTCATGCTGGTATCACTTGTGAGATTCAGACCTGTCATCGGATAGTTGACTAAACAACAGTCATGGACAAATTTTTAATTCGAAAAAGACAATCTGAATCAAGTTCTGGGTTAGATGACAGCAGTGCTAATTCAAATAATGTGAGCGAAAATTCCCTTCAAGGTTCACCAAAACATACTGCGTTTCAAATATAATGTGATTAATACTTGCAATATGGTTTTACGTGGCGTAGAGATGTCTTATATGCGGAAATATTTTGTCAAATCATTTGATGGTGCCAAATAAACTTAAAAAAAAAAAAAAAAAAAAAAAAAAAAAAAAAAAAAAACATTTAGAAGGTAATCATTCTCATGTAGCTTTCTAGGGGTAAATCAATGATGCGAGCAGTAGAGCTTGAAGACGAGTTTTCTTTTTCTTAAGGAC
Organism: Periplaneta americana; assembly: GCF_040183065.1. Lineage (NCBI taxonomy): Eukaryota > Metazoa > Arthropoda > Insecta > Blattodea > Blattidae > Periplaneta > Periplaneta americana. The sequence continues at coordinate 58,281,258 of NC_091127.1, read as the reverse complement.
GAAAAGCCACAGTATGCTAAACTTCTTTTAGAAGATCATTTTTTGTGTGCGATACTAGCATATCTTGCCGAAATTTTCGAGAGACTGAGCTCTTTAAATACAAGCACGCAACACAGAACAGAAACTATTATTTAAGCCACAAACAAAATTTAAGGATTTTACAAAAAACTGAAGTTTTGGGAGTCTTCGGTTATAGCAGGTAAATTATTGCCCTTTTCTTTAGTAGAGAGTTTTGAAAATCGACTTGATCAAATTGTAAAAGAATGCCTGAAGAAAGATGAGTGGAACGGAGAAAAATTCTCTCCGGCACCGGGATTTGAATCCGGGTTTTCAGCTCTACGTGCTGACGCTCTATCCACTAAGCCACACCGGATTCCCATCCCGATGTCGGATTGAATCCTCTCAGTTTAAGTTCCACCTCTTGGGTTCCCTCATGCACTGCGTAATAGATGTATGACAGTGGCACAATGTCCACACATGTGCAGAGGTGCACTCGTTATGAGTGACTAAGTGGCCGGGATCCGACGGAATAAGCGCCTGAAGAAGTTAATAGCAGAAAATCTAAATGCGTTACAAAGTTCCGGCACCTTTTTGTTGTATTTTTAATCATGGAACCCAAATATGTGTGAATAACTATGTTTTTAATTTACTAATTTTTCTTTGAATTCCACTTAGACCTTGAAAGTCTTAGTTGGACGAAAAGGAGGTTAAAAATGACAAAATTCTCGTACAGTGAACAGTAATTATCTCCCCTTCCGCTATAAAATATTCTACACAGAGTTCCACCACCTTTTTCTCCAGAATAAAAGCACTGGTCGTTATTATATTATTATTAATAAAAACAAATAAATGTGTCGCGATATCGCGATATCGTGGGCCTTAAGTAAAGTATGTCGTCAGTCAAAAAAGGTTGAGAACTACTGGGATAAGTACATACGAGTTTTCTCTTCTTCTTTGTGTTATAAAAACCGAGATTTTTCCGCTATATAAATTAATCCACTCATCTTTTGTTCGTTCTTTTGTTCGTTATTTAAAACCTCCTAGTCTTTGAATATTAAAACCGATTTCCACTTTATATTATTTTCTAGTATGCTTATTTCTTGTAGGCTTAGTCTAATTTTTGTATCATTTCTTCTAGTTTCTAGTTGACTATTTAATTTCTGAAAAACTAAATTCAGTTGTCAGTTTTGTCTTTCTGTTTCACCATGCAGACATCGCTAACATATTATGTAAGAAACGTAACTATCATTACTTCACACAATTTCGTTTTAACGCCAGACGTTTATATTCGATCTATAAACTAGGAAGAAATGTAACACTTTTGTAAGATAAACTTCCTTAATTTGATAACAGGAGCAGTACCATTGTTTTCGTAATTGTTTCAGCCGATAGAAGGCAGTTTAAAAATGAAATATGTACAGGGACATCATTTTATTTTTACTAACATTTCTAATATTAACCTGGCTATACCTTTGGATGAACGATTGGGAACCGGAAACACCGTTTGATACCCTCTTCTACGACTGGAGTTCGATGATACTGGCGTAAGAGACAAACAGATAACTTTACTAGGTATAGGAAGGAAGAAAAGTAGTTCATTTACGTAAACTAGGAAATATCGCGATTTTGAGTTTGATACTTTTCATTAGGTTTTTGTTTAATCTACTGTATTAACAATAAGTGTTTTTACTCACGAACTGAGCTACCCATTCGGACGTATTCATTATGCAGTGTACATTATACTGTCTACAGCACATTAGCGTACAATATAGAGAATGAAGTTAAATTGAAAAATAATCTTAATATGGATATTTAAACACAATTTTGAAAATGGTGGCCGTTCATTTCGATACAGGCTTCAGTTCTTTTTTTGCATATTATCGCACTATAGACTACTGTACCTAATTCCAATTAGCAGTTTCATCCTTTGTACTAGTAACTCATGTTGAAATAATTCTGTACCTACTCTAAAAGAGAGTACCTTACGTAGCTACTGTAAATTTAATCTTCACTTCTGCCCGATCCGAAAAGATAAAATTACTCAGACATGCTATCTACTGTCCGACCAAATGGTTATGTTGCAGGATCGTAGAAAGGGCGGAAATCACGTGACAGTTAATTAACGAGGCCCTTTTATTTAAGTTATTTTAAATAGTTGTATAATATTACGTAGACGTCCAATTCCTAACAGAAATTAATGTTTTCAGAAAAGAGCTAAGATAGCTCAGCTACTAGCCTTTACAGAGGGGCGAGTGGAAGCGGGTGGAGGAAACCGGGATGCGACGTAGGCAAACGGACGACAGTACCTGTGCGAGAATAAGATTCAATATTGAAAGCTCTTTCGTCTCTGGGAAACGCGAACATATTTCTGGAACGTACTCTACTCACTAACTCAGTACTGTTTGTGTTTACTATGACCGTAAGGCGACTTTGACTGTATACGCTTGGTTCTGTGTGGAGAACGGTTGGAAGTTTACTAGTACAGGGGGTGGGAGTGAAGTACATTTAAAAACTCAGGTAAAATAAAAATTGAAGTAAAAATAAAGTGATGTCCCTGTACCTGCAAATTATGGCGTCATACGCTGAAAAAGATAGGCCCTCACTTACCGGAAAAAATTCGTTTATTGCGTTCGGATTTTTATTATAGTATCGCTCACTTGTCCGCATTTCCGAATGAATAATCAAATAGTGTTGTAATTTACCGATAGAGCGTATTATTTCATTGTTTTGTACTGAACTGAACCTGGAAATAAAATGAATAGCTCTGTAACTTAAATAAACTATGAAGGACATACCGTACGTGGTTGATTTCGTATTTCCCCAATCTCATCCCATATGTTCTTTCTCCATATTATATTGCTATAATTCTAATTTCATAAATTATAAAGCTCTTCATACTGTTGGACTAATAAACCTTCGCGTCATCCATTTGAAGGGCTGAGAGCCATAGTGGGCCAAGCGCCATTTATTAAAAACGGAGAAAGCAAGGGTTATAGTTAAGTGAACACCATAGTTTAATGAAGATTGACATATCATTTGGTTTGAATATGTATACTTTATATTACTTGCTATATATTTCCATTAAATTATGGTGATAACTTCATTTTAACCCTTGATTTCTACGGTTTTAGTAAATGGCGCTTGGCCCACTATGGTTCTGAATCCTCCATTTCATTATACAAAAACTGGCCCATCTCGACTTCAACGAAATTAATCAAAATCCTCTTGAGAAATCTTACTGGTGGTCTCTTCGCATTTGGCAGATAATTTACTAACTAGTTTGTAATTAATGAGTGGTTCATCTTAGTCACGCGCTCTCACCTACTTAATGATCTAAAATGCGTATCTGGATGTTATTGGAATAAATCTTATTTCTGCAGATTTAAACTGACTTCAGTCTCTCCTTCTTTATTCTAATGATCATTTTATCTTCCGTAAAAATACAGTTATGAATTTCTTTAGATACGATTTTCATTATAAGCTTATCATTGACACTGGTTATAGTATTTCTATTTGACTAACATTTTAGCCCTTGAAAGAGCATCATCAGATCATAAGAAAGATACATATTACAAAACTGAATTACATGAGCACTACCTATATGAAACAAAGGATGCAATATAAAATGTCACATAAAAAGGTAAAATTATGGTTAAAAATACATGTAACTAGTTCTGTTCAAGTTACATAAAATACATTATAATTATTTTGTCCTGGGCGATTTCAAATATTATACGTTAACTACAAAAATCAAATTCGCGTCGCAGTCGGTATTCCACTGTCCTGCGGCGTCCTATTGTTTGTTACTCACGAGATAAAGAGTGGTAAATGAGGCGGCAGGTGGAGGAACGTTAGTAATATCCCTAATCACGACATTAATGCTTATATTATGTGACGCGCCGTAGCGATACTAATCATAAAAAATATGTGGACTTCATCAGTTGCTGGTCATTGCTCTTGTGCTCAGGAAGTGAGAAGTTAAGCTATTAATTAGAATTTGCACTAGATTAAGAAATTATTTATAGTTACTTTATTAAAATAATTAGTATCTTTTAATTTCCCTACGCAAATTTTTACTTATGTTTTGGGCATGAGTAATAACCTGGCTACTGGGATCCTTATCTACAGTAAGCGATGCTTAGTCTATAATAACAATAATAATAATAATAATAATAATAATAATAATAATAATAATAATAATAACAGTCCACACCTGTGGAGTAACGGTCAGCGCGTCTGGTTGCGAAACCAGGTGGCCCGGGTTCGAATTCCGGTAGGGGCAAGTTACCTGGTTGAGGTTTTTTCCGGGGTTTTCCCTCAACCCAATACGAGCAAATGCTGGGTAGCTTTCGGTGTTGGATCCCGGACTCATTTCACCGGCATTATCACCTTCATATCATTCAGACGCTAAATAACCTAGATGTTGATACAGCGTCGTAAAATAACCCAATAAAAAAACAATCAACACTCACGGACAAGAAAGTCATATTCCTTTCGCTCGTCTTCTCCTGAGTAACTAATAACAGTTTGAACGATGTAACCTGTTGCATCTGTAAAATAATATTCATTCATTTAGTGTTCTGCTCAAGGGCAGGTCTTTCACTGCAAACCCAGCTTCCTCCAATCTTTTCTATTTTCTGTCTTCTTCGTTGTTTCCTCATATGATTCATATATCATAATATCGTATATCATTTGATATCTTCTTTTATCCTGAACTCTTCTCCTGTTCACCATTCCTTCCAGTGGATCCTTCAGTAGGTAGTTTCTTCTCAGCCAGTGACCCAACCAATTTAAAGATTGTAATGTATCCTTTCCACAGCACCCCCTTCACGGACATCAGAATGGGGGGGGATAGTTTACGTCCGGAATTTTTTTACCATGGAAAGACCCTTCATACCATGTTTGCAGTTTTTCTTGAGAAAGATAAATGCGGTACCTTTCCGTTGCTTTCCGCACACCACTCTCTCTTTCATATACCAGGGGACCCCAGCGTGGAGGTAAGGAGAATGGATTTGACTTTTTAGGCCCTCCAGATTTCACCGAAATTCACCGCAAGGGTTAAATATAAGTTATATCAGGGTTTTTGACCCGATCAGAGACCGGGAAATCCCAATTAGCAAATAATATTACTGAAAAGTAATTTTAAGTTTTTATACAGCATATTTTATATTGCACAATCTATTTTATATGGTGTTCATGTAATTTAATTTTATAATATGTTACTTTCGTATGATCTGATGATGCTCTTGTAAGACATACCACAACCAATGATAAGTTCTATGATGGAAATTGTATCTAAACAAGTAATAGAGCTTCGTCTTTCTTTCTTAAAAATAAAGCCCCATTTATTCAAAATACACATACAAAAATTACACATTATTTCTACTCTCGTTACAAACGAGGGATAAAATGAATAATTTCAAGGGAAAAATTGTTCCGGGGCCGGGTATCGATCCCGGGACCTCTGGTTGAACGTACCAGCGCTCTACCACTGAGCTACCCGGGAACTCCACCCGACATGGTCTCAACTTTTCCCTTTATATCCACACAACTCGCGTGGGCTGACGAGGGAGAAAATAATAATGAATATTTCAGAAGAGGATTTAATATAAGCTTTTCCGTTGCTGGTGAAAAAAATGGACACAAAATGTTTACAACGTTTCGACTTATCTTCGTCTTCAGGTGAAAAGTTAGGTTGAGAATAAAAGGTAACTAGAAAAGCAGCTCTAAAATATGAATTCAAAGACCTCAAATTATTTCACGTCTTAATACTCTCTTTAAATAAAGAAGTGCCAATCGTATAGATTTAGATGTATGAACGAATCCAATCCTCACACTCCTCATCGTCTGTAGACTAAGATAAATTCAACCCTGGGAACCTAATGAACATTTTTACTTTTTACTAGAAATAAAAAGACTAATTCTAATTTCTTATGAATTCACTATTTACTATTATAAAGGCTTCTTCGATAACGTACTCTTAAGAATAATTTCAATCATAACGCGCTGGAATGCTCATAAAAGAAGAATTACTGTTGTTTACACCCGTGTGAAAAAAATTTCAAACGTGTACAACAACCAAGAAGAAATATCCTCAGTGCACACTGAGAGAAAGCTTGAGCAAGGCTGCATATCAATTATTTGTTCTCTTGCCCAACAATACACAGAAACAATCGACAATTTCAGCCTATTACGAATTCTTGGAATGAACTTAATGTAACAATTTTTAACCAAAGTTTGTCTCTAAATAAAAGACACCATAAAAATTGTAAGCACGATGTTATGATATTACACAGTGTAGAATTTATAATTCCTATTTAATATTCAAGCAACTTCCCTCAAAGTGGTAATACAAATGCATACTATATGTAGTAATTCAATCATGAAGAAGGTTACTGCATGAAAGTTTCATCAACTTTCTTTGTTTCATAAGTGAAGCGTTAGAAGAAATCGTTTGAAAGGTGCGGCGGAATTCATGGAAACAAAAGTAGCCTACCCATTGACGTCGGTTGAAGCAAAACTACAAGACAATAAGTGAAACGAATAGAATATTATGTAAAGCCTCTTTCATAGCATGAGTAACTTTTTTTTAGCTTTTTCTTTCAACTACTGAGGATATTCGTGAAGGATAAAATAACACCGTTAAACAATAGGCCTAAATGCAAAAACAGTGAAGTACCGAAATAGTAGGAAAGGAAGCCGCTTTATATATCATAAATATGCGATCCAATCGGAATCGAATCTGGATAAATTTGATAAAAAGTACTTTCAAAATTGGCTTAAATGCTTCAATAAATCACTGAGATACTAAATGAAAGAATTAATTTACGATTGAATGAACAGTGGATGAATACAAGAATGAATGAAGGAATGAGTGAAGAATGGATAAATGAATAACTCACTGAGTGAATGAATGAAGATAGGTGTGAGTAAATAGGGTTACCGTGAGAAGAAATTCTATAGGAGGACATGGAATCTAAAATAAGACGACACTGCTGAAAAAAGGAGGACTTTTTAAAATTGGTATGAACAAAATTAAAGATAAAAACAATGGCTCACCTTAGTCAGTTTTCTCACTAGTTGCTGGATCAGTATTGCATCTGTACCCTACTTATCGGTGGAGCCCACTTTGTGCACAACAGCCTGAAGAGACAAACTTATTTCTTGTAACAAATAACTATGGAACTGTTCACAGGACATGTCCTTGAAATTATATTTCATCGTGATACCTCTGACTGTCTTCATTAGCATGCGATTTCGTTCTTTTGTCCATTGAGCAGATATTAAGGAAAATACTCTTTCAACACTTCCATTGTGACTTGGGATAAATAAATAGAACTGACATATTTTTAAGAGTTCTGAGAAAGTTTCAGTGCTCGAAGAACTATTGGAATTGAAGAATTTGTACCATTGTTGATCTAAACTTAAATCTTTGTCCAAATTAACTTGATTGGCATATCTTTGTACATTGGAGAATAAAACTGATAAAATAACTTAGAATCATGAATAGTGACATTTTTAGAGTGTAAGAATTCAATGCATTTCAATAAGTCATCATATTTTATGTTTTTTATGTGCTTCAGCTTCAACCATTGAAAGCAGTTAAATTCTTTCATAGGTTTTCACCATCTGTTCAGATATTCTATGCATAATATCGCACATTATTCAATATTCATATTAATTCTGGCTGAAATGCGAAATGCCGGACATTTTAAATTGTTTGTAAATGCCTCACTGAAAGAATAAAATGATTAAAAAAAAGACATGTCCTCCTTTTGCCGGACGGATGGTAACGCTGTGAGTGACTAAATTAAAAGTGGGTGAATGCATGAATAACTGAGTGAATAGAGTATGGATGAAGTAAATCTACTAAGTGACTGGGCGAAGAATGGGTGTATGAATATGTGAATGACTCACTGAGTGACTTAATCAAGAATGGATGAATGCATAAATGACTCACCGAGTATCAGAGTGAAGAGTGTATGATTGACTGCTGCAATGGCTCACTGAGTGAAGGGTGCATGAATGGCTATATAAATAGTAGGCATACACTGAGTAACGGAGTGAAAAGTATGAAGGATTATATGAATGGCTTATTGAGTAACTAAATGAAAACTGCATGAATGACTACATAAATGGTTCATTGAGTGTCTGAGTGAAAGTGAAGAATACCATGAATGACCGCATAAATCGCTTATTAAATAACTAAATGAAAATGTGGTGAATGACTACTACAGTGTGTCCGAAATGAAACCTACCGACAAAGAAATGAACATTTGCTAGAAAATGGAGACATTCAGCAACATGGTGGCGGCAACGTTTCACGTGTGTGGCTATGTTAATCGCCACAATTGCAGGATCTGGGGTTCTGAGAATCCTCGTGTTATTTTCGAACATGAACGTACCTCTCCAAAGTCAAATGTTTGGTGTGGACTAACCAGTTCAGAAGTGATCGGACCTTATTCTTCATAGAGAACACAGTGAATGGTGTGGTATATCTCGATATGCTTGAAAATTTTGCACTACCCCAGATTCCAGAGAGGTTCACCTTCCAGCGAGACGGAGCTCCTCATTATTGATGATCAGTCGTTGAAACTTTACACAATTATTTCCCGGGACGATGGATTGGTCGTGGTGGTCCTATTGCATGGCCTCCACGATCTCCTGATCTTACACTATTGAACTTTTTTCTTTGGGGATTCGTGAAAGACCGTGTCTACATCACCAGAGTGGATAACCTTCAAGTGTTACATCAAAGGATTATCTGTAAAATCTGTAACTCCGCAGATGTTACACAATGCCTGGAGAGAGATTGAATACATGTTAATGTGTGTCGTGCTACTAGAGGGGGACATGTTGAGATTTACTGATGGTGACATAAACTTGTTGAGTTGATTAATATTTTCCCCTAATTTGGTTTTGTGTCATAATTAAGGAATACATTATTTAGTATCTTTATCGGTAGGTGTCGTTTCGGACACGGTGCACATAAATGGCTCACTGAGTGCCTGAGCGAAGAGTGAAGAATGCATGAATGCCTACACAAATGGCTCATGAGTGTCTGAGTGAAGAGTGCAAAGTGCACGAATGACTTCATGAATGGCTCATTGAATAATTAAATAAAAATAGGCTCATGAGTGTCTAGGTGAAGAGTGCAAAGTGCACGAATGACTTCAGGATTGGATCATTGAGTAACTAAACGAAAATTGAGTGAATGACTATATGGCACACCGAGTGTCTGAGCAATGAATGAAAAATGCATGAATGACTGCATGAACGGTTCGTAAATATCAGTGAAGAGTGCAAAGTGCAAGAATGACTACATGAATGACTCATTGAGTAACAAAAGGAAACATAGTTGAAGTAGGCTTTGCCAACTTTCGTAAGTAAAAATTAGGGACACATTGTATACTGCCATTGTATTGCACTAATTATTTCAACCTTACAATTTACATATTCAACAGTAGTACATTTATAACAGTATATAAAATTACCTCATTTCATATGTAAAAAAAATATATAAACTTACCAAAATGACCATAAAACAAGTTGAAAAATAGTACAAGTTTGTGATAAAAGAAACGCTACTCGTTGGAAACTAGGAATCCATCATTTTGATGTAGTAAATAACCTAATATAAACTAACCTAACTTAATGTAACCAGAACTAACCCGAATTAAACTAATCTACCTAGACAAAAATCCAGCCACTCTTCTCGGAAAACACAGAAACGTTTACGTGATTTATCACCAGAGCTATCAGGTCTTATCCCACTTGAGGGGCTGCGGTATTTTACAAGTCTTTGTTGTTGTCCTCATTTATATCTATCGTAGAAATGGTCGTAGAAATTTTTCTTTTCTTTCTTTTCTCTTTCCATTTTTCCGCCGAAACCAATGAATGATGCATCAAGTGGAACAAAGTGGACATAATACTGAATAGCGCAAACTAAAATCAAAGTGCATAAGATGAGCTCAGAGGATAGATGATTCAGTAAGTACCCTATAGGCTGTGATCAAACCTGTCCTAACTTGTGTATTATGATCACTGCACCTGTCACTCTGTTGACACATCGAGAATTAAATTTCTGCCTTGAATATGCATAGGCCCACTTGAGTCATTTCTCCATTTTGTCACATATGCCTGTATGAGACTGTGCGATCCAGGCTAAATTCAACAATATGATAGGAACGAAAATCAGCTTTAAATGTCTACTATACCATGAAATCGGGACATTTTGATGCATGTGCAAATTATTTCGGGACGCGGGACGCAATGGTCGAAATCGGAACTCCCGGAAAATACGGACGGTTGGTAAGCCTAGATGAATGACTGCATGAATGGCTCAAGAAGGACTACATGAATGGCTCACTGAGTAATAAAACTGAACATGGATAAATGGCTGCAAGAATGGCTTATGAATAGACAGTGGATGCGGTATGACTTATCGTCGAATGTAGGTGCACATTTACTATATGTTACATTTTTTTTATTCATACCATTGGTTAAACAGATTTTAAACGTAAACAGACGACGTCAACATGCTACTGTATCTCCGTACAGTCAGAACGAAAAGAAAAATAACGTACTGTAGTACATACCTTGCAAGTTCAGTCCTCGTCATCATTGATGCAATTACCAGCGTTGCAGTAAACGACGATATATTCTCGTAAGTTGTCGAAGCTGAATCGTCTTCGCCTATCGCTTAAACAGTTTTTATATCGAGAGAATTTCTGAAGAGAACTCTAAAATGGGGATCACTCGATTTCTTTAGAGGAATATTTGCACTGAGCATCATGTTGCACGTGTCGTGTAGACCCGCACAACTAAATGATGATAATGATGATGATGATAATGATGATAATGGTTCCTCAGATTTCATTTCAACGCATTTCCTGTGCGATGTACTGTTGCAATGTTTCTCTATAGCCTGAGTTGTTCTGGTTTTTATTTCGATTTTAGATACAATACACACGATATTGTCTTCGTTAATACATAAAATGTCATTCTCATACTTCTTAATTGCATTTCGTATCTCTAACGAATTTAACGTTTTGACTTCGACATTATGAATGGATCAGCACTACACTATTCAACTCGTACTAAATACTTGAGCAGGATAACACAACTGCACACATTGCGTTGCAATGTGGACCGGGGTTCCTTCGTTATGTACGCTGCTGTACTCGCCAGGTACAAAAAAGACAAACGACGCGGCACGTGCCATATACTCCGATACGAAACAACTTCACTTTTCCGTAAGTCATCCCGCATACACTGTCTGCCTATGAAGTAACAAAATGAAGAATAGATGACTGACTGCATAAATGGCTCACTAAGTGTCAGAGTAATGAGTGCACAATGTAGGCCTATGACTAACTACATGAATGGCACACTGAATACTTAAAGAGTGCATAAATGGTTCACTGAGTACGTGAGTGAAAAGTGAAGAGTACATGAATAACCACATGAATGTTGCACTGAGTGACAGAATGAAAGGTGAATGAATGGCTCACTGAGTGACTGAATAATTGGATGAATGTGTGACTGCCTAGCAGGCTGAATGAGTGAGTGATTTATTGAGTGAATACATATATCATAAGCAATGACTGAGTGACGGAGTGAGTGAATGGGTGGATGACTGAGTGATTAAATGAAAGAATTTAACAATGAGTAAATGAATAGCTGGGCCTGGCCGGCTGACAGCTGACAGACTGGGTTAGGAAGTGGGTGACGCAACATACAGAAAGGAGTCAATGAACGAATCAATCAATATATTAAAGACATCTACAACAGAGCCAGCGGCAATTAAACTAAAAGGCCTAGTACCTCATTCAATAAAACGAATTAAGCCACTTGGAACAAAAACCTACAAACACTAAAACAAAATTTCATCATGAACGAAAATAAATCCCGGTAACCTAACCAACCCCATAGTCACAAAATGTGTCTCATATTAGAATGTGAAATGAAATACTGGAAGCCCGATACTCAAGAGGTCAAAGTGGAGACGAGGAAAAAGGGGAATGAAAGAGTTTTTATTCCATTCATACTTTTATCACCAATTTATCTCAAGAGTTGTAATCTTATATGTAAAGAAGCAAAATTTACAATATATATTATTTACAGTGCTGTGAAGGTAATTTTTCTCTTGGCCATACGCCCCACCCCTTGTTCTCTCCCTTGAAATATATTTACTCTCCTCTCTCTATCTCTCCGACTGTCATTTAATGCTTTTTTAATATTAAAGAAGAAGTAAAGTATTTTTTCGTTTTATATTTTAATTGTACAACAAGCTTGATTTAAAGAATACACCATGTAGCCCCACCATAGATGCACACTTGTCTCGATGAATCTTGGAGTATGTATTTGCAATACTTCTTGTTTTTCCAACCATTATTTTATATAACTCTGGATTCCAGTGCTGCAGAGGTGGACAATTTTTGTTTATGAACATCAAACAAAATACATTAGAAACAGCGAGAGATGATCTAAGATCTGTACAGATCTCCGCGTACAAAACTTACGCACCCATATGCCGTATGGCTCCGTACAGACCTTTCCCCATACAATTAATTTAAAAAGTTGTAGGTTCCCATACGATGTATGGTCCCGTATGGCCTCCGTGACAGCACTGGTTATTTAGCCTTCACGAACGCATCAACAACCTAGTTCCTGCAGTGCTTCCGGAAAAATGTCTGACATTTCTCGCCTACGATGAATTTTGAAATTCATTATCTCCTGCAGTCCATCCCTGTGGAATAACAGTTAGTATATCATTTCCTTTTAGTGGCCAACCCTCATGCACTGTATCACAGATGTGTGACAGTGGCACGATGTCCAACACACTAATGTGCAGAGGTGCACTCATTACGAGTGACTAAGTGGCCGGGATCCGACGGAATGAGCGCCGTCTTAAATCACTGAGTGATTATATACGCATATCATAAGCGATGTACCAAAGTACATATGATATTCCCATGCAGGAATTCTGCGTTATCATATGTACTTCGGTACATCGCTATAATCCAACAATAGTTTACATATTCAAACAATAAAAAAAATGAGAACGAGCAAAGTACCTTAAAAGTTATAGGGTCTACTGCAGGTATATGTAATTTACAAATTCAATTATAGCAGTGTTCAAAAACGTATTATTGTGAATGTATTTCTTCGAATTTAATTTGCTATATTTTTTTTCTTATAGCGATACTCGTTTATTAGGCCTATGGCACCTTTCCTTTAATCCCTTAGATGCCGCTATAATCAAGTTCAACTGCATTTGGTGAAATTAATCCAAAAATTCACTAATGTATTACCTAACGTTCTCTTTAAAGTTAGATAAAAATCAAAGAAAGAAAAAGTAGACTTATTGGGCTCAAGCAAGATTCGGACCCACGCAAAAGCACGAGTCGTACTCGTTACCCCTATATCGCACACCAGTGGACGTATTATGATTCGCGGAAATTGGTCGAATTCCAACAGAGGAAACGGGAGTACCCGACCGAACCCTATCTTACACACCGCCTTCGTCCACCTCAAATTCCACTTCATCGCTGGGATTTGAACCCGACCTTCGGAGTGGAAAGCCAACGCTCCAACTGTTTGGGTAACGGTGCACTAAGAGGAAGATGTTTAACATCAATCAATTTTAATTTTAATTGACTTCCTGCAACGGTTCTTGATAATAGGTTGTGTGTAACATATGCAGGCTTCTAGTCGAGAAGAAAAGAAAGTAAAAGACGCTGGGACTGATTAATCAGGAGGTCAATGGCAGCAATTGGATGTTTACAATGTGATTCCTCACGTCTCGGAAACGTACAATTATTAAATTACGGAGGCTTCGCTCTGCTGAATTAATGTTAATGGATTTGGCACTGCCTGATTCTATCGTGGCCATCACGAAGTTGTGTTCCGTATTGCATCATTAGGGGACAATGCGTCACCCAAAGCAAGGCTTTAATTCCGAATTCGGCCATTTTCATTAAACCATGCGATCTGATGGCCAGCGAATCTGATCTGGCTCTCTTGTGGCCGGTTTCTGGAATGTCAGATATCTATTCGATAGCACTATTTGTTCCATAAGTGTTTCTGAAACGTCGGATAGTAGTAATCGACTACATAAAAATATTCAATATGGCGATTTAACAGCTGATACCCGAGCCAGTAAATCTTGAGATTATACAAATTGAATGCAACTTGGGGAACTATAATTAATATATACTTTTGTTACGTGAAATTACATTTTTCGTATATATGTTGGACTGTGACAATAATTACATAATGTCAATTTATAATTTCGGTAGCATTGAAGAATAATGTCGGAAAACATTAAATTATTATACTCTACTATGATATTGTAAGGAAGTATTTTAAAATAAGCTATATTTTACTTTTAGACACACAGCAAAATCAATATTCATCCGAAAACCTTGTTGAATTGTCGTCAATTTTCAAGATTTTAACTTTTGAATTATATTCCCAACCTTATAATAGTATAAGAAGCTATGTAACGGACTGTAACTCTGAACAGTTCCGTAGCCTATTGGATAATGTGTCCGACACGTAAGTGAGACGTTATACTTTATTTAATTTATTTAACTAACTAGCTAGTGAGTACAAATTAAAATTATAAAACAAAAATGTTTCTAGTCACTACCGTAAGAGCCAGGCTCGTGTACGGTGTGGTCTTAGCCAATAATATAACATAAAATTTACGAGAACAGTTTACTGAATACAGTAAGTAACTTAATTCAAACCAGTAAATAATACACAAGAGGAAAAAAAAAGAAAGGGAACGAGAGAAAAAACATTTAATATAAATTGACAATCAGACAGAAACCAGTGATATTCTATAAAACATGAATATAGTCGATAGAAATAAAAGGTAAAAAATACGCACATTTGTTAATATTATATATCATGAATAATTTTATCAATTCCTTTTTAAAAGCTTCAATTTTAAAATATTTTAAATTTGGGAAATGGTTTGTGGGCCGAAACTAGCACCATGTTTAAGAGCTGGATCGTGTACACTTCTTACTTTTTTTTTTCTTTCTAGTACTTTTCTTTCACGGTATCACTGCATTCTTTTATAGTTCATATATTTTTGTTAGCTCTCTTTGTTCCTATATTTATTTTATTATCATCAAATCTGATGAAATATTGCAAGTACATACAAACTTAACGACAACATTCTCCTAATAAGAATTCTTGAAATATAACAGAAAAGTGCAAATTGTCCAAAATATTTCCATACATAAATTATTTAAAAAATCGTAAAATTTCTTCCATACAGTTAATGAACAGGTAGCTATGGAAAAGGTATGCAAGGTATCGATTTTTATGCAACCGGGCCTTTTAAAAACTGTACGTTAAAACAGCAGGAAGGGGATAGAAACTAGTCAACCTACTCCGTTATCATCTGGCTTTCAAGCAAACATTCTCATGGGGACAGATAAAAAGTTATTTTTTTTCCACCATGTTAACAATGTCAAAACACGTGTTTATATAAATTGTGACCACTCGAACGCAAAAATAAGTTTCTCTGGGCCGTTTACAGAAAGAAAACAAAATTTCATGGAAATATTTATTGAAACAGATACTGCAATTGTTGAGATATTTTTCAACATATTTCCCACTGGAATTGAGACATTTGTCATACCGTGGGATCAACTTTCGTAGAAGTCTGCCGCCTGGGTTCAGAACCAATGAGTGACAGTCATCTGCACCTCTCTGCCGATGTCACGGTATGACAAATTTCTCAATTTCAGAAGGGAATATGTTGAAAAATAGCTCAACGCTTGTTCTATCTGTTCCAGTAACTTTTTTTCAATATTATCTGTGTTTTCTTTCTTTCAGGGAAACTCGTTTTTACGGCCTCCTAATTGCGTTCGAGTGGCCGAAATTTGTACAAACAATTGTTTTGATATTATTAACATGGTGGAAGAAAAAATAACTTTTTATCTGTCCCCAACAGAATGTTTGCTTGTTAGTTGTCTCATGCTTCTTCTTCTTTTGTTTAAGCTTTCGCTTGTTTGTCTTCACTCTTGATCTGACGGAGATGAAAGACATCCTTCTTTCCATTTCTTCTTTGGGCGACCTCTTGTCCTCCTCCCGCATGGTATAAAGTCTCTGGCTCCTCTGATCTCTATTCTTCCTCCTCTATTTCCTCCTCTATTTCTTTCTGCTCGTTCTACATGGAAATTCCAATCTTGTCTTCTTGCTTTTGTGAATTTAATCACATCCATTATATCACATTCTTGTCGGACAGTTTCATTTTTTACTTTATCTAATCTTGTTTTTCCTAGTATTGTTCTTAGAGTGTTCATTTCTGTTTTCCTCATAAGTTGTTTGGTTTTGCTAGTTTCTGCTCTAGTTTCTGTACCATTTGTTAGAATTGGTCTAAATGCTATTTTATATATTTTTATTTTACTTTCTGTATTAAGGTATTTATATTTCCAGACCACGTCACGTAGACATCCTGAGATTCTAGCTGTTTTTTGTGTTTGATGTCTTACCTCATTTATTATATAGCGATCACTCGTTATATCCACTCCGAGATATCTAAAACTCATCACCTGTTCGATCATTTTTTTTTTCTATTTCCAGTTTACATCTTATTGGTTCTTCTGAGACACACATACCTTTACTTTTTTCTGTAGATACCTTCATATTATATTTCTCTGCATTCTTTAAAAAATGATATAGCAATCGTTGTAAATCATCTTCAGCACTATCCATCAGTACTACGTCATCAGCATAAGCTATTATATCAAAATTTTTATTTCCCATCAAATAACCTCGTAAATCTCTCACACTCTATATAATTTTGTCCATTATTAAATTAAATAATAAGGGACTGAGGAAATCGCCTTGTTTTATTCCTTTTTTACATTTTATCTCATCTGTCATTTGTTCTTCTATACAAATTTTTGTTATGTCTCATGCGTGATGCTTTATTCGTGTCACGAGGTTCAAACATGTCTTCGGACAGTTGGCTAAACATCAACAGCAGCAGCAGCAGCAGCAGCACAAGCAGAAATGAAAGGTCAAAACTGGAGATTTTTAGAATGTATTAAATGACTCTCTTGAAAACCTTGACACTGTATTCAATAAAATGACTGAAGATAACTCAGTATGTCGTATCTGCAGGCACTGACATTATTAAATGTTCATCCATACGAAAATAAACCGCTATACAAACTAAAACAGAAATATTGATGATCTTAAAATTCAAGTCCATAACTCATAATCCCAATGTTAAAGAATAAAGCAATCTAAAAACAGACACGAAAGGCTTTCATAAAAACAAACCCTGAATTTCTCAACGTGCTTCAAAGTGAATTCCTTTTTCATTTTGCTACCCTGTCAGCCGTCATACATTTCTCAGCACGAACCAACTGTCTCAAAATATGATTGTTTAGCTTCTCGTAAGCCTATGTAAGCCTATTCATTGTCTGACATACATTTCAACAACTTTGTCAAAGAGAAGAAGGCAGGAACAACTGCGTTCAGACTTATAAAAGGAGAACTGTCAGCAGAATTAAAATCCTGAATCGCCTTCTCTCTCATCTTCTGTCACGTACACACACACACACGTGCATACATGCGCACACATGGTCGAAATAGTGACAGTAGATTAAATTTTCTATCAAATATCGCAATCTATTGATGGTATAAGCGCAATCTCGCTAAATGGTCGACATCAAACGAGTACAAAAACTGGATCCCATGTCCAGAGCCAAATTAAATTTAAAATTTCTTTTCTTTTTCATTCCTTTTCTGAGTCCTCTTCTTTAGCTCAATTCTTATACATTTCCCCCTTCCTTCTCATTATCCCCGTTTCGCCTTCTTTTTGCTTTTTTCTGTTCTTTTTATTATTCAAGTATAGTAACTGTAACAAATCTGAAAAAAAAAAAAAAAAAAAAAAAAAAAAACCAGAGCTTCTGAAAGTTTTCTAGTACACCTGTGTTATATTACTCATACTTATCAGTTATGAATGTGTTTGGATTTTTCTGTTCTTCAGAAACTTTTGAATTGAAACTACGTAATAACTACATTGCGGAAATTCATGAAAAAACATACTGTGTAGATCTTGTTGAGTGGAAGTCAAGGCCTTAACTCTGCAACGTAAAAGTTTATTATTATTATTATTATTATTATTATTATTATTATTATTATTATTATTATCATCATCATCATCATCATCCTCTGATTGAGGTTCTGGCTGATATGTACAGCTATTATCAGGCAATACAGTAGTGGCAAAAAAAAAAAACCGGACCGACCGACCCTTGTAGCTGATTTCAGAGTCACAGATTCAAATTTTGCTAGTCATAAAACACATGACTGCCTCCGTGGTCTGGCTTCCAGAGCGGGAGGTCCCGGGTTCGATTCCCGGGCTCCGCTCTCGGTGAATTTTTCTTGAAGGAGAAGAATTCCCTGGGTGTCTAGAGTCTGGAAATTTGTATGAATGTGAATGTGCCGGGTTAATATTAATTAACCAATCATCACAAATATAAAAATACATCAGGACTGTCGCTGGGCAGTAACCTGAACACACGTTTCAGCGTCACATTGTTGACAAGTAACTCCATCTGTTAGCATAACCATAAAGCATCTAATAGATGCTATAGATTTACCAACAACGAAAAAAAAAAAAAAAACACACATCCATCTTGTATAATTAAATGTAACACTGAAATTTATTGCATTTGTTCGATTCTTACCGTTTTTTGTTTCCATCAGTGCCTCAAACTTACAGACGAAAAAACTTTGAGAGTTCTATTTTCATCTGGCATCAGTATTACATTTCTACCTCTATTCGGCAAAGACAACTGCGTATTTTTACATTAAATAGCAGTACATACCTCTGGCTTCACTATCCATATTGAAATTACCACAGTTTGACACAATACACAGCACAGGATTCTTTTGTATCAGCTACAAGGGTCGGTCCGGTTTTTTTGCCACTACTGTACATCTCACTTGACGATATGTGTCAGAGGAAGAACGATTGTTTGTATGCATCTGAAATCTGATTAGTGTAATATCTAGCTAATCAGCGATGTATGGAATGGAGGAGGAAAGGAACTGGCCAACCTACCCCGTTATATCCTAGACTAGTTGCCTCATAATTGGTGCCTTGTTGGTATCACTTGTGAGGTTCAGACCTGTCAATTACTGATTAAGTAATATATTAAAATCAGTAATTAAAAACTATAACTTAATAATAACTCAACTTCTTGATAGTAGAGCACTCAGTGAAACTACAGGCACGCAGCACTCGCCATACAAGTAACAAGACTGGTGTACTACGGCAGGCGTCTCAAGGCCAACGCATGAAAATTGTTACAGAGAGCAAATGTAGATAGTGTAGTCAGCAGAAGAGATAAGCGCAATACCCGAAGATAGCCGATCGTTGATTTACGTTACAAGCATAAGCGAGCTAAGTTGTAACTGTCGTTGGAGAAATGCTACAAAGCTGCACTTTTGAGTTGTACTGTGACAATAGACAGTTATTTTCGGAAAGAATAAAATTTCTTAAGTAGTTTGCAATAATAATAATAATAATAATAATAATAATAATAATAATAATAATAAATTTATTTTCTAATGATATATCAATGAGTAAAAATAAGACATCTGAAGCATGGAGAACCATACATGTTACGTAATTATTTAGGCACAAGGAACTGGCCACCTTACCCCATTATCTCCTGGCCTAGTTGTCTTTAAGTGGTGCTTTGTTGGTATCACTTGTGAAGTTCAGACCTGTCTTCGGACAGTTGACTAAACAATAACAATACTTCATTTCTAGTAAATGGTTTTTGGTATCTCTCTTTCTTTTAAGTTTATACTATATTTAATTAAATAAAATTCAATTAAATAATAATAAAATAAAAATTAAACTTGTTGGTTGTTAAAGTACGTATTTTTATGATACGTTAATATTAATATATTAATTACAATAATAGTTAAATAATATAGTTCATGACGTTTTCAATAATTAAAAATACCCAAAACATCTTAGAATTTCACAAACAATCTTAAATCTGGTCTCAAATTCTTTTCTCAAGTCCTTCAGTACGTCATTATATTTGTTACACTGGTCTTGATTCAAATTAGGTAACAATTTTAGATAAATTGTGTGGTAAAAGTTACCCACCGAACCTTGCGACTCCAACAATTTCATTTTCCCTATGAAAGCTTTTATTTCTTCAGACATTTGGGGTAATAAGGATATTCGCCTTCCTCGGAGGTGGACACAACATCGTAGCGGTTGCAGATATTTATTGAAACGTCGCGGTCAATGACGTCATCCGGAGATACACGAACTGCTCCCGCATCTTGTTCCACTTTTACACGAAAAAATAGAGAGAGGAGGAAGTGCTCCGAGGAGGCCCTATTGAGACGTCTGTCCTAGGGTATTTCCTGCACTTTTCAACACACGGCTTTAAAAATAAGTTCTTTTCTTAGGATTTTCACCTTTCACCTCCATACTGCTGACCTCAAACAAATGACAAGGAATGCAGGGATAGGTAAGGAGTGGGTAAAGTGAGATTCCGTAATAATATTTTCCACTATACGTAAATAAATAAATTTGGATGGGGTCATGAATTCCCCCCGCGCCACCACTCTAGGGAACTCTATAATTCTAGGAAAATTTAGTTTATACTTAGTCTATTAGTGAAGTAAAAGTCTAGCATTGTTGTCTGCAGCTAACCACTTAGTACGCCGTCGTGTGCAGCACTGAAACGAATTTGCTATGCATTGCTTTCGCCGAGTGTTAATAGCGCGTAATTGCCTTAAGCTCATTATCATGCATTATACATTCAAGCGCCGTGCATGTAACGACATCGTTCATCGTCCCTCCCCTCCGATCAGAGAACAATTACACGAAGGACTGAAGTTGTAATCAGTAATTACGACTTAGCCTTACTGTTAGCTCAGACATGGATGATAATTATAATTTTTCTTCATTGAATTGCTTAAAAATGTACTAAAAACGAAAAATGAATCATGCGCACTAAAATTTACAACATTTTATTGGTGGGGTCAAAAATGACCCCACGCCACAGCTAATGTAAGTCATATAAGCGCCACCAGTCTAGGGTTAACAAAATTTAAATGAAATAACAAGTTAACGAAGTATAGTCTAACATAAACATAACGTGAGGAACTAATTTTCAAAACGTCTCTTGTCCATCTGATAACGAAAATGAGCTTATAGTGTCCACGCATTCTTCAAATATAACACTACGTAAAACCATCATGATTTGGATTCATTTGATTCTAAATGCACCCATAATGTCTCTTGCCTACCTTGTAAAAAATTTTAGACCTAAATACGTTTTTCGTGATTTCCCACAAAATTATGGAAATGGACAAGATTCGTTTTGAAAATAAGCTCCTAAAGTGTAACAAACGTGAGTTTATTAAAGTATTTTAACGAGATGATTGATTGATCTCTCAAGATTTATTATTACTTTTTATTATTATTATTATTATTATTATTATTATTATTATTATTATTATTTTTATTATTATTATTAATAGTATTATGAGAGAATCTTGAGATGTTGTGACATTGTCAGCCACACTTGGAGGATCCCTTTTGCGACCGAACAAATATTGTATAATCAATATTAGATTTTTATATACCCTTCACAGAAACTATTATAAATGAAGAGTCCACTGCAAGAATGATGGATGTCATTTGGAATACATTTTGCAGGAGAAGCAATTGAAAGTTTGAAATGCTTAGCGCTCAAAGCTTAACTGTGATTTTACAATCATTACTGGACAATGACTATCAGTGTTAATGCCATATAACTCTGTATGTACATTCTACACGTATATGTCTTGAGCTATGCATTGACAGTCTTGTCCACACCTGTGGAGTAACGGTCAGCGCGTCTGGCTGCGAAACCAGGTGGCGCGGGTTCGAATCCCGGTCGGGACAAGTTACCTGGTTGAGGTTTTTTCCGGGGTTTTCCCTCAACCCAATACGAGCAAATGCTGGGTAACTTTCGGTGCTGGACCCCGGACTCATTTCACCGGCATTATCACCTTCATATCATTCAGACGCTAAATAACCTAGATGTTGATACAGCGTCGTAAAGTAACCCAATAAAAATTGACATTCTTGGTTCATTTTCGACAAGAAAGTGGCATCCATCATTCTTGCAGTGGACTCTTCAAATGTGTTTTATATTAACTTCAGAAACATTAAGAAGAAAACTGTATGTTACTTGGTGTGAAATAAATCTAGTATTTTTAAATAGTTTACTTTACGCCGTCTTACAGCATAAAGTGCGATAGTTATAGCCGTCTCTATTCTTTATATTTATGATATTCATGTAAATCAGGAATGTCAAAACCCTGCACATTGTGCAGTGGTCTGCGTGCAACGTGCAGTTCCTATTCCCCTACCTGGAGGGAGTGAATCGGCTTGGAGGGGAACGCGACAGGGCTGTACAGTACCTATAGTAGCAGGTCAGCTTTTGTTTCAGCAACACAGATCAGTACGGGTGCTCATTGAGCTGTGATTGTGAATGCGTTATGGAAAATAAAGTGAGGAGTCCACAGATATAACGAAGAAGAGAAATCACGAATCATATAACATAACTGTTATGATGTTTTCCTCAGCCAATAGTAATTATTTTAAAATGAAAGGCTTTCATCATATCATGTGGATCTACTGTAATAGTGATATGGGAATTTAAATCATATTAGTAAAGTTCTCAAAATATATTCACCTGCTCTTATTTCTTAATTAGTACTCTCACGGCAAGACAAACATGAAAATGATGTTGTTTTGGAGTCTGTACTAACACAGCCATCAATGATTAGACGACTTACAACTTTTGATAAGCTGATAAGTGATGAGAAAACAGTGAGTAATACATGTGAGGCTCTTGAGGTTGTAAGTGAAGGAAGAAAGCAACTATTTGTAAGGCGAAAAAATTTTCTGGAAAAATAATACATAATGGCGAATTTTCCACCTCACGTTACTATATTATCTAATATACTTACGTTAAAAAATCTTTAAACCTTACATAAAGAAAATGTCCTCGCTTCACAGTTTGTGAAGTACTCTTTTAACTCAATTCAGTAACGCTCCCAACTTGCTAATACTTGCTCTCAACGTTTTCCAAATAAACTATATATAAATTTAAATTCAAGCTTAATTTATCCAATTTATTAATAATAATGCGAATTTATATTAATATACAGCAAGGAAATGATTCCAGTGTAAAAGCCTCACAATGTCCTATTGCATGTAATCCGGAGTAAAATATTTTCTTTCTTAGCATTTGTGCACCAATGGTCCCAATAATGCTTGAGGAACAATGAAAGAGTATTACTTTTAAATAATCAGTACCTACTACGTAAAATGAAATATTGTGTTCGTTTTTTGTTGTTTCGAAATTATTGCAATATTTATATTTTCTTCAAATACTGTATACAAATCATGTAAATAAATGATTCTTTACAAACGACTGCATTGTGAATTGTAACTGAGTAAGTCTATTGTTTCTTGTGTTACAATTATTGTCAAATATAGACACTGACAATAATTGTGTTTTTTCCTTCTGCTAAGTATGTTTATAATGCCCAAATCTCAATTTAATTGAACGCTAGAAGCGCAGAATAGATTCTTGTACATCCCTCCCGCTAAGAACTGGTAAGAGCAACACGTGAATGACGCAGTCTGCACAGACCGGCGTTCCGCGCATATACACTGCACTTTCAGTGTCTGATTTCTGACATGCCTGATGTAAATTATGAATAACAATGGGGATAGTCCACATCCTTGCTGGACTCCTCGGTTAATAGGTTTCCAGACTGAAGGATTTTCGCTTACTTAACAGATATTAAGTTGTTTCTGTATAAGTTAGATACGATGTTCATCATTTGTTTCGGCACTTTATCAATATGTAGAATTGTACGTAATTTTTCTCTGTTAACTGTATCAATTGTCTTAATGTATGCTTGGAATGTAAATAAATGAATCGTGACGTCACTAGTAACTATTAACAAATGCGAAATGATGTCTTATTAATATATTTTGTGAAACAAAAACCACAACTCGATGTTCACAATCTAAGTTTCAAAGGTTAGCTACTCCATACCTTTTTGGGATAGGCCCCTGAAGTGTGATGAAGATCATTTCCCCTCCTCTTTGTTTACATGGGGACAGTATCCAGCTAGATAACTTCAGTAGTTGTAAGACGCGAGAGGAACGTGTGGCGGACGCTTTCTGGAACATCGGGCGGGCGTGTGAAGAAGTCCTGTGACTGGTGGCATAAATCAAGTGGAGACGTTCCAACAGTGAAGGACCCCGCGGGGATAAACCGGATCTCCGTGTTTTTGTTTTAATTAAATTCCCGAATCTCCATAACGTTATCAGTGATCGGATCACTCCTAGAAGGCAAGCACATCAGGGAGGAGGGGGAAGCAGTCTTGGTCGTCTGCCTCGGGGAGACCTCCGTGATGTGTTAACATTCAGGAAGAATCCAGCTCCGTGTGGAATGTTTCTCAACGATTCTTCCACCCGTCTCACTTGTCAAACGACATGGGCGATGCTACAGGTGCTTCTGTTCATCCTGAAATTGTGACGGACGTCAAAATTTAAATACAAACATTGTTCATGAAGCTTTACTTCTTCTTCAAGCTGTGGATTCCAGTCCATTGCGGGTCCAATTTCTCAACTCATCTCCTTTTCGGTTTCTTCATATTAATCATCATTAGCACAATAATAATAATAATAATAATAATAATAATAATAATAATAATAATAATAATAATAATAATAATAATAATAATAACAATAATAATAACAATAATAAACAGAAAGTACTAGGCTTTTCAGCCTGTTACGGCGAAATCAAAGTAGGAGCCCATCTCTTCCGGTGTCATCTAACCTCTGATTTGCCTTTGGGTTATACAGAGTGTCTTAGAAGAAATGTAAATTACTTCAGGTTAATGTATATTGGGTTAACTTACGTATGGATTTTGTGATGACAATGCGTTGGCTGCTTTTGAGGAATATAGACGACGTTTTCTCAACCGAAGTAGGCTATTCCATCTAGGCTGTGTGTTTTCCCGTGTTTACAGAATGTTATCTGAAACTGGGTAAGTTATTAAGTGTTTCATTGAGATCGAAAAGAGAAGCGGTACCGGTATTTGATATGAATTTACCATTCATGGAATTCATAAGATGGGCAACCTTAGTAATTTGTCTTGTGTCATTATTTTATTTTCTTACCGAGTTTCTATTTAATTATGAAACAAACTTATTTAAACATCACAAGATACAGAATTTTCAATAAGGTATCATGTCACAATGTTCTAAGACGTAGAAATACGTCTGTAATGCCTCTCTCCATTTAAAAGTTTACCCATCAATAACTTCCGAACCGTTACATTTCGGACATAGTTATATGAGGTTAAATCGATGTAGATTAATCCAAACTACATTATCGTGAAGTATTTTACAATCCTCTTGACACATTCTGTATAAATAGGCTTGCTTGGGTAATCTTTCATTTTCCAATCTCAATATTTGTTTATACCAGTTACCTTGGTATCTAGTTATATACCGACGGTGTTCAGATAGAAGGGATTATCCTACAAAAAAATATTTCGGAAAGAGCTATAATTAAATTTTAACACATTATTATTAGTTACTTTATATGAAGGAATGTAAACATATTTGTAAAAAAACATATCTTCACGGTTTGTAATTAAATTTTAATTACACTGATTACAGGAAAAAAGTAACTTTTAAAAAATGAGGATTAAGCCCTTTTACCTACACACCATTAATATGATATGTCTTCGACTTCCAATTCTTCTCTAATATCATCGCTTCATATATGGTCCATTCGTGTGCAATCTTTTCACAAGAATTTGATTTCAGACGTTTCCAATCTGTTCTTATCTTTTGATTTAATGACTCAAGGTTTGCTAACATATATACAAGTAGGCAAAGTAAGTTGTTTACTCAATTTTAGTTGTGTTTCCCTTCTTGTCGTTTTTCTAAGGGTTCATGGTATGATTCCACACATTGCTTGTAATTTTGCCTTTTTTTATGTTTTCTAGGTAGGTGACATCACATCCCAAATATTGAAAGTGAGTTACCTCCTATCTACCCCTGAAAGTTATTACTTTAATAATAATAATAATAATAATAATAATAATAATAATAATTATTATTATTATTATTATTATTATTATTATTATTATTATTATTATTATTATTAAACTGAAGTTTTGGGAGTCTTCGGTGCCCTTTCCTTTAGTTGTGAGTTTTGAAATTCGACATGCTGAAAATGAAAAAAGAATGCCTGAAGAAGTTAATAGCAGAACACCTAAATTCGTTACAAACTTCAGTAACAAAGTACTTCCCTAGCTTGTTCGTTTTCGAGTTAGAATAGGTAATTTCTCCTTTTGATACTCCTGGTGACATCAACATTCAAAATGCTATCAATCTGTCAACGAGAAAAATGAGTTGCTAGATTTGTCTTGCGATTCTACTAAGGAAACAAAATTTCTAGACAATTCAGTGCAGTCTCTTCTGGATTTATGCGCGATGTCAATATCCCACAATTCAAAGAGGGCCATACACATTTTGCTCCTGTTTTCAACAACGTCATATTAGTGTCAATCAGCATTTTCTATCATGAAAATAGTGACATCTAAACAAAGGAACAGGCTGCTGCATCTTGAAGATTATTTACATGCTGGCCTCTCAACTATAAGACCACATATAGAGAAACTCTATGCAACTCATCAAGCGCAGACTTCGCATTAATTTAAGTAGGTGAGTGTTCTAAAACGATAATACAAATCTTTTATCGGCCATTCAGCCTAGATAGGTTGGGGTTTTTTATACATAACTTGTTTTCCTAATATCACTCAAGTTGCTGTTTGTTTTTTGTTTTTTTAATTTTCGATTGTGTGTTAACATCGATCTATCTACTAACACTGGATGTCCAACACTACATAGAAGTTGCTATTAGTGCTTTTTTTCCGGCGGAGCGTCCTGGAACGGTGTTCCGACACCTTCTTGTTGCATTTTTCAACACGGAACCGAAATTTGTGCGAATAACTCTGTTTTTAATATAATATTGTTCTTTGAATTCCGCTTAGACTTTGAAAGTCTTAGTTGGACGAAAAGGAGGTTAAAAACGACAAAATTACCTTGCACTGAACAGTAATCATTTCCCCGTCTGCTATAAAATATTATACACAGAGTTCCACCACCTTTATCTCCAGAAGAAAAGTACTGGCTGTTACTATTATTATTATTATTATTATTATTATTATTATTATTATTATTATTATTATTAGGCTATTAATATTATTAATAAAAACAAATAAGTATGTCACGATATCGTGGGCGTTCAGTAAAGTGTGTCGTCAGTCAAAAAAGGTTGGGAACCACTGCAGTACAGAATGTAATTGACTTTAAAAAACTTTGTTATTGTTCAGTACTGTATGTACGTAGGTATTCACTATAGTAATTAAAAAAAAAGCGATCCGGATAACACGGAAGGACGTATAATCGGAACTTTACTGTATTATCATCATCATCATCATCATCATAATGATTATTATTATTATTATGATTATGATGATGATGATGATTATTATTATTATTATTATTATTATTATTATTATTATTATTATTATTATTATTATTATTATTATTATTATTATTATTATTGGAAATGCAGCTACACCATCTGAAACATATCGCGACTGTCATGAATGTGAAGAAAATTTGAGATAATAATTACAAAAACTCTATATTAAAAATTATATCCCAGGTACTTGAAGCATTCTCAATTCATGCAGTAACTCTTTGATGTATTGCAGGTGAACTAGTGCGCTTAAGTGAGTTGTATTATGTAAAACCCACGGAAAATCCTGTAGAATAAACGGCGACGTTTGTTTTAAGTTAATTGTCTATGCTCTGTATTCAGATCACTACCGTGGAGCAGCTACCAACGCCTTAAATCTGACACAAAAAGTGTGGGACGTTGAATTATAGACGCAATAAATGTATCAGATCAACAGTCAATTGTCTGTGGAGTGTACGTAATAAAGCCAAGAGCGGCCACTTTTAAACAGGCATTAAAGTGGCGTAAAATACTATGCAGTGCTTACTGGTCAGCAAGACAATGTATCAATATTTACAACATTCTTACTACTTCAAGAAATCAAGCTGGCATCTATGAGCCATTAAAGTAATAATATCTATTATGTACAAAAAAGAGCTCAATTAAATTTTAATCTCTTCATACTGCTTGGTGGCTAATCCACAGTCTTTTCGCAGGAGATATTTTGCTAGAAGTCTAGCAATTTCAAGAGGATATTGCTCTGAATAAAGGAATGTACTGGAGAAAACTCTTGTCGGAAAAATTTAATTTCCCACATTATCATTCAATTAATTATTCACAACTGATCGACATTGTCAGCCAAAGCTACTGTATAATAATACACCGTATCCCGTTTAGAGGGATCGAGATATAAGTGCTCACCATTTAAAATCATACGAAGTTATCGTTGTGATTTACATCTGACAAGATAGACAGCGTATTCCGAATCTCAGCGCTGAGCAATCTGATGGCATCACGGTGTTCCAAATTTCAACGATGACGTCACTGATTATCCACCGGTGTCGCACCGGTGCCATCAGCTTGCAGAGGTGGTGGCAGTCTCCATCAGCCGCCATCAGTGAATCTGATTGGTTCTTGTGTAGGGCGGGAATTAGCAGACGAATGACATCGTGCACTGTTGTATCATGGCGGTGTGTTCTGCTTTGGTTCTGCTGTATTGTTTATAATTAGCATAACGTAAAAAGAAATATGTTAATGGCTTATGAACGAACATGTCAACGGACCAGTTATTACTACTGGTTCAAGAAATAAATTGTTCATGCTCTCTTTTCTTTGAGCGAGATGACGGTATAGAAAATTCGCAAAATCTTGCTAGCGTAGCACAGAAACAACTTGTACAGCCGCCATGATAGCCATTGAACCTTCCAGCACTTTTGTTCCTATTCCGCTGCAGCGTGACGTCATTGATGTCCACCGGTCCGGTGAGATTCGGAATACGCTGAGAGAAACTGTCCAAGTTTATGCACCAATGGTTTAAAAACAGTTGCATGTTCATGCGCATGCGCACTAACGTTTAACGCGGAAAAAGCCTGGCGCCATTCAGTAGAACATTGTATCATTCTTCTTCATCGAGGCAACAGTCACAAGGAATGTGTACCTGGACATGTTGCAGAACTTTTGTTGTCGAACAACTCCTTCCAGAATCGGTTTTTCAGTAACATGGGACTCCACCCCATTACTATGGAGCAGTGCGTGGCTTCTTGAATGCAAACTTTCCCAATAGGTTGATCGGAAGAGGAGAACCCTTGCCTGGCCACCTAGGTCAACCGACCTGACGCCTATTGACCTTCCTCTGGGACTTTGTGTTGACAATTTGGAAAAACAGAGACAATGCATTATAAATGCACCTCGCTAATCACCCCACAAATGTTATGGAACACTTGGCAGAAAGTGGAGTACCTTTCAGACGTCTTCAGAGTAGCTCGAGGCGCACATATCGAGTTGCACTGACCATTCTCCGAAATTCGGAGAGTTTTTACATCAAGTTATACAAAAAGTTATGATATAAAACCATTATTTATACTTTAAATTAGAACTTATTTCTCGATTCCTCTGAGCGGGACACGGTGTATATACCAGTACTCGTACTGTATTCCAGCATATGTTAGAAACTATATCTGTTCAATATGTTAAGCTTAAATCATAAGAAGAAAAGTAAATATGATAATATGAAATAAAAGGACGTGTGAACGAGAAAAATCAGAAATAAAGAAGGAAAGAGAAAAACTATAAGAAATGAATAAGAAATCTTAGACCCAACCAGGAATTTTCCGAATAAGATTAAGAAGCAAAATTTCTTTATCAATGTTAATTCAGTATAAGGATGGTGTAATCTTCATACTATGTTTTTTTTTTTCTTTTCGTTAGAAGTCTCTAGATTTTATCCATTCCTTTATCTTTTTTTCTAAAAGTCACCTATTCTTCTATCTCTATTTTTCTCCCACTCTATCATTCGGTCACTTCTGCTCTCCTTGCCTTATAATTCGGGTCACTTTGATCTGAGGTATCTTCCGAAATAGTCTCTTCAAATCACAGTAGCCAAAAACAAGTAAATGGTTCTTTTACTGGTCTTATTTTAAAACTCTAAATTAATTTATGTTATTTCTGCACTTGCCTAGAGACACTCTACAGTATTTTTATACTGGACATTTAAATAATATAATAATAGGCCTATAATTGTCTCCGCAATTCAAATTTTGTCAAATTAATATAGTTTATTCCTGTTATCTTTCAGCAAACGTTCCCAAATCAGTACATTTCACTCAAGTGCATTAAGTTAACTTACTTTACTCCCATATTTTAACTTTATTACGTTTATTAAAATAGATTGTGTTAGGAACTGCATCTCTTATCACTAGAAGCTACAACCACTTAATTCATCGCATGCCTAGACATTATTTTTTACGATATACAAACGGTTAGTTGTATTGAATGTGCATATCGTCCACAACGACGCCGTAGTAAGGCAACACTGGAGGTGGACGTCATATAAATTATTATTATTATTATTATTATTATTATTATTATTATTATTATTATTATTATTATTATTATTATTATTAAAGATGAAAATGAAAGCGAAGATTTAAAAACGTTTAATGAACATGATATGATAATGGTGGTGATGTAGATAGAGGAAAGAAGGAAAGTTCATAAAGACTTTCCATAACGATAATGGTGACGATAAAGGCAAAGAAAAAGATGCCAAGTTTATTGTAATAATGGTGATTTATGAGAAGATTGCGATGGTAACGATGATGATGATGACGAAGCTTATGATGATGACTATGATGATGATCTAGGTGACAACTATTTACTTAATGATTTTGACTGACCTTAGCAATGGAAATAAAGAAGAAATTGTAAACATAAAAATAAATAAACTTAAGTAAAATTATGCTGAAGATAACTAGATGAAAATATTGTGATGATTAAAATAAAAAAGTATACATTATGATGATGATGGTGATGATGATGATGATGAATTGACATAATGGTAAGAACGAAGGTAGAAAACAAAGTACGGCAAAGATTATGATAGTACTGGGTAATGAAAATCATTGACAAAAACAGCTGACAAGTGACGATGACAATGACGATTATGTCGATACTGATAATTAGCCTACCGACGACTAATTATAGTGATTATGATTATGCCTTCCTGTAATGATGATGTGTAAGTGGAATATGATGATACGACAAAAATGGGATGATTATAATGAAAACTATGATGTGATGATGATGATGATGATGACAAAGACGATGTGATGATAACAGATGATGTGATGATTAGAAAGATTATCATTATGATAACGATTGCAAAGAGTATAATAATATGATGATGGTGATGACAAAGATCATTATGTAATGTAATGACGATGGTCATCATACAGAGGTGAGCCTGCCTGGAGAGAAATAAAAAATAGGTTGCAGCCACCAAATTACTCTTCAAGGAACGACCACTCATATAAATTGAGGGAAAGAAGACAGAGGACGGACACTGGAAAGTTTTCTTTTCTCAATCGTACTATCCGGGACTGGAATGCTTTACCTGCAGACTTACTAAAGGCTTTACCAATAACCAAAAATGTATTTAAAAATAGGCTTAAGGACTTTATTAATAGACGGTAATTATACACAGTATTTAAAGGGTGTAAATGATATTTTGTTATTGAAGAGTTGTATCAGTGAAGAATTATGTTGTGTCAGTGAAGTGTGTTGTGTAAGTGAAACGTCTTCCTGTCAGTGAAGCTTTATAGTTTATAGTGACAGTGCAAAGTATTTGAACAGTGAAATATTTTTGAAGTGTTAGTGAAATCAGGATAGGATCAGTGAAATGTGTCGTAGTTCCAGTGCAGTGAGTGAGTTGACAGCGAAATGAGTGTAGTGTTGAAAGGTACTCGTGCAGTTATGAACATATACTCGTGTGTTTTAGTTCGAACTTAAGTTTAAGATATAAATTAGATTTATTTTAAATGTTAATTTAAGTGATCGTGCTTCATTTAATTTATGATATTCCCTGTTGTTATTATTATTATTATTATTATTATTATTATTATAATAAATTTTTGTTAGTATTAATTATTAGTATTATTAATTCTATTTTTAATGAATAAGTTTATTATTGTCATTATTGAATGTAATTAGTTACCACTGCCACCGGGTATAGACCCATTGCAGTGTGAATAAATACATACATACATTATGATAATGACAAAGATAATGACAATGACAAATTGTAACAAAGATATGACAAGCAATAATGTGTAATGACGACTATGATAAAAATGATGTGATGACAAAGATAATGTGACGATGATGATGATGATGATGACCAAGATAATATGACAAAAATGGTACAGTGAAGATGAAGGCGATGAATCTTCGTACACCGTCAAATGTTACCTTGCGTTCCACAGACTGAAGTGCAATAAATTAAAAATAGAAAGGCGGTATCAAAAGGATTTAAATTCCAAGCTTGAAAAACACGTAATTAAGAGATGGAAGTTTTTCTCCCGTTTGGCATATAACCCGCATTTTTCTGCTGCCTTTGAACTGCTGCGAGTCCATGAATGGGGCGGGATCCAACAATTTTAAAACATTACCTTCAGACAGAACAACAGATTATCTCGGAGGAGAGGAAGTGGGGGCACGAAACCACAAGCGTGTCATCACGTACGAGGCTTTTAATATTTTGGGAACGTAATGTGTGCCAGTCTTGTCCTACAATGACCAAATTGTTAAGCCTCGCGAGACGCTAGACTCTTTTACTTTCCTCAGAAGCCGCTCCCCAGACTCCACGATGCTTCATTGCACACATAAATCTCGTGAGGAAGCAAAGAGTTCTGATGCAGAGATAAACTATCTCAACAAAAGCTGAATTAATGTTCACGATTACTTCACTGGTTCCTGGAAGTCAAGAGATCACTGCCCCTTCGCCATGCACTGGGAACTCCTCTTTACTTTTTGTTTTGCCATATCTAAATGGCGTGTAAATATTTTCCTTCGAAGCAACATAAATACAAAATTATTTACACAATAGCACAGACTAATGCTTGGACCTATGTTTCTCAAACTTTGACCAGTCGAGAAACATAAATTTCAGATGTTCTAGAAAACCATGTACCAAAATTAGTTTGTTTTCCTTATACACATTTATAATGCTAATTCGACCAGATAATATAAAAACTGGCAATCAGTTATTAGTAATAGCCGATGATTATGATGATTTGAGAAAATCAATAAGAAAATTGAATGAAGAGTATAATAATTGGGAACTAAAAATAAATATATAGCAAAATGGTAATTAAGAAAAAATGATTTAATGCTATAAGAAACTGCAGAATTGACTGAAGTATGTGAGGAATTTAAATATCTAAGAATAAAAATTAATAAGATGGTCGGCTTGAAACAGAAATTACAGATATTTATTTATTTATTTATTTATTTATTCTGGTGTAGTTAAGGCCATCAGGCCTTCTCTTCCACAACACCAGGATAGTATATAACGAAAGAAAGGTCACTGATGAGAAGGCTAAAGGAAACTTACTGTTGTTTTGAAACACAGACGTTAGGTCCTTTTTATAATGTCCACAATTGTAATGTCCATTTTATTATGTCCATTATATAAAAGTCCACTACACTATGTCCATAAATATATGTCCAATGAAGTATATGTACACTTTATTTTAGTCCGATTGCATAAATTTTATGTCCACATTTTTACGTCCATTACATGATAGTACAATACATTATGTCCATTTACAAATTTACTTGAATTCCCTACTCAATGTCTTGTGCCTGTTCATCTTCATACAAATTCAGATGATAACTAATAGCTTGTGTCTTCTTCGTTGTAGTGGTTGTAATTCCGAACAATCTCTTCTACTCCACTTAAATTTTGTAGATACAATCTTTTAGTAGGGTGGTGCACATTAAAATGCCCGCCAAGCAATTGGATTATTATAATTTCATTATTCCTTTGGTTTTTCTTGATAAATTCCATGAATTCCCAGACCAACGCGTGATGTGTGACGATGTGTTTCTGAAAGCTGTTGTGCCAACCCTCGACTACGTTAGTTGTTCGATGTTCTCCTGCCAGAACCTGATTATAAGTGTTCCATATTTCAGGTGCGAATCTAGGTGACATTGCTCTTCTTCTTCATCCTCCAGCAGGTGTTCCGCGGATGTAAGTTCTTTCCATGTACAATGCTAAATCCACTACGTCAGGCTCAATATTATCTATAAGGCTATCAAAAACAGCCTGAACATCTTCCAGTGGTACAAAAGGAAATGATATGAAAGTGGACTTAAATAAAAGTGGACATAAAAGTCAGGGACCCAAGAAAATGGACGCACATAAAATGTGAACATAAATGAAATTGGACAAAAATATTAAAGGACATAAGTCATATGGACATGGTTTCAATGGACTTAACGTCTTGGAAGCGTTGTTTTGTTATTTAGTGAGCTGTCCGAAGACAGGTTTGATCCTCATAAGTAATAAGGCATCACTCATGAGGCAACTAAGCCAGAAGACAATGGGAGGGTGGCCACTGACTCGTAACATATTACACTAATCAGACCCTTCGCTTAGCGTACGAATGCTCTACCGACTGAGCTACCCAGGAACTACCCCAAATTTTTACCTTTATATCCACACAACTCAAGTGGGCTGACAAGGCCCCGGAACAATTTTTCCCTTGAACCCGAGTATTACAACTGTTTGGCTTTTATTGTAGTTGTCCAGCAGCATTATCGGAATTCGAAGTCGTGCCTTCATGAGTTCGTCCAGTGCCCCTTCTCATCCTCATGACTATCTGTTTAAACGACGAATTATACAGAAAACAAAATAAACAAAGTCCAGAATTAAAATGGGTTATACATTACATTAGAACGGCAATTTTGGATAACCTCTGGCTCGATACAGCATAAAAACAAATGACGCCATTAGTTCGTTTTCGAGTTATGACAGACGAACAGTCTGGGATGACAGAAGGTTTCATTTGTCGAGATTCAAAGTGAACCACGTGGACTCGTGGAGGGACGACGTGTGACATTTAATAGAGCAGTTCAACTCTTAGCTGGAAATATTCCAATGCGAACTACATTTAAAGAAACGAACTGAAGTGGGTTTTATGTTCGTTTTATAACACGCTCGCTTCAATCCGTACAGAACAGATGGGAAATTGTTATGACGAGGAAACATCTCAGAGGTCAAGTTTTGATGAGCTGCCAACAGAGAAACTGGGATTATGACCGAATCTCGGGTTCAGTGGGTGATCGTAAACAGCTTACAATTCAAAACAAATCTTTTCCACTGAAACTGACAACTGAAGATGCACTAACGTCAAACAACAGTAATAATAATAATAATAATAATAATAATAATAATAATAATAATAATAATAATAATAATAACGGAAAATCATTAAACATATTGAAGTCAGCAGATACAAGTATTAACAAGTGTCTGTATCTATTAGCAAATAATTACGCCAATCTCAAGATAGTCTATGTCTACATTTAACGTCGTATCTGATCAGTTAATACGGTCAGGTAAAGCGGTACATAAAACCATTTCCATACTGACGCTTTCTGACTTTTTTGACCAACCACAATCAAACCATGGGTCAAGTATTACTCTTAACAATTAGCGTAATTCCGGGGGAGATAGCCATGCGGGTGAGACGACCAACCGCTCTTATTTTTATTCTAATCATGTT
The DNA here is from genome assembly GCF_040183065.1 of Periplaneta americana. Lineage (NCBI taxonomy): Eukaryota > Metazoa > Arthropoda > Insecta > Blattodea > Blattidae > Periplaneta > Periplaneta americana. Next base: position 58,245,341 of record NC_091127.1, on the reverse strand, counting down.
TCGAATGAAAATCGGTTTGCCGCCAGATGTTAAGTAAACGAAGTGATTGTTGCACCTGCGAAAACGTAAGGTTATTATTTCCGCGTTTTGTAGCCGTTCGTGAGTCTGTGAGCAAGCAATAATTTTTCACCTTCTGAAATAACAATAGAGAAATACTGCGTTTTGTGAGGAAATTTGCTGGAAACATTATTAAAGAGGTAAGGCATCTTTAAACATTCTATCGTAACTGTATTTCTTCTCTTCACTGTTGCCAGTTTTTATTACGCGGTATGGCCATCTCTCCCGTAAAAAAGGAGAGATGGCCAGCATTTTTCCGGGATAGATGGCCTACAATTGAGGATTATTATGTTAAAAGTATCGTTATTTCTAGATTCCGATAAAATGTAAAGCAAAGCCCGGCAGCAATCGCGTCTTTGGACTGAAGATGACTTACACTGTGCCTTTGAAGTCATTAAATATGGCACTTCTGTACGTCAAGCCTTCATTACATTTCATATTCCAAGAAAAGCCCTGGAAAGTAGAGTTAAAACAGACAATTCTACAAAGGGTGCAATGAGACCAAGTGACACATAGGCAATGACAATGGCTGTAGGTTTGTTCGCCATATTAAATATGCAAGAACATGGATTTTCCCTTACAGGGACCGATGTCTATAGTCTCGCTTAAATTTTTGCTGAAGAACTTGTCAATATTCTCTGACCGGCTGACAAGCAAGCATTCTGATGGGAGCAGATAAAAGAGTTATATTTTTTCACCATGTTAATAACGTCAAAAGAAGTGCTTATACAAATTTTGGCCACTTGACCGCAATTACGAGGGCCGTAAAAAAAGTTCGCCAGGGGTCGTTAACAGAAAGAAAACACAATTTAATTCAAAAAATTTATTGGAACAGACACAGCAATTGTTGAGCTATTTTTTTCAACACATTCCACACCGGAATGAGACATTTGTCATGTCATGGGATCGGTAGAGAGGTGCAGGCGGCTGTCCAACGCTGGTTTCGATCCTAGGAAGCTGACTTCTACGACACTCAATGGTACAAAAATTGATCCCATGGTATGAAAAATGTCTCAATTCCAGTGGGAGATACGTTGACAATTAGCGCAACAATTGTTGTATCTGTTTCAATAAATCTTTCCATGTAATTGTGCTCTTTTCTGTAAACGGCCCCAGGGAAAATCACCTTCTGAATGGCCTGGTAATTACGGTCGAGTGGCCAAAATTTGTATAAGCACTTCTTTTGACGTTATTAATATGGCGGAAGAAAAAAATAACTTTTTTATCTGTTTGCTTGTGAGACAACACTTCCTATCCCGGAAACCAACTGGAAAAGATACTGTTACTTTGACCTTTCAGGATTTTGTTTCATTAACATGTTCATAAGGTCCCGCGTCGTGGCCTAAGACATCCTGCCTAGGACTCGCGTTACGGAATTCGCGCTGGTTCGAGTCCTCATGGGGGAAGAAATTATCTCATGAAATTTGAGCCAGTGTATGGGACCAGTGCCCACCCAGCATCGTGATGCACTTGGGTAACTACGATAGATAGCGAAATCCGGTTAAGAAAGCCTGCTGTAACGGCTGGGGGGATCATCGGGCTAATCACACGATACCGCCATTTGGTTGGATGATCGTCCACCTCTGCTTCGACATGTGGACGTGAGGCCAGCAGCCGGCTGGTCGATCATGGTCCTTCATGGGCTGTCGTGCTTCGGATTATTATTATAATGTGTTCATAAGCGTTTCAATTTATTTCTGTGTTGCTTTAAGGAAAATTCACTAAAAGAGGGGGGAAAAAAAAACACAAAAAATAAAGTTGTTGAAAATTTTCAAACAATCATAATTATGCACTTAGACACTATATTTATGTGTCCAGTGCATAAAACCTCATTGTTTTACAAAAAATTGTTATGAATTTACTTAAAAATAATGGTGGCCATCTATCCCTATATCCTATGGCCATCTCTCCCATATATGTTGGGTGAGATGGCCAGTGGCCTATTATATTTCAAACGTATTTTTTTATTACATCAGTGAATTCTATGCGCCCTGAGGCACTGTAGTGGAGAAATATAACCTAGAAGGAACGTATTTGATTTGTTTCGTATTTCTTTACCAATCGGTTACCCTGTTCTAAGTGATTTAAAAAACTATGGCCATCTAACCCGGAAATTGTGTCTCGCGAAATTGAAAAGGAAAAAAATTCTCATCGTTCACGGTGATGTACATTGTAGAGGATGATTGCCGAAGATGACAGTTTTATTCCTGTCGAATAGCACCAAGGGAGCCGCCAGGCTTAACATCCCCATCCGACGGACGAAAATTTCTGTTAATTTACAGTACCATTCAGGAAACTTTCTCATTGAACACCTTTGGTATGTATGATCGATTGATCTCGATTTCACGAGGGCTAGATCAAGAATGGATTCTTGTACTTTGGACGGTTAGGGCCACTGTGCGTGCTATATAGATGATTTTTTAAATCCGACGATGGCCTGGATGGCATTCATGAATCCGACGGTGACAGGGGGGCCATTTCTTCATAGGTCCTGCAGGTAAGGTCCCATCAGCTACTGATGAGCAAGAGCCCGGACCCCTAAGCCTTTAGAACGCATATGAACATAGGAAACCCATACTACCTCTAGATGTTATCCCAGACTATTTTTACTATTGCAGATGATAGATGAAATGAGGAAGAACTGGAGAATGTTGGTGGAATTAAAGAGGAAAACGAAAGTACCCAGAGAACGTTCTCTACGTCCGTTTTGTCCATCCAGACCTGACGCTGGTAGGAAGGTCAGCGCGCTAGAACTGTAGCGACAGACGCGGCTTCTGGTATGTACTACAGACGGTTAAACTTGTCCATTTCATTATCTGTATATTTCTTGTAGCACAATTATTTCATAAATGTACTCAAAATGTTAATAAATACTTCCCATACCAACCAACAATCTGATTCTGAAGACTCCACATGGAATAGGTTACGGTTACGTCAACTCGGATGCCACGTTACTACACACACTGCCTACCCCAATCTACTGCCATCGCGTCTAACTTCTAATTTTAAGCCGCAGCCAAAGTTAGACAGGGCGTGAAATAGAAAAATGTTAACGCATTGTTCCCAAATCACGCTAATTTATAATGGCTCTAAATTTGGAATACTTTGGAATTATTTCAAATAGCAAACGGTCGTTTGCCTCGATAGATCGAGCGGTCTGGCGGGCCGACGTCCAGACAAGCAGCAGTCGAGATGAAGACAGATGGTGGGGCATGCGCTGGAGGTGGCGAAGCTATAAATCTGTCTTCTAATTCAACACGCTCCAATTAGAATTGTTAAACAGGACGTTGTATGTCACCGTCTATCAGACAAACAGAACGGGAACCCCAGTTACCGGTAAAACTGTCTTGAGAAAGGAAAATATTTGTTTCTCTTCTGTCTTACTCAAAGAGGAGTTGAAATCTTTCTTACGAAGGCAATGAATTCTTTTTTATTTTTTAGAGCAAACAAAAGCACGAAATGGAAAGGGTTCGGTGTTTAGATACTCCTAAAGATCTTCAAGAAGCAGAATTTACTGTTGTCAGTAGAACGAAAAACTCTGAACTGGAAGAGTCTCTGTTGAAGTCTAGGTGAAGGTGAGAATTTCACGCCCTTGAAAAAAAAATCCTGCAATGTAATGTACCGTTTGTTTTTTACTGTTATCTTCTCCATTAAATTATTCATAAATTAATTATTTAACTACTTAAGTAGTTAATCTGTTCATTTATTTTTAATTCATTGCAAAGTACATTCATTTACTTTTTATTTTACTTTCAAGAATGTAAAGTACCGTTTCTTTTTAACTGTTATCTTCTTCAATAAATTATGAATGAATGATTGAAGGAATGAATTTATTTATTTATTTATTTATTTATCTATCTATCATTAATTGCGAAGTGTATTCATTTACATGTTTTATTTTACTTTCAAGAATGTAATGTAACCGTTTGTTTTTAACTTATCTTTTTCATTAAATTATGAATTAATTAACCTGTTCATTTACTTTTCATTTATTGCAAAAGTATATTCATTTACGTACTTTTCATTTATTGCGAAAGTATATTCATTTACTTTTTTATTTTACTTTCAAGAATGTAATATACCGTTTGTTTTCAACCATTATCTTTTTCATTAACCCAGATAAGACTGAATTATTTTTTGTTAAAAAAATACGATTTTTTGGTACAAATTATTTAATTGTAATTGATATAACACAACAAAGCTGTTTTTAAATTTTTTATGTTGATAGTATCCGAGATTTTCAGTGTGCTATATATAGGACGTTAGTCATATCCCCATGCAAAAACATTATATGACATAAGTCGTTTTAGCACAAATATGTATAAATTGTTTAGCTTAACATTACATCAAATTAACACAAAATTATAATATCACTCACACACAATAAGATTATTGTATTTTTCGAGAATGTTTATGGTGTGTGATACGTGATAAAACATTTTACATGTACACCGACATCACACTTCATACATATTATTGTTGTCTTTGTGTGACACTGTCTGCATCGAGTTTGTTTTCCTTGATATACCACAAAATGATTACTTCCATCAAACCTTGAATCTTTTTGCTCAGTCTTAGATGAGATGGTCTACCGCAGTGGTCGTCAGCATTCACTGAAATGGGTAAAGGGTAAGTGCAGCAGGATTAGGTAGAGAGCATACCCGCCAGCAGCCACAAATGCACCTGAGGGTAAGAGACGATAGCCCGAGAGTGCAGTGAGTTGACGACCGCTGGTCTACTGCTTCACTGTACATGTCGAGTAGTGGATTTGAGAACAGATAAGACAAGACGTTTGCGAAATGCAAGATGATCGAGTTTTTCGTTGGAGTTCATCTTGTATAGCTGCCATGCATTTTGTTCTGCTACGTCAATGCAGACTAAATTACCATTTCTTGCTTCTAATAGATGTTTTATACAGATTGATGTTTTGGTCCACCCATATTTTTGTTGTACTAATATATGATATTGGACTATTTCACTGATATTTTCTTCTTCAAATTTCTAGAGTATCTTGAAACTGTGTGCACGGAAATTGAAAAACATAGTATTTCCCTGCTGTATGTCAACTTCTTCCCAATTGAAATTTAGTATTCTTTCTCTTCATCTGTATATCGGTTGTAGTATTTCTACGGCCATTCTCACCATCGCCTTTACTATGTTCATCATCACCATTATGGCTTTCGTCATCATAATCATCCATTCCCTCTCCTTGTGTCTTGAGGGTTACTTCCGTGTCAGCTCGCAACTGACTACCAGGCATACTGTCAATTGTAGGGTAATTTTCATCACCAGAATCCTCATCAGTTACGTTACCACACGCATTTTTTGGCGATAAAATGGTGATGGAAATGTTATTGCTCTTAGGTATAGCAACTTGGTCGTCCTGAATCATTTGTAAGGCTTCATTTAGTGAAAACCTCCTATAATAACATGAGTACCATCAGTCTTACGAAATGTCCCCTTTTATGACTGACGTACTACATGTAGTACGCCTAACTTTACAATGATATGGCATAACACTAAATAAAAAATTGAATCTAATTATGAATTATTATATACGAAGTACATCATAGGAGTATGCCCTATCAATATCAAAAGCACTATACCTATAGCATGTAATGTATACCGACTTCGAGAACAACATGTTCTGCTCCACAGCCATGACTCACACAAATATGTTAACAACAATGACTATGACAGACTGAACATAATAAAAAAAATTGTAGGCAATTTATAACAAATAAGGATTATGGTAACATGATTGCCGACTATGAAAATCTTACACAACAATGTTAAAAAAAAAATAAAACGTCCGGTGTCCTATATATAGGACGTCAGTCTTATCTGGGTTAAATTATGACAATGAATTAATGAATGAAGTAATTAAATAAATAATCTGTACATTTATTTTTTATTCATTGCAAAAGTACATTCATTTACTTTCTTTTTATTTTACTTTCAAGAATGTAACAAACCGTTTGTGTTTAACTGTCATCTTTTTCATTAAATTATTAATTAATTAATCTGTTCATAAATTTTTCATTCATTGCAAAAGTAGATTCATTTACTCTTTTATTTTACTTTCAAGAATGTAACGTAACCGTTTGTTTTTAACTGTTATCTTTTTCATTAAATTATGAATTAATTAATTCACTAATCTGTTCATTTACTCTTTATTAATTGCAAAATACATTCATTTACTTTTTTATTTTACTTTCAAGAATATAATGTACCGTTTGTTTTTGACTGTTATCTTCTTAAATAAATGATGAATTAATTATTTAATAGACTATTAATTAATACTTACTTACTTACTGGCTTTTAAGGAACCCGGAGGTTCAATGCCGCCCTCACATAAGCCCGCCATTGGTCCCTATCCTGAGCAAGATTAATCCATTCTCTATCGTCATATCCCACCTCCCTCAAATCCATTTTAATATTATTTTACCATCTACGTCTCGGCCTCCCTGAAGGTCTTTTTCCCTCCGGCCTCCCAACTAACACTCTATATCCTATTTGTGTTATGCCGTTCCCATCTAACCTAACCTCCTGTACTCCCACAAAGTCTATTCTATATCTAGCTAGTTCTTTTGCTACTAATGTTACCCCTCCTGTTCTATATAGACTTGTAACATTCCAAGTACCAAATCTCAAAACCTTATTCCTTTGCTGTGGTCGTGCCAGAGAATTAGTCCCATTCCGAGGCTTATTTGAAGGATTCATAACAATCTGTTTTTTACGGTGATGGGTTGTTAGCCCTTCGCCCAACCCCCAAGCTGGAGGACTACCCCTCATCGGCTGTCCGCAACTGTTTATTCAATATATTCACAGTTACCCTAATATTTATTAATTAATTACTTAATATGTTCATTTATTTTCCATTCATTGCAAAGTACATACATTTACTTTTTCTTTTACCTTAAAGAATGTGAAGTACTGTTTGTTTTTAACTATTACCTTCTTCAATAAATTATGAATGAATGAATAAATTTATTTATTTATTAAATAATCTGTTCATTTATTTTTCATTCATTGCAAAAGTACATTCATTTACTTTTCTATTTTACTTTCAAGAATGTACTGTACCGTTTGTTTTTAACCGTTATATTCCTCATTAAATTATGACAATGAATGAAATAATTAATCTTTCATTTATTTTTCATTCATTGCAAAGTAAATTAATTTACTTTTTTATTTCACTTTCAAGAATGTAATGTAGCGTTTGTACCGAAGCAACTGACATCCGAACACAAAAGAAAACGCATGGGATCAACATCGACATTTCTGGAGCGGTATCACGATGACGGCGACGAGTTTCTGGACCGGATCGTCGCAGGAGATGAAAATCGTGGGTTGCACACTTTAGCCCAGGAACCAAGCAGCAGTCAATGCATTGGTGTCACAATGGATCTCCGACCAGGACCAAATTCAAGCAGACTTTGTCGACCGGAAAGTGTTATGCACGGTCTTCTGGGACAGAAAGGGCATTCTGATCATCCAGTTCATGGCCAGAGGTGAGGCGGTGAACGCTGAGCGTTACTGTGCAACACTGCAGAATTTGCGAAGGGCCATTCAGAACAAGCGGCACGAAATGCTCAATGCAGCTGTTGTCACCCACCCTACAGCCCGGATCTCACCCCTAGCGATTTCCATCTTTTCTTGTACCTCAAGAAATTCCTGTCCGATCAGCATCACGCGTATCACAATGATGTAGAGTTGCAGGGGGCTGTTACACACTGGTTCCTATCCCAGACGGCAGACCTCTACGACACAGGGTTACAAAAGTTGATATGACGGTATGACAAATGTCTCAATTCTGGTGGTGATTATGTGGAATAATAGCGCAACACTTGCTGTACCTGCTACAATGAAGTTTGTCCATGGAATTGTGTTTTCTTTCTGTTGACGACCTAGGGAAACTTACTTTCTGGACGCCCCTTGTATACAGGGTGTAAGGGGTATAAGTGCCATTATTTTAACTGATGATTGTTCATGTCATAAGGGACAAAAAATGTCCTCACAATTTTCTTCTAATTGCAGTACTTAACTAATTACTAAAGTTTACAATATTAGGCGTTTGGCAACGTTTCTGGATGGGAAGGAGGGAGTTTACAAGTACACGGTACAGCTCAAGCGGATACAGACATACCGGTACAAAACAGATGCTCTGTTCTAATGCAGGGGCGGACCGTTGTTTACATAAAACATATAGAAAATACAAACATTAAATCTCATTAATAGTACTTTATGGTAAATTTCCATTTTATTTAACAATATTGGCAATATTGGTCCATTTTTTTTATTTACGTCTAAAAAATAAACAATAATGGTTTACTGCACAAAATCACACGAATTCTTTCTGATGCAAAATTTTAATCTCTCCCACTTCCATAAATCAGTACCATTTTGAAAGAAATTTGTTTGTGTGATTTTCGAAACGGGGGAAGAGACTCCTGGTTTGTAATAATCGTTGAGAAACAGCTACAAAAGTTCGCCGATTAATAACCTTCATTGCGGAAAACAATGACGGTACATCTTCTTGCCTCACTTGAATTACGACGACTTTCTCCATAAATTAATAATATACTATATTCCTTAACTGTGAATGACATTGTAAGTTGTTTATCGAATACCTGGTACCGAACTGTCATCCGCTCGGCAGTAGACCTATGGACAGGGAGCTTGAACTCAGCTGACATGTACATACGTCTGTGCAGAGTACTGCCTGCTCAACACGTTGCCACGTCTCTCACGCCAGAATATTAACAAATTTAAGCATGCAATTTTATTTAATTTCACGAAAACGTAATAAAACACACAAATATGTATTTAAACTAATATTAACACTTTGCTAGATATACCTACTGATGTAATTGTTTTCGTAATTTTACTAACGATATAAGCAGCATAACGCGAATAAAATAAGAGAAGAAATTTTTTTTCTGGGAAAACTATCAAGTGTTGATCCTATGTTGTATGGACGTTTTTTGATCCTGTAGACCAGTGATGTCAAAGCAAGCGCATTTTTCTGACCTTGACGTCGTGCGCGGGTATCAAGAGCTATGGAAAGAGGAAGGGTTGTGTATATGAATAAGCAGCCTGTTGGATTAAGAAAACAGTGGTGCACAAACTTCAGACGGAACGTGAAATTTTATGTCGTTATTTTTATATGGATTTTTCTGTTTGATATTATCTATATTGTCTGTAAAACAAAAGTACTAATACCAATTGCTTAATATTGCAGTTGTGTTTTAAATGTTAATAACATAATAAAGAGTTAAGAAGGAATATTCACATAAAGTCCATAGTAGTACAACTATACTGTAATAAATGGATGAAACACATCATTCATAAAGAAAGTGACTTAAAAAAAAAAAGAGAGAGAGAGACTGAGTATGACATGATAAGATGGAATTGATGGGGTACCTTTAGCCTTATAAAAGTAATCAATAAACCAATCAAAACAATATTACAGTAAAAAAGCAAAGTTACCGAGGTGCTGTATATGTTTTAAGTGTAACTAATAGTCCATAAGAAAACTATTATCGCATTATGCTTTTAAGGTGATATTGGTGAGCAACTTCCTATCATCAGAATATTAAATTATTTTCTCAAAATGTATTGAAACTATAGAGCTGACATTTTTTACAACATATGGGCACATATCTTTTGCTTATGATGTAACAGTAGTTGCTTTGTTAATTCATTTCATTACAAATAATTTCCATGCGAACATTTTAAAAAATTTCAATACACTATCTTCAGTAATACGTATTTAAGGTATATTGGATTTACGAAAACATTCTGTAAGGCTACTAAATAAATATGCCTACGTCTGAAAATTTCACTTTTCTATAAAAAAAAAAAGTTGAGAAAATATTTCTTTTGAATTAAAAAAATCAAACTTATGAAAAACGAGCATTAAAATTACAACTTACTTTCTTATAATGCACTTATACTTCTCAGATGAATCTAAAAATTAACATGGATACAATTTTAATAAGTTCTCTTCCCTTTATCAATTGAATCAGTGTTGGCCATCCCTGAATATAGCTCGACCAAGCGGCATATACTACCTCTACCGTCTGTCTCTTTCCTTTCCGCTGTAAAGCACTCAGGCTCTCCTGAGCTCTAAAGCGCGCGCTTGCTCCTATGGGCATCAATTAACATGACTGCTGTAGACCGTCCACGATGACTGTGAAGAGGACGGCACTTATACCCCTTACACCCTGTATACCCAATTGCAGTGCTGATGAATAAATACATAAAAAATAAAATAATCCAAGTGAAGACAAGTAACACAATCTGAATCGCAAAGTATCGAGGTGATATTGCAGAGCATATAGATGGACGTATTGAATGAAAAATGTTGGGAGGGAGCTGGATACCCTCGCGTTCCTAGTTAAATTAGCAGCTCCGCCCTGCACGTACACAAGGAGTGTAGCAACATCGCTAATTCAGTGACGTGAGCGGAAAACAATCAATGACAGGAATAGCATTACCGCACGGCATTGTTAGCCTGAACGCCTCACTTTCTTTCATGCCAATACCAACACTTAGGAGAACGGCACAGGCTTTGCAAGCAAAGTGACAAGATTAATTTTCCCCAACACTATTGGAGGCGAAAGAGGAACAGATGCAGAACGAGGACAATTATGACGAAAAGAGAAAATGAAACCCAAAATAAATGGAATATAAAAGGGCACGGAGATAGGAGGCAAGAGTAACAAAATGATGAAGCGAAAGAAATAATAATAATAATAATAATAATAATAATAATAATAATAATAATAATAATAATAATATTATTATTATTATTATTATTATTTTATTTTCGCTGGCAGAATTAAGGCCATAAGACCTTCTCTTTCACTCATCCAGCCTTAATCAATACAATACCAATTTAAATTACGAATATTTACACTACTCGTAAAAGGTTCTCCAGCAATATTCTTCAGTTAAGTTTTAACGAATAGTAGACTACATATTTATTTAAATGTAGACAAACCTATAAGGTAAAGCAGTAACATAATTTATGAGGTAATTTAATTCAATCAATTATAATTAATTTGAGATTTGAGATAGCTAGTAAAATGATGAAAATTAATCTATACTAATAATAAATCTGTAGCCGAAATTTTTCTGGTAATTTTCGATTTTCCAAATATAATTGGTCCTAACATATATAATTAACCACTCTGAAACCGAAAATCTCTTTTTTGAAATTTTTGTCTGTCTGTCTGTATGTTTGTTACCTTTTCACGCGATAATGGCTGAACGGATTTCGATGAAAATTGGAATATAAATTAAGTTCGTTGTAACTTAGATTTTAGGCTATATGGCATTCAAAATACATTATTTAAAAGGGGGGTTAAAAGGGGGACTGAATTAAATAAATCGAAATATCTCGCTTATTATTGATTTTTGTGAAAAATATTACATAACAAAAGTTCCTTTAAAAATAATTTGCGATAAGTTTTATTCCTTGAAAAATTTTGATAAGACTGATATTTAATGAGATAAATGAGTTTTAAAATTAAAATAACTGCCATCTAAGGCCGTGTAATGAATTAAAAAACAAATGACTTCGTCTATAAAGGGCCTTGGACAGCAACAATCGAAAGCTATGAAATAGCCTACAGAGAATGTTTCTGTGTTTGTATGAAGTAATATCGGAAGCTAATTAATTGTTTAATTATTATTTCACAATTTATTGGAAAGTGTAGTTTCTCTAGATGGACATAATTCTACAATGTTATTACAGTAACTCCTGAAACATATAGCAAGTAATATAAAGTATACACATTAAAACTAAATGATATGTCAATCTTCATTAAACTATGGTTGCATTTAATAACACTTAAGAAACATGTTAAAGGAATTGTCATTGCACCAAATGATTGCTCTCTGGACCAAAATGTCCGCATTTTAAATATTTAAATACAAATTAAATTAAGTAACATATTCAACTATTTATCCTTCTATCAACCACGAATGTTCCCTGGATCAAACGTCCTATTTTAATTATGTAATTACTTTATATTTATTTCTAACAGGTGCAGCAGAGCGCACGGGTACGGCTAGTTTAATATAAGCTTACTAGAACTATGTTACAGGGAGAGAAAAAAATATATATATAAAATATATTTCTATAATGAGAATATTAATGTAATTGCCATTAGAGGTTTTGTAAATCTATTTAAAGAAATTAATGATAATAATAAGAATGGACAGATGTTAGTTTCATTATATGTAATAAATATTATTCAATAATTAATTTTTTAAGAATTTATGTAATTTGGACCCCTTATATCACTCGGTAGCGAGTTCCAATTTCTAGCAACTGAAACTGTATAAGATGAAGAATATAAAGATGTCTTGTGGTAGGGTATAATGAGTACATTGTTATGATGAAGAAGAAAGGCAAGGGAAGAGACAACAGAAGTTGAAGGGGAAACAGCTAATGATAGCTTTATAAGATGAAGCGGGACACGAAAACCAAGAAGACAAACGGAAAGAAGACCAAGCAAATAGAAAAAGACGAACAGAAAGGAGAACAAGGAAAAGGGGGAAAATGAAGAAGAAGGGGAAGAAAGACGAAAAAGAAAAGATCGGAAGGAGTGGAAAAAAAAGAGAAAGGGAACATAAAGAAGATGAAGAAAACGAATGAAAGAGAAAAAGAAAGGAAAAGACTGAAGGAAACGAGAAGAAATAAAAAGGAAATACAAGGGGAAAAAAGAGGAAGAAAGAAAACAATTGAGAGACGAAGAAGATGGAAAGAAATGAAAAATGAAGAGGAAGGAAAGAATGGAGAGACGAAAAGAGAGAAAAGAACGCAATAAGAAGAAAAATCATTATGAAAACGAATATGATGAAGGAAATAAATGGAATGACGAAGAATTTGAAGATGGAATGGAAATACGAAGGAGAAAAAAAGAAAAGGAGCATGAAGACAAAGAAGGAAAGAATGAAAAGGCGAAATGGAAGGGGATGAAGTAAAAAAGGGAAGAGGAAGAAAGAAAAAGTTGAAGAGGATGAATAATAAATGTTAGGGGAGACTCGGCTAATTTCGCAATATTAAGAAGTAAATATATCATATTTTTTCAAAATGTTTATTGAAAAATATTATCAAAGTATGTAGACATGGACGAAACCTTTCATTACCAAATAAGATAAAGAGACTTATTAAAATGTAAACATATTTAATTGTACATTAATTACAGTTGAAAAAAACAACTCGGGTAATTCCGCAACAGTGCGGATAACTACGCAATAGGATTTGGCTAATTTCGCAGTCGTAAATAATTATGAAATACATTATGAAAGTAATATAAAAGGAACAATTTATATGTAACAATCCTCAGTTTCTTCACAGCTGTGTAGCAAAGCACGAAAAACAGGCAACTTTCGATGTTTCACTGTATTGCCGAAGTGTCGACCAATATCCTTGATTTTCTTCTATAGCACTGCAGAGAACATGCTTCCTGTTGACAGCCTCTCAAAACTTACGTTCACGCTATTGTAAAGCCGCAGTAAAATCATATATGCACTATTGCGGAATTACCCGTACTGCGGAATTAGCCGAGTTTCCCCTATAAGACGAAAGCAAGACAACACGACGAAATGAAAGTGGAAGAAAAGTGAGGGATAGAAACACCAAGAGAGAAGTGGAGAAGGAGGAGGAAGACGACGAAGAGGAAGGTAAAGAGCAAGTATAAAATGAAAAGAAGAGGGAAGAATACAAGAGAATTTAGAAATACATCAGAAGAAAAGAAACTTTGCGCTGTATCAGCGATACACCATCACATAAGTCACCCAGTCAGTTTGGGGAATGATACTACAGTACAATATTGTGTTGCTCTAAATATTTTATTTTTGTTTCTGTTTACAAAAGTAGAGTATCATTCTATGATCAAAGAAGTAATAAAATTTATGAAAGGCACATGTAATATATTTTCCCTTTATATGAAGTGGCATTCCGAAATTAGTTCTAGATCACAAGGACATTTTTCATTATGGTTCACTCGAAGTGTATCGTGTGTTTATTATCATTTTAATAATGCAGAACTCGCGACTACAAAACAAACGAGCGGTCGTACAGGTCTGTAGCTCTCCATGCTGAGATGTTACTGAGAGAGTCCGAGAGGCACGGCTAATTTTATACGCAACTTCGACGTCCTCATGCCCGCAGCGAAGGGAGGTAGCGTCATTGGGCGCGGTCACATAAGTTACAGTTGTTCATGGTCTAACTACTAACAACATAAGGATTCGGCTGTTACGTAAGCATCTGCAATCTGCCACTTGCAGCTTCACCACTGATCCCGAAACGGCTGTCCATACTCGATGCGGGGGGAAAAATGTCTACGTCAAAAGTAGCATTAAAAATTAAGAGAAACAGGAAACTCACCAGACGTGTGCGTCTTGTATGTCCCCTTCTGGTTGCGCAGGATCTCCATATTGCGTTGGTTCAGTGTGTTCCACTTGAACTCGCTGTACGAGGAGTAGCCGCCGAAACGCGTATCGGTGCCACTTCCACTGCCACTTCCGCTTCCGCTGCCACCTCCGCTTCCGATGCCACTACCACTTCCAGTAACAGCGCCTCCGCCACTACTAGTGTAAGACGTGTGATCGGGAAAGTCAGCCACAGCTCCGTCAAACTGCAACAAAGTATATTCCAATTAATTTAATTTAATTAAAACTTTTCGTGGTGTTTCTGGGGATATAAATATTAAATATACAGGGACATCATTTTATTTTTACTAACATTTTTAATATTAACCTGGCTATACCTTTAGAGAACCGGAAACACAGTTTGCTATCCCCTTCCACGACTGTAGTTCGATGATACTGGCGTAAAACACAAACAAATCACTCTACTAGGTATAGGAGGGAAGAAAAATAGTTCATCCATTTACGTAAACTAGGAAATATCGCGATTTTGGGTTCGGTAATTTTCATTAGGTTTTTGTTTAATCAAAGTACAGTACTGTATTAACAATGAGTCTTTTTACTCACGAACTGAGTTATCCATGCGAGCGTATTCATTATGCAGTGTATATTATACTGTCTACAGCACATTAGCGTACAATATAAAGAAAAAAATTAAATTGAAAAATAATCATAATATGAATATTTAAACACATTTTTTAAAATAGTGGCCGTTCATTTCGATACAGGCTTCAGTTCTTTTGTGCATATTAACGCACTATAGACGATTGCATCTAATTCCAATTGTCAGTTTCATCCTTCGTACTAGTAACTCATGTTGAAATAATTCTGTACCTGCTCTATAAAAGAGTACCTTACGTACTGTAAATTCAATCTTCACTTCTGCCCGATCCGAAAAGATAAAATTACTCAGACATGCTATCTACTGTCCGTCCAAGTGGTTTTGTCGCAAGGTCATAGAAAGGAGGGAAATCACGTGACAATTAATTAACGAGGCCCTTTTATTTAAGTTATTTTAAACAGTTGTATAATATTACGTAGATGTACAATTCCTAACAGAAATTAATGTTTTCAGAAAAGAGCTAAGACAGCCCAGCCACAAAGGGACGGGCAGAAGTGGGTGGGAGAAACCGGGATGCGACATAGGCAAACGGACAACAGTACCTGTGCGAGAATATGATTCAATATTGAAAGCTCTATCGTTACTGGGAAACGTGAACATATTTCTGGAACGTCCTATACTTACTAACTCAGTACTGTTTGTGTTTACTATGACCGTAAGGCGACTTTGACTGTATACGCTTGGTTCTGTGTGAAGAAGGGTTGGAAGTTTACTAGTAGAGGGGGTGGGAGTGAAGTACATTAAAAAACTCAGGTACAATAAAAATTGAAGTAAAAATAAAATGATGTCCCTGTACAACGTGGAGTCAAGACGTCAGTTCTAGCGTTCAGCACATGACTAGACAAAGATAATAAGGAAGAGAAGGAAGATTCAGAGGCAATGTAAATAGGTTCAGTGTGATTATTTAGTCCTGACAGTCGCAGACAGTGTGCGCTTGGGTCAGGCGAGTCCATTAAGCTACGCCAAGGGGTGTTCGAGTTAGTCATTTGCTTGCATCGGATGTAACGCGCTATAGTCGCGAAGCTGTTATTCCCGGCGTGACTCCTCCTCTTTGCTTACGTCTTAGGAAGTGAAGGCTCTAAAAAGTCTAGGGAAGGTAGTACCGTTCACCATTTTTGTTCTTTCGTTACCGAGCTACCATACGAGGAATCTATTTGCCACACCGTTAAACATTATCATATCGTAGCTCCTATGATAATAAATTAAACGTACTGTAATTCGGCAAATAATTGAGCGGCAAATAACGTCTTCGTGTGCTTTCTGCGAACGCCAACGAAAGAGCCAAAATGGCGGGCGATTATATTATTTATCGAGCCTTAAGAAATGAATAACGTCTTCATCAGCGAATCACAAGACGCACACGTTTAAATGTAGCAGACCTGCAACGCGAGTGGCTGCCGGAAATTAGAGCGACGGGACTATAGATAGAGCGGTGTGTTTCCAACACAATAAGCTATACTGCAGTTCTTACTGACCGCTCGCTCTTATCTCCACTCCGGAACTCTCCCCACTACTCCTATTACTTCCCCTCTTTCTCGTCGCCGAGCTGTCAGGACTAAATAATCGGTCTGTACCCACTTTACACGCCGCAAAGGCGCATGGAGGCACTAGAATGAAGATGTGTGGTCTGCACCACGTTCCGACCGCGTTTTACCCCTGGGAAAGACCCGGTATACAATTTGACAGAAGGCTGAGTGGTCCCATGTGCTGTTCTGAAAGTTCTGACAATTAAAAAAATCCCATTATCACTCGAGATTGAATGCGGGATCTTCCAGTCCGTAGCCAGTTTATCTACCAATTGAGCTACCCGGTCGCCAGAAGCAAAAGGAGAACCAAAAGTACGAGTAGAGGATACTGGGAAGAATATAAAAAAATAGAGAAGAAAATGGAAATGCAAGAAAAGAGAGTAGGTAAGAAATATGAAAAAGAAGTTAAAGGAGGAGCATAGAGAAGAGAAATACGAAAAGGGAGAAAAAGAAAGGAAGAGAGGAGAAAGCGGGATAGAAGGGGAAAGAAAGGAAGAAAGGTGAGATAGAGTAAGAAGAGAAAAGCGGGAAAAATGAAAAATGAGGGGAAGAAAGAGTAAGAAAAGGGGATGAGCAGAAAACGGAAGAAAGTGAGGGAACAATGGATAAACGAGAGAGAAAATGGATGAAAAGATAAAAGGGGGAAAGCGGGAGAAAAGGAGCAAGAGCTGGGGGAAACAAAAGAGCTGGATAAAGGGAGCAAGAGCGGGAGATAAGGGACAACATCGGGAGAAAACCGGCAAAAAAGAGGACAAGAACGGCAGAAAAGGAAGGAGAGAGCAATAAGAGGAGAGAGACTAAGACAATAAATAAGGAAAGAGAAATGAGAAATAGGAGAAAAATAAGTGGTTACTGGAAAATATTACGATGAATAAAACAAATCAACAAGCGGGAAACATGAGGGTAGGAGACAAAGACGGACGAGAAAAACTAGAGGTGAAATAAAAGAGAAAGGGGAGTAATAAGAGACAACAAGGAAAGGAACAAGGAAAAATAAGAATGAACTGGGAAATTATGGAAGGAATAAGAGAACGTACAAGAGAAGCAAAGAGAGAGGAGAAGAGAAGAGAGAAGAGAAGAGAAGAGA
The DNA here is from genome assembly GCF_040183065.1 of Periplaneta americana. NCBI lineage: Eukaryota > Metazoa > Arthropoda > Insecta > Blattodea > Blattidae > Periplaneta > Periplaneta americana. The sequence continues at coordinate 58,227,601 of NC_091127.1, read as the reverse complement.
AGAGAAGAGAAGAGAAGAGAAGAGAAGAGAAGAGAAGAGAAGAGAAGAGAAGAGAAGAGAAGAGAAGAGAAGAGAAGAGAAGAGAAGACTTGAAAATGGAGAGGAAAATATATTATGAATAAGAAAAAAGAGTGTAAATAAAAACGAGAAGAGGAGGAAGTGTGAAAGGGAAAGCATAGGGCCTAATAAGTGGGAGATTAAAGGGAAGTAAGAAAGGAGAAAAAATGAGAAACAACGATAAGTCAGAGAGGAAAAAGATAAGAAATATGAAAAGGCTATGTTCTTTCGTTTCTATCAACATTTTCCCGCTAAAATTTCATGGAACTGCCTGTGGACATACGTTAATATTTAATCTTTAATTCTATGATTCGAAGACAAAAGGTGGTTGCATGTCATTGTTTGGAAAAAATGAGATTTTACGATTTGTTTGCATCCTGATGGTAACCTTATTGTGGCAGAAGATAAAAAACACATTTCTATTGCTTTTCTCTGAAGTCGCCTTAGAGTTGACTTAACAAACATCCCATTGTTATGAAACTTGATGTTATGATTTTATACAGAAGTTCCGATTTTAAGTTCTCGCTCCTGAAAAACTGTAAAATATAATTACATTTTGCCTTGGACTCACAGAATTGCTCTCCTAAATTATAACACTTGTCAGCAATTTGCTAGATGGTGCAGTTGGAGGAGGACAACAACGATATGAGGAAGCCCGCTTTACAGTAACTCTGTCTACCAATCTCTGAAGCACTGAAGAGTAACAAACTCTGCTTGTTTGGCAAGAAGCCATCGGCTGGCAGGCTGGCTGAGCTATGGTTGACTGTTAACATTAAGTACTCATGTTAGTGTGGTAGAAGCAATGCAAATCTTATTATAGTTCGTTTATTATCGAAGTGGCAGTAGAGATCCACAGAAACTCTCTATGATGTCATCCTATAGACTGAGGACTGTGTGTTAAGTATGATTTTCATGTAAGTTTCTATTTGGAGGGAATTTATTACATTGTTCAGTTTTAATGTCAGGATGTTGATAATAGAAGATGCCATAGAACTTTCTATGAAATGATTTGCAGGCATTGGTTATGTTTGTGGTAGTTTCAGACTGTTCTACCTAAATTATATGGAGGAAACGCGCTTTCTCAGATACAAAATTGTGGACAAGATAATCACAAAATTCAGTTATCTTTGAATTGTCTAGTTTCTCTTCGTATAGATCAAATACAAAAGAGTCCCTCACTCATTTAGGAGCGAGATAAGGAAGACCAAAAATTATTCGACTAAGTCATTTACCTTCTTCTGATATTTTGTCCTTGCATGTCTCTGCTAAATCAATACTTTGTAAATTGCACCACCAAGCTTGTGAAAGACTGAATGTACGTCAGGTTATTTGCACTGGCGCAAAATCAACTAACATTAACTATTACCAACACAAACACAATTTACCGAAAAATCACACTAGGTGGAGCAAAATCAAGTGGCAGTAAATCATGTACCCCGTCCCACACTGTAGGCCTACTGTCTTTTTTTTTTTTTTAATATTCGTCATATCAAATAAGACGGCATCGATGTCTGCAATTAATTTCTCCATAGAGCTGTACAAGGAAATACAGAGTGATTCACGAGGATTTACTGTCCCTTACGGAACTTATTTCCGAAGACATTCGGAGCAAAAAATGTCATATAAACATGGGTCCTATTCTCAATATTTACAGAGTTAGGTTTCGTTATTGGAACGCATTGCTGTGAACGCGTGATCTTGGTCAGCGTGCAGTCAGCAGCCAGCGCGAGCGCTACGGAAATCAAAGATAGCCGTATGCAGTTACGTAGAGCGACGAGTGCCGTTCACAAGCGTGCGGGCAATATCGAAGCGGAAGGAGACTTTTTTAAAATGTGTTGTAAACTCTTGAAGACTGTAAATTAGGATACAAAACTGAACTACAAATAATTAAGTCGGTGAAAGTGGTGTGATTTGTAATAATTGTTGTGATAAGTGCGTAAGAATAACGTAATTTTCTAGTTAAAAATAGAAAATATGTCTGTACGAAGCAACTAAAGAGTTCACAGCACATTTTTAGCCTCATAATAATTGCCAATTCAAGAAATGATACTTCTGAATAGTTCATTCTCTATTTGTAATATTATTTTACCTTCAAACTAAAGAAAAAACGTATTTTACAAACAACTTTTAGTGTAACTCTGAAAATATTGAGAACAGGAACTATGTTTATATGACTTTTTTGCTCAAAATGTCTTCAGAAATAAGCTCCGTAAAGGACGGTAAATCCTCGTGAATCAACCTGTATAACTTAGGCCTACTACGCCAAAGTTTCTTCGACGCTATCTCTCAGTCCTCGGCCACTCTCGTAACAAGATTAACAACAGTGTCGCCTTCTATTGGAAAATAGAAACTCAATTCGATAGTGAACGTTAGATGCATGCATTCAAGGCAAAACTATTTCGTTACCGGTAAGCTAATGCCAGCAAGTTAAAAAATAAACTCATAATTAAGGAAGACTTGTACGAAAAGTTTGCAGTGATGTTAAAAAATACACGTAAGGTGTCAATGTACACATACCAGGAACGGTATCTGCTGCACTTGCAGCGACTTGTTTTAAAACCAAGACGCTTTCTAAAAGCAGTAAAAAAATGCTCACTAAGTACACAGGAATTCAAACAAGTTTTATTTGCCGACACATGCACGGCACATGCTGGCTGACGGCGCACGTCGCAGTGTCAGCCTTCCGCCCACATGTGCACTGCGGGTTGCAGCACAATGCTATGAATCATGAACAGACATTTCACTTTACTAGAGGGAAAATGTTAAGTTAATGTGAAACACATTCTACTTTTTTTTTAGGAAATGCAGTGTTTATTGACTGCATACCGGAAAATTGTAACGATACATAATCTGCTTCCTCTTCTTATTCTTCTTTCTTTTAATCGGTTATTTAACGATGCTGTATCAACTACAGTGAAATCTGTCTAAAGAAGTCGTCTGAAGTTACTCTGTAGAATAGTAGTTTTTTATAGTTAGTTGGCCGCTTGACTGAGGTTAAGATGTTTCATGTTCCACGAAAATAATGAATTTGATTGACCATTTCAGTATTATACGAGTAGAGCAATCGAACATAAGTAATCGATTAAGAATAAGAATCCAGAATAAGTACGAAGTGAATTGAAGAGATCAGAGCCATAGTGGGCCAAGCGCCATTTATTAAAAACGGAGAAAGCAAGGGTTAAAGTGAAGTGAATACCATAGTTTAATGAAGATTGGCATATCATATAATTTTAATGTGTATACTTTATATTACTTGCTATATGTTTCCATTGAATTATGGTAATAACTTCATTTTAACCTTGTTTTCTACAGTTTTAGTAAATGGCGCTTGGCCCACTATAGTTCTGAACTCTTCAATTACACCTTCAAAATTTCACAAATAACTTATACGTATATCACAGTCCTGAGCTCAAAATTATATTGTCGAATCACAGCCACGGGATACTAGTACTTTCTTTTGTCTCGAGTGAGTGAAAAGGTTCACTTACCGTACATTTCCATTTGACTGTCATAAAATATTGGCCATTTTAATGACTATTAGTACCCGCCGGCAGACTTCATCCTATCGTACGGCTTGCATATTCGTAAATTGGTTTCGGTTTTGTCCGAATCTTTTATTAGTAGGGCTCGGAAGATGATTGATGAATAATAACACTGGTCAACAAAATTTAAACTTTCGTCTGTTAAATGGGAAACAATGGGTGATTCTAAGTGACTTTTTTGTGCTGATTTCAAATCTTTTTACAGAACTTTTCCATCACCCAGGGTTTTAGAGTAATCACATGAAAAACATTTTTCGTATCTATACATTTTAGTATTACGATATCTTAGCTGAAATTACATTTATTGGCCTAAAATGTATGTGAAGCATATTTTCGGCTCTACTTTGCTTGAGGAACATCTCTTTTCAGTATCCAACAATAGTCTGCCAACATATTTGGACGTCATTTACCCTGGTAGCGCCTTTCCATTTCCACGATGTCCTGGTGGAAACGCTTCCGTGTTCGTCGCTCACAGCCCCTAGGCTTTCAGGAAAGAAATCGAGATGGGATGCAGAAAGTGTATTTTTTAAGACGTATTACATCTTGTAGTTCTCAATCATCTCACTGAAAGTTCTCTATAGTTCTCAGACCTGAAGTTTCCTAAAACGTTCGTGACAATATTTTTTTAATACACCCATGCAGCTGCTTCTTGCATATTTAACTGGTTTTCAAATTGCGTATCTTTCATCAGTTCCCTTATTTGAGATCAACAAATATTCCTTCTTTTAATTTAGCTTCACTGATTCTTGGGAACTTATTTTTTCAGGAAGAGAAATGCACTGCCATCACGATCCATTACTTTCACAAAATTCTTAATCAAGCCTAGTTTGATATGCAGTGGAGGCAATAAGAGTTTTTCAGAACTTACAAGTGGTTGGTGAAGAACATTATCTGGTCCTGGATTAAAATTATTCGCTCTTTGGCCAGTTCTTTTTTATATAATGATTACTTTTAACTCTGCTCTCCAACTTGCACAAGTATAGCCAAGCTGTAACCCAAGTAAGGTAGCTATTACTTTCAAATCCCCATATATCTGCCAAGAAAAATTGTCACACTTGATAGTGGTTAGTAAGAGCTTCATATTCTCATTATTTCCTTCATACCAACTGCATGGGCTAAAGGAATGGATGGGTATTTGTTTCCATTATGTAGTAACGCTCCTTTCAAACTGTTTCCGAGGAATATATGAACAAACGCCAGTGCAGTGGCTCGAACAAATTCTCAACATCACTGAAGAAAACTAGATCCTCCTCTTTAGAAAACAAATGCTCAAATTCCTTTTGGCTTTGGCAAAAGAAACTTACTTTGGTGTTACCTGCAGCAGCTTCCAGCCTTTCAATCTTGAGGCGAGCAATTCTGCCTTGCTTTTACTTAAACCAAGATCCCGAACCAAATCATTTAAATCCTCCTGTTAGAAAGTGAGGTTCATTTATAGTATCATCTTCCACAAAATCTGGATCATTTTGTAATTCATTCTGAACATCAGGAACACTTTGAATTACTTCAATTAATGTTATGTCATCTGGTGGAGTTGGTATGGGAAATCCTGGCCTATGAAGCACCGGCCGAATTGCAGAAACTAAATATTGATATTTAACAGTGTCTGGACTTCTAATTTATTCCAGATATATTAAATTTGTCAAGCAGAAGTAACAGTCTGTCAAATGATCCTTAGGTTCGCGCCATATCATAGGGACTGTGAAAGGCATGTGACGGGATCCTTTTAACCAGCCAGTTAATAATGTTACACATTTGGCATAACATATTTCCGGGGCCCATGTCTTGTTCTGGTCTATTTTGTTATTAAAATAACAGTCATAAGCTCTTCTAACCAGAGGAATAATATTTGGCCTCTGCCATTTTAAAGTTAGCTCACCACAAACTTAACAAAAGTTGTTTCTATCTATAAGACATTTTTAAGACATGTTTCTTTACATTACACATTTATACACTACTCCTTACAATGCACTATTAGGTACGGTCAATTCAATTGACAACGGAAGAGAGCACATGATTAGCTTCTTTCTTTAAAGAAAGCTTCTATTCATCTGGGAAATTTACCTTACAATCACAGTTTTGTGAGGGAAATGTTATTGTTGTTATTCGTGAATTCACAGGTAACAATTACCAAACCTTACAAGTCACAATGTAATGAAATATAAATGTAAAATACGCCTTCTAATCGGCATGTTATACACCACAAATGCTAATAAACAGGAACACATTTATTTTCAAAATTAAAAAAAAAAATGGTGTGTGATGGAAAATTTCTGACTTCATTTTTGGAATCAGCAGATGTCAATACATAAGAAATACCCGAAATTATGTATTTAACAAAATCACTGTTGACTAGTGCAATCTTTATTCTGAGACATAACAGACAGTGCACGATTCAATACAAACTCGTTTCACTTCAACATGAACTAATATAGGCTAGCCTACTTTTATTTTGCATTTTTTTTTTTTTTTTTGCGTTTTTAGGAATTTTGTCTATTGGTATTTTTATAGAAAAATTTCTACTTTTTATTGCATTTTTGCCCTTTTCTGCTTATGAATGGACTTATTCACGGTGTAGTCGTAGTCTACATTTCAAAACGTATTGCAGATTGCTTACGCAATTTGATTGAGTCTTGAAGGAATTTTACTTATGATTACATCAGCCTTGACTCCTGATCACTGTGTTACGTGCTTTCCCCTTTTCAACGTAACAGAACAAATACTGCAGCCACAGTGCCTGCAGTCAGTATATTTTGTATCTCACAAGTGAAGACGTAAATATGCCGAAAGTTAAACAAAGCAGAGAAAGTTTGTTGCCACAATCTCTCTTATTCCAAATTTTGCATAGGCCTACCTCTGCTTCTTCTACTTATTTGTCTGATTCCACAATCTTTCTCGCTGTCATAACTTGAATACTCGGTCACAAATGATAACACGCTAAAAATACCATTCCACACATCATCTCTGTATTTCTCATCTTTGACTGTTACTACTTCTCGTCATTGGAATTCTCTGCCGCCTGAAGTCAAGGGCTGCCGAACTTAATTTCTTTTAAATGTAAATTAGAAAAATATCTTATGATGAGTTGCCAGACCTAACGCGTTGCAAATATTTAATGCAATGTATTCCACTGTATTTATTAATTTTTTTGTTTCTTATTTTTATTGTGTAATTATGTAAATCGTGTTTATTTATCACTTAACACCAATATGTATCCCACTGTGTTGTTTTTAATTATTTTTATATTATTAGTCTATTTTTTTATTTTGTACATTTTATTCAAATGTTGGTTTCTGGTTTAATTATGTGAATCCTGCTTACTTCTAATCTAATATTATTATGTATTCCAATGTGTTTATTTTTATTTTTATTGTGTACATTTTTTATGGAATTATCGGCTTCTGTTTCCGTGTGATTCGTATTTGATTCTAACAACATTCATATGTATTCCACTATGTTTATTTTTATTTTAATGAGGTAAATTTTTATGTAACTACCTCTTTTGATCTCATTATGTATGTAAATCGTATCAGTATGTAATTACTTAATTCCGATCCAGTTGTATGTTCACCTATGTAAGCAAGTTTTAATTCTGATTGAGTGTAAGAGAAGGCCTTACGGCCTTAACTCTGCCAGGTTAAATAAAGCCATTATTATTACTATTATTATTATTATTATTATTATTATTATTATTATTATCATCATTATTATTGACTGAGTTTGGTGATAATGTATTTTTAGAGATGGAAGTTTATTATTTTGTTTCTATTTTACTTTTTAAATTATGGTTCTTTTTTTAATCATATTCTTTTTTATTTTAATGTGCTATTTTGAGAAATTTAAGGTCATTTTATAGGTCATTTTTCTATGATTTTTAGGTCACCAACTTCCGAGCTTTAGTTATGACTTATTAGTAAACCAAAGCATTTGGTTGTTAGTGGTTCCTCTTCAGATACAGTTCACAGTGTCATCACCACCACCACCTTCATCACCATGAACGACCAATCGAGGTTTGTGCATCAGGCTATTCTATATCACCCTCAATTTTATCATTTTTTTCGACGGATGCTTTTCCACTCAAGTTTTTATTTTAGCAATGACATCAAACAGAATTACTGATAATACTATGCATGTACTGAAGCAATAATTATCTCTGATTCACAACTTATTTATTTAGAATTCACCTTGGGAGGAAGCGAGATGAATAATTCAAGACGAAAGCAAAGAGTATGGATCTGGAGTAAACCGACGAGTCTGATTCGTCACTGAACTTCCAAGAACAAAACGACATTCGGACTTGAAAATAATTCCAGTTTTACTACAGAAACGTTGCGCAACTATAATTTATTACTTTGAATCACGAAGCCATGAATTTCAAAAGGGGTGCCATAACGATATTATCTCTTTTATTTGGTAAAGTAGACGTCTCCGCCAGCATGATTCAGACCCTCGGACTACAAGCTGGTGTATGATTTACATCTTTGTTTACTATTAGAGTATGCACTATAAATTTAATATCATGTACTGCTCTTCGTTTTTATGTGCACAAGATAATTCACTAGCATTCCCGTTAATGTATAAAGCTGTTTAGATCGGGGAGATAATAATTTAGCTTTCGTCTGTTACTTCCTCATTGTGAGTGGTATAAGAAGAAAACATTCTGAAATTGCAAAAAAACATTTCATAAAAATTCACTTCTTTCCGACGTTAATACGATTAGTTTAATTTCTATTTCAGAATATGAACTTTTCAAAATCCTCTCGTAGCGCTACTATAGAGTTGTTACAAGACGTCTACATCCAACATGTGATATTAATAGGGGAGACTCGGCTAATTTCGCAATATTAAGAAGTAAATCTATCATATTTTTATCAAAATGTTTATTGAAAAATATTATCAAGGTATGTAGACATGGACGAAACCTTTCATTACCAAATGAGATAAAGAGACCTATTAAAATACAAATATATTTAGTTGTACATTCATTACAGTTGAAAAAAAAAGAACTCGGGTAATTCCGCAACAATGCGGATAAATCCGCAATAGGACTTTGCTAATTCCGCTGTAGTAAATATAATTATGAAATACATTATGAAAGTAACATAAAAGAAACAATTTATACGTAACAATGCTCACTTTCTTCACAGCTGTGTAGCAAAACACGAAAAAAGCCAACTTTCGATGTTTCACTGTATTGCCGACAGAGGTGTCGACCACTCCTTGATTTTTTTTTCTATAGCACTGCAGAGGACATGCCTCCTGTTGACAGCCTCTCAAAACTTACGTTCACGCTATTGTAAAGCCGCAGTAAAATCATATATGCACTACTGCGGAATTACCCGTAGTGCAGAATTAGCCGAGTTTCCCCTACTATAACAGAATTTCCTGAACTTTTCATTCAGTGAAGTCTTTACACCAGATCAAGCAAAACATGCTATTAATCGATAATATGCACAAACTAAAACTCAAGAATATATATTTTAATAATTCAGCCTCTGTTAGAAAATTTTCCTATAAAAATAAATAGGGAAAACTTTGTTCCCAAGTTGCCGTTCAATACTCCATTTTAACCTCACCTCAAATAACTTCATCAAACTACGATAAGGTTATCAGACGACCTCGTTTCCGGAGGGCAGTCCCCGAATTTTGCTTTGTCCCCGGAAAAAAAACTGTCCCTGAAATTTGCCCCGATTTAATTTTTTCCCAGATATCCCCCTATTTTCATTGTTTATTATTAATAAGGTTTAATGATCTTTGTACATTGCTGAGATAAATTTTCCTAATCCAACTTTGCCGCTTAATCATGATGCCATAATCAAAACTGAAAGTGAGGACGTAACTGCACTCCAGTGTTACTTGTTACGAAATTAATAAAACAACGCCATGAAAGGAGATGAATTTATTCCATTATCAGTTAAGCAACTTTTGGGCATCATTAGAAGAAGTGACTCTTATTCTAGACTTAATGGTAGGAAATAACGATACACGTTAATTGCTTAATTTAAATTGTAAGAAAATCGTCCATATTAATTGAAAACTGCCAAAGTATAGGTCGTTGTTTATCAGTTTCTCTAATGATAAGAGTAAAAATCAGAATCGTACAGATAATGAATATCAAATGCTGTTCAAGAGAATTTCAGAAATTCATATCACATATTCACAATTCACTGTAAATAGCTAGTTTATATGTTTGTGCCATAGTAGGAGAAGTTGTAGTTAATGCAATTAGGAAGGGTATATGAATGTGTTAATTTTGTTTGTATGTATTGTCAGGTTCTATTTTTTTATCATTCATATAACATGCAAGAGAGCAAATCAGGCTGCAATAAAAGGAAATACTATTATTATTATTATTATTATTATTATTATTATTATTAATAAATATGTTTTTTATGTAATTTTCCTTTTTATTTGTCTTTTCTGTGTATTATATAATATATAATAATATGTCTTATGTGTTGAACATGCATTTGTGTGTCATGTCTATTTTATGTAATTTTTATGTCACATACGTCCTTAAAAGTAATATGTATATTTCTACGAAATGCTTACTTATTATTATTATTATTATTATTATTATTATTATTATTATTATTATTATTATTATTATTACTGTATTATTATTATTATTACTGTATTATTATTATTATTATTATTATTATTATTATTATTATTACTATTATTATTGGAAATTTATCTTTTGAAGAGATGGAGAAGTTCAAATATCTTGGAGCAACAGCAACAAATATAAGTGATACTCGGGAGGAAATTAAACACAGAATAAATATGGGAAATGCCTGTTATTATTCGGTTGAGATGCTTTTATCATCCAGTCTGCTGTCAAAAAATCTGAAAGTTAGAATTTATAAAACAGTTATATTATCGGTTGTTCTTTATGGTTGTGAAACTTGGACTCTCACTTTGAGAGAGGAACATAGGTTAAGGGTGTTTGAGAATAAGGTGCTTAAGAAAATATTTGGGGCTAAGACGGATGAAATTATAGGAGAATGGAGACAGTTACACAACACAGAACTGCACGCATTGTATTCTTCGCCTGACATAATTAGGAACATTAAATCCAGACGTTTGAGATGGGCAGGGCATGTAGCACGTATGGGCGAATCCAGATATGGATTTATGTGTTAGTTGGGAGGCCGGAGGGAAAAAGACCTTTAGGGAGGCCGAGACGTAGATGGGAAGATAATATTAAAATGGATTTGAGGGAGGTGGGATATGATGATAGAGAATAGATTAATCTTGCTCAGGATAGGGACCAATGGCGAGCTTATGTGAGGGCGGCAATGAACCTTCGGGTTCCTTAAAAGCCAGTAAGTAAGTAAGTATTATTATTATTATTATTATTATTATTATTATTATTATTATTATTATTATTATTAATTTACTTTTTTAAGTAACAAGTCTGTGTGTGATATGTCCTGGAAAAGTACGGTACTGTATGTAATATGTCTGCATTTCATATATTGTGTATCTATTTCTATATATTATATCTGTTTTTCTTATATCTTTGTATTTGTGTAATATAAATATGATTTTTATTGTCATACACATTTAATATAATATGTGTATTTTATGTCATAATTATGTATATACTTTATGTAATTATTTGTACAGGGCTATAATATGTATGATTTAATTACAGCCCTAATATACCTTCGGGTAAAATAGGGTTCTATAAACTTGGAAATTCAATAATAATAATGAATATCAAATAAAATAGTGATAACAGTTAGGAGATTTTTTCAGAGAAGAGTTATCATTTGGGACTAATATTGTATAATATGGTTAACCCCTGTGGAGTAATGGTTAGCGCGTCTAGCCGCGAAACCAGGTGGCCCGGGTTCGATTCCCGGTCGGGGCAAGTTACCTGGTTGAGGTTTTTCCGGGGTTTTCCCTCAACCCAATATGAGCAAATGCTGGGTAACTTTCGGTGTTGGACCCCGGACTCATTTCACCGGCATTATCTCCTTCTTCTCATTCAGGCGCTAAATAACCTACCTAAGCTGTTGATAAAGTATAGATCATTGTTTACTAAAATAAAAAATAATTGTATGATATGAAGATTTTTTTTGTTATGCTCTATGCAAGGAATAATCTGTTAAAATCTGCACAGATATATAATTCCATCTTGCATCAATATATATTTAGACAGTCACCATTTGGTCAGTAGTTTCTATTACATATGAGGGTGGATTGTTTTTTGCACTTAAACAACAACACAATGTCGAGGTCAGTGCATGACCACACTAAAAAGGATGACAACGCGACTTAATTTTTATGGTATCCCTAATTCTCTTGCAACTTTCAGTTTCTGCCAATGTGCATGAGTAAGACAGTATTTCTGGAAATTACATTCAACCCGCGTCGCCTTGTAACAGTGCACTCAATTGGAGCAAGGCCTGCTGTAACTGTGTTGGACATTTTTCTTAAGTAACTAATTTACGTGATCAGAATGAATTCTTTTCCACCGCCATGTGATGGAAAGGTTGGGAGTTCGGAGGTCTTATTTGTCGCGTCGAATGCACAGACCAAGAGCCAAAGTTACAATGTCTTTTTGTTAAAGCGGTCAACTAGGTTGAACCTAAACGTTGTGATCTTCTCGTATGTCTTTTTCCCAAGAGTTGCATTGTAATCAGCGCCTACGCAAATCAAGTCATGGCAAAAACTGCAATGACGTAAGAATAACTTTGTGTAATAGAAGTAGCCTCATGCAAATTAAACAGTGCGGAGTCTCCAACACATTCCTGATTCATGACATTCAAATTCAACTTTCTTGAATCCTTCGCTAGCGTTCTAGTACACTAGCATTTTTATTTCGAAATTATAGACAGAGAAAAATCCAAAAAGGATAGCTGCCCTTGTAAAAGGGGTACCGAACTGTAACAGCACCTAAATTAATTGTAGATTAACAATATTTTAATTGAATAATTTCAACGGAAAAATTGTTTCGGGGCCGGGTATCGATACCGGGACCCTTCGCTTAGCGCACGAATACTCTACTGACTGAGCTACCCAGGAACTACACCCGACACCGTCCCAATTTTTCCCTTTATATCCACACAACTCAAGTGGGCTGACAAGGCGCCAGAAACCCAACTTTGAGTGCACACAAACTCTGTGTCACTTGAATTGCGGTTTTCTGTTAACTACCTACACTGACGTATATATTATGCAAATCTGGCTTTCAGGTATGAAAAGGGAGAGAATGAAGACAAGAATCTGATTATAAACGATTAATATACTTTTAATATTTAGGCCTACATCTCTTTTAAATGCTAGTATAAAAATAACATTAGACATGATTACAATTAGTACGTGTAATTATTTTATATAGAATTTAAGAAATTAAATACATAGGCTACACGAAGTGACTCGTAAGTTAAGTTTAAATACTGGATGGTTGAAATGGAGAAGTAAAGACAAGATTATAACGCCCTGTAACACTTTTTCTGAAAACTTTAACTCAGAGTTATGCTGCAGTGAAATGGATAGGGCGTGAATGACCAGTTGGGTGTCCAGGCAGATCACCGGACATTAACTTCTACTCCCTTTCCCGGATTTCTACTTCAAGAGATTTCTGAAGTTCCTAGAGTATGTCTCTGACATTTCGGACAAAGAACCCCACCGATGAACTGAACATGGCTATGAAACTGTTTGAAATTATTTGAATGGGTTCAGTGACGTTGAAAGATCACTAAGACGACGAGCACGTGTTCTTTTACGAGCTCAGGGAAATCACTCTGAACACTTACTACGCGCATTGCACTGTTTCGAAACTCTGTAGGAGAAAAGTTACTTGTACTTTGTATTGTATTTTGTTATTGCTTCTTTGCTGCATAACAGTGAAATACAGTTCTTTCAGAAAAAAAAAATTAATATACATTCTAGTCTTGCTTTTATTCCTACATTACACCCATCCATTCAATACACTTATGAATGAATGAACCCGTCTTTACTTAAACCGTACAATTTATAAATGAAGACAAGTTTATTACATTTTTTTAGTATAACGAATGTCGTGTGTGAAATATAGGAAAGTAAACTGTACTTGATTTTGATTGGAAATAGAGGAGGATGTTCAGTTACCTTTATATGAAACGAGTCAAAGTCAGGATAGGAGAAACATGTCAGAGGGAAGTCGAATAGGGAGAGTGGTACGACAAGGATGCCCTTTATCACCTAGCCTGTTCAAATTCTTCTTGAAGGATTTCGTGAAGAACTCTTTTCAGAATATGGAAGGATTGACAGTAGCAGAAAGAAGAATAAAGTGCATAAGATTTGCTGATAATATGACGTTGTTAGCAGAAGAGGAGACGATGCTAAGGGATATGCTACTAGAGCTAAATGACAGCTGCAAGCAGTATGGGATGAAGACATGCAAACAAGACGAAGACCATAGTTATCGGAAAAAACTAAAGCGGGTAAATTTGCGAATTCCAAACGAGACAGTAGAACAGCTTCAAGTACTTGGAGTGTACTATAAATAATAACATGAACTGCTGTCAGGAAGTCAAAAGGAGGATAGCAATGGCAAAGGAAGCTTTTAATACAAACACGACCATTTCTGCGGGCCTCTGGAAAAACAACTAAGGAAGGGTCTAATGAAGTGCTTTGTGTGGAGTGGCATTGTATGGGGGCAGAAACATGGACATTACAACTAAGTGAAGAAAAGCGAATATAATCATTTGAGATGTGGATACGGAGAGGAATGGAGCGTGTGAAATGGACAGACAAAATAATACTGAGGAAAAAAAATTGGCTGGGTCACTGGCTGAGAAGATACTGCCTTCTGAAGGATGCACTGGAAGGAATGGTGAACGGGGGTGGAGATCGGAGCAAAAGAAGATATCAGATGATAGACGACATTAAGATACAGTAGAACGTCCGTTTAGGCACAGTGAAAACGTAAACAAAATGTAGGTAACGTGTGGGGGAAGGGCGAGCCGTACAATAAACACGAGGGATGCACAAGGTTTCAGTTACAACATTTAGGCTATGGCGGAGCGTTAATTGAAATTATATTTTCCAAAAACACACAAAACAAAAGAACACAAATTGCATAACGTTATCATATACACATTTTAACAAATAAGCAATGGTAACGTTGAAATAATTGAATATAACAAATCAAAATTTGCTACTTATATGATGTTTCTTTTAAGCAGCAGTTTTACGGTCATGAATGTCATTCTCTGTATGACTAACATAATATCACCGTCTTCTGTGGCCGAATTAGCATAACTACAGTATATTGGTCTGAAATGACTATTTCCTAAACATAATTATCCCTTCTCAAAATTCAATTTATTTAAGTACTGTACAGAAGACGGTGATATTATGTTAATCATATAGAGAATGAAATTCATTACTATAAAAAATGCTGCTTGAAAGCAACATCATATAAGTAGCAAAATTTGTTTTGTTATATTGAATTATTTCAAAGTTATACAATTTGTGTTCTTTTGTTTTCGGTGTTTTTCGGAAATATCATTCAAATTAATGTTCCGCCATAAATGTTGTAACTAAAACCTTGTGCACCCCTCATGTTTATCGTACGGCTTGTCCTCTCCCCACATGTTACCTGCACGTTCACGTTTTCACTGTGCCTAAACGAGACGCTCTACTGTACATGGATCGTATGCGGAGACAAAGAGAAAGGAGGAAAATAGGAAATTGAGAATGCTGGGTTTGCAGTGGAAAACCTGACCTTGGGCAGAACACTATGAATGAATGAATGAATGAATGAATGAATTAAATTGTTTCATTTACCGTACCAGCTCAATAAAATAAACAATACGAATCACAATATAGGCATTATATTGCACTGAGTTGTATTGTATTATACCGGATTCTAACGTCATAAATTAATAAAAAAACTACAATTATGTTTTATTTAACGACGCTCGAAACTGCAGAGGTTATATCAGCGTCGCCGATGTGCTAGAATTTTGTTCCGCAAGATTTGTTCTTTTACAGACCGATTATTTAGTCCTGACAGCTCAGCGACGCGAAAGAGGGGAAGTAATAGGAGGAGTGGGGAGATAAGGGCGAACGGTCGGTAAAGGAATGCAGTACAGCTTAATTGTACTGGAAACATACCGCTCTACCGCACGCATGACTTCCGATCGCTTCGAAGACAAGCGAGTGAATAACCCAAACACCCCTTGGCGTAACTAAATGGACTCGCCTGACCTAGGTGCATATCTCCGGCGACTGTCAGGACTAAATAATCGTACCGTACATGCAAGTAAATCTACTGACATGAGCCTGTCGCATTTAAGCACAATTAAATGCCATCGACCTGGGCCGGGATCGAGTCCGCAACCTCGTGCACGGAAGGCCAGCAGTCTACAGACTGCGCCACCCAGGCCAACAAATTCTTAACATCCACTTTCAACTTTAACGACATTGTTCAACAAATTAAAGGTTATCTTTCCACAATATCACATTTCAAGGTCTCTTCAGTATGTCAAAATTAGTTCCTGGTTTTAAAATGTCAGCACAAATGTGTAATCAGTTATTACATTACTTAGTTCACGAGAGAGGCGTGGTAGGTTCTTAAACTTCATGACATCATGAACGTCTCCAAGCGACTAAAAGCTATTAAGACAAATGAATGCAAGCTCAACAACAAAACATCATCTCCAGAAATATTCCCACTGGCAGCGGATCACTATCTGTGCTATTCAACTCGTCCGCACGAGAGATCTGTCCATTATTCACACTTTGCCAGTAATTGAGATATATCTTGACTGTCAACATTGTCTGTCTCGAGCGTAACCCGGGGGCGCGTGCCGCCGCTTTTTTAAGTCATTTTAGTGCGTAAATTACGACACATTAAACGCACACGCACAACATAACACTATCTTGATAATGATTAAAAGTCAGAAGTTTTTATGAAGTAGGGTAAGTTCCTCTGAACTGTATTTTAACACGTCTAGTTTGACGAACTTAATACTGCGTGTAACACGAGCATCTCTTAACCGTATTCGCGCGATGTTTAATGTACCTTATCAAATAATTAATTAAATTTTATCGCGATCTGGAAAGATTTGGACACGAGTTGATGTGTTTTGGATATTATGGTCACTAATAAAAACATAATTTTTGCGCTATACTGAAGAATTACCACGGTAGCTTTGAACCGTGTCGTTACGTTTACCACCAAATTTAAATACATACACAATGTTGCCAACATAACATGATTTTGCTCTGTGGTGTCGTTAAAAAGAGAAATTTGTTTCTTTTTTTCTCTACCTCCTTCGTTCTGAACATTACTGAGAGATAGCACCACTGTTACTCTCATCTATTGCAATGATTTTTCCTGCACTACCAATTTGCTCGGACGACATTCCTACATAGAAGATTAAGACAGATCTTACAAGCGATCTCCAGTTACTAACAGTATGGTCATCAAAATTGTGTGTCCATTTTATCCCGAACTAAAATCTCTCTCGCATTTTCTTTTGTTTCATTACGGCCAAATGGATTTATCTCTTCGGTATCGATGTTTCTAGTCGGTCATGGCCTTTATGACAGTTTTTGTTTCGTAATATTGATAGACGGTAATAAAATTAAAGCGGTGAATATGCTCCCTAAAAGTTTTTTTTTTTTTTTCGTAAAAGGCTAGGTATTTTGTCTAGGTCACAAATAAAACTGCAACGCGGTCATAATTGTGTACTTAATGCTTTGGTGAACATTAACCGGAAATTTACTTTCCGTTATTTAAATGATATTCCATAAACCACACTTTTTTCCTCTTTACTTCGTTGTCATAACCTACTTTAAGATCTTACTACATAAGCATTTTCTTTTAGTGCATTCAAAACATCGTCGTTGTACTGCATAAATCTTGCATTTGACTAATAGGGTGATTTATTTAAGAATATAGTCGCGAATTTTACTATCATCATTTCGATTGTCTTCTGTTTGATCGGCTCGGTACGGTCCGGTGATTAGTGGCCAGCGAGTAACGTCGACTATGGACATTGCTCTGCCGTGGGTATTATCCAGTTATTCCTATTTTTGTTTTCACATGTTATTAACACTTAAGTAGTTACGTGGAGATCATGTTGACCCCCAGTGGTCTGCGAGTATATGTTGGTTTGTATTATTTTTACTCTGTTGCCTACATTGTCCAGCTCATCAGTACCTTCCTCAAAGACTGTCGGCAATACGACTACATGATAACTTCCAGTTTAACACTGTCATTTGTTGCGTTAATTTAAATTTCCTAGGCTGGGGTTCTGTTGACCCACACGCGACTACTAATGTCATAAATTAGTCCACAAGTAGGATAGAGTTATTTTTTGTGATTCTACACGTGAAATCTCTTAATCTAGAAGACTATGGCAAGTAATGATGCATATGAGCTAGAAGATTTACAAAGAACCAGGATATTTCATATTTTCATTCGTGTTTTTAATTGGGGGTCACTCTACCCTCACGCGACTACTAATGTTACAAATCAGTCCACAAGTGCAAGTGCGAATTATTACTTAAGAACATTCTGGCAATTAATGACCCATATGAGCTAGTAAGTTTACGTGTAACTATGAATTTTAGATTTTAATTCGTATTTTTGCTTTGGGGTCACTTTGACCCTAACGCAAGTACCAAAAAAATTCACGAGTACTGAAGTGTTTGTCATTAAACACCAGAGTCATCGCTTTGTTCATAAGGCAGAAGTTAAAGCTTTCTTTGCCAACACATGACACCACACGTAACAAGTAACATTCTCACTCCACTCTCTTGAACTCGGTAGACACACGCCCGACCTTCCCTTCTACTCCTACCCCCTCTACAGAAACGTTGTTTCCGTACTGCATATCACGAGTGTCTTGACAAAATGCATGAGCTGTATGCTTTTATGTAGTTAAAAAATATATGTTATTCTAAATTTTGTAGGAACCATGCTGTAAAGTACTATATTCCGTGACTACAACACGACTCACGTTAGTAAAGTTCATGATGTCACACACTCATGAAGTATGACTTACCGCTTGTCACATCGCCCGTAAATCGCCAAAAATTACCTTCCTTCCGCCAACACAAATAGCAGACAGAGATATCAGGGCGATTTATAAATAGTGGACTCTGTATAAGTCGTCTACAACCCATCACAAATGCCTATCTTTGGAATAACCGCCAGGAACATCCATCGTGCCGGACGATTGATTCGGCGTCACGAGAACACAGGAGATGCCCTACTTTTCGAGATAGAGATCATAATGAAAGGGGTATTGTGGACAGAGGCGGTAGAACTAGGCGGTAGAACTAAGAGGGACAAACGGGGGAACCCAAACGAAAACCTTCAAACATATACTGGGTTCATGTCAGATACAAATCGGCCATCGCCGAGATTTGAAGTAGAGTCCACTGTCGCCTTAAGCCTGAGTTTTGCCAACTGAGCTTCCAAGGCGACAATTCCTCCTCTAAGCTCTGGTCTGAACGCGCGACCACTCCGTGCCCAAAACCATTTCGGTAAACACACGACCACCCAGTACGACTCACTCATTACTGTTTAATTTTATTTTCTTCGTTCAACGTTTCGGTATCATTTACTATATTCAAACATTACACAATTTATTATGTTTATACTTCTTTCGGCGTATTAGCACAAAATTTCCTGACGCAATTTGTCACTCTTACACAGACGAAACGATTTTGCAGACTATTTTTACGGGGCAACCTGTAACAAATCGCATCTCTCAGTTCTCATCGCGAGCAACACAAGGAGTGGGGGCAAGAACTATATATAAACCAAGCCAATACTCGCGCAACATTTATGTTGTTTAGCCATTAAAACTGTTTCCGTGTTTAATTTTATGTTTCCATTCTTTGTACAAGAACCTCGACGTCGCGTCTGTTCGAACTATTAATTCGGGTGCTGACGTTATGCAGGTCAGAACGCGGGTCATCGGGTTAGTTCGTCTTGGCAGCCACACACTGATAAATAAGTTGATAATGAAGCCAGCTGTTCTTACCGTCATGTAAGCATGTATATACCACACTGCGTAAGTCCGAGAGAAATTCAATAAACAGTGAGGTGTAGAGATCATTGAATTTTACCTTTGAAATGTATATCTTGTAGGCCTACACTATGCGTATGTATGTATGTATGTATGTATGTATGTATGTATGTATGTATGTATGTATGTATGTATGTATGTATGTATGTATGTTTTTTTTTTTTTTTGTATATCAGCATGCTCCATTACATTGGAGTAATACTACAAGCTTTACATAAAATATTACAGTAATTAGTTACATAATTTATGAGAACAAGATATTTACAATTTTCATTGCGATCTTGAAATTCTTATAGATACAAGTGTTGCCTAATTGTACTTCTTATATTTTAGGTTACCATCATTGTTAATATTATTTCTAATTTCAATTCCTGTTACATTTTTCCAAATTCTATGGATTTTATAAATTTTCTCAAGCTTTTGAGGTATGCTGTTGTGAACTGATCAAAAGGTGGAGGCCAGGTTTGACCTGTGCGTATTATACTAGTTCGTAGGATTCTTCTTTCTTTTATCAGTGTGGCACAGCTTAATATTATATGGTTGACCGTCTGATCTTCTTTTAGTCTACAAGGGCACGTTGGAGATGGAATAATCTTGAATCTGTGAAGGTACGATCTTGTGAAGCCGTGACCTGTCAAAATAGAAGTAAATTCTGCCCCGACAGGTAAATTTATCTTCAATCTATCTTTCATTGATGGAAAGAATGATTTCGTTATTGCGCCCTTAGTTGAGATAGTCCACTACTCTTGCCATTTTCTTAAGGTCTTTTCTCTCTCTTCTGTTACTATGGTATCTCTCGGTGTAATGTATGTATGTATGTACTCGTATGCATGCATGTATGTACTTTATGTACTCGTATGCATGCATGTACTGTATGTAGTCGTATGCATTCATGCATGTACTTTATGTATTCGTATGCATGCATGTATGTACTGTATGTACTCATATGCATGCATGTATGTACCGTATGTAGTCGTATGCATGCATGTATGTACTGTATGTACTCGTATGCATGCATGTATGTACTGTATGTACTCGTATGCATGCATGTATGTACTGTATGTACTCGTATGCATGCATGTATGTACTGTATGTACTCGTATGCATGCATGTATGTACTGTATATACTCGTATGCATGCATGCAAGTATTGCATGTACTCGTATGCATGCATGCATGTACTGTATGTACTCGTATGCATGCATGTATGTACTGTATGTACTAGTATACATGCATGCATGTACCGTATGTACTCGTATAAATGCATGTATGTACTGTATGTACTCGTATGCATGCATGTACTGTATGTACTCGTATGCATGCATGCATGTACTGTATGTACTCGTATGCATGTATGTCCAGTATGTATTCGTATGCATGTATGTATGTACTGTATGTACTCGTATGCATGTATGTATGTACTGTATGTACTCGTATGCATGCATGTACTGTATGTACTCGTATGCATGCATGCATGTACTTTATGTACTCGTATGCATGTATATACTGTATGTACTCTTATGCATGCTTGTATGTACTGTATGTACTCGTATGCATGAACATATGTACTGTATGTAATCATATACATGCATGTATGTACTGTATGCATTCGTATGCATGCATGTACTGTATGTACTCGTATGCATGCATGTACTGTATGTACTCGTATGCATGCATGTACTGTATGTACTCGTATGAATGCATGTACTGTATGTACTCGTATGCATGCATGCATGTACAGTATGTACTCGTATGCATGTATATAATGTATTTTACTCTTATGCATGCTTGTATGTACTGTATATACTCGTATGCATGCACGTATGTACTGTATGTACTCGTATGCATGCATGTATGTACTGTATGTACTCGTATGCATGCATGCATGTACTGTATGTACTCTCATGCATGCATGCATGTACTGTATGTACTCGTATGCATGCATGAACGTACTGTATGTACTCGTATGCATGCATGCATGTACTGTATGTACTCGTATGCATGCATGAATGTACTGTATGTAAACGTATGCATGCATGCATGTACTGTATGTACTCGTATGCATGCATGTATGTACCACATGTACTCGTATGCATGCATGTATGTACTGTATGTACTCGTATGCATGCATGTATGTATTGAATGTACTCATATGCATGCATTTATGTAATGTATGTACTCGTATGCATGCATGTATATACTTTATGTACTCTTATGCATGCATGTACTGTATGTACTCGTATGCATACATGTATGTTCTGTATGTACTCGTATGCATGTATCTACTGTATGTACACGTATGCATGCATGTATGTACCGTATGTACTCGTATGCATTCATGTATGTACTGTATGTACTCGTATGCATGCATGCATGTACTGTATGTACTTTTATGCATGCATGTATGTACTGTATGTACTTTTATGCATGCATGTATGTACTGTATGTACTCGTATGCATGTATGTACTTTATGTACTCGTATGCATGCATGCACTGTATGTACTCCTATGCATGCATGTATGTACTGTATGTACTCGTATGCATGCATGTACGGTATGTACTCGTATGCATGCATGTATGTACTGTATGTACTCGTATGCATGCATGTATGTACTGTATGTACTCGTATGCTTGCATGCATGTACTGTATGTACTCATATGCATGCATGCATGTACTGTATGTACTCGTATGCATGCATGCATGTACTGTATGTACTCGTATGCATGCATGTACTGTATGTACTCGTATGCATGCATGCATGCATGTACTTTATGTACTCGTATGCATGCATGAATGTACTGTATGTATTCCTATGCATGCATGCATGTACTATATGTACTCGTATGCATGCATGTATGTACTGTATGTACTCGTATGCATGCATGTATGTACTCTATGTACTCGTATGCATGTATGTACTGTATGTACTCTTATGCATGCATGCATGTACTGTATGTACTCGTATGAATGCATGTATGTACTGTATGTACTCGTATGCATGCATGTATGTACTGTATGTACTCGTATGCATGCATGCATGTACTGTATGTACTCGTATGCATGCATGTATATACCACATGTACTCGTATGCATGCATGTACTGTATGTAGTCGTATGCATGCATGTATGTACTGTATGTACTCGTATGCATGCATGTATGTACTGTATGTACTCGTATGCATGCATTTATGTACTGTATGTATTCGTATGCATGCATGTATGTACTTTATGTACTCTTATGCATGCATGTACTGTATGTACTCGTATGCATACATGTATGTTCTGTATGTACTCGTATGCATGTATCTACTGTATGTACACGTATGCATGCATGTATGTACCGTATGTACTCGTATGCATTCATGTATGTACTGTATGTACTCGTATGCATTCATGTATGTACTGTATGTACTCGTATGCATGCATGTATGTACTGTATGTACTTTTATGCATGCATGTATGTACTGTATGTACTCGTATGCATGTATGTACTTTATGTACTCGTATGCATGCATGTACTGTATGTACTCGTATGCATGCATGTACTGTATGTACTCGTATGCATGCATGTACTGTATGTACTCGTATGCATGCATGTACTGTATGTACTCGTATGCATGCATGCATGTACTGTATGAAGTCGTATGCATGCATGTATGTACTTTATGTACTCGTATGCATGCATGTACTGTATGTACTCGTATGCATGCATGTACTGTATGTACTCGTATGCATGCATGTACTGTATGTACTCGTATGCATGCATGTATGTACTTTATGTACTAGTATGCATGCATGTACTGTATGTACTCGTATGCATGCATGTACTGTATGTACTCGTATGCATGCATGCATGTACTGTATGTACTCGTATGCATGCATGTATGTACTGTATGTACTCGTATGCATGCATGTACTGTATGTACTCGTATGCATTACTGTATGTACTCGTATGCATGCATGCATGTACTCTATGTACTCGTATGCATGCATGTATGAAATGTATGTACTCGTATGCATGCATGTATGAACTGTATGTACTCGTATGCATTCATGTATGTACTGTATGTACTCGTATGCATTCATGTATGTGCTGTATGTACTCGTATGCATGCATGTATGTACTGTATGTACTTTTATGCATGCATGTATGTACTGTATGTACTCGTATGCATGCATGTATGTACTTTATGTACTCGTATGCATGCATGTACTGTATGTACTCGTATGCATGCATGTACTGTATGTACTCGTATGCATGCATGTACTGTATGTACTCGTATGCATGCATGTACTGTATGTACTCGTATGAATGCATGCATGTACTGTATGAAGTCGTATGCATGCATGTATGTACTTTATGTACTCGTATGCATGCATGTACTGTATGTACTCGTATGCATGCATGTACTGTATGTACTCGTATGCATGCATGTACTGTATGTACTCGTATGCATGCATGTATGTACTTTATGTACTAGTATGCATGCATGTACTGTATGTACTCGTATGCATGCATGTACTGTATGTACTCGTATGCATGCATGCATGTACTGTATGTACTCGTATGCATGCATGTATGTACTGTATGTACTCGTATGCATGCATGTACTGTATGTACTCGTATGCATTACTGTATGTACTCGTATGCATGCATGCATGTACTCTATGTACTCGTATGCATGCATGTATGAACTGTATGTACTCGTATGCATGCATGTATGAACTGTATGTACTCGTATGCATTCATGTATGTACTGTATGTACTCGTATGCATTCATGTATGTGCTGTATGTACTCGTATGCATGCATGTATGTACTGTATGTACTTTTATGCATGCATGTATGTACTGTATGTACTCGTATGCATGCATGTATGTACTTTATGTACTCGTATGCATGCATGTACTGTATGTACTCGTATGCATGTATGTACTGTATGTACTCGTATGCATGCATGCATGTACTGTATGTACTCGTATGCATGCATGCATGTACTGTATGTACTCGTATGCATGCATGCATGTACTGTATGTACTCGTATGCATGCATGTATGTACTCTATGTACTTGTATGCATGCATGTATGTACTGTATTTTCTCGTATGCATGCATGTACTGTATGCACTCGTATGCATGCATGCATGTACTGTATGTACTCCTATGCATGCATGTATGGTACTGTATGTACTTCTATGCATGTATGTATGTATGTATGTATGTACTGTACGTACTTTGAGCACTAGTTAAAAAAATGTTATTTTTTTTTTATTTAAGGACGCTTGCCACTGCCAAGGTTATAATGCGTCGCCGGTGTGCCGGAATTTTGTCCGCAGGAGTTCTTCGATGATCGAAATACGGTCGCTCAGTCTGAAGTTACATCTGATACTAAAACCAAACGGCCCTGCAATCGGCCTCATTTTGATTCCCTTGCAGCGCTGTGATGACGTCATCAATGAATTTGATTGTTATGTTATCTTGCGCACGAGTATGTCCTCTACACGATGGTATATGTCACTTAGCTCTAGGTTATTTAGTTTCTGAGATGTAAGCGTTGACCATAGCGCGTCGAAAAGTGTCGTTTGTGGTTTTCATACTGTCATCCATACCTCGGACGGAAGGAATAGACGTATTCACGTAACAAACTCACTTTCTGATCATTTTATAGCATTGGAGTCAGCTTTGCTTCTTCTCAAGAGTAGCCCTACATGTGGCAACCCAGGCTCCATGCACTTGAATTGCATGTAAGCCTATATGCAGTATCTAATGCACGCACGCAAGCATGTGTATGCATATATGTACAGTACGTACATAAAGCTATACAATAACGAATATTTACAGTTTCGAAACTATGGAATATTACTTTTCCAGGAACATACATACGTGTCCAGTTGGTGAAGACCGTGACCCGTGAATCCGACTTACAGAATTATTTAGATTAATGTAACTCGTCAGTATTGACCCTGTAGAACTGCGAAGTAGTTCCAGGAAACAAGATACGACACAATTATTCGTCGAAGTATTTAATTTGATTGTCTGAAGCCGCCACGCAGCACGACTGTAGCCGTCATCCCATTTATGTAACATGCAATAAAATTCGTACTTCGCCGTGTTCTTGGCATCGCGATGCCTTTACCAGACTGCAACAATCAACCATACAATTAGCTACTTGCAGTGAATTATGGACTTCCAAAGGTCAATTATACTTTTTAACAGACATGCATCAAAGGAGATCTATTTAGGTCGGAAATGTCAACAAAAATTCCACAAAGCATATGTACGTTGTGATCATAGCCAATTCATCAGATTAAGGACAGAGGAAGTTCTTTTAAAATAATTATAGGCTACATCGCCCTGAAGAATGCAGACTCTCGTATACTTAGTCAGTGGCTGGAAACGAAGCAACAGATACTGCCCTGAACGTATGAGGACCTTGGAGCCTATTTTGGCATTATTACCATTAGAAATGAAATATTATTATAGTTAATGCATTGATGTGACTATTTTTCATTAATGATACATATTAATGCTATATTGATGATATGAAAGTGAAACGTTTTGGGGTTATGTAAATAGATGTAGAGAATATCTTATATTAGACCTTCATTTCTATAATTTACTGAGTGGCGGCTATACGGTATATAACTACAAAACTTACGTAAGATAATAATATTATTAAAAATCAAATATTTTTATAGTTATTAATCAAGTGGGATTGGGTCTTTTTCATTTACTTAATGGCTGTGTGTTGTAGATATTTGTAGGCGTCATTCTCTTCAATATTGGCTCGAGAGAGCGCAAAAATTACAGTTCCTAAGGAAAGACGGTATTACTACTTACTGATAAAATAAGCGACCTAGAAAATTTTGTAGTCTCCCGATCATTTCAACAAGATCTCTTAGCAGGATAAAATGATATCACCTCTACATTTCAAGCTCTATATGCAGCAGCTATACCAAGATGCTATGTTTATTGTTCGCACATGAAAAAACCCACTGATCGTCCTGACACTGTTACTTGCGTTTTCACGTAGAAACTCAAAAACTGAAGGTGGATAGGTTCAAGAAAAAGTATTTGCCATAAAAAAACATTCAGAGGGAGTATGTTTCATTATTATGGAAGCAAATAACTTTCAAAATGTTTGGTATTCTTCATTGAAAATAAATCTGAAAAATTTTTATTTAAACTTCTAATGAATTTAGCTTGCAGCATTTGCTGCACAAGCCACTAGTCGGCTAGAATCGGCTTCACCGAAAGAACGTTGTGTGAGAGTGCATTGTCCTGATGCAGCATCGACGTGTTGTTCTTCCAAAGATCTGACCGCTTCTTCCTCACTTCTGTCAGTCTTGTCAAAACCTCAATATACGAGGTAATAATGCTGGTTTACAGTCTGACACTCAGGCACCTATTCAACCATGACAACACCCCTGATGTCGAAAAAAACAATAAGCATTGCCTTGAATTTTTACCCGAATGTTCATCTTCCACTTCCTCCCGACCCTCTCTAAAGCTTTTGTCCCAATCGTGAACGTGGCATTAAATTAGTCCCATACACCTATTTTCATATGGAGAATAAGATATAATTTTGAGTTATATCTGTTATATAAAGATATGGAAGTATCCAGATTTATTAAATTTAGAAGATTACAGCAGGTAGGACATGTAGTGAGAATGGATGAGAAGCGGATAGCAAGAAGGTCCTTCACCCAACAAATGCATGGGAAAAGAATAGTTGGAAAGCCCAGGAGAAGATGGGAGGATGAAGTCAGAAAGGACGCCGTGAATATTCTAGGGATAAGGGCATGGAAAACGAAGGCCAGAGATAGAGAATAATGGAAGAACCGCATTGAGGAGGCCAAGGCTCAAATTGGGCTGTAGCGCCATAGCTGCAGCAGCAACCTATTTTCATAACAGAATGCACTCCGTTGGGAATTTTCCCAGTTTCACACGAAATTTGAGATTAACACTCTATTCAATCTTTCCACTAGGCATTATTCTGGCAAGTTAACAATGCAGCGTCCACTTCAAACCACTCTCAATGATAAACTAAGTTGAATAGTGAGATGAACTAACCCCCGACGCATTGCAGAACCTCCAAGATTCACAACTTTCACTAGCAATCCGCACACCTCCTTTTACCATCGACGCAAGTCGCGCAGTTCGTTTTTAATTTGTAGGCCTATAGTATTTTCGACTGGAACAATTTACTGTTGGTTACCAACGGCTGCAAGTTATTAGATACAAAATCTTCCTTGCCAGCTATGGAGGTATAACCTCTTCTCAGTCTTGTTGTAGCGTATACTATAGATAATTATATTTTAATTTTTTTGCAGTATCTTGGATACTTTTGAATTTTTGAATAATTAAATTTGATAGAAATGAAGAGTATCACTTTTGCAACATTTCTATACCAGATTTATAAGTTAGAATTAAAATGTTGGGGCACCAAGAGTCAAAATTGCCCCAAAATTTGATTTTCTGTGAAGACATGATTTGGGATTTTTGGAACCCCAGAATGATTATGTATATATATTTTTTTCAATTTAAAAACAAATATAAATTCGGGACTGAAGAGGTTAACAAACAACAAATTACAAAAGATGAAGGTGTCAGAAGAAATACGTGGTAGTCAAAATAGCTATATGGTATGAATAAATAAGTTATTAAATTGTGACGCTACGGCCCATGAAAGGCTAAGGCCAATCTCCTAGTAGAGGTGAACGATCATCTAACCAGAAGGGAGATATCGTGTTGTTAGCACGATGATCCTCCCAGACGTCGTAGCTGGTTTTCGTGTATGGATTTCGCTAAGTATCGTAGCTCTCCAAATTCATCACGATGTTGGGTTGGCAACGATTTCATACACTGGTCAAAATTTCGTAACAAAATTCCTTCCCCACGAGGACTCGAACCAGTGGGTATTCCGTCATGCGAGCTCTAGGCATGAAGTTTTAGACCACGACGCTACGACGTGGGACTGAAGTATGAACAGCATTTAATAATCGGTGGTAGTGGTGGTGGTGGTGGTGGTGGTGGTGGTGGTGGTAGTAGTAGTAGTAGTAATGGTAGTGGTCGTGGTGGTGGTGGTGGTAGTGGTAGTGGTAGTGGTAGTAGTAGCAGTAGCAGTAGTAGCAGTAGCAGTAGTAGCAGTAGCAGTAGTAGTAGTAGCAGTAGCAGTAGCAGTAGCAGTAGTAGCAGTAGTAATAGTAGTAGTAGTACCAGTAGTAGTAGTAGTAGTAGTAGTAGTAGTAGTACTTAGAAATGCTTTTATTGAACAGAACTAGGCTCTTGCGGAAGTATCGAAATAGTCTTAAATGACCAAGTTATTATTTTTTCTCCTCTCTCTTCCTTTTTTTATTATCTTGACTTAATCGTTCGTTTCTGTAATCTACGATTTTGCTATTCAACGTTTTATGTCTTGTAAGACAAATGTTTTCTCCTATTGGTATATTAACTGTATATTATATCACAAAATGAATTAATGATCGAATTTATCTCGCGTAGTTTATGTCTTATAAATTGTATATATTCCCCTTATGCTATGTAACTGATTTTGATTATATATAATTTTCTACTTTATTTTATATTCTCCTTATATTATGTAACTGATCTTGACTATTTGTAATTTTCTAATATATTTTATGTAATGTCTAAGCTATCTTCTTTTGTGTTGTTTTGTAATCTATCACATAATTTTGTATTTCATGTATATTATTGAAACCTGGTTGAGTGGAAGAGAAGGCCTTATGGCCCTAATTCTGCCAGGCAAACTACTACTACTGCTATTGCTACTAGACAGACCAGTAGGGAAATAAAATACTGTATTAATAGTTTAAACTCTAAAATAGTCATTAACAAATTCACAACGTTTCGCGATAACTTTATATTTTAGTTCGTAAAGATATTACCTCAATTTCATTTTTTTTTTTTTTCAAAAAGAGGAGCTGAATCGCTCATTTAATCCACCTGCTGAGTGACTCATTTGCGCACTTGTCATATCCAGTTTCGAATGTTTGGTAATCGTGTTTACTTGTCCTTACTCTTGTACTGTTGAAGGAATGCAGAAATGAAGAGGAGGAAAATAACGACCGGGTGTGTGAAAAATAAACTTATCTTGGAAGTTTCCCAGGCATATACGGAATTACAATTCATCTTAAATATAAGAATAAAATTATGTCGAATGATCAGTCACAAGTAAAATAATCGCTTTTATAACACATATAAAATTAATTTATTCCGGTAACAAATAAGACTATAGGCCACCGGCGTAGCTCAGTCGACTTAAGCGCTTGCCTGTGGATCCGGAGTTGCGGTCGGGCGCGGATTCCATTCCCATCTGGGCTGATTACCTGGTTGGGTTTTTTCCGACTTTTTTCCCCAATCATAAAG
Organism: Periplaneta americana; assembly: GCF_040183065.1. NCBI lineage: Eukaryota > Metazoa > Arthropoda > Insecta > Blattodea > Blattidae > Periplaneta > Periplaneta americana. The sequence continues at coordinate 58,197,567 of NC_091127.1, read as the reverse complement.
CGAATGTCAGGTAATCTATGGCGAATCTTCGACCTCATATCGCCAAATATCATCTCGCTATCACCAATCTCATCGACTCTAACCTAGTAGTTGATATAGCGTCGTTAAATAACTAAAAAAAAGTACAATACTGTACAGAAGGCGTTATTTAAGTCCTGGCTCTACTGATGCATTGGAGAGGATCGATCTCCATAAAATAAGATATACGACTTACAAATAACAAAATACGTACGTGAACTTATGAACTAACATATTATTAAGGGGCTCCGATAACGCTTTTTCAATTTTCTAGTACCTATTATTATTTAATATTTTAATTCCAAATTAGCACGTTACTTCATTTTATAAATGTGTGAAAATTAATTTAATAAAGATATACAGTATTATGATAAACGTGGCTAATTGAGATTTGTTACACTTTTTATAACGTACGGTTACTGTTTAAAAGAACGACTTTTTATCAGAAGTTCTACGGATAAAATTCTGCCAAGGTTAGCATAAATAGGCTAAATATTAATGTTATTAATAGGCTAAACTCTTTCCAGTCACTTTCTAAGTAGCTCCATCCACCATCCTCTATGATCTAGTTGTCAACAAGTTCTTTTTCCGTAATTTAATTTATGATTTTGCAATGAAAGAAAAATGTCTTAGCTTCAATTAAATATAGCGCTTCATAGTAACTTACTTAAGAAACAAAAATACGTGTTTGTATATGTATATAAAGTTTCTAAAGAATTGGAAATGTAGGGAAAGTTAAAATGTAGGCCTAAGTAAAAAAATGGTAAAAACTAAAAGAACTCCATAACTTCATTAATAGGCCTAATATTAAAATGCAGATTATGTATGTAGCTACTAAACTCAAAGCTGTACAAACGTAATATTTGTGATTCTTATAGCTTCCAACAAAATATCGAGATGGGGTGTATTAGAGCGCTTTAAGTCAATAAAATGAATTTTCATAAGTATTTACATATCCATATTTAATGATGAGGGAATCTATCTAAAGTCGTCCTATCTTTTCTAACAGCGTCTTTTGAAGAAAGACATTTCTTCCTCCTACTTTGAAATTTAACATGAAACCGAAGTGGTAGGCCTACTTCACCAAGTCGAGAGGACAATACGCGTACTTTCACCTGTATTTATTCCAAATGTGTTCGTACTACATGAACAGTATAGTTAATATTTCTTACTTACTTAGCCTACTTACAAACGGCTTTTAAGGAATCCGGAGGTTCATTGCCATCCTTACATAAGCCCGCCATCGGTCCCTATCCTGTGCAAGATTAATCCAGTCTCCATCATCATACCCCACCTCCCTCAAATCCATTTTGATATTATCCTCCCATCTACGTCTCGGCCTCCCCAAAGGTTTTTTTTCCCTCCGGCCTCCCAACTAACACTCTATATGCATTTCTGGATTCGCCCATACGTGCTACATGCCCTGTCCATCTCAAACGTCTGGATTTAAAGTTCCTAATTATGTCAGGTGAAGAATAAAATGCGTGCAGTTCTGCGTTGTGTGAATTTTTCCATTCTCCTGTAACTTTATCTCTTTTGGCCCCAAATATTTTCCTAAGAACCTTATTCTCAAACACCCTTAACCTCTGTTCCTCTCTCAAAGTGAGACTCCAAGTTTCACAACCATACAGAACAACCGGTAATATAACTGTTATATAAATTCTAACTTTCAGATTTTTTGACAGCAGACTGGATGACAAAAGCTTCTCAACCGAATAAGAGACATTTCCCATATTTATTCTGCGATTAATTTTCACCCGAGTGTCATTTATATTTGTTACTGTTGCTCCAAGATATTTGAATTTTTCCACCTCTTCGAAGGATAAATCTCCTATTTTTATATTTCAATTTTGTAGAATATTCTCGTCACGAGACATAATCATATACTTCCTCTTTTCGGGGTTAATATTTCTCTCTACAAAAATCAGTAGTCTACATTTTCTACATAAAAACTACCACTGATCGTAGGTGGATCAACATTAATCTTCCATGGAAGTGGATTCCTTGCCCGAGTCACCTTTTGAACCGAGATAAATTATGGATTCGCTTCGGTCTTAATGAAGTACATTTCTGAACAGCCGGTAGAGCGGGGTCCGCACACGCCGCTGTTTGCTCTGTCCATTAACACGAAGCACGAGCCAGTGTTGAACAAGCCATCCATCCCAGAGAGAACCCGGCGCAATCCGCCAGGCTTCCGCGTCTTCAAGAGGGCTAATATCGGCAACTAATTGCGGGCGGTATCAATGTATCGCTTTGAAGGCTTGATTACACTTGGCACCTCTGTGCTAAGAGGAACAACATGCTCGTCATTGTTATAACTCTTCATTTATGGATAATTTAACATTACCTTCTGGGGGACGTAAACATAATTGTAAAACAAACAATGAGAGATAAATGAAAATGCAGAAACGGGAAACAGAAACAATTAAACGACAAGCACAAGAAAAGCTACAGGATAATACAAGAAAAAATGGAAATAAACATTATAAATGAAGATTAAAAACACGAAAGGTGGGGAAAATAAAGGACGAAAGAAAAACAGAATGGAAAAGAAGAAAATCAAAATAAGCAAAATGGAAGAAAAAGGTATACAAATAAGCCGAAAGAAACGAGGGGGAAAGGAGAATAGAAAGTAAAAAGACGGAACGAAAGAATGTAAAAGGAAATAAAGAACATGTAAGAAGAAACGCGGATTTAAAATAAAATGAACGATGTATTAAAGAAAAAAAAAATTGACGATTTCAAATATAGACATAAATTTAAAGTTAGATGAAGGAAATAAAGAAATGGGAAATAAAGAGGAACGAAAAGGACTGAACTAATGAAAAATGAAGTATGTGCATCATGTGAAATGAACGAATGTTTTTATTAGGCTATTATTTAATGGTCGATACTTGTTTATGCGTCATTCATCCAAGTAATCCCATATATGAGTGACGCGCAGAAGCTGCAGTTCCTTTTGTCGCTCGTTTACCATTGCCCTCGCTACGCTATGGGAGAACACCGTATGATGATTATTAATGGAAAATTGTGGAATACTGGTAAAGGAAACGGAAGTATCTCGCGAAAATATCACCAAACACCACAAAAATCCACTTGGAATCATCGGAGTCGAGCACATGTTACCAGAGTGGAAGCCGACGTTCTAGTCGTTCAACGAATAGAAGAAATGTGTCTATCGGAAGCCACTGAGAATTTTATCGCTCTTTAAAAGTATATGATTATGTCTCGTGACGAGAATATTGTACGAAATGGAAATATAAAAATTGGAAATTTATCCTTTGAAGAGGTGGAGAAGTTCAAATATCTTGGAGCAACAGTAACAAATATAAATGATACTCGGGAGGAAATTAAACACAGAATAAATATGGGAAATGCCTGTTATTATTCGGTTGAGAAGCTTTTATCATCCAGTCTGCTGTCAAAAAATCTTAAGTCAGAATTTATGAAACAGTTATATTACCGGTACTTCTTTATGGTTGTGAAACTTGGACTCTCACTTTGAGAGAGGAACAGAGATTAAGGGTGTTTGAGAATAAGGTGCTTAGGAAAATATTTGGGGCTAAGAGGGATGAAGTTACAGGAGAATGGAGAAAGTTACACAACACAGAACTGCACGCATTGTATTCTTCACCTGACATAATTAGGAACATTAAACCCAGACGTTTGAGATGGACGGGACATGTAGCACGTATGGGCGAATCCAGAAATGTATAAAGAGTGTTAGTTGGGAGGCCGGAGGAAAAAGACCTTTAGAGAGGCCGAGACGTAGATGGGAAGATAATATTAAAATGGATTTGAGGGAGGTGGGATATGATAGAGAATGGATTAATCTTGCTCAGGATAGGGACTGATGGCGGGCTTATGTGAAGGCGGCAATGAATCTCCGGGTTCCTTAAAAGTAAGTAAGTAAGTTTAAAATAATCGTCCTCGCTCGCGAACCTCGAGTCTAAAAGATACATTGGTAGAATATATATGACACATATCAAGAGATAAGAGAAAGCATGGGAAGTTTTCTTATTTTTTTTTTGTAATAACAGAGCCCTTAACTTGCCGTTATTTTCTCCCACTCTACTATCATGGCCCATAGATGTCGCTGATGTCAACTGGTTCGCCAGACACTATTCAAAGTGCTCTATAGGCAGTGGATCAACTTTACACTCGTAATGCACAATGGAGAGTTATTAGGATGTCAGAGGGGTAGGCCTGAAGGAGTACCCGGAGAAAATTCCTGTTTAGCTGGCCTACGGGCTTTCCCAATAAAATAATTAATCAAGGTAGATATATTAGGATTTGAACCCAGGCCTCGTGGCTTAAAAGCCCAGCATCGTGGCGGTTAAGCACAGGCATGTAAAACAAGAGAATTAGAAACAAGGAAGGGAAGTAAGATTTGAACTCACAGACGAGTTTCTTGAAAGTGCAGAAGGTGGGGTCGTGCTCTCTTGCAAGACCTGTTTTAGTCCTCAAGAATGTCTAGTGGCTTTAATGGATTTGTGTACGAGAGAATACAAGTATTGTCCTACCGCATCTCCTTTCCCAACTACGAACACACATCAGCAAAACTGTTCAGCGGCAACCTGATCACATACGGGAAAACAATCAAGCTCGCAGAATTACTATTCTCCAGTGACTATTTCTATCAAGAGCTGGTCTGATAGAGTCCTAGTCCTTGAGAATAGTTCTTGATGCAACATGTAGACTCTCCCTTTCCATGTCTTCACCGATTATGGAAACAATACGATGCACAGTGATCCAAAATCCGTGACAAAATTCAATTTTTAGACTTTTCCTGAGAGGACTATGCTACATATGAAGGCATTAGTTTTGAACCAATCATCCAACACTTCTAATGTTAAAGATGGCGTGGTTGAGGCATTATGAGCTCTCACGTTGAATTACTCTGAATTTGCATCTGTTGTGTGGGTTCATTGTGCATCTGTTGACACAGGAAGATTCTTCTCTAAGTGTAATTTAATTGTTAGTGACTGAAGGCACAGAATGAAAGAAAATAATATTGTCACTTCTGCTATGCTTTCATTCCACACATAGAAACAGCAGATGTCACATAATACGAAGAATGTTTTTTTCCTCAGTGTTATAAAGTTATGTCCCAGATTACTCATCCCTATGTTAAAATCGGTAGCACTTTGAAGAGAACAACCGACAGGATCGCCACCTTTCCGCCGTGAACGAACACGAGATGGCAGTACAGACGCTAATGCAATTCAAATGGGACTTAGGACCAGTGAGCTCTACACTAAACTGGAGGCACTACTCAATGCTTTAAAAGCGTGACCGAATGCTGAACGCCGGAGCGCATTGCTATCTCTTTCTAACATAGTGTTGTCCTTGTCTCTCTTGCAGTGAATGCTATCTTACACTAACGGTATTTTTATTGCTTACTGCGCATGTGCAACATCAACCTCACGAAAGACTCACTGAAACTAGAGATGGGATAAACTGCTCTTTTTAGGAAACAGTTTCGACTGTAACTGTTTCATGAACGAAGCTGTTCCAAAATAACAGTTTCAAAGAAACAGTTTCATAAGAATATGTTTACAACATCAGTGGCAACTGTTCCAAGTGTTCCAACTGTTTCAACCTCTCATCTGCTTCAGGAACATGTTTGAAAGCCCTTGAATAGTCTTTAAATCAGCTTTTCAGTGTATTATGACAATGAAAGTCATTTTTCGTAGGTTACTGTTAAGAGTACAGTAAATAACTACAATTAAAAATGAATCGATTTTAGTAAAAATAAAGCATATAACCCTAGGAGGGTTTAATAACGATGACATTAGCCGATGATATTTTTCGCGGTATATTAATAATTAACACTATGTTAGGGCACCGTGAACATATTCTCCATCAATGGACACAGCTAATAATTAATATCAGATTTATTAGGGAATATGATTAGTACAATTAAATTGCGCGATCCTACATAGGCTACTGTTGCACGAAGGCCGCATGGAACATGGATAATATTATATCTACTTTCGATTGGAGGTCAATGAGAGCGCTACACGTGGCCTTTGCAGACAGCAAAGAAGAGGTAAATTGTTTAGAAATTGAACTGTTTATCTCTTGGAATCATGTGGATCGTTGAAGTAATCGTATAGAAACAGTTTCAATTGTGAAACAGTTTCAAAAAAACTGTTCCACCTTTTTACCCATCTCTAATTGAAACACATTACTTACAAAGAGATCAGTATCCTCGCCAACAGTCACGTTTTCAGAGAGGAAAGAGCATTGCAGTAGTGCCTCCAGTTTAGTATAGAGCTCACTAGTTATGATATGACTCCTTATGTACCAACTAGATGGCAGCATAGTAAACCTGACAAAAGTTGTTACCGTCAAAGCCTATAAGGCCGAGCAATCTGGGTATAAATGATCTAGGGTTATGTTTACTTTTAATATGTAGAATGAATAGTAGTTCTTGGCAACGGATCCGAAAGATAGATTTACATTTATAAGCCTATGCAAGCAGTAGAAAACCTCGCACCTACAGGAAATTTCATTATTTTTTTTTTCAGTGGACTCTCGTAACTTGAATACGTTCAATACAAAAATTAACGAAAGAACACAATTTTTTTTCAAACTTTTCTCATATGAGAAAATAACAGAATTTCAGTTTTAGAAAAGCGAACGACGCATTTTAAGTTATGGAAGTATAAAATAATTTTATTTTGAGCTGCACATACATCCATTTCTAATGCAATGAATAACATTAATGTAGAAAAACTGTCTTCATTCAGCTGTCAATCAATTCTTCTGCGTTCTTAAAATCTCATGACATCCTACAGTAAAACAACTCATAAAACATCAGTCAGAGATTGTAGTTTCATGTTACGCTGAAACTTCGTAATTTTTAAACTGAGAAAATATGCTTGTCACAGAAACGTATGACGAATTCAGGGAATTTACTCCATTCTCCTCGTCTTCTTGTAAAGAATTTGTGTATTTCAGTTTCCAAGTATACTTAATGGAAATGTTTTCTGTTGAGAGTGTCTGACTGCCCGTTTTCTCACAGGAATCCTTCGAGGGTTCCTTGTTCTCTACAAAATTATGAATACTTATTCTGACAGCACGCTGATTCTCTTCACCTCTGCGGTTGTCGTATGAGTGAAACACAAATAAATAAATTCATTCGTCTGCTCATTGTAGTGCGATGTACCAGATGGTCTCTATGCTCGAAGCTTCCGGGTGTCTGGTAATGGGGCATTGCTTCCTTGTAGCAAGCGATGTGAAATATTGCTCAAGTGTTCCACGTGAACATTCAGAAGATACTCACAAAAGTTTGCTGGGTTAATACACTGCGAATATCCATCTCCTATGGATACAGTACTGACCAAAAGTTTAGAAATTCCGCCAGTGGCGAAACTCTTGAAAGACTTTTGATGCTTAGTCTATCCACAAAATTTTAAGTTATTATTCTAGTAACAGTAGGCCTATAAGTTTGTAAAGATTAGGCCACGAAGTTCATGCCCTAAAAACCTACTAAATGTGCATGCAAGTATGCTTTTAAAAACTTTAAAATATGCCAATATATATGCACTAATGAAATTCTATATTTCTTGATTTATCACTAATAGATAAATAATAATAATAATAATAATAATAATAATAAAATTAATAATAATAATAATAATAATAATAATAATAATAATAATAATAATCTTTCTTCTTCCTATCACGTTTTAAGAGTGATGGCCTGTTACGTTCTCACTCCATCGTTTCAGCGGACAGCCCAAAGATATTGTTCTTAAAGGATGGTAATTTAGTGCTTGACGTGGTATCCTTTTTGTCGGCATCCTGAATATGTGAGATTTCCGTTTGTCTATAATTTTTAACTTTCTCTAAAATTGGGTCAATATTTAATTGTTTCAAAATACCAAAATTTTTCTTATTGTCTAATCTACGAGTAGTATAGGCTGCTTAGCTACTTTATAGTAAATTTACATTACTTTGTTACCTTATATGCTGATTTTAATGGATAGACAGACATTGTTATAAGACTTTGTAGTTTTTATACGTGAATTTATAAAAATTAATTAAATGCATTTACTTAAACTGTACAATATATAAATTAATCATATACCTTAATTTAATCCTCTGGTTGAGGTTTTGTCTGATATGTACATCTATTATCAGGCAGTACATCCCACTTGACGATATGTGCCAGAGAAAGAACAATTGTTTATATGCATCGGAAGTCTGATTAGTGTAATATATAGCTGAAGGGGGAAAGAAAGTTGCCATCCTACCCCATTATCCTCTGGCCTAGTTGTCTCATAAGCAGGCTTCGGCCTAGGGACACAGAGTAATCAGCATGAGGTTTAGAGTACACGGAGTAAAAATGACGTCATGACCTGTGTGCAGCCACCCAACTGTAACAGCACAGGTGGCTCCGTAATGTGCATTATCGTTTTGTGTATTGCTGCTTGGCTGCGGTACGTGTAACAGGCTTCGGCGTAGGGACAACTGATTGAAGGTTACAACTCACGTTAATACTTTAATGGTAGACATTTATTGTCTACATTAAGAATGTACTGTATATATTGCATCTGTACTGCGTGAATTATATTTTGTGCCATACTGTGACGGACTGTTTACATGTTGAGACACGAAGTAACGACGCGCTCCATCTCCCACTCTACTCGACCAACAGAACACTATCGTCCGTGTGTTCTGAACTTCATGCGTTTCTGTGCCCAGGACCGAAGCCTGCTCGTAAGTGATGTCTTTTGCCTTCTTTGAATCGCTTGGGAGGTTTAGACCTGTCTTCGGACAGTTGACTAAACAATCAAACAACCTTACTTTAGAAGATTATGAAATATTCGTTTTCTTATAGCAATTTCGTTTATCTTACTTTCATGCAAAGTAATTGATTTCATTTGTGTACGTCAACTCAATCCCAATTCAAGAAAATACACTATGGCAGCGAACAGGAATATTTTTATAAAGATAACAGAAATATCAATTACCACAAATTACTTGTAAGTTCTTGAGGAAGTATGCGACATCTTCATGACTCCCGATCTTGTCTCTCTGTTGGTATGATTGTCCCATTTTTTATTTAAACACTTTCAACTGTAAAAATTTCTTTTGGAACACTGGCAACATGGCAAGATAAGGTACAGATCGATTATTTATTCGTGACAGCTCAGGGACGCGAAAGAGGGGAAGTAATGGGAGTAGTGGGGAGAGTTCCGGAGTAGAGATACCAGCGAACGGTCGGTAAAGGTATGCAGTACAGCTTAATTGTATTGGAAACACAACACTATACCGCATGCGTGACACCCGATCGTTCCGAAGGCAAGCGAGTAACTAACACAAACACCCGTTGGCGTAACTAAATGGACTCGCCTGACCCAGACGCAGATCTCCGGCGATTGTCAGGACTAAATAATTGTACTGTAGTCTGGCGACATTTAAGTTATATTTTAATTAATTACTTATTGTTCCGTGAAACATTCGGTGCTCTGAAGTTTCCCCAAGGAAGTAGAGCTCTAGTAACTATTGGCTCTGAAGACGAACAAGTTACGTTAAATTAAACATCATTAAAGATGGAAGCTGGCAACTTGTGCAAATTATCTAATTAATGATCCATGAACATGTATCATACTGCAATTTAATCATGATTCTTCAGAAATAAATCTACGCAAAAAACAAGGAAACATAGTCGTATCATATGTTCGTCTCCAGGATGGCTGGAAAAATGAAAACATCTTTTAAAGGGTCACTGGAAGATCAGTCTCTTCTCTGTCTAGTTTAGATAAATCAGAACTGTTGCCAAGTAGGACTCAAAACAGTAATTTTAAAAGAGGTGAAACTATGTCGCAAAAACCAAGCATTATTTAAAATGTCCAATGGATTATGTCTCATTTTCTGGAATAAAACACAGGAAATAAGAGGAAGGGCACTAACCACGGAAATGAAAATGAAGATTTTTCTGTGGTACAGATCCGAGATTCCAATCAGGTACTGTAGAAGAAGGTTCTGCGTGGCGTTGATGGAATTTTATGGACCGGGACTCCGTATCGAAGTAATGATCAGATGTCATAGGCCACTGCTAGCAGCGAGTCGAATTTCTTATTGTTTAAAGTACCACTAGAATATACATTTCAAAGACATTGCGAAACAATTGGTTCAGTAAAAAGAACACAGCCGAAAAATCATTATTCTTTCTCTAGTAATTATATATTTTTATTTATTTAATCTGACGGAGTTAAGGTCATCAGGCGTTCTATACCACACCACAATACAAATAGGCATATGCAAAAAAAAAAACAAACAAATGTAGAGAGAAGTAAATAAGAAGTAGAAATAAAATTACAAATACAAAAATATGCAAAAAGCACAAATGCAAAAAGATGGGAATCAAAAATATATACAAGTTGAAAGATAACATCACAATGGGCACACAGAAAGTACTAATGAAATATACTAACTGCCTAATATATTAGTGATTGAAGAAAATGACTAAATATCTAGAAATAAGTAACTAATCAAGAGAATATCAAGAGAAACAAAACAATAACAATTTCGAAGGATTTGCAATAAGTTAGTATGCTCAGTTTACTGCAATGAAAAAAAAAAAAAAAAAAAAAAAAAGCTTAATAAGTTTGTTTTTGAATAGGTCTACTGTCTTTTTGTTGGTTATTTAGCGTCGATGAGATTGACGATAGCGAGGTGGCATTTGGCGAGATGAGGTCGAGGATTCGCCATGGATTACCTTACCTTACGGTTGGGTAAAACCTCGGAAAAAACCCAACCAGGTAATCAGCCCAAACGGGGATCGAACCCGCGCCCGAGCGCAACTTCATCGTATCGCACGCATCGGCTATTGGTAAATCCGTCCACTTTTCTAGGATGAGCAACTTTTCCGATGCGTGCGATCATGGCCTTCCTTAATAAATCAATTTTAATTGCTCAACTGTTACTATTATGTTGTGCCATGTTCAATGTCGCGCCAAAATGGCAGACGGTAAACCTATTTCGCTTGTAGAAAATTGCGAAGAATTATATAATCTGAGGCGTTCCCATTACAGTAATCAAGTCATTTCTTACATATAGATATATTATGTAACCAATATCTCTTTCGTTTCTTCCTCTTCAATTAAGACGCATGAAGCAATTACAAATTCTTATTCGCTAACACTCATGATTAATAGACCTAACCTCAAACTCCTCTGTTTTCAGCAATGTCAATATCGTACGACGTCATGTTTTAAACAGCTGATAGGGAAACCGATAAGACCATGAGGTAGAGCCGTTACAGTGAACGCACTGCCTTAAAATAAACGTTGCGTGCGATTTGTACGAGGAGTGCGATACGATGTAGTGAACGCTTATCTTTAACCGACTGAGCCACGCCGGTGGCATACTGTTAAATTCAGACAGTTTCTGATGTCACTGGGTACGGTATTCCACAAGCGGGATAGTGTACGATGTTGAATACGATGATGTCTTATGTGTTGGTACTCATGTACAATGTGTCACAGAACATGTGACAGTGGCACAATATCCAATATTATGAGGGTAGGCCACCAAAGGGGAACAGAGAGATAGAACTTAAAAACTGAAAAGGATTCAATCCGGGATCGGAACTAGAATCCGGTGTGGCTTAGTGGATAAAGCGTCAGCACGTAGAGCTGTAAATCCGAGTTCGAGTCCCTGTACAGGAGAGAATTTTTCTCCATTCTACCCATTCTTCACCATATGAATTCTATTATGCAGCTAACAGATAATATAACGGGAGGTTATTACGCTGTAGAACGGAGCGTGTATGATATGCAAGGCCGACGCTGATAAGCTACCGGCGAATTCCGCGCGAGTTGCGGAGTGGAGTCTCGCAGTAGCCTATAATAATCTCCCTGTATTTAGCAGGATCACAAATACAATGAAGGCATCCACAAGAATGGAGAGACCAAAATGTAGCTGCAAGGAGCAAAAAAATATTAACCATTGATGATGGTGACAATATTGATCATAATCAAAGCAGGTTGATACCACAAATACAATTTGGAAGCCTACAAATATGGCAACCTTGACCTGGTGGTTTTCGGAAGCACCTTCAGTTCACGACCCACAGGTTGATTTCCTCCTGCTACATACTAATTGTTTGCAGGAACAGATATCAGTGTTGTGTTGAGCGTGACAGTGCGAATTCCAGCTCTACAATGATGATGTGTGGTGCGGTTAAGCACCTGCTTCGCCATATAAGTCCTCCTCTTCAGGTCAGCAACAAACCGCAGCAGCAACATAGCTACTCTTCCGATTTCATGCTTCTCATCCCCCGCTGGCAAGACAAAACCTCAGTAAAGTCTGAAGTTTAACCTCACCAAGCTACCAGAGACTCTTAGAAAGGAAAGTAACTTATTTGCGGTTCACTCTAAAGGATCGGAATTGCCATTTGTGCCGTGTACCAGGTACCATCACGAAGTATTTGACATAGCCACCATTTCTTCTTCTTGTTCTTCTTCACCTCTCTTTTCGTCAGCCTCATTGTCTTCTTCCTTCTATCTTCATCACCACCAAACATTATTTTTTTGTTCTTACTAATTGTTATTCTTCTCTCCTTTCTTTGATCGTCCTCATTTGTCCTTGTCGTCCTATTCCTCCTCTTGTTAATCATCTTCATCATCACCATCACTATTGTCTTCTTAATGCTATAACTTATTAGGTTATTACAGTCTCTTCTTTAACAACATCGTGAACACAATTTCATCACGATCATCTTCTTCTTCCTCATCATTATACCAATCTTAATTTTCTACACCCTTATCGTAGCTATAATATTTCTTTCTCCTTCTTCCCCTCCTGCTCCCCACCACAACCACCACCACCATCATCATCGGCATTACTGTTCTCCAACCAGGAGATCAAACGCGAAAGGAATGTGCTTACTATTGCGTCATCTATTGGAACGAAGTAGATAAATAATATTACCGTTATAACGTCAGTTTAAAAACCATGCGCTCTCCTGCATATGTTATTTCCTGTATGAAGAGATTAAAAGATCAGGAGATTAACTGTGATCTAATTTTGTAACTAGGGTAGTATCAATATGTCTGTATCAATGTTATGGTTTGTGCTGTGAGAGCTAGCCAATAGAGATAAGAGTACCCACGTGTGTGTCCTTAGGGCCTATGACATCTTATGACATCAACATTCATTCACAGCATTACCCCTCTTCGTCTCATCCGGCAGAGACTTTCTCGTGGTTGGAGCACAGTAAATGTCTACATGTAGAAATTTGGATTTCATTTAACCCTAGTACTTAATTGTTAACCGCAGTCATAGGAATAAGGGGTTTTTATAGTGGTGCTCAGTTGTTTGGAGCAGCCAGGCCACCGAGACCAACAGGACAGGCGACTCTTCAGTCCGCACCTATTTTGCTCTGACGATGAACGTATATGTGATTCCTAACACTGGACATGGAGGAATACCCAAAATTCTACTTCTGAGCATTGTCATTATTTTAGTATTTAGTATTTATTTATTTAACCTGGTAGAGATAAGGCCGTCAGGCCTTCTCTGCCCCTCTACCAGGGATTAAACTACAATATGAAGAATAAAATTACAATTAGGCCTAATACTAAGTTTACAATGACAATAAAAATCAAAGTACGAAAAGATTACCTGATTAATGAAAACTAGACAATTTATTATAGAAGTTAATAACAAATGTTTTTTTTTTTTACTGAATTACAAAATTAAACCTAGGCCTATAACAACAAAATTTTATAGTGATGAAATTACCGGATATTGAAATATTTTGTGATAGATTAAGAGATCTATTTACAGGAAATCATGTCTGAACGAGTCTCAATTAGACCAAATATTCTTAGTAAGTTTGCACTTGAATTCAATTTTATTTCGACAGTCCATGATGCTAGTAGGTAGCGAATTCCAGAGTCTTGGCAGGGCTGCTATGAAAGAGGATGAGTATGAGGATGTGCGATAGGATGGTACTGTTAGTATTGTTTCATGACGAGAGTGTGTCTTCAGATTATGGTGGGGAGAAAGATAAGTGAAGCGAGATGACAGGTACGAAAGGAATGGAAGAGTCCAAGATTTCGAAGAGAAGAAGAAGTGAATGTAAATTTCTTTTCTTAACCAATTTAAACAAACTTATTGCTTTCAGTCATAGGGTAATATATTTGCGAACATCTTCATCTTTTCTTAATCGGGTTATTACGTGGCCTACATCATCTTACATAACAGTAACAGCATTTTCTTCGTTTCTAATCCATTTCCTTTCAGTCGTCAATCTGACGGTTACCATATTTGCCTCTGGATTCGAATTTCGTAGTTTCAAATCCGGCCACAGGCGATTGCTAAGAATGATAAAATCCTTAACGTGGATTTCTTCGGAAGAGAAGTAAACTTGGAGAGTAGGTATCGTTCATTTACAGCATGCAAAAGAACTTAGTCCAGATGAAGAAATACTGCCCATTTCTGCCTTTGTCAAAATTTGGAAGTAATGGCTACGATATATTGGACCTGCATGTGTTGTCTAAGTGTATCCCCACCTTGAATCTGTAATCCATAACATACAATATAGTACGTACACATGGTCGTTTTGAGTGAATACGATTCATTCCAGGTACAACCTGTGAGAAAATCTAATATTTTTAGCGTAACACGAAGTTCAAGCACTCTCCGCTACATACTACACATACGCGTGCTGCCATCTTTAAAATGTTGCGTCATTTATTTGCAGGTGGAAATAAGATGCTAAAAATACGTTAAAATAAGGCGTATTTGCGCAATGACCGGCATTCTCCGAATTCCCTCTCAATCTTCAATAGGTCCCTGCTTACTTTCGTTTCTTCCTTTCTTCCGATATTTCTTTTTATTTTTTTTTCCTTTCTTCCCGGTTAACTTCAGTTCTTTCCTATGTCTTCTTATTGTTTAATTTAACTCCATATTTCTTTATCTTCTTCTCAAACTCTATCTTTCTCTTTTAGTACTCTTATTTTCCTACTTTCTTCACCTATATTCCTCCTCTTAGTTCTCTACTTCATTCCTTTTCTTCTTACTTTATTATCTTCTTTCTACACCTACTCTTTACTCTTTCTATCTTCTTCTTTCTCCCAATTTTAGTTTATTATTGGACCATCCTCAAAACATACATAGGCCCCCATACATACATCCGGTAATTTCATCACTATATAATTTTAATATTCTAAGTTTAATTTCTACTTATTGTATTTGTATGTTTAATATTAATTGTAATTATAATTGTAATTGTATTCTTAATATTGTAGTTGTAATCCCCTGGTAGAGGAAAGTGAGGGCCTGAAGACCTTACCTCTACCAGGTTACATACATGCATACATGCATACATACATACATACATACATACATACATACATACATACATACATACATACATACATACATACATACATACATACATACATACATACATACATACATACATAAAGTGTTCTGTCCAAGGGCAGATCTTTCACTGTAAACCTAGCCTTCTCCAATCTTTCCTTTTCTGTCTTCCTCTTAGTCTCTGCATATGATCCACATATCTTAATGTCATCTATCATCTGATATCTTCTTCTGCCCCGAACTCTTCTCCCGTTCACCATTCCTTTCAGCGCATCCTTCAGTAGGCAGTTTCTTCTCAGCCAGTGACCCAGCCAATTCCTTTTTCTCTCTCTGATCAGTTTCAGTATCATTATTTCTTCACCCAACTCTTTCCAACACAACTTCATTTCTTATTCTGTCTGTCCACTTCATACGCTCCATTCTTCTCCATATCCACATTTCAAATGTTTCTATTCATTTCTCTTCATTTTGTCGTAATGTCTATGTTTCTGCCCCATACAATCCCACACTCCACACAAAGCACTTCACTAGTCTCTTACTCAATTCTTTTTCCAGAGATCCACAGAAGATGCTTCTTTTTCTATTAAAAGCTTCCTTTGCCATTGCTATCTTCCTTTGACTTCCTGTCAGCAGCTCATGTTACTGCTCATAGTACATTCCAAGTATTTGAAGCTGTTCACTTGCTCTATTGCCTCATTTAGAATTCGCAAGTTTACCTTCTTTATTTTTGTTGCGACAACCATGGCCTTCCTTTTATTTGCATTTATCTTCATTCCATACTGCTCAAAGCTGTCATTTAGCTCCAGTAGCATATCCCTTAGCATCGTCTCCTCTTCTAACAACGCCATATCATCAGCAAATCTTCTTTTTTTCTACTACTCCTCTCATGTTCTGAAAACAGTTCTTCACCAAATTCTCCAAGTAGATGTTGAACAGGGTAGATGATAAAGGCCATCCTTGTACTCCTCTCCCTATTTCACTTCCTTCAGACAATTTTTTCTCCTATCCTGACATTGACTCCTTGATTTATATATATATATATATATATATATATATATATATATATATATATATATATAAAAGTTACTTAACAGTTAAATGTATTATAATAATTTTACGTGCACATTCTCACGAGACTTTCATCACATGGGAAAAGATCATCAATACTAGCGACATTAAACAAGATATATAGCCGCCGTCCTTTTACCGGGCTCAGATTACGACAGCCAGACGATTCTGTTCCTTCTTCCAGAGCGCTAAATCGAAAGAAAGAATTACCCTCTCGTTTCTACAAGCATCTCCAAGTAATTTTTCTCATCTCCTCCACAGTTTTAAGTTTCACAGCGTCGTAACTCGCATTCAGTTCTTGTTAACTCTACCAAAGTTATATTGGGTCATTACGCTCTGCCTTAACTTACAAATTTCCCTCAGTAAGATGGGTGAAATATCAAAAATAGCACGTCTAGGCCTGTTTCGGCTAATCAATATAACGTCGTATTTAGGTTTAAATAATACAGGGCGTCTGAAAAGTGATGGTAACAAATTTAGGGATGAAAAGTAAAAAGAAGAGAAGCAAAAAAGTTCCAGTAAACATACATACATGCATGGACATATTTTTCACTGCAAACCCAGCATTATCTAATCTTTTCTATTTTCTGCCTTCCTCTTAGTCTTCGCATATCGTCACCTGAATGCAAGAACTAGGTAACTCGAAATTTGTGTTTTTTAGTTATCTGTTATAGCATAGCAAAAATCGCACAGAATGCAATACAAGAACTAGGCAACTGATCGAATAAACCAACCATCTATTTTCCAATATAACAAATAGGTAAAACAAAACGAGACATATTGTTTGGCTTATTGCAATAAATAGGTAAATAGGCAATACCTTAAAATATGAAAAATTGAGTTACTTAGTTCTTGCATTCAGATGACGATATGATCCACATATCTTAAAGTCGTCTATCATCTCATATTTTCTTCTGTCCCGAACTCTTCTCCCGTTCACCATTCCTTCCAGTGTATCCTTCAGTAGGAAGTTTCTTCTCAGCCAGTGATCCAGCCAATTCCTTTTTCTCTTTCTGATCAGTTTCAGCATCATTCTTTCTTCACTCGCTCTTTCCAACATAACTTCATTTCTTATTCTATCTGTCCACTTCACACGTTCCATTCTTCTCCATATTCACATTTCAAATGTCACATATGAGGGTAAAGGTTGGTAATATTGTGATATGGGTAATTTATTACAATTTTACTGAGCGAGAGGAAGATCGATTTTTTTTGCGTCAACGTATTAAGGGAATGTTCGTGGACAAGTTGCTGCACAAAACCGGTCCTTCTCTCGCTCAGTAAAATTGTAATAAATTCTCAAAAAGAACTATCACAATGTTACTCGTATCACAGTATTACCTACCTTAACCTATATGCATGTGCAGCTACTCCCAATTTTAATGTGACATTTTCAAGCGTGCGATATGAAAAACGTAGTGAAGAACAACCAGCTTGCCTACTTGGGAATCTCAGAGAACAATAAGATTTAATATCTATGCATGCGATGCCAGCATTCCCAGTTAGTATTTAAACACAAAATTAAGCTGATGATACCATATAAACTTTGGAGATTTGTCCAGTAGAGATAAAGAAAAACAATAGGGCTCACTTAGGCCACAGGCCTATTATAATCGGTCTTGGCTGCAATAAGTATCTCTATCCTTCATAATTGTGTTTCGAGTTCGTGCACAGAGATATCAAAGTACTTGTTATGGAAAACTTTCAACATGTATATACACGATTCGTGGCCCTAAAAGATTTCTTTGACTTCGTAAGACGAGTAAATGCAACTAGATCTGTGACTTCGTGGGACAAGAATATAAGCAAACATAATATTCAAATGTCAGAAGGTTGTTGTAATTAGAGTACTTCCAGCGTTGGAAACAATACTGAAACTTTTCTCTTCCTGAAGACAGAGAAGTAGCTTACTAAAAGTGTTCAAAAAGTTTTTTAAAAAATATGAGACAGAGTTACAGTTAAATTTCGCCCGTTCATAAGCATCACTTTTTCAAGAAGAAAAAGAAACATAATTCAAGCAGATGAGTGTAGAACAGGATCAGAACGGATTGTAAGAGTTCTGTTGCCAAAACTACAAGTACGACGTGATGAATTTTTCAGCGGGCACATGGTGAAAAATTACTAAGTAATCTAATACAAGATGATGAATTAACAATGGGAAAATATCTCAGAATACGAAAAGAATGATGTAACATTTATTAAGAGAAATGGAATAAGAATGAGGATTTTTCGAAGATGAGCTGCTTCTTTTGGGTAAGGTACCTCCTATTAGAGAACATTTTGACTATAATTGATAGTCGATAGGCTAAGCAGGATGTCAAGCTTTAACAGTCAATTCCAACCAACATTTTTGTTAATACTAGCATGTCTTTGATACTCTTATTCACATCAAAGACTTTCCATTACATAATGAATGTGAATAGTTCCTTTATTTGAAGATGTGTTATACTAACACACTAAGCAATTACGGCATAATTCGCGGGCTCAAAATGACAAGGTTCTATCTGACATTTTTAGCAAAATTGATATTTTTGTTGCATTGAATTCTGGTACTTCACAGTTATCTACCATATAAATTATATGTTGATATCTCAATTATTTTGCGTGATGAAATTAGCTTGAAAATTTTTTTATCTGCATTGACTTTATTAACAACCAAACTTTTAAAATGCTCTCCTGTAAAATTTATTAAACACTAGATATAACCTTGTCATTCCGAACCCTCGATACTTCAAATTTATAGAATTATCAGCAAACTTTTCGAATTTTACAAGATCCTAAAATACACCTTGAGAAATGCAAATTTGATTTTTAAAAACTACAATTCTAGGACTTTGTGTTTATCATCAACACTTTGATCGCAGAGACCAAATAATACATGCAACTGAATACGAAGAGGAGAGTTTTAAGGAATGTTTAACCGACATTTGTATGTAGCACACGATGTCTTCCCGGTTGCTATACGGAGATAGGGAGCAGTTCTGGGGAAATGGGAACAATTAGTACTTCTGAGAACTTGTTAAAATAATTAGAACACTTTGTTAAAAATCACTGGTTTCTATCCAATGTTAGGACAGCCCTCATTTTGCGTTGTGGTAACCTCCAATTATAAACCTATTTCAAAGAATTTTATAAGTCTCTGGAATGTCTGAGGGTATTAAATAGAAACAATGCCAACACATTCGTGAGTTGCCAGCAAGGAATCATGTTCAACTAACGGACACAAAGAAATCGCCTGCCTCTTCCAAATTAATTGCAAAATCCCTATGGAACTCCAACCTCTTTGTTGCAAAGCAGATTAATCTTCGCTTGTTTATAAGTACTCCAAGATATTTGTAAGGCTAGAAAAGGCGACAAGACACTTACTTGGTATTTTTTTACTTGATTATTTAACGACGCTGTATGAACTACTATGTTATTTAGCGCCAATGGGATTGGTGATCGCGAGATGGTATTTGCCGGTTGGGAGTTAAAATGTCCATTTCAATACGTTCGCAAACAGAAATGTCCACTAGCAAAATGTCCACTCACATAAATGTCCATAAAAATTAAATGTCCACTTATATAAATGTCTATAAAATTAAATGTCCACTTGTTTAATTGTCCAGAAATGTAAAATGTCCTATACATTAGATCATAATTTTTAATGTATAAACACACAGAAATCTCCAATTTACAATCAATTTTTTTATTTAAATGTCCTATTTGAGATCATATTTTTTATGTATGTATAAACACACAGAAATTTTCAATTTACAATGAATTTTTTATTCCATCTCTTGATCTTGACTTTCCCCTTCTGGCTGTCCAGTGATAAGATATTGCACGAAGGTAGCGTTTTACATCATTGCTGTCTTTGTATTCATGATATCTCCTGACGATTGCCTCTATCCGTTGTTGGTTTCTTTGGTAGCCTATGTTTATTAACTGGAGGCCTAATATTTCGATGACCTACTCGAATTTGATGTATGAAGTTTCGTTCTCATGTTGTTCATCTTTGATGTTTTGAATTAACCTCCAAACACTCGCATGATGAGCAGGGACCATCTTCTGAAATTTACTATGAAATGCTTCCACTGCGTTGTTTGTTCGTTGGTGTCCTCGAAGAGTCAGCATATACTGTACATGTTTCAAATTGAAAGCGGACTTTTTATACTGGACATTTTGTTGTGGACATTTTACTATTGGACATTTTTATAGGCCTACTGGACATTTTGTTGTGTTCATTTTTTTATGTGGACATTTTTTACAGAACTTTTTCCCTTGGACATTTTGCTCTGAACATTTTTGTTTCTGGCCATTTTTCCTCTGATCATTTTGAAGTGGACAATGTAACCTGGAAGCTATTTGGCGAAATGAAGCGAAGGATTCGTCATAGATTACCTGACATTCACCTTATGGTTGGGGAAAACCTGGAAAAAACCCAACTAGGTAATCAGCCAAAGCGGGAATTGAACCCGCGCCGGAGCGCAACTCCGGAACGGCATTTCTCAATATTACTCGTATATAGTGATAAAATATTTCATAATTATCAGCATCATATTACTATCACCAGCATCAGCGCTTTTGTGTATAGAGTTATGGAGGCGGTCCCAAAGGCTAGCACTGCAGGCTATAATTGCTTTATTGCTCCTATACTGGAATGATTTTTTAAGTGTGAACCCTAGCGCTTTTTGTATATTTCGTCACTCAGCTATAGGCTGCAAATTGTCGATTTAGTCTGCACGTCTCAATTTTCCGACAGAATCTCACTAGAGTGTCCTTTCATACCCTACCGAAAGCGTACTAAACTCCCCAGAGTGATACAATCTGTATGACAGCACAATATATCACGCCCATAAATTTATATGAATACTATTGAAATGGTGATAATGCGTACTAAAATAAAGAGTGGCGGTGGAATGATGATGGAAAACGGGAGTATCTGAGAAAAACTCTCAGAAACCTTGACTCCGTCATCGTCGAAATTCGAACCGGGTTCGCAACCATCGTAAGCCAGTTTTTTTTTCTTTTTTCGTTTCTAATCATAAACATGTCTCTAAGGAGTGCATATTGTTTCTCAATGGCCAGAGCGCTCTTTCTTCCAGTACAAGGCAGTGTTCCGCGATAATCGTCAGTCATTTGTGATGGACAACTTGAGGTTGAATCTCATTGTGTACTGTCATTCTTCAACAGTTGGCGAGACAGCATAATTGCATAGTACTGCAATAGTAATTGAGTACTGCATATTGTTTATATTCACATAAAATAATTGAAACATAATTAATTTTTTTTTTCTTTTTTGTCACATTTTCCCGATTTTTAGCACATAAAAAATAAATATTTTTCCTGATTTTTAGCACCTAAAAACCGAGCCTTAATTGTAACACACACGCTATGCGTTCGTGTCATAAACATCTCATTCACAAATAATAGTCAATTCTAGCCATTTACAGGATAAATAAGTATTGTTTGACAGAAAAATTCCTAATGACACGTTGTCTTTACCATTTTAATTTACGAAAATAATCTAGATGAAAAAGTGACAGGGTATTCAAAGATTTTCTATAACTGCGTAATGTTTATGCTCGCCGTTGAGTGTTCCTGTGATATTTAGATTTTAGGAATTATTATTTTATTTATAACTATTACAAATATGATTGAAATGAAATAAATTTAATCCATTTTATGTTTTTATTATTGCCGATTATTTCTCCTGTAAGCTTATTTCTTTATTGAGTAAATAGCACATATCTGTACAGTGCGATTATTTATTCCTGGCAGTCGTCGACAATGTGCGCCTGGGTCAGGCTAGTCCATTAAATTACGCCAAGGGGTATTAGGGTTAGTCAATCGCTTGCATTCAGAGTGATCGGATATAACGCGTGCGGTATAGCGGTGTGTTTCCAGTACAGTTAATCTGTACTGCATTTCTTTACTGACCGCTCGCCCTTATCTCTACTCCGGAGCTCTCCCCACTACTCCTATTACTTCCCTCTTTCGCGTCGCCGAGCTGTCAGGACTAAATAAATCGGTCTGTACAAGTATCTAAAATTGAATTACTGTGTTTCATCAGAATTCATTTGTTGGACAACCATTAGTAAGGATCTCTGATTAGAAAAGCAAGAAAGTAAGTCTATTACAACAGCAAACTCCATATCAATGTAGGCCAAAAGTATCATCCATTGCTAAGCAAGTTAAGTCAGATTCATGTGACGTAACTCACTGACGTTGCTAAGCAAGTGATGTCAGACGTTGAAACTTTCGTAACATTTTGATTTTCTTGACATGTTAAAATCGTTACAGCTTATTTTGAATTAGTCGCCATTATGTATCATATTTTAAAATAAAGAACATTAAGTGATAGGAAAATTAGAGTCTGATCCGTTTGAGTATGGATAATATTAATTTATTATTATAAATGTATTATAATAGTAGGAAAAATTTCTTGCTGGTTATATTCTGATTAAAAGATGGGAGTTTCCATATATGACAATCAACAATGGATAATCTGAAAGGACAAATGGAAATCGTAGATGATTACTACAAATCAACAGCGAGCACAATGTATTCTTTGGTTTGCTAAATTTGAGAGTGTTAAAAGAGTTCAAAGGGAATTTCGACGTGTGTATGGTGTGTGTAATATACCTAAATAGGATTACATAATTTTGTGTATCGAACATTTGTAGAAACAGGTTCTGTGTTAAAAAAAACATGCAGGAGGTCGCAGGCGAAACCCAGTACGAGAAACAGCTATCTCTTGGCTTGGCCCCCACACTCCCCAGATCTAATCCCTCCTGACTTCTTCGTGTAGGGTTTTGTTAAAGACATTGTCTATTCACAGAAACCCAGGAACATTGATGATCTGAGAGTAAAAATTACTCAAGCTTTTCAACAAATCACCCTTCCTATGTTACAACGGACATGGGCTGAATTACATCACCGTTATGAGTTGTGCAGGGTGCGCAATGGGGGTCATGTTGAGCTCTGAGGAATCTTCCATCTTTCAGTGTTGTATGCACAAAGTTTCAACAAATGAAGTTCAGTAATAAATGTTTTATTGTGTTTTTATTTTATCCATACCCAAACCGATCACCCTGTATATTAATTTTGTGTCATTCCCGGATGAATTTACTCGAAGATATTGAATATGAACAAAATCGTACAATAGTTCAGAAGAGAAACGGAAATACGGGAAACTGGCAACCACTTTTTCAACATAAAGTATGCTGAAAAACGTTAGTTTCGAATAAATCTGAAAATCGATTTACTGAAGCATTCCCGTGTTATCTCTTTACACTTGGCCTAATGAAAATAGGCTACAGTCTAGTACGATATTTATACAGGAACACGACCCCTCTGTTTACTGTGCACGTACGCCACTTTTCCGTTGAAAGACAACGTCCGCAATTCTTTTTAAAGCGAGATCGCCGTCATCCGACTCTGTTAGAAATAAACCGCCTTGTTAACTCGGCTAGTAAGTGCGGCAGACAGGCACGGGGGCGGGAGGACTATGCGCTGCCAAAATGTGCAAACAAGAGTAGACTGACAGCACGCGCCAAATTGTCTGGGGGTGGAAATAAAGTAAAATACAGTAATTGCTGCCTCACATCACACTCAGAATAACGTACAGAGTAAGTACAGTCTTATTTCAATTAACAGTCACTACAGCTTCAACTCGCATATCTTCCTTCTTTGCACCTTACTCAATTTCTTCCCTTCTTTAACTCCTTCGTTCCTTTTTATTCCTTATTTCCTTCTGTCTTTCTTCTTTCCTTCTTATCTCTCTGTGACAGGAATTTTATATTTTATTTGCATTTGTCCTTATTCTCTTTCTTTCCTCCATTTATTTCAATGTTTCCATTCTCTCTCTCCATTTATTCTTTCATTCCATTGTTTCTTCTTTTATCTCATTGTTTCTGTCTTCCCTTATTCTATATAATTTCTTTATTTCTTTCTTACCATATTTCCTACTTTATTTCTGCATTATTTTGTTTGTATTTTCCCCTTCCTTTCTTCTTACGATTCCTCTAAAAACTCTTTGCCTTTATTTATAGTTTTCTTCTTTCCCTTATCTTTAATCTCTCTCAATTTTGTCTATACATTTTCTATACCTTCTTCTTATTTCTTTATATTTCAATTCCCCATTTCTTTTTTTTTTTTCTTTCTTTCACAATATCTCTCATTTCTTTCTCTTTTACTTTCATTGCATCTCTCTAGGTTTTTCTTTCTTCTTTTTTAACTATCTTACTTCTCCTTGTTTATGTTTTCCATCTCCCTCTCCAATTATTATTCTCTTTTTCTTGTTTTCTTTTCGCATTTTACCTCTTCATAATTTTCCACCTTTTTCTTTTGTTTTTATTTCATTTTTCTTTTTATTATCGTCCTTCTATTTTTTTTTTCATTTTCTTTTATGTTACCGGTAGTTCCTCGTTTTGCGTCTTTCTCTAGTTCTTTCTTTCTATGTTTCACTCGCCATTTCTTTCCTGCCATCTTTTCCATTCTTTACTCCTTTCTCCCCTTTCTTCCCTTACTTCCACTTTATTACTATTCCTAATTTTTATTTCTACCTCTTTCTCTACTGCTTAAATGTGTCGAAGATCATGTTTCACGTTTATCATATTCAACTTATCTATATAGCTTTTACTTGTATTTCTAATTTTTATCTATCGTATGATGGACAAGTTTCTGTGTCGTTATACTACCTACTATTAGGCATCCAACAAGGAAACTTCGGTGCGCAGAAACCAGCGGGCGTGACTGTCTCGCGCAGATGACGTATGCTCCCGTTTCCAGCATGCCCTCAAGCCTACTGCAGGTGAGTGAGAGGGGTATAGCATGCGCGCCGCGAGGAATCCGAGCTGAGTTTTGTTTGTAGGATACCTATAGTGTTGTGCAATGTTCGAACATGAGAGAGGCAACCAAGATATTACAAAATTCGTATTATTTCATATGCAAAAGTAATCGCAAGATTTGTGCTAAAACCCTTAAGAGGTTAAAACATGAAGAGGTGAGCGTGGAGGACAGCGAATATTTTTATAACAAGGTGGAACAAACACGACAGGTCTCCTCCTGCAGAGCGAACATCGGCGAATATCGAACTTCGCCATACTCGACAAACTTGACCGAACATAGTGCCTGTAATGCACGACACTACTACCTACAACCACTACCACTACCTATTAAATTATCGTAATCGAAGACAAAAGTCTACTTTCCCATTAATTGAGCCTAAATGTCATACAAGTGCAGCTCTTAAACATAGTGGTAGTTTCAGCCCAAGACTTTATAATACAAACAAACCATTTTCCAAATTTGAAATATATTAAAATTGAAGCTTTTGAAAAAGAAACTTATGAAATTATTCATGATATATAATATTAACAAATGTATTTTTTTACCTTTTATTTCTGTCGACTATATTCATGTTTTATTGAATATCACTGGTTTCAGTCTGATTGTCAATTTACTTATAATGTTAAATGTTTTTTTTTTTTTTTTTTTTT
The DNA here is from genome assembly GCF_040183065.1 of Periplaneta americana. NCBI lineage: Eukaryota > Metazoa > Arthropoda > Insecta > Blattodea > Blattidae > Periplaneta > Periplaneta americana. Next base: position 58,171,645 of record NC_091127.1, on the reverse strand, counting down.
TGCTCTTGTATGTTATTTCGATGGCTGAGAAGCAGACTGTTGTAAGTCCAACTTTTTCTAAGAAAGAAGTCTGTGTTTCATTGTGTTCCAGTTCTTGTCTGCATATATGAATCGAACAAAATTGTAAATATTCCTCTCCATAAGATTGCCATGAAGCTATTCCAAATTGTTTCATGAAGCTTTGAATGCCAGGAGCTTAAAATAGCTCTCCTGAAAAAAAAATAGTAAAATGGACTTGGAAGAATCTGGTTCTGGGCCATCGATTTATTAGTTTGAATTAAGTTACTTACAGTATTTAGTAAACTGTCCTTGTACATTTTACGTTATATTATTGACTAAGACCACACCGTACACGAGCCTGGCTCTTACGGTAGTGGCTAGAAACATTTTTGTTTTATAAATTTAATTTGTACTCACTAGCTAGCTAGCTAGTTAAATAAATAAAATAAAATAAAATAAAATAAAATAAAAAATAGCCAGATGTTATGAAGCAGCATACGCTACTTATTGTTTTGACTAAATACTAATATTAGATTTTCCAAATGAATAGAGATCCTTGGCTATGTGGTTAGCATGTACAAGTATATAGGTCAAATCCAAGACAAACGCAGCTAATCCTCACTGGAGGGAAAATTTCTGGTTGATGTCGGGGATCGAACCTGAACCCACTGGACATGTAAACGTAAACACCGCCGTGAACTATTTTAGGGGACTTCTAAGAAACTAATTCGTTATGTCTTTGAGGAGCTGAGCCACAGTAAATTTGTCCTTTGGATAAGTTCCGCGTAACGATGTACAAAGGCACAAGTTTCATTACATGACGAACATTACAGTAACTTTATGAACCGCTAACCATTTTGAATCAAAGCTTTGCGGCAGCTTGTATTCACAATAATAGACATGCGGGCTTGTGGGACATGGTTCAGACACAACTGAATGAGCTGCTGTAAACACATGTGGAACAGCCAGAACACGACTCTCTAGAAAGTCTCCGCGACCCTTTCTTATTAGTCATTATTCAAGTTTCAACAATAGCCTCAGACTTTTTCCGTGTCGCGATGTAAAAAAACCATTCATTGATAAAAAATTTTGTCATATGAAATGATGAAAATGACGTTATTCTTGCTGTAAATTCACTGTTTAGGTTACATTAGGCTGTTAGGACAGAGCTCAAACTAGTGGTATTTACATTGTACTGTATATTGCGTATTTCATGATTGTGGATATTTTCATACTTACGGTTTAGCGGACATTTTATTATTTTATTATTTATTATTTCATTATTTAAATTTTAATATACAGAATAAAGAATATAATTACAACAACAGAAATAGAAATAAAATAATACAATCAATATAAAAAAGAAGATACAGTAATATTAATAAGATTTGAGGACCGATTGTGTTTGGTCGCAGTTCAGATATACAGTATTATTAATAGGCCTATAAGAGAATATACAAAGTAGAATAATAGTACATTATGCAACGAGCCTATAATGGTAGTAATTAAGAAGCGAGTAAGTTATGTTTATTTATGAAACGAGCGTAAGTGAGTTTCATAATTTTCATACGAGCGTCTTAATTACCATTATAGGCAAGTTTCATACGAATTTTTATGCTCGACTATATTTCTAACTTGAAATTATTCAGAAGTATTCATGTTATGGTTATCTAAGTGAAGAGCGGAACTGACCTTCTAAATTGTGAGATGTACGCAGACGCGAAAGTATTGATTTTTTTCCCAGGGGCGAATGTCATTGACCTTGATATAATCTTGAGAATAACATGAACATTAATATTGATATAACCTGGAAATTGATTTAGAATTGAAAAACGAGATGACAAATTGAATTTATTTGAATATTATTTACAATTAACGCTAATTATTATAGTAACAGAACATAACCTTCTGCGACAGTATTGGATTTCCAGCCTCCGTGACGCTTCGCTAATTGTCTTTCGATTACATATACGAGAATAATCGATACTTGCGGTTTTATAATGGTACAATGGTGATTTCTCATTGGCTGAACAACTGAACTATATTGAATAGGTGTACTTTAATGAGGTGCATTAAAGGGCGACTACCAGGTGTATAATTACTACATTTCGGCATGGTCGAGCATAAAATAGGAACTAAAATTAAAATTACAGCTACAGTGAAATTACATAATATAATATATTAATATAAGAGGAATATAGAAAATAAAATAAAATAGGAATTAAAATTAAAATTGCAGCTGCAATGAAATTATATAATATAATATTAACATAGATAAGAATAATATCATACGTGAATAAAGTAGGGCAATTTATGAAAAAATATATATTCCAAAATTATTGAATACAAATATAATATAGGCTGATTAATTCATACTCATAGGATATAAATTTGGTTTGGATATTTCAAATTCCTAGTAAAATACCAATTGTCACAGTGTTTCGATTGGCTGCATAGGTCCATATATTTCTTTCAACTAATAACATTGGGTGAAATATATCCTACATCCAACAAGGAAAACTCAGTGCGCAGAAACCAGCGGGCGTGACTGTCTCGCGCAGATGGCGTATGCTCCAGTTCCCAGCATGCTCTCACGCCTACTGCAAGGGGGTAAGAGGGGAATAGCATGCGCGCCGCGATGAATCCGAGCTGAGTTTTACTTGTAGGATACTTATAGATGAAAACGTATAAGTGCCTGCATCCAAGTGTCTAATCGATGACTAAAACAAGGAGAGAGGTGAAGGACATATTATAAGAGAGTTAAAAGTCAACAAATACATGAAAATATAGGTCGCGCCAGGGATTTTGGCAAATGGATTTTCTTAATGCGATCTGGAGAGCGAGTTCTCACCGCTGCAAGATCGGTTGTTATCTCTGTCGCAGTGGAATGGTTAGGACATAAGAGTAAACATGCACGCCCGAGTATTTGTGCACTCTGGACAGACACCTCCAAAAACTAAACAAATATTACAGTAGTCTATATGTGTCTTTGGTATTCCCAAGAAACTTGTTCGATTAATTAAAATGTGTCTCAATGAAACTTACAGCAGAGTCCGTATAGGCCAGTTTCTATCTGATGCTTTTCCAATTCACTGCGGGCTAAAGCAAGGAGATGCACTATCACCTTTACTTTTTAACTTCGCTCTAGAATATGCCATTAGGAAAGTTCAGGATAACAGAGAGGGTTTGGAATTGAACGGGTTACATCAGCTTTTTGTCTATGCGGATGACGTGAATATGTTAGGAAAAACTCCACAAACGATTATGGAAAACACGGAAATTTTACTTGAAGCAAATAAAGCGATAGGTTTGGTGGTAAATCCCGAAAAGACAAAGTATATGATTATGTCTCGTGACCAGAATATTGTACGAAATGGAAATATAATCTGTTATATATATGGAAATATATATGTATATGGAAATATGTTAATCCTTAGTCAATAGATAAGACTGAGTTTTACGAAATACGAACATTAAGGGGTGGAAAATGGGAGGCAGTAATGATCAAAATAATTATACCGATTTATTTTGTTTAACCAGCAGACGTGCAGCCTTTAAATTTAATACAAAGATTCACTCATAAAATTGGGTTAGACTATTCATCTCATCTCTCAGAATTGTTTCTAAAATGTATAAGGAAAGTAAAAAAATTCAATTTCATGTAGGCTACTCCCTTGAAATAACTTCATTTTTTTTTCTTCCGAGCAGAGAGGAGAGAGAAAGAAGTCGACGATTTTAAAAATTCACTAAACTATGTTTAACTAGAGACGTAAAATTTAAAGTGAAGGTTACTCTCTACAATATTGGTTAAACATTCTTAGATTTTTTAAATACCATATCCTAAGGTACTGATGAAAATGCAGAAGGAAGTGAGAAATCTCATGTCATCCGATCTCGATGAAAATCGATATCTGTGGATCTTTGCGATCACAGAATACGAATAAGGTATTATTTAGTCCGACTTTTTCCGTAAAGTGGTGGAGTGGGACAAAAATTGAGTGAAAAATTAAATTAGATATCTTAGGGGTTTTTCGAGACGAAAATTACGAATAATACAATTTGTGCGAATTCAATATGGCAGTTTCAGTACTATGAATTATATTTTTAAAAATTAAACATCGGATATCGCACAGGTAACACATGTATAGTATTTAAGGGGGTATGTAACACCTTTTGATGGTAGGCCTATACATTTAGTAAAATCCAAAGTGTAATTTCTACATATTCTGAATGAATGTTGTGCTGGAATTTAGTATAGTCATCAGCCAATACCTCTAGATTAATAAACAACTTTTTAGAATCCATAAAATACAGTATTTCTTGTGAATGGTAATTATATTTTTCAATTGGTGCAATTTGTGCAGGGAAAATTGGTTTCTCCGATATTTTGTACGATTTCGAATATTTTAAAATGCTTTCTGCTCTGTTCTATTCACAATGTGCGTGTGAAGAAATTATTGCCCTTGTAATATCCATTACAATCCTATTTATTATACTCTTATATAAATCTAACTTTCGCAGCATGTAATTTTACCCAATTAACCAAATTATATTTTGATTATTAAGAAGAATCGTAATTTTATTAACTTGAATTGTCGCACCACCAGTAGACGATCCCTAGATTATTACTGGACAAATCTTGTATATTGATCTGGTAAAGGTAGAATTTTCCTTTTAATTAAGAATTAATTTAATTTAGAAAATGTAGGAGACGTATTGTAAAATCATTGCGAACGGAAGTCATTTACATTTATTAAAGGTATTCTTTGAGTAGGACTGTACCGTGGTGTGTTTCATAATAAGGATAATTGATATGAGCTGCTGTTATGAAAATATGAATGACTCAGAATGTTATCGCATCTCATTCTCGCAGCTTACAGAAACAATATTGGCTCGCCTACTGGAAATGTCATCGAGGTCATCTGCCAAAATCGGTGCCTCCGACTATAATAACGTATAATGAAACCGAAAAGATACACGCAGATGGATGGAAGTAGTGTAGAATGATGTAAAAGTATAACAGGAAATAATGAAACACAGAATGAAGGATAAAATAAATTGCAGTCATGTGATCAATTGTAAGGATACCCTAAATTATCAACGTAAAACGGGGTTATTCAACCTTAAGTTTCGTCCGAAGATTATTAACTTCTATCTTTGAAAAGCGACAGTCATATTATAACGTGAAATGTACACTCACAATCAGATTGCTAATAGTATAATCTGTGCAGGTTCATCTACAGTTCTTTCGTGTGTATTTGCTAAGGATTTCGATAATTCGATTAGGAGGATGGAGTTACTTTGCCAATTCACGCTTCAGCATTCCGCTTCATTCATTCTGCACATGGTAATTATCTTTCATTTCGGTGTGCAAGAACGATGCATTAAACGCAGTAAGGTAAGAAATCAGTGAAAGAACACCAGAATTTTTACGAAATAACTGACCTGCATAGAGTGATCGGTAATATTTATGTACATTAAAGCAATACCCGGAATCGTTTTCGTTATCGAGATATGACACCATTGCTTAAAGGTCATGGTAGGAACCTGTAATAGCCATCAAACAGCAATAGATCCACAGGAGACACGCAAGACGCTACTCGAGTGTGAGACAGTCTTCTGGAACAATGGAGAAGATATATCCCGACAGATGGATTGGACGTAACAGACCCGTTTTATGACCGGCGAGTTTACCAGACAGACATCCTATGGCTTTGTTATGGGGTCGCGTAAAGGATTACTGTGGACTCCTAAAGTCACTCAACCTGGGAACTGTTGAATTCAATTACTGTAGATGTGTGAAATAGGATCCGGAATACGACAAATATCTTCGACTGAGGTGTGAAAGTGCTGGTGGAATCTTACAACTCCTATGTAGTGCAATGTATAACAAAACGTGTGAAATAAAAAGTTGTCTTTGTTATGATTTTCTACTCAATTATATTATTAACAATTTTATCACTAAAAGAACCATAAATTCTAGGAGATCCAGACAATTTTACCCCAGCAAATCCTTTAGTAACTCCAGTTCATGTTCAACCAGAATGATACTTCCTATTTGCATATGCCATTCTACGATCAATCCCAAATAAATTGCATTAGCGACGTAATTATTCCGGATATGTTTACATGAAATCATTTGTTTGTTTTGCACTGCAGCATACTGTGTACCGCATTAATGTAAATAACAGACCACTCTGTATACACGAATTATTTCCGTATTTATACACGACAACAATATATTTATAAATAATTGCTGATATTATTCCGTTAAAAAATTTGTAGTTTCATTCATCAGTGATATTTGTGGAGTACTAAAGTACTCATGTACGTATTATGATGCACGTATTATGGTATACGTATTCATATTCATTTAGTGTTCTGCCCAAGGGCAGGTCTTTTACTGCAAACCCAGCTATCTACAATCTTTCCTATTTTCTGCCTTCCTCTTTGTTTCCTCATATGATCCATATATCTTAATGTCATCTATCATCTGATATCTTCTTCTATCCCGAACTCTTCTCCCGTTCACCATTCCTTTCAGTGCATCCTGCAGTAGGCAGTTTCTTCTCAACCAGTGACCCAGGCAATTCCTTTTTCTCTTTCTGATCAGTTTCAGCATCATTCTTCCTTCACCCACTCTATCCATCACAGCTTCATTTCTTATTCTGTCTGTCCACTTTACACGTTCCATTCTTCTCCATATCCACATTTAAAATGCTTCTATTTGCTTCTCTTCACTTCGTCGTAATGTCCATGTTTCTGCCCCATAAAATGCCATACAAAGCACTTCACTAGTCTCTTCCTTAGTTCTTTTTCCAGAGGTCCGCAGATGATGTTCCTTTTTGTAATAAAAGCTTCCTTGGCAATTGCTAACCTCCTTTGGACTTCTGGCAGTAGCTCATGTTACTGCTTAGTACACCCCAAGTATTTGAAGCTGTCCAGTTGCTTTACTGCCTCATTTAGAGTTCTCAAGTTTATCTTCTGTTATTGTTATATATTTTTTTTTTCAAGTTTATAAATGTAACAAACATACAAAAGTATTTTAGAGTTAGAAATTTTCAATCGATAAACTTAATTAATTTGGTGTGAAATAGTTTGAAAGGTATCATCGTATTAAAGAGGTCTGTATAGAATGAGTTTAATAATCTGAACTGTGAGAGGAGTATTCGAAAGAAGTTATAAAAAAGTAATTTTCATATCGCACAATCTGAAAGCAAGTATTGAATTGAAAATATTTCCTCATGATCCAACTTTACAATACACAAGCTAAGAAATTCGGTCATATTTTGCAAATTTTCTACAAAGCAACAAAGAACTTTTGGTTTATGGACGAGACAAATTTTTATCTCAGAGAAATTGATAAGAGACAATCGGAGAATATGGATACAAAATTAAATCCAAACACTCAAGAAGATTCACTACTGCATCCATGTTCTCTCTTTTTACGGTACTTCATTGGTCTGATGGCCTCAATTCCATCAGAGTAAACAAATAAATAAATAAATAAATAATTTTATTCTTTAAAAAATGTGTGATTATTCCAATTACCGGTAATTACTCTCCCAGCAAAATGGAGCAAATCATACATTGCCCATAATGTCTTGTACAGATACGGAAATAAAATTTGAAGCTCCTTTATTGTATAAGTTTTGCTTACAACACATCGCGCATGTGCAGTAAACAAGAGCCCCTGTATATATGCTACTTGTGGACAGTCGTGCGAAATTGTTGCCTACATACAGGTGAACTCCCATCAAGATTCGCTCCAAATTTTAATTCCGTATTTGTACATTATGATGAAGTATTTTAATGACAACGCTGTTTCTAACTTATCAAATTTGTTTTAAAATCTAACACATTTTTACAATTATTTATGTAAAATAACACTTCAATCGTGTGTAGACCCCTTCTCCCGTCGGGAGAGGAGTGGGTTCCGCTGCTGGGTCTCCAGCTATCACACTTGACATATCCATGGATGCCGGCCGAGAGTCGCAGCAGATTCGGAGGACCGCAGCAGCCGCGATCTGAAAACCAAGGAAGACAACAGGAATGATAAGGAAAGGATGATGAGAGAGGAAAGGAAGTGGCGAGAAAGAGTGGGGTTCCATACGCCTGATAAAGTTATCTGATATTCATTCATGGGAGTGAGGGAAAAACTCCTAGAAAATCTCACACAGGCAACTCGTACCAAGAGGGAAATCGAACTCTGGCCTGCTGGATTCGGGAGTGAAGACGCTACCACGGAACCACAGCGGTGAACCTCCTGTACCGTTAATTTTTCTTGAGTGTCGTTTGGGTTGTCACAAGAATCACACGGGGAAATATTAAGCATTGAGATCCAAGGATAAAATCAAGTCGTGGCAGTGACGTTTCTGTATGTCTCGAAACGACATATTCACTATGAAGCCTTTGTGGCTTAGCGACAGAGCTCTTTCTTCTCGTTCCAACGACTGGGCTCCGAATCTCTCTATGTAAAATGCACGCTTATAAACACAGCGCACACTATGATACCCGGGCTATTCCGAGGTTGGACTTAATCTCTGAACAGGGCCTAATTTTCGTGTCAAAGGGTGTACATTGAAGTTGACCCTGCATTGCCAAGGAAATTCGTTTACACTCGTGATTAGTTTGCTTCGTACACAGGCTTGTACAACAGTACAAATGCATTACATGTAAGTGCCTAACTAAAGTGGAATACTTTATTTTGTGAAAAGCGGTGGTTCGTTCAGCGAAACATCCATTGTTCGTCACCTCAGTGCTCTTTACAAATGAGTCAACATAAATTTTCACAATCAATATTTGTGGGCAAAAGGAAATCCCTATGACACAGTTCCAGCTAGACACCAGCAGCAGTTCAGGATCAATGTGTGGACAAGTACTGTACTTAAGGACTATCTACTAGATCCACATGATTCACCGCAACGTCTTGCACGTAGTGTCTACAGGGAATTATCGTAAACAATCTTCCACAAATTCTAGATAATACATCTGCAATAAGAGTAAGCATGTGGTTTATGCATGACGAGACTCCAGAACAATTTAGCCACATTGTTCGAGGTGTACTCAATGATATGTATCATGACATATGGATATGTATAACAGTATTGATCTCATGATCTGCACGTTCACCTGACCTCTATCCCGTACATTTTTATTTGTGGGAACACTTCAAAATTTTAGTTTATTCCATTTCAATTGCAAATGAAGTAATGATTAACCGATGCATTGTAGAAGACTGCGCAACCATCTTGCCGTTTTTGAAAGATTGCAACATTCTATGATCCGCTCTATCCATGTGTGCATTAGGGAGGTTATAAAAGTTGTCAATTTTTGGAAGTGTCATTTGGGGAGGAGGTCTTAAAAAGACAGGTCATCTGCGAAAATTTTGGAAAGCAGTTAAATAAAAGGACTAATAATATAAAATAGGGTTATAATTCGCGATAACCTCCCTGTTTAATTTTCTGTCATAGGTTTATTCCTTAATTTACCAACGTTTATATCTAATAGAATAAAATAATAATAATAATAATAATAATAATAATAATAATAATAATAATAATCTTATACGGATAAATTTTTTTTCACTATTTCGAATATCAACTTCAAGTAACGGTTTTGTCTCTATTGTCGCAAATTAATCTTACTCAGTATTGCTACAAACTCAGTGGGGAATTTGGCAACGCCATGGAAAGATTTACAGCTCTAAATACAGTAGAACCCCTATTATCCGTGGTAATGAAGGGGATTGACTGAACAGTTAATCGAAAAACTCGGATAATCCGTACCATAAAATATTTTTGCAAATTAAGTGAATAACACTGAATTTCCGTGATTTTCTGCGTGGTCTTGTGTTTAATAAGCTTGATAGTGAATCAGAAGTTCATTAATTTAAGTTCGGTTATCAACGACGTGTTTTAAGGGGTAAGAAAACTTCTTTTAATGGCTGTCAGCGGAAATATGGGAATAGTAAAGGTCTCATGTTGTAGATTTACATACTGTATACACTTTATCCTTGATTTTTATTAAATCGCGCACAGTTGTAACACCAGTCTCGTATTCTGATGTGAGATGGCCCACATTTTCTCTATCCCCAAACCACTTAATTATTTGCATTTTGTTCGATATTTAGCACAACATGTTTCTTTAGACACTCATGGAATTCATTTTATATAGAAGTTGTACAGTACGGCAACTCGAACAGTAGAACAAACTGTGTAAGTGTAAATGGTTGTAATAACACTCTGTAGAAAAAATACATATACTAATATAACATACAATAGTATCTACTTCATATGTTTCTGTAAAAATAGGAGCGAGAGAAAGACAGTCGGATAATCCGCCAATCGGTTAATAGGATGACGGATAATCGGGGTTCTACTGTATTTAGAGGTGTTGGCCCTGAAATCTGTCATTCATTCCAGAAGCTGGCTTGAAAATTTGAAGAGACCGGTTCTGTGCCTACCCTCTGCACTTTGCGTGATTCAGGTTCCGCATACTGCGGATAGATGGCAGGACTGTGACCCATTTTCAAATTGCACACCATTTCGACAGGCCACGTTACGCATAATGTGTATCTGTGAAGAGTTATGTCTTGTACTAGGGTGAGTGTATATTAAGTATTCGTGTTAGTGTGGGGAATGGGTGAGGATGATGATCGTGAAGAAGGGAGAAGGTGAAACCCGGTGCCGGCACGTAGCCTACTCCTGTCGAATAGCACTGAAGGGGCCGCCAGGCTTTAACATTCCTATCCGACGAACGAATCACTATCAACAGTGACATATGCCTTCCCTTCATATGCACTGCGGAGAGATTTGGGATTTAACCCAGGCATATTGATGCACAATTTTAGTGATTAGAAGTTGTTGTGGTTTTATCTTTTGTGGATAAATATCTTCAAGGCGAAAACATTTGCTTCCAGAAGAAATTTCGCCAGAGCTCAATAACATCTGCAGATGTGGAAAGGTTCTCCTCAGCATAGGCTACAAACTTGCGTTAAGTGATAAACGTCATAACCTTACCCATGAGTATTTGGAGAATATAATCGTTGTGCACTGCAAATCAAATTACAACGAATGATGTCTAAGGAAGAATGTACAGTAGTGGCAAAAAAAAAAAACCGGACAGACCATTGTAGCTGATTTCAGAGCCTTGTTCATTCCAGAGCACGACAGACTGGTAACTAAGACTTTCGCGGTTCGAATCCTGCCTGGGAAGGAAACTTTTTTTTGTTCCTTATTAAAAATTTATTCCCAATACATTTCCACTGCTGGTATAATTCATGTTCTGGGAATAATAAGTTAAGTAGTAAAATATCGCTGCAATCGAAACGTATTGGGAATAAATTTGAATAAGGAACAAAAAAAGTTTCCTTCCCAGGCAGGATTCGAACCACGGAAGTCTTAGTTACCAGTCTATCGTGCTGGTATAATTCATGTTCTGGGAATAATAAGTTAAGTAGTAAAATATCGCTGCAATCGAAACGTATTGGGAATAAATTTGAATAAGGAACAAAAAAAGTTTCCTTCCCAGGCAGGATTCGAACCACGGAAGTCTTAGTTACCAGTCTATCGTGCTCTGAGAAACAAGGCTCTGAAATCAGCTACAAGGGTCGGTCCAGTTTTTTTGCCACTACTGTACATTTAAGTACCAAAATGCATATGCCTAAAATTAAAATTTTTAGTGCATGTTTAGTGCATATTTTCGAAATGATAGAGCATATTTTAAAGATTTTGACAGCATAAATACATGCATATTTTAGATATTTTAGTGCATATAAATCTGATGTCTAGTTATTATTATTATTATTATTATTATTATTATTATTATTATTATTATTATTATTATTATTATTATTATTATTAAAGGCAAGCAATATAATGCGTCCTTACGATATCTATACTTTACTGTTAATGTTATATGAGCCGAGTATACGTTTCGATCCCTGAGGATTATTTTGTGAGTTGGATGAAATCCAATGCTGCCAACCAATCCACCCACTCACCCGGTAGCAAGCCTGTAGCTGTTTCATTCTGTCAAGACAACTTTTTCAGTGGTAACGGGTGAATGACGTCTTAAAAAAACCGCATCCAAGCTGTATTTGAGAGCCACAGACGTACGACACGAGATTGATTCAATTCACTGGACGTGCGGTTTGTATACACTTCACGGCTCTTGAGAACTTCACAGCGGCCGTAAGGCGAATTACAGACGATTATCTGCTACATGACACACAGTTTGTATGTTCTCTATCGTGACTGTTTACTAGAGGAAAACACGAAACATAAAATTGCACACTACAAAGCATTTAGTAGTGAAGCATTTCGCATGAACTCTGTTTGCAATAATTTCAAATGGCTTATCTGCGTTTAACATTAATTTAAAAAAAAATCTCCCTTCAATTTTTACATATCATTCTTTCTTCCATTCCCCTCTTTTTCTCACGTCTTCTCTTTATACATTTTCAGTGTGTCTTTCGCCAGACTTTTCTTTCTCTCTCAGTCAAATTTTCATTTGCCTTTTGCAGCTCTTTACGATTTTTGTTCTTTGTTTTTACATCTAATTATTCATCTTCATCTCATTCCTCTTTGCTTTGTCTTAGGCTTACTTATAATAATTTATTGTATGTATTTCTTCAGTTATGCTTCGTTCTTCTTTTTTTCTTCCATTTCTTATCTACACTGTCTTTCTTCTTCCCATTAGCCGAATTCTTTACATCTAATTATTCATCTTCATCTCATTCCTCTTTGCTTTGTCTTAGACTTACTTATAATAATTTATTGTATGTATTTCTTCAGTTATGCTTCGTTCTTCTTTTTTTCTTCCATTTCTTATCTACACTGTCTTTCTTCTTCCCATTAGCCGAATTCTTTGCCTTGTCTTCACACTTTTCTTTCGTTAATACATACATAAACGTATTACTCCCTTCTGTATTCACGTACTTCCTAACTTCGTGCTGACACAGTTCCTTGGGTTGGCTTTCCCTTGCACTTTCCCTTGTGCGTCCTATAGGCCTATACAGTGAGAATCACATAAAGCTTGGTTTTTCTGAACCGACGCATGCGAGTTGCGAGGTCCACCTCGCACCTCGCACGCGTCGGTTCAGAAAAACCAAGATTTAACAGTCTAATTTAATACGAGCACGCACGCACACAGACACACACTTTCAGCTTCCCCAAGTAATGAGATCGCCTCATTGGACAAAGCATAACACACAGCGAACAGGAACAAGAAAATATCAGGAAAGAGAGACATAACCAACGAATAAAAACTGAAATTAGGAACAGGAAAGACAACAAAAAAATAATAAACATAGTAAACAAACAGATTAAACGTCTAAACAAATGTTCTTCTCGTTAGGACACAAAGTACAGATGATATTTTAAAAAGGGCAAGCGATTCTCTGAAGGCAGCAAGGAAAACATCACGGATGAAGTCATTATTTATCTGGAACTTCTTGCAGAAATTGAAAAAAGAGAGAGGTATTTTGTCCTTAGCTCCAACCATTAGTTTCAAAACTTCAATGGAAGTGAGGTGTATTTCTCCAAATAAAAAAAAAAAAACTGTGGGCTCATAAATTCTGCATTTTTCTGCGTGGAATTCGGCGGTCTGTTGCTCCTGTCTGTCGGATCGATAATGTAGAGCCTGGTGGAATGGCAAGTACAGTGGAAGCTCTTAAGTTCGACAGAAATCAAGTTCGACATCCTATAGTTCGACTGCTTACGTAGGAGAATTAGACACGCCCCTATACGGACACTAAGAAATGGTTTTGCAATTTGAATGGGAATTGGTTCTGTGTCTTGTAATGATACTTTTTTAAAGGAAAACAGAATAGTTTATTGATTAGGACATCCATATTGATCACAGATTTTAAATTAATGAACTCTTCTTTTTCTATTTGAGAATTGTGCCGTTTTTGAAACGGAACTGTCGAAACCCACTGTGGTACTAGAAGCGCATACACAAGTCTCGGGACGGGCAGGAAATGCAAGTACATTACTGTATTCGTTGATGGATAACTAATAAGAATTTGTATTCATTTCACCTGCCACACCCACTACCCTTATTGGACTGAACTTTCAATTCTGTTTTGTCGAAGTTAGGAGAGTCCACTGTATGTTCATAACAATATTTACCTGCAGATATGAAAGGAATACAGTGAATATTTTTGCCAAAAATGATTATTCCTGAAATGAGGTCTCATTCATAAAAGTAAAGTGTTTCCAGAGCACTTTTAGCTTGAGTAAAAAGAAAATGTTCGAATTTTGAGAATATGTGACATAAATATTTTACAGCGCACCTTACAAAGCAAACTTTTATTGCGACGAAGTCCAAAAGACAGACTGACTCACAAGCCAACATTTATCTCGCCCTGCTTTTACTTGCTTTTGTTTAAGCTAGAGATATATTTATCTCAACTCTTCTTGTTGAAGGTTAAGAGCGGAGTAGACGACCGTGTCATTCAGAAAGCTTCGCCGAGAGGCGGTGGGCGGTACTCACCCAGTAATTTCTCTTCAGTACGTACCAGACTGAATGCGTCTACGCCCGCAATCTTCTCACACGTTCCAGAAAAATACTATAAAACTCATCCCACTTGCAACGAAGCCAACTGTTTGCACTTGCACACACGCGGAGTAAATTGAAAGCCGCTTCACTTGGCACTTATCTTACATAACACACTACAGTTAGCTCTCTCTTGTTCTCTCTCCTTTCGTCCTTAAAACTTTCCGAGGTTTCTACCAATATTAAGGGTACTGGTGTGCGAAAGGATAATTTTCCACCTATTGAAACCACCATCTATCATTTGAATTCTTCGCTCACCCCAACTAAATTCCAGCCAGTAGGTCTACATACCCGATATGCGACATTGAGAGTTTTATTGCCCATGAAGAATCAATTTTCAGCATGAATAATTTAACGAATAAGGAACAAATTCAGCGTCCAGACTAGTATTTCCAACATAAATTATATATCCGTCAGTCTAACACCTGGAAATCCGTCAGAAACCGTCAAAATTAAAAAAAAAATAAAATAATAATAATAATAATAATAATAATAATAATAATAATAATAATAATAAGACGCACTGAAAATATCTATATAAAATAAAAGCAAATATTAACTCAAATTCCTTACCAAATTTGATTAAAGTAATAATAATTCATCCACATCATCTGTCTCTAGTTCTGCAATTGATATGCAGGGGTTGGTCCACGCTCCCCCAAAAATTAAGCAATTAAAAATGACAGCAGTTAAAAAAAAAGTCAAAAGACGATGAAAATCGTAATTCCCGCTAGAAAATCCGTCACTCGTCAAAGTCATTCTTTTCATTGAAATTCCATCAGTTTTGACGCAATTTCCGTCCAGTTGGCAACACTGTCCAGACTTACTTCATTCACATATTTTGGTAATATCTATATGTAGGGACCGTATTCTTTACAGGACGTAGGAAGATACGGTTAGTTGTTCGTAGACTATAGGCTATTGGCGTGACGTCATATTTGGCGCGTTGCAGAAGTACTATCAGGGAACACTCGCATCTTGTTTGTGCTAAAGTTAACATTCTATTCATGATTCAAAACTAGACCTTCGAGACTGTTGAAAATGCATTCTACTCATAAAGATTGATACTACCATTTACCTTTCCTACAATTTAAATTATTTGTTCATTAAATAAATAATGGCAGAGTTAAGACCACAAGGTCTTCTCTTCTACTCAACTAATATAAAAATACATAGCAAATATAAATTACATCAATACAGAAAACAATTGTGAACAGTTTGTTTAAATTTAGTATCTGGTGTAGATGTAATTGCTAAAGGCAGTTTAGTGAAAAAATTACATTCACTGATGAAACAAGTATTTAGACTTGCACAAAGTCTACATTTCTGTTAATATTTAATTTATTTCTTAATATGAATTAAAGCGTAAAAAATAGACTTCATAATTCATCTACCTATAAACTGGAATGAGATTGCCTGATTCGAAGTATATGTGACGTCACAGCGCAGGTACAGGTACGTTCGTATACAAATTAGTTACGCATCTTCTGTCCTCTTCCTCTAGAAAGTCAAAACCAGGACGCAGCCATAGTGAGTAATCTTATCGATCACTGCTCTTACTAGTCGTATTATTTAAATAACTACATCTTTGTGGGTGATTGAAGGTTCATTGCAGAGGTAAAATGCCTTAGGTAAGACGCTCAAGCGTGTAATATTACAGGGCATAGTTGGCGATATTTGAACTAATATTTTCACTGTCAATATAGACAACATTACATATAAATTGTGTAAAATAAACGTAAAAGCAACAAAAACAGTGCACTAAAAGACACTGCAATACCAAAAGACACAGAAAGTGTACTGAGCGTAATCCAAAAGAACCAGTACCAACAAAGTCTGAAAATTATGAAGACGTTTAGCATGCTTGACGTTCAGTGCCAACATCCCAATTAATAAATTAAATAATCTACATTTCAGGGAATTTCTAGAAAAGTATATAGAAAATTAGTGGGTTTTCAGTGATGAGGGACATCTGCAATGTCCTAATGAAACATAAAAAAATATCAGACAATAGGAATATCTTTTACTACATCATGCACCAATAACGTCATGTGCTATTGGAAGAACGTTTTGCAATATAAAATAATTACAAGTGATCCCAGCATATGTTCAAGTTCCGTAACTTGCGAATGCACGTTATTCACTGCAAAGATCACGACGAAAATGAACTTCACGGCTGAAGCATGTGTTTACTAGTATAGCTTCATAATGTCGGGAGTTGACTGTACTCCACGAACACGCAGTGACGACCTATTTGTTTATATCCTTATCCGTTGCCTTACCTGTGTTCGGCGTACTATATACCCAATGTGTCTTTAACTTCAGTCTTTAGGAAGCCTAGTAATAACTATGTAAGTTGTACACGGTCATTATTCTTAATTGACTATACAGTGGTTTTTACATGTTTATTTTAATTTTTGTTCAACATTACCCTAAGTGCTTTCTTTTGAAGCAGTACTATTTTTATTACACTTGTAGAATGACCCCATATTATATACCTATACATACTCCATAGGTAATGAGCAGGCTTCGAGACTTGGGACTCGATACAATAAGTTTACTGCGCATTTACTATAGGTTGTCGACTCGCTGCAGGTAGAGATGAGTTGAGGTTACAACGTCGCTATTTAGAGTAGAGTACGGTAATTTGGGGAAACACACACATAATATGTACATTCTGAAAGTAAATATACATTACACAATGACAATGTCAAAAGAATGTAAAAAGCATTTATTCTTCTGTCTTTTATAAGCATTTGTGTTTAATTATACACAGTGTTAATGATGGAAATAAACATGTAGCAATTTTAATTTCTTCACTTATTCTATTGGTCGTCTTTAGGAAGTGCAGTTATAGTACCGAATTGCAAAGTACTACAAGATACATTTTCAGTGTCTCAAACGTATATCTTTTTCGGTTATTTGGCAAATATAGTTTGTACTGTGAAAAGTTCGCTCTACGTTGCATGACGTGATAGGAGCAAAACGGAAAAACCTAACATCATCGCAGTCTCTAAGAGACAGTCCTTTATTCTCGGGTGACTCTATGCCCACTAATTTGCAGTTTATGTTGTATAAAGTTCCATATCCGTTATTTTTACATAAAACTGATTTCCACTTCTGTTTTACACATTCAGTAACCGGTGTACTTGGTGTCTCATTAATTCTCTGTGTCATTTCATCAACTAATTTGAGGGCTTCCGGATCTCTTGCTCTGACTTTTCTAATCGTGTAATAGTTTCAGACACAGTTTGAAAATAGGTTTGTATGAAAACCAAATAATTATTCGTCAGAATCTTCAAATCCGGAGCGTTTTCCTTTGCGTATTTGTTGCCATTCATTCTACAGTACCCCCACCCACTGTACGCTTTACCACTATACTCAGTACGCCGTTGTGCGGATTTCCCACTGAACTACTCCATCGGGTCCGAAGTCTCGAAGCCTAGTAATGAGATTGGAATATAGCAAAGTACACATATCCCAAAAGAAAATTAAATCTTCGAGAATAACAGTCCAAGACCAGAATAGGTCCGAATCTGAGAATCGGAACCGTGATCGAAAGTAATCAAACTGTTCAAGTTTCATTCATAGCCCCATTAAAAAAAAATCTCTTAGTATCTGCTCGTGGATTGAAACTTGGAAGTTTTGGACAAGAAGTCGTCAGCTAACCGTCCAGCCTCGCCCAAGGTAATACGGCACACAGGAAAACCCCCGTAGTGTGTGGAGACACGCCTATTGCTGGTAAATCTGTGTTATTTTAACGCGTCAGAAGGATCGAGTCTTCGCAATGGGTGTTACACTTCCCTAATGCGATTGAGGAGGAAGTCATTTGTTTACAATTGATTCATTGAAATCCGAGCTCTGTGGCCGCCAAATTTCGTCTCCGTCTCCTAAATAAGGAACAGATCTATCAAGGCTTGGCCTTGGGTTTGGCCGCGTGCGACAGCCAAGAGGGGCGTGCCCCCTAGAATCGAGTGCGAACAGAAGCGTCAAGTCTTGAGCCGCGACTCATCGCGAACTCCCTGCCGAGACAATCGACTTACGCCCACATGCCTTTCAGTCAATTGGGAAGCCGATGGAAGCAAGGCTATAGAACCGTACTCCACAATATAAGCTATGAGAAACGCTACAACCTTATTTACTTGCTGCACAAAGCACTGCCGAAGAATGTGTACAGTATGCTTACTAAATATTGACGGAAGCACAATTTTATCGAATTCCCGAAGAATATGATATTTGCATTCTGACTACTTTTCGTGTCCCAGAATGATTTTATACTTCCTTTATATTGATACGTATAACTCTGAATTTTGGTAGTAATTAAAGTAGACGGATGAAATTACAATATAATTTACTCCTTTCCTCTTTTTCTTCTCCCAAACTTTTCTCCGTCACCAGCTTCGTTCGCTTTTCCTCCTACATTCAATGTTCTCTTCTCTTAACTTGAGCAATTATTTCTTCTTTCTTCTCCCCTTAATCGCCTTCTCCTGCTCTCTCTCTTTAATAGTCATCTTCTCCGTCTCCGTAATCTTTTTCTCTGTCTCCTCGACAGTCTTCTTCTTCTTCTTCTTCTTTCTTCCCTCAATCATCTGTGCCCTGTCCATACTTAACCATCTTCTATTCCTTCCCTCCTTGACAGCCTTCTCCCCCCCCCCGGCAGTATTCTGCTCGACATCTTCCTCTTCATTGACAGTTTTCCCCTCCACTTCGATTCTTCTCCTCTCCTTTCGTGATAGTCTTCTCCTCTCCCTCCGTGACAGTCTTCTCCTCTCCCTCCGTGACAGTTCTCCTCTCCCTTGTTGATAGTCTTCTCCTCTCCCTCCGTGACACTTCTCCTCCCCCTTGTTGATAGTCTTCTCCTCTCCCTCCGTGACAGTTCTCCTCTCCCTTATTGATAGTCTTCTCCTCTCCCTCCGTGACAGCTCCTCTCCCTTGTTGATAGTCTTCTCCTCTCCCTCCGTGACAGTTCTCCTCTCCCTTGTTGATAGTCTTCTCCTCTCCCTCCTTGACAGTTTTCTCCTCTGTCCCCTTGATAGTTTTCTCCTTGCCGTCTTCTTTCTCCTTCTCCTTGAACGCCTTCTCTTCAAACATTTTCTCCTTAACAGCCTTCTCTTTCACTTCTTAACCGCCCTATCATCCTCCTCGATCTTTAGGCCATTTTCTTCATCACCTCTCTAACATGCTTCGGCTTTTCCCTCCTTGATAGCCTTCTCCTCCCCTCCTTGGATGTCTCTTCCTCTTTGACAGTTTTTTTTAATCCTCCTCTATGACAATCGTCTTCTCCTCCTCCTCCCATTCCTCGACAGTCTTCTCCTCTCCCTCCGTGAGTCTTCTCCTCTCCCTTATTGATAGTCTTCTCCTCTCCCTCCGTGAGTCTTCTCTCTCTCGTTGATAGTCTTCTCATCTCCCTTCTTGACAGTTTTATCCTCTGTCCCCTTGACAGTTTTCTCCTGGCCGTCTTCTTTCTCCTCCTTGACCGCCTTCTCTTCAAACATTTTCTTCTTAAGTCTTCTCTTTCACTACTAAACCGCCATATCATCTTCTTCGATGTTTAGACCATTTTCTTTATCATCTCTCTAACATATTTCGGCTTCTCTCTCCTTGACTATCTTCTTCTTCTCCTTGACAGTCTTCTTCATGACAAACATTTTCTCCTTCTTAACAGTCTTCTCTTTCGCTATTTATTCGCCTTATTCTCTTCCTCAATCTTTACTTTCTTCATCATCTCCTTAACACTCTTCGTCTTCTCCCTCCTTAATCATATTTTATTTCTCGGTCTCTTCCCTCTGTTCTTTTTCTCCGTCTTCCCCTTGCCTGTTTTATCTTTCTATCATATCACCTTCTTCCTCTCTTTTCCTCTTCTCTACTTTCAATTGTAATTCTTCCTCTTTTCGTCTTCTCTTACTCCATTTCCATCTTCTTTCCTCTCCTCTCTCAACCGCCTAATCTTCTCTCCCTTCTCTATCTCTCCCTCTGTTCCTACTATTTTTATATACAGTACATGTCGATATTCTCTTCCTCCATCGTCATCTCTTCCTCTTCCTCTGTACGTCTTCCTCTTCCTAGCCGATCCCCATAGGCTTTTTCTATTTCTCATCTTGTAGACCATTGTCTTCCTATTTTCTTTCTTTTTCTCTGCCGTATTCATGACAGTAAGTTTCTCTCCATCTCTTCTCATCCGTTATGCTCATTTCAATATCCTCTTCATGCACATATTCACATTTTCTTCCTTTTTCAGTTATAACCAACATATTTTCTTCCTTTTTCAGGTATAACCATTCTCATTTTCATTTTTTCTCTTCTCTTAACTTACTACTTTTGCTCCATCTTTATTATTATTATTATTATTATTATTATTATTATTATTATTATTATTTTCCTCTTTCTTTCGTCCTTTTATCTTAGCTTGCCTTCATTACTTCCAACAATTATTTCTTCTCTGCAGTCAGTCCTTAATATTAACTAGGTATAATTTGAAAGTACATAGCGAAGGGTCTATACTTAAATAGTGTCAAGCATTGTGCAAAAATGGTGTTCATCTATAGCTATGTTAACAGAACGGAGTTCAATGTGGATAGATTTTGTGAGATTTATCTGTCGTGCACTTCTTGGTACTTCAATTTCTTCTGTTGCTCCAGTATTTAATGAAAACACTACTTGTGAATGCACACGAAGTGGGTACGCCACTACCCCAAATACTATCTACCACTACCTCGGTCTACCTCAAATAC
The DNA here is from genome assembly GCF_040183065.1 of Periplaneta americana. Classification (NCBI taxonomy): domain Eukaryota; kingdom Metazoa; phylum Arthropoda; class Insecta; order Blattodea; family Blattidae; genus Periplaneta; species Periplaneta americana. Next base: position 58,150,352 of record NC_091127.1, on the reverse strand, counting down.
TCTTATAGATTATGATGGTTGTTTTTTTCTTTGTTTCAATTAGACAACCTTCCTTCAGATAACCCATAATGGAATGTGTCGCAAAATCTACTGTTCAAATGTGTTATCAACTCAATACTTTAAAAACAGGCATTTGCAAATACTGAACACATGCTTTTGTGTATGTCCAGTCTTGACCTAAAAATAAATGACAATGATGAGTCAGGAAACGTGTAGGTAGAACTCGTAGTTTACTTTTAGACACAGGGTGTTTTATTTGGAAGGTGACCATCATCGAGGCGTGACCAACAACGGTGCAGTTCCGAGAAACCTCGTACCGATGGAATCTGCTGGCTTGTCACAATCGGTTATGTGTAATTAATAGTACCGCAACAGTTCGCCGGGTATACGCTCGGTAACAAAGTTGAAACCATCACATCACCTTCATTTGTGAGCCGCGACAGGGATTCTTACTCGTCTAGACAATGAAATTCCGAGAATTTTTTTTTCTTAATACCACAAAATTGTAGTGTATAGTAAGTTTTATTTATTTATTTTTGTATCTTATTCTTTATCCTATTTTTGGCGATGAAGTACACCCCTGATTTTTAGGTTAAAAAATTGGTGATTTTGGTGTTAAAGCCGCTATTTCAGTGGATATTTCGTGAAATAGTTGTCAAAATCGGTGGGTATTTGTTACTTTTTTTTTTTTAACATATCACATATCTGCATCACCAAAATATAAACTAAGCATAGTTTCTACATTGTCCACAGGAATATTTATGCGACAATCAGCGAGTATTTTCGTATTATAAATTATTTTATGCTCGACCATGCCGAAATGTAGTAATTATACACCTGGTAACAACCATTTAATGGACCTCATTAAAGTACATCTATTCATTAAACTTCAGGTTTTCCACCAATTAGAAAGCAATATGAAAGCGCAAGTATCGATTATTCTCGGATATGCAATAGAAAGACAACTAGCGAAACGTCACTGAGGCTGGAAATCCAATACTGTCGCAGAAGGTTATGTTCTGTTACTATAATAATAATTAGCGTTAATTGTAAATAATATTCAAATAAATTCAATTTGTTATCTCGTTTTTCAATGTCTAAATCAATTTCCAGGTTATATCAAGATTAATGTTCATTTTACTCTCTACATTATATCAAGATCAATGACATTTGTTCCTCGGAAAAAAAATCAATACTTTCGCGTTTGCGCACATCTCACAATTTACGAGATATTGCACAGTCACTTCCGCTCCCCAGTCAGATAAGAATAATATGAATACTTATGAATAATTTCAAGTTAGAAATATGGTCGAGCATAGAAATTCGTATGAAACTTGCTTATTATGGTAATTAAGACGCTCGTATGAAAATTATGAAACTCGCTTGCGCTAGTTTCATAAAAATACTCGCGTCTTAATTACTACTATTACAGGCTCGTTGCATAACGTACTAATTTAAAATATAGAAGTATTTCATTATAATGTACTTTGCAATTCCTAAGTAACAGTCGTAAAACAAATTTAAAAATAAAGAATGTAGCGCACGTTCTCCATTATCACGTTATCTCAGACTGTTCAATAATTTCGGTGTATATTATACATTAATGTTATGTATAACCTTTGAAAAGCTGGTACATAGATAATAAAGCACTTAAATTATTGGAGGAAAGAAAAGAAAAAGTATGTCTTTGGAAACCAGACATCTTTTGTCTGCGTTTAATTATATCTTGCCTGTTTTAATAGGTATCTTGTTTGCAAGATGTCTCCCTCTCCCAAATTCTATTCCTTTAATTAAATTTCGGCAAGATAAACTACAAAGCAAACTGAGAGCAACGGGTCTGGCGAATATGGAACAGCAGGAAAGAACCGACCTCTGAACTCAATGAGTGTTTGGAAGCTTTATCGAGCGCGCATGTACTGCTGTGCTAGTCGTAAAAATCTCGCATGTGGTTCGAGAGACTAAAGCTTCCGCACTTGTACGAAATGGGCAAAATTCAACTTCTGAGTCTACTGATCTTAATTAGTTTAATGCCCAGCTGTAGCTTGAGTGCTCAAAATTAGCCCAGCTAATGATCTACATTAGAGAAATGTTCCACTAGCGGAAAAAATTGTGTACATCTCATTAACATACAGAACTTCCTTCTCTTCTCATACCCTGCCTTTATCGTTTTGCTTCTCCCATTTGTCTCGCATTCCTCTTTCTTTCTCTCTTTCCTTCTTTCCTTCCTCTTTACATTTTTCGTCTTCCTTGCACTAGTAGGACTAAATTCTTCTTCTTATTTTCTTGTATTCATTATAATTATTCCTCATATTCGTCACTTTGTTTCTTCCTCTTGTTCCTCACTTTGTTTCGTTCTTTCGTTCCTCACTTTTTTCTTCATTTTGTTTCGCATTTTTCCTTCCTTTTGTTTCTACTTTGTTTCTTCCTTTTGTTCCTCGTTTTGTTTCTTCCTTTTGTTCCTCGTTTTGTTTATTCCTTTTGTTCCTCGCTTTGTTTCTTCCCTTTGTTCCTCGCTTTGTTTCTTCCTTCTGTTCCTCACTTTTTGTTTCTACTTTGTTTCTTCCTTTTGTTCCTCGTTTTGTTTCTTCCTTTTGTTCCTCGTTTTATTTATTCCTTTTGTTTCTCGCTTTGTTTCTTCCCTTTGTTCCTCGCTTTTTTTCTTCCTTCTGTTCCTCACTTTTTGTTTCTACTTTGCTTCTTCCTTTTGTTCCTCGCTTTGTTTCTTCCTTTTGTTCCTCACTTTTTTCCTTCCTTTTGTTTCTTCCTTTTGTTCCTCGTTTTATTTCTTCCCTTTATTCCTCGCTTTGTTTCTTCCTTTTGTTCCTCACTTTTTTCCTTCCTTTTGTTTCTCCTTTGTTTCTTCCTTTTGTTCCTCGTTTTGATTCTTCCTTATTTTATACTTCGATACTTCGCTTCCTTCCTTTCTCGTGCTCCTTTACCTACTTTCTCATTTTGTTTTCTTCCTCTACTTTACTATATTACTTTCTTTCTATAATTTGCGATCTTATTACCTTTCTTTCGTTTGCTACCTTATTCTCTTTTATGTAGTACCTCAACTGCTTAGCTCCAAAGATATAATTTGTAAATTCACTCCTTTTTGCTGATGATCTGCTACCCATCCAAAATAATGAAAATGATCTCCAAAGATCCGTTTTTTTTTTATTTACTTGCTCTGCATGGTAATATAACACGAATATATCAATAACAGAAACTAAGTTATGACTAGACTTCGTTGAATTGCCACACGCAGCATGCAATCAGGTTGCCGATGTACGGTAGTATAGAAGAGGTGAGCGACCGCCCGGTCTCGTAGTATAACCAGTTCATGTTAAGAGTTGTGACCGGTCCAAATAGATAGAGCAGCTACAGCTAATGTATACCTATGTAAGCACTTGTTTTTGCATTACTGTAGTTGAAACAGTAAAAGCTTAACATTTGTTCAGTGCAGACAAAAATTCAATCAAACATGCCACAATGAGAGTGTTGCTGTTCGAAATAATATTTTCTCCTGGAATACCCTTACCCCCTAAGCCAGTCTTGACCCGTTGGAAAACGTGGTTGGATGCTGTTAATTATTATGCAGAATATTACGGCAAAATAATGGAGGTAATTGATGCACTGGATAGCGCGGACAGTTCCGCTGTTGCAGCTTTAAAATCATTGCCTTCTGAACAGCTATTGGAAGACATTCTGTTCATTGATTCTAATTTTAAAATCGTGTCCAAAAGCATCATCCTATTAGAATCGTCTAAACAACAACTCTCAGAAGCCCTTAATATAGTGTATAAAATATCACAAACCGTTATCCAAAATAACAATTAACTAATTTCAGAAAAAGTGAAATGTAAGTTGAGAAACATCATTGCTAAAAATTCTGCCTATTTACAACTTCGTATTATAAATGATGTACTATGAGGTCACGACAAGACGTCTGAAATTGGTGTACTAAAAAGTAGTGACTTTCCGTTCTTCAAATATGCTCCTATTACATCGTGTGATGTTGAACGTACATTTTTCCAATATAAAAACTGTTTGAGTGACCATCGGAGGAGGTTCACTTTGGCAGTCGCTCAAAATGTACGCAACTCTTCACTGCACATATTCAAGGATGATGTGAGTATATTACATTAAATTTTAAGAGTTAATATATCTCACTACAAAATAACTGTGTATTTACATGTTTAGACATTTCCTACTTCAATGATCATTCATTATATTTCTTGAATGCAGAATACAAGTTTTATTGTAACCGCAGTATACAGCTCAGTGTTTACATCAGAGGCATACTCCGTTCATCGCACGTCCCCTTCTCATACAGTCTATACCGCGTGCGTAGTAAACCTTACGATTCTCGTGGCAATTCCACGAAGTCTAGTTATGACATTCTGTGGGAGGGAACCAATAAGAACAAAATGGCATTAAAATAGAATAAGCCAGCCATTTCAACTATCTTGGCAATAATATTGATTATAACTATGATAACTATACTAATAGTCAAATATAAAAGTACTAAATGATGTGTGGCACAATAAATATAACTCTAGAAACGAAACATGGAAAGACACAATGTTTAAAGTTCTATAAGGTGATAGCTTCTCCCGTTCTCTTGTAGGGCAGAGACATGGACCATGACAATGAAATATGAATGGAGGACGGGTTCTAGGTGGTGTGCAGTGTATTTATGTAGGCCAATTCCCTAGGATGACCCTATACAGTATATGAATAAAATAGAAATACAATTTAACAATATTTTAATATAGTAATCGGCGATGAAATAGGAACGTAGTATTGTTAAAACATATTATAGAATATTCATAATACTAAATTCATCTTTAACAAGTAGTCCTATAAGCAACCCTTCCGTCTGACATTAATCTGTAAGCGACATTTATGTCAATCTTTTCAAATATTGAAGTTGAAGGAACGAAAAGAAATGTAAAGTCACAAAAATGTGCACAGGCATAACTTGAATATCAATGCTGGGAGCAGAACTAAAGTTCACCATTTTGATTATGAAGTTCCTATGACGAAATGAAAAATCCAAAGGAATTGTTAAAAATACAATTTTATCTAATAATAAATTGCTGATACTACATTAAATTCTATTAAGGAAAAATTTGAAAATCTGAATTAATGTAATAGTGTAATAAAATTTCTTCGTGAATTGAGAGAAATGACTGAGGATGAAATTAAAAAAAATATTCTTCTGATTTAGATGTTTGCCTTTAAATTATGTAATAAAGAAAGTCCAAATATTAAATGTATTGATTCTATTGCCATCTATTATGAGCTCATAACATACGGAACTTTGTACAGTGGCATTATATATACTGACCCATTAACAAAATTGACATTTATTGCACAAAATAATCTGATGTCATCATTTCCTACACTGTTTATTAGCTTTAAGGATTTTTATGATATTACCAGTTAGTGTAGCATCATGTGACAGGACGTTTTCGAAACTGAACTTATAAAAACTTTTACAATTCATTTTTAAGGATCAGATAAGTCAATTCTAATATTATTACTAAAAACGTTATAATACAGTCATATATGACTTATAATTTAATGAAATCTACAACATAGTTCACATTACATACATTTGTTGTAAATGTTTTCGCCTTGAAACTGGCATCTTCAGACAAAAGAGAATAATTTGGATATCATACGAAAAATTACATTACCTCACTCACTGCATTAATTCCGGCCCAGGTCGATGGCATTTGTGTGCTTAAATGCGATAGGCTCATGTCACTGGATTTAGTGGCATGTAAAAGAACTCCTGCGGGACAAAATGCTTGTACACCGGCGACGCTGATATAACCTCTGCAGTTGCGAGCGTCGTTAAATAAACCATATTTTTTATCTCTTGTAACATGGCCTGACTCACAGGCGAAACTGTAGGTTGTATACTAACAACGAGCTACTAGCGCTCGTCTCTTGCATTCACGGGACGAAAATTTAACTTGGGGCATATTACTCGACCGAGGCGAGTGGAGCCGCGGGCGTAATGTGAACTATCGCGATTACGTAATACGAACGCAGGAGCAGTACAAGTGGCGTCCTGGGCTGCAAGACTCCACTGATCTCGGTCGAGTAATAACTATCTTATTTCGCTTTATCTTTGTTACTCTGATTTCTTCCTTTACTTAGCCACCTTGTTTCTTCTTTTCTTTTTTTCTAATCCTGTGTCTTTAATTCGCTCCTTCCTCTTTTCTATTTTGCTTGCTTCCTTTCCTTCTATTATTTTCATTATCTTTCTTTCTCTTTTGCCCTTCATAACCATCTTCCCTCACTCTCCTTCTCTTTCCATTAATGTTTTCTCTCCCTTTTTCTCTATCTCTGCTGTCATTCATATCTTTTTATCACTTTAGTGTTCCGTAGTATCCCACCTAAAGGTAAGCGTTTACTACATCGTATCGCACTCATCGGACGAATCGGAAAAAGAGAAACTTTGCTGTAATTGTTAGTAACCGCATTCACTACATCGTATCGCACGTATCGGCTATCGGTAAATCCGTCCACGTTTCTCGGATGAGCAACTTTTCCGATACGTGCGATCATGGCCTTCTTTAGTAAATCAATTTTAATTGTTCAACTATTACTATTATGTTGTGCCATGTTCAGTGTCGCGCCAAAATAGCAGACTAAAAACTTATTTTGCTTGTAGAAAACTGCAAATAATTATATATTTTGAAGCATTCCCATTACAGTAATCAAGTCGTTTCTTACATATATATATGAAGAGTTCGCGGGATAAACGATGAATGTCACTGTTTTCTTAAGGTTGATGTAATTATCTAATTCAATGGATCACTGCGAAATTTAATGTTGTTCTTATGAAAAATGTAAAAAGGAGAATTATCAGCACGAATACAGTAATCCTTTCCTTTATTTTCTATAGAAGAAGCACTACATCTTGCAGTTATAGACTCAATTAGATCATTATCTAATCCTTACCAGAAATGTGACATTCATTGTTTTTCCCGCGAACTCTTCATATATATATATATATATATATATATATATATATATATATATATATATATATATATATAATGTAACCAATATCTCTTTCGTTTTTTCGTCTTCAATTAATAAACATGAAACAATTACAAATTCTTATTGGCTAACACTCATGATTAATAGACAAAATATATTGTCTTTCAGATACAGCTGTTTAGAAATTGTTATAACGACCTAATTGCAAAGCATGGTGAGCTAAGTTTAGGGGTTATTTCTTTAATATGATTTTTCCAGTTTAATGTATTATTTTAATAATTATGCAAACCAAGAAATTTGATTGTTGATGTTTATAGTAGGGGTATATTGTTGATAGTTGTGTCTAAAGTTGTCTGTAATTATGATATTTGTGTCATCTGTAAATAGTATAGGATAACCTGTTTCTTTTATTACCGGACCACCAACGTTTTCTATCGAATTTTTTCATATTCTTGTGTACGGCTATTGATTTTTAATTCATTTTTTATTCCTCCTGAAAAATTATTTTCTGTGTTGTCACATAGAATGTTTCATAAAAACAACGACGATATATTATGTAACCAATATCTCTTTCGTTTCTTCCTACTCAATTAATAAGCATGAAACAATATTACAATTTCTTTTTCGCTATCACTCAGAATTAATAGACCTAACCTCAAAATTCCTCTGTTTTCAATGTCAATGCCGTACGACATTTGTTTTAAGCCAAACAGCTGATAGAGAATCCCATGAGGTGATGAGGTAGGGCCGTTACAGTGAACGCACTGCACTTAAAATATCAGTTTCGTGTGATTCGTCCGATGAGTGCGATACGATGTAGTGAACGCTTACCTTAATACTAACGGCTTCAACAGTTTGGTATGCTTGATGTCAACAAGTCATAATATGACCCATGAAGGTTCACTTATTTTTCATTTTTATAGCTTCTGTAAATAATTCCCCGTCTATTCAAATTTGAAGTAGGCTCTCCAAATAACCAAATTACATAATAAAACAACATACTAAACGAGACTCGAAAAATTTTCACGCGAACATTTCTTCCTCACACATGGCACCCACTGACACTTCCTGGCTGTTTGATTCGACATATCACCAGGCTACTCGGCTAAAATCAACAGCCCGCGATCGTTTCGAAACGCATTCCACGTCAGTCAGATCAATGCTGCACTTTGTTAAAGCGGTAGCGGTACTCTTTTGTTTGTTTATGCAAACTACTCTCCTCTCTCGTTCTGCCCTCCTGGTGGCGAGATTATATACTACTACTGGATCATGTAAGAAAACGTTTTCCAAGTCTTCTCTAAACCTTTTCTTTGTGCTTGTCTTTGCTTTTATTACTTTATTTATCCTCACTCCTATTTCCATTTACATAAGCTTCAATATATAATCGGTGTTGTACTGTAAACCAAATGACAGTCAAAATAAAAGAGAAGCTGTCACTTTCTTAAATGAACTACAGACTACGAGATTTCAACTTTAGCAAAATGATGGGAGCCATCTTAAATTCCTCCGCGATACTAAGCAGATGCTCAGTAGGGTAAGTGGAAGAGATAAAATGGAGGAAAAAATATGATTAACAATCTCGTTTTAAGAATTTAAGCGACAGCAAATTATATGATGGATATGAACTTACAGGAAGGGATAACTGATACCTCACAGTTATGGGACCGGAAATTCGTTATTTGTAACTCCTTTAAAAGTATTTGAAACGTTACACTATCTTTCATGTTCCCCTATAAGATAACTAATCAACTATTAAGAGTCGTTACTTACTGTCAGGACACTCGGAAATAAATTGTTACAAAGTAACACAAACGAGCTTCTAGTAAACTAATCCTTATCTGATTCTCATTACTGGATCAAATTTCACTACCATGATAATAGCCAAATATTCTTATTCAGTCACAAAAAAATTTTATACTATAGTGCAGTCGTCTCAATGGGGGGGGGGGCGCTCTCTCTCTCTCTCTCTCTCTCTTTTTAATGTAAGAGTGGAACAAAGATGCGCGAGCAGTTCGTGTATATATCTCCGGATGACGTCATTGACCGCGACGTTTGAATAGACATCTGCAACCGCTACGATGTTGTCGCCATCTCCGAGGAAAGAATGTCCTTATTACCGCTAATGTATGAAGAAATAAAAGCTTTCATAGGAAAAGTGAAATTGTGGGAGGCGCAAGATTCAGTGGGTAACTGTTACCACTTTATTAATCTAAAATTGTTATCTAATTTGAATAAAGACCAGAGTAACAAATATAATGAAGTACTGAAGGACATGAGAAAAGAATTTGAGACCAGATTTAAGATTTGAATAGCTCTAATTTAAAATAATTGTTTGTGAATTTCTAAGATTTTTTAGTTATTGTTAATTTTGAAAAACATTACAAAACATATTATATTAATATATTAATTATGACGCATCGAGAATACGTACCTTAACAACCAACAACAAGTTTAATTGTAATTTTATTATTATTATTATTATTATTATTATTATTATTATTATTATTATTATTATTTAATTGAATTTTATTTTATTAAATATAGTATAAACTTAAAAAAAAAGAGAGATACCAAAAACTATTTACTAGAAATGAAGTATAGTTGTTGTTAAGTCAACTATCCGAAGACAGATCTAAACCTCACAAGTGATACCAACAAGGCACCACTTATGAGGCAACTAGGCTAGAAGATAATGAAGTAGGGTGACCAGTTCCTTGTGCTTAAATAATTACGTAACATGTATGGTTCTTCATGCTTCTATGTCTTCTTTTTACTCATTAATATAGAGTATAATGAGAAAATAAATTTATTAGTATTATTATTATTTATTATTACTGCGAACTACTTAAGAAATTTTATTCCATCCGAAAACAACCGTCTATTGTGACAGTACAACTCAAAAGTGCAGCTTTGTGGAATTTCTCCCGCGACAATTACAACTTAGCTCGCTCATGCGTGTGACATGAATCAGCGATTGGCTATCTTCGGGTATTGCGCTTATCTCTTCAGCTGACTACGCTATCTACACTTGCTCTCGGTAACAACTTTTATGCGTTGGCCTTGAGACGCCTGCTATAGTGCGTTCCATAATGTCTGACAGGCGACGTAAACATTGCCGAAAGAGGAAGGCTGAAGGATAATGTCTAATCAACTATGGCAGAGGTCGCATTCCAGGCTTACCTTGAAGTTGAACGGTCTAAACCGTTCTAACTCCGCCAAACTTCAAGATAAGCCTGGAAAGTGACCTCTGCTATTGGTGAATAGCAATTATCCTTCCCCCATCCCCTACTGGCGATGTTTACATCTCCTGAACCCTGGACTCATTTCGCTCGCATTATCACCTTCATTTCATTCAGACGTTAGATAACGATATCAGTTGATAAAGCGTCTTAAAATAATTATAAAACTTTCATCAGTCTTTCAAAAAGCCACAGACGTAGCTCAGTTGCCTGCCAAACCGGAGTTGCACTCGGGGGTGGGTTCGATTCCGGCTTAGACTGATTACCTGATTCAGTTTTTACGAGGTTTTCCGCAACCGTAAAACCAATGTCATGTAATCTATGGCGAATCCTCGGCCTGCAACCAAATACCATCTCGTTATCCCCAATACCATCGACGCTAAATAAGCTAATAGTTGATACAGCGTCGTTAAATAACCAAGTAAAAAATATAATAAAATATTTAAAAATATCTGAGCAGGTTAAACGGTTAGTCTTTACCAATTTATGGCCTACAGAGCGTCGAGGGTGCATTTCAGATCTATGGCTGTTGAATAAAATGTAATTGGTTACAGTACCGTCATTTTCCCTTAACTATGGCCCTGGAATGTAACTATGGTCCACGATACATTACTTTTATGTATTTATTTACACTGCAAGTGGACAAGCACCTGGTGGCAGTGGTACAAACAACATAAACAATACACAATAAAATTACAATACACAATACAATTAGATGCACAATACAATAAGAATACAGAATAATCACAATTAATAATACATAAAAAAACCTAAATAATAAGTGAACCTAATTTCACATTACAACCTACATATGTATAAGCCCTACATAAGTTTCACATTGGTACGGATAATAATCTTTCACTTTACTCTCATTTCACTCACTGCACTGGCACTATGACACATTTAATTGATACTTTAGAACACATGTCACTGACACTATAGAACACATTTCATTGACACTATAAATTATCACTGATCGAAATTATTATTCACTACACTGTAAAATCATAACTTCACTGACTCACCACGCTTCACTGATACAACAGTTCAAATAAGACATACAATTACACCCTTATTCATACTTATAAACAAAACTACATTTAAACTAAACTTACAATTCAAACAAAGGGAGTAACTCGTCAAGCTAAATAAATAAATGTCATCTTAATTTTAATTTACACTTTATACACGACGTTTTAAGTTATTCTTGAATTTCCTTAAGGAAGGACAGCCCTCAAAGACCGCTGCAAGTAGGTCATTCCAGTCATTTATAGTTCTATTTAAAAATGAGAATTTACCTACATCCGTTTTCTGTTTCCTACATTTGAGTTTAAAATCATTATCGTTCCTACCACAGTACGTTGGCTTCTCTAACCGAGTCGTTATGTCTACCCATGCTTTTTGACCTAGATGTGCTCTATACCAGGGATTTCGAACAGCGCTCTCGAGCTGTGAAATGAAGAGCCTTCACTCCTCCCTTACCGTGCAACGGTTGAACACAGGTAGCAGGCAGACCGGGCGAATGATCATAAACAAAAGCGAAACTACTAATGCGGCGGCTGGTACTTCGATAACTTTTATACGTCTTACTAATTTATTAGGAGCTAATTTTAGATTTGCACTTCATAAACTCTGATGAACAAAGAATGTAGCTCTACATGAGGATGAATGCTGCTGCTGCTGATGATGATGATGATGATGGCGATGATGATGATGATGATAATGATGATGGAAGGTTTTCTGAATTCAATCTTGATTTTAATTCCTCTACAGCCTTTTCACGAGCGGAACCGGATAACTTTTCTGGTTCGTAAGCTTCAGCATGTGTTGAATTAAAATGCCTTTTAATATTATGATGGCTTAAGCAATGTGAAAGATAAAGAAATATTTATCTAGCCACTCACTATTGAATCGTCGTTCCTTATCCATACCAGCCGCCAGAGTTGATAACACACTGCGTATAGAACACTGCTACAGCGAGCTCAGATTGAGCTTACTGTCGTTTCAGCTCAGCTATGGTAGGAAACAGTTTTAATCGTTTCGCAGTTTGAGAGCGCTGTTCGACATCCCTGCTCTACAGGGTGTTTAAAAAATACGGGGCATATTTTCAGGTATGTATTTCCCACAATAGTTCATTACAACATGTGTCCGCAAATGCTTCATTTCCAAGTTATGGCCTTCACAAATTGAAATTCACCGGAACGTTTTTCTTTCCGCAGGTCGTTGTCATTACAGAAGATGTTCAAAATGTCCACCTCCTGCTTGAATACAGACCTCACATCGATGTCTCATTGACCTGCGAACACGATCCCAAACTCCAGGAGTATTGCGTATGTCCTCAGAACATGCCACAATTCGATTCCGAAGGGATTCCAAATCAGGCACCCGAGACGAATAAACCAATGATTTTAAATGGCCCCACAAGTAGAAATCGAGAGGGTTCAGATCAGGTGAGCATGGAGGCCAAACAATTGGGCCACCTCTACCTATCCATCGATCAGGAAACATTCGTTCCAAGTACGCCTAAACAACACTGAATATAACCTTCGCCTCGGAATGAACTGTCAGAGTGCCCTCTTAATGTCTCCTTTGACGGCAACGACCTGCGGAAAGAAAAACGTTCCGGTGAATTCCAATGTTGTGAAGGCCATAACTCGGAAATAAAGCATTTCCGGACACATGTTGTAATGAACTATTTTGATTGTCTACATGTGGGAAATACATACCTGAAATTATGCCCCGTATTTTTGGAACACCCTGTATACAATGATGTAATTATAGTTTTTCTACTCTGTTTTCCAATGTTTCCCATTTAAGTTCTTTTATCGTATCAAGTACTTTTATCGTATCAACATTGTAGAAGTAACATAGACCGTTCGTAGATAGCTGTAGTGACTTGACTTCAAACTACAGTACAGCAAAAATATTGATAAACGAGATATTACTTATGGAGTACAAAATTTGAATGGTTGTATCGTGGACCATAGTTGTGTTGCAGGACGATAGTTATGGGAAATGACGGTATCTGTTTTGGTATTTTCTATTATTCCTTTGTAGTTCGTGTACAAATACTGGAAACATTGAATTTGTAGCCAGGTCCTGCCGCCCGAGACACAGCTGCCGAACGGTAGCGTTTATCCAACACAAATACAAAGTCAAGTCGTTTCTCTCGGATTACAGCACATGTTCCAGGCGTGGAATCAGTTGCTTCACTCTGTCGTAACGGTAAGCGGCCAAAGACTTTGGCTGTAAAGCGAGAGTAGTCAAAATGGATTAATTGTATGTAGGTCACTCAACTAACCAGATCTCTACAAAAAGCAACATTCAATCTTGTCTTTTTGTTGAGGATTGTGCGTGTCCTTCTTCAAAGCCAGAGATAAAAACGCAATTCGTCTGCTTGTGTCGGAAACTGTATCTGCTGCACACGCCGTCCGACTGCATCGTGCTACTATACAATTATTCCCAGAGGTCCGATGTTCCTCGTGAGAGATGTTCCAACATTGGTCAGCAGTGTACCCGACGTTACAAACGTCTTAATTGCGATCAAGTAAAAACAAAGACTATTACATTAGCGTCTAAACCTCTATAGCACAGTCATAAAATTACAACTACACGTTTCTTTTTTTTATATCTATTAATTAATTTCTAGACCAAGCACTTGGTCAAATATGAAGCCTCTATAATGTGTCATAGAAGCATTTTCACATATTAACGAAGCATACATTAACAAAATTGGGATTAAATATGATATGAAAACCGATAAAGAAGAAACTAAAATTATGTCGTTCTGCGGAAAATATCCTGTGTCTAGTAAAATATATTTAGACTCAAAAATACTAGAAAGAGTAAATTATTTCACATATCTCGAATACACATCTTTTTTCGATGAAATAGACATTTCACAGAAAATTTCTTAATACATCAAAACAATGGGAATAATTAACATTATGAAACCTTCCCTAGTACAAAGGCATACTAGAATTCGCCTATGCAAGACCTTGGCGAGACCTGTACTTTGTTACGGCAGTAAGGCATGGGCATTGTTGAATAAAGACAAAGGCAGAATAACGGCCAATGAAATGAAATTTATGAGATATACAGCGGGATATATGAAATGGGATCATAAACGCAATGAAGATGTAATGGAAGAATTACAGCTATAACCTGTAATTAATCACCTAAAACATTATCGGAACAACTGGATAAATCATCTGCATCACATGCGTAAAGATAGAATCCCAAAAGTCATGCTCCACTATCGTCCAAACGGGAAGAGATCTCTCTATCGTCCAAAGAAGCGCTGGATTGAAAATTCAACTGTGAGATCGTAACAAACCACACGGCCTAATATTTTAAGGGAAGAATAAGAAGAAGAAGAAGAAGAATAAGAAGAAGACGATATTAAATGTAATAATTAAAAAAGCCCACATCAAGCTTTACTTTGACAAATTATGTCATATTTTCTCTATGTTTTTGGGAAATTTACTAACAATGTAATAATAATAATAATAATAATAATAATAATAATAATAATAATAATAATAATAATTCTTTATTTATACTGGCGTAGTTTGTGCGAAATTCTCGAAGACTTAGTGTAGCATTTACAGATAATTTAGTTATATTCGTCTACACTAGAAATGTTGAAATGTTGTTAGGTGGCAAAGAAATGACCTTACATTTTTCTACGAATTATTAAACTTGCACAGTACTATAACTAAGATAAAAAAAACAGCATGATCCGGCTCAAAATGTCCAAGACTTTGAATGGCGTGTGACTCAGTTAATATTACTGTAAATTTTGTAAATGTTACGATAATTTTGTAATAATTATAGGAATGCAGCCTTGAAATTATGATTTAGCATAAGGACTCTATATCATTATTCATTTCATTTCTTAACGTGCTGAACCAATTACATCTAATCAAAGATAAGTTAATGTTAAATATGTGTATATACAGTTATTAAAAAGCCAAAAAACATTTTATTTTAACAGAAAATTCAATTGTTTCGCTATTGTTCCTACTGCAAATGAAATTAATAAACAGTAATTCATGCTCTTTTTGTTGGAAATTCATACCAGAAAATAACGGTTTTGCCTTTACAAATGCGAATTGTCCTTGAGTGTTATAATAGAGATTGTTCCAGCGCAATGAGAATATTCAGAACTCAAAATGGATCGAGACACGGACCTTGTAATTTGTAGTCACTGTGGCAGTTTGTAAAAAAATAAGAAACTTCCGCAAGATTTTCTTCTGAAAGCTGTTCATTCCTCGAAAAGAGGCTACTAATGATAGATGAAGAAAAGGGCGACTATATCTGAATGTCTTGAAATATATTTTTACCTGAACAGAGTGTATTATTTTTTCTATAAACTTACTTCTCAAGAAAGTTAGAGGACTTTAAAATCTATCTTTCTTGAATTTTTAATAACCCTTTACATTGTTACATGAAGTGCAACGGACGTTTAGGCTTAAAAAACTAGATACTTAATTTCTATATTTAAAATGTCTTTAACAATATTTGGAATTAACACCTATTATTATTATTCTTTATCTCGACGAACATACTCTCCGCACTCATGAACATAATCTCTCATTAAGTTTTCTAAAACTTGGTATTTTTCTTCGCGAATCTTTTATCCTCCTTTTTCTTCATGACTTCATTCTTTCTGCCCTCTTACAGATTCCCTCCTTTCTCCCTTTCTATTCTTTCTCTCTCTGCCACACAAAGTACGTTACGCCATCTCTGTCCTCCAGTCGAATGGATTCCTTTCAAATTGCTAAACTCTCTCTTGCATTTTAGAGAACGTTATTCTTCCACATGCTTTCCACGCGTGTCATCGTATGCATTCCAGCATAACCTTCTACTGTTTATCTACTGGTAGACCTAATGGATTTTAGATCGCAAATAATGGATTTCTAATTTTGTCTCTCATTGTTTTTGTGTAATTCTTCTGTGTATTTTCATTTTGTAGTTATTTCTTTAATCTTTTTGGCTTCTATGCCACATCCGTAACTCTGCTAATGTGACCCGTACACATACTGGGGTCCACCGCTGTGGAGTAACGATTAACATGCCTGACCGTGAAACGAGCGGGCCCGGGTTCAAATTCAGGTTGGGACAAGTTACCTGGTTGAGATTTTTCCGGGGTTTTCCCTCAACCCATTAAGAGCAGATGCTGGGTAACTTTCGGCGCTGGACCCTGGGCTCATTTCGCTGGCATTATTGTCTTCACATAATTCAGATGCTAGTTAACCATAACAGTTGATAAAGCCTCGTAAAATAACCCACTAAACAAACATATAAATACTGGGTGGAGTGAATAAAAGTAGTAAATGTTGTAATTACTTATTTTTACGTAAAAATTACTTACATTCCAGTGACAAAACATTTAAGTATGTAGGCCTACTACTTACTACTCAGTAGTAATTATTGAAACTTTAAGGAAGTACTAGTATAATAAGTAATTGAGTCCAATAAATACTTAAAAATATGTGAAGAAAAGTATTTCCTGTATCTATGCCAGTAAATAATGTATTTTTTTTTCAAGTACGGTACATACCACGTTTATGAGTAATGACTGTAATACCTCATTCTCTCCTTTCTAACTTCTAAGAAATTACTGTACTCCACTGCAAAATTCTCTTAAGGCACTACTCGTACAAATCTCACAAAGCCTATACAGGTTGATTCATGAGGATTTACTGTCCTTTACGGAGCTTATTTCCGAAAACATTCTGAGCAAAAAATATCATATAAACATGGGTCTTATTCTCAATATTTACAGAGTTATGTTTCGTTATTGAAACGCATTGCTGTGAACGAGTGATCTTTGTCAGCGTGCAGTCAGCAGCCAGCGCGAGCGCTGCGGAAGTCAAAGATAGCCGTATGCAGGTACCTAGAGCGACGAGTGCCGTTCACAAGCGTTCAGCGACATTTTTTTTTTTTCATGTGTTGTAAACTCTCCAAGACTGTAAATTAGGATGCAAAATTGAACTGCAAATAATTAAGTCGGTGGAAGTGGTGTGATATGTAATAATAGTTGTGATAAGTGCGTAAGAATAATGTAATTTTATAGTTAAAAATAGAAAAAAAATGTCTGTACGAAGCAACAAAGGAGTTCACAGCACATTTTTAGCTTCATAATACTTGCCAATTAAAGAAATGGTACTTCTGAATGGTTCATTCTCTATTTGTATTATTCTTTTACCGTCAAACTAAAGAAAAACGTATTTTACAAACAACTTTAAATTAGTGTAACTCCGAAAATATTGAGAATAGGAACTATGTTTATATAACATTTTTTGCTCAAAATGTCTTCAGAAATAAGCTACGCAAAGGACGGTAAATCCTCGTGAATCACCCTGTAGACATTTACATGCGAATTTTCGCGTTATTACTAGCATAAGTCGTATGTTTTCTCTTCTCCCAACCACGCTTTTTCTTGTTTTTTTTTTTCTCTCCGCTCAGGAACAAAGCTCGGCTCTTGGGAATCCAAAACGTTAGGCACTCACAATCTCTCGGTTAATTGCCTACAGGCGACGCAGCGTGATCTTCAGTTGTTTTATTTCTTTCTTTCCTTAGCAACAGCGCAAAATAAATTACTGCCGTTTCGGGTCCCTATCAGACCCATTGAATTATGTACACAAAAAACATAGAAAAGTCTTCCTATACAGAGTACAAGCTGGGCTGTTTCTTTTAGGTGATGACATCACTTCATTTATATATCATCTTTCATCGCCTCTGTGAGATCTAGAGCCTGTGTTCAGGGTAAAGTACTTAGATCGAATCTATAGTTCAGCTAACAGTAAAGAAACAATCATTAAATTTAATACAGAGCAATCAATTTAACACTCCGAAGAGGTGCATAGCACTTCTTTTGTTAGACTGATAAGATTTGCACATTACTATATGTTCACTAATACATTGTTTAGTTGGAAAACATGAACATAAAATCACTGTTCTTCTTAGATCTCTCTTAATCCTTCTTTTTCTACTCCTTCCAACTCCTTTCTTATACTTGAATTTCTCCTACTTCACTGTTTTTAGTCTTTCTTCCGATACTTTTTACTTCTATTCCCTCTACTTCTTCTCAAGTTTGTCTTAGCCTTTCTTCTCATACCTGCAGTTTATTCTTTCCACTTATTTTCCATTTTGACTTTCTTCCCATATTCCTTTCACTTTTTCTCTATTTAGTCTTTCCTCTAATACTTTCAATTTTATTCCTTCCCCTTGTTCTCTATTTAGTCTTTCTTCTGATACTTTCAATTTTATTCCTTCCCCCTTGTTCTCTATTTAGTCTTTCTTCTGATACTTTCAAGTTTATTCCTTCCACTTGTTCTCTATTTAGTCTTTCTTCTGATACTTTCAATTTTATTCCTTCCCCTTGTTCTCTATTTAGTCTTTCTTCTGGTACTTTCAATTTTATTCCTTCCCCTTGTTCTCTATTTAGTCTTTCTTTTCATACTTGCAATTTATCCCTTCCACTTCTTCTTCACTTTGTCTTAGTCTTTCTTCTCATACTTGCAGTTTATTCCCTACACTAATTCTCCAATTTGTCTTAGTCTTTCTTCTCATACTTGCAGTTTATTCCTTTCACTAATTCTCCATTTTGTGTTTTAGTCTTTCTTCTCATACTTGCAGTTTATTCCCTACACTAATTCTCCATTTTGTCTTATTATTTCTTCTCATACCTGCAGTTTATTCCTTGCACCTATACTCCAGTTAGTCTTATTCGTTCTCCTCACAATTGTAATTTTATTCTTTCACTTCTTCATTTAGTCATTCTTCTCATACTTACACTTTCATTTCCTCCACTTCTCCATTTTGCCTTACAAGCAAACATTCTGATGGGGGCAGATAAAAGCTTTTTTCTCTTTTACCATGTTAATAAAGTTAAAACAAGTGCTTATACAAATTTTGGCCACTCGACCGCAATTACGAGGGCCGTAAGAAAATAAGTTCGCCAGGGGTCGTTAACAGAAAGAAAACACAATTTCATTAGAAAATATTATTGGAACAGACACGGCAATTGTTGAGCTATTGTTCAACATATTCCCCACCGAAATTGAGACATTTGTCATATCATGGGATCGACAGAGAGGTGCAGACGGCTGTCAAACGCTGGTTCCGATCCCAGGCGGCTGACTTCTGCGACACAAGGATACAAAAATTGATCCCATGGTATGAAAAATGTCTCAATTCCTGTGAGGGATATGTTGAAAAATGCGCAACAATTGCTGTTACCTGTTTCAATAAAACTTTCCATGCAATTATACTATTTTTTCCTGTAAACGGCCCCAGGGAAAAATCACTTTCTAGACGGTCTGAGTGGCCAAAATTTGTATAAGTGCTAGTTTTTACATTATTAACATGGTGGAAGAAAAAATATAACTTTTTTTATCTACTCCCATCAGAATGTTTGCATGTTAGTCTTTCTCCTAATACTTGTAATTGATTCATTTCATTTCTCCATTTAGAGTCAGTTTTCCTTCCCATAATTGTATTTTTGTTCCTTCCACTATTTTTCTATTTAGTCTCTCTTCTTATACTTGCACTTTTATTCTTTCCACTTCTCTATTTAGTCTTTCTTCTCACACTTGCACTTTTATTTCTTCGACTTCTTCTTCATTTAGTCTTTCTTCTCATACTGGCACTGCTATTCCTTCCACTTTACTAGTCACTCTTTCCTCTTATACACTATGACCACTATACGGGGACGAGTATGGTTTAACGAGTCTCGATAGCGACAAGTAGATGTGGAGTATTCACCTGCATTCGAAATCACAAGAGATGGCGGCGAGACACATTAGGATTGCTACTCGTGTGATAAGAGTCGTATTTTAGCAAAGGACGCTAAAAGCGTCTCCCTCATTCTTGGCACGTGTTACAGTCGCAAAGATATAATGCGGCGGAGTCTCGACACGGATTTATTACAGCGAAGCAGGATATGCTCAGAGTAAGGATGGTTCCTTGCTATTACCAGTCGTACTGCACCGCCAGTTTATGTCTACGCGTTCGTTCGTACAGCATGTATTCCATTATTTACATGCATGCAATCATCTGATATGTTTAAGCACCGCCATCTCTAATAATTTATGAATACAGAAAGGGCTAGAGAAGAGCTATAGTGGCTTGGATTGAATAATCAGAACTGTAAGATGAGGGTTCAGTGCCCGATTAGTCAGGGCTCGAAATGAACGTTTTCACGAACCGGAACTCTCTGTTATTTTGGTGGACACGATGGTGTTGATGGCAACAACAAAGGAATAAATAAGCAGTGAGATGACAATATATCGTTGAAATATTTACATACACGTCAATTGAGGGGCTTAGAACAAAAAGCAGGTAAGTGACATTATTTAAAAAAAAATTAGGTAAGTGCGTGTTGTGATAGCCCAAAAGGATGTTTCTTTGGCATAAAATCAGGTAAGAGATCACACTGTGCAGTGCTGCTATATGGGGATCATTTCACCAAACTAGTGTATAATATTTCATTGCATGTAGAACTTTAACCGTAATTTCCTCAAAACTAGGTTTCTGTCACTTACCTGATTTTTGTTATAAGCCCCTCAATTAATATACAAAAATTCGGAGACATGTATTCTGAACTTTTCATCCCTTTTTTAAATTTAGACAGCCGGAAGCCGCGAACGGTAATCACCAGGGAAAAGAAATTCATGCCCTAAAAATTTGAAGAATATGTATGCATTTATGCCGTAAAAATAGATAAATATGCTACAAAATATGCATTATCAGTCTGAGATTACTTTAACAGAATAATAAGGTATAGATAAGTTACGTTTAGTCTATGGATTTTGAAGTGCTTGCCTCATTGCTGAATGCTCCATTAATGCTGTTACAGTTCACAACTAAGCAGTGACGTATGTTTTCTGTTATCATTCTTCACCTGTTGACTCTCAGCATAGCTTTTTAGCGCGGAAAACTTCGTTCTACGTCACATGAAGTAAGAGGGGCTTATACAAAAGCTGTGAGCTGTTCTATAGAAAATTTTGTTGGTTTTTTTGGGTGTTTTTCCTTCGAGAATATCTTAAATTTCTTTAAGTTGATAACAGCCAGGGTTTTTGGAAATAATATTTCTATTTCTCGTTCACTTTATCTCCTACATTTCCTGGAACTGATGTTAAACTGGATATTGTTCTAGCGAAATCTGCTAAAGACTGCAGTAAAAGAATAACAATTGCTAACTTGAGAGGCTCCCTATGAGGGCGTCATCGTTACGTGGTTACACACTTTTAAAAATGAGGGGAAGACAAACATATATAATATGCAGTTTCCCTGCATAAATGTTAAAATATGATGCTTTTATAAATCAAGGCAAAAATGCACTTTTATGCACAATAAAAGTAATATCATTGTATTCAGAAATTTGTGCTTCATGTAGATAATCTTTCAGCATATTCACACAACGATAGAGAACAAATATGCAAATATGTACATGAACTTCCTTTCCCTAGTAATCACTTCATATAAACCAATAAAATAGGATTAGATGAGATCTATGAAGAAAAGAAGGTGAAGGAAAATGGAAAGAAGAAATAAAGGATAAAGAAGAGAAGGGGATGGGTGTGGGAGAGGAACAATGAAAACAGAAGGTGAGGAAAATGATTATGAGAAAAGTGAAGAGGAAAAGAAAAGGGGGGGGGAAGAAAAAAGAGCATGGAGGAAGATTACAGAGATGAAAGTGGAGTGAGGAATACAGGAAAGAGGAGGAAAGGAAAGACCTGTGGAAAAGATATGAAGGAGGTGGAGAAGATTACGAGTAATAAGGTGGAATTCACATCGAGTTACACGAATGGGAATAGAGCAACTCTTTATATATGTAAGTTCCTGCCTGACGCATCAGCCTTTCCACAAGTGGAACCACTTCATTAGATAACATTACCCAACCGTTTCCATGTGACTAACATCTCCCCGGGCTACGGTCGTCTGTAACCTAACTCACGAGAAAACTAACCTATATTAGGAACCAGATGAAAGCAAATAGGACTATTTCCTATTACAGCGTTCACCACTCGACAGGTTTTATGTGAACCGTCAGTCCATATGTGACAACAGTTTAATGGCAATCTTCATTATACGAAACTCCGGAGCTCTTAAAACGTCACATTTTAGAAGGAAATATTGCACTCCCTGGGTTTATATTTTCTTAGTAATAAGTCGAGGCTTCAGCTTAAAAAACATTTTATTTCAACGCTGATGTGAAATATGCCATCTTTAATAAGTGCAGTTATTACAAAAACACAAGTAAGCCTAAAAAAG
Organism: Periplaneta americana; assembly: GCF_040183065.1. Taxonomy (NCBI): domain Eukaryota; kingdom Metazoa; phylum Arthropoda; class Insecta; order Blattodea; family Blattidae; genus Periplaneta; species Periplaneta americana. The sequence continues at coordinate 58,127,823 of NC_091127.1, read as the reverse complement.
ACAAACAAAAGTAAAATCGTAACGATAATAAGAGGTATAATAATAATAATAATAATAATAATAATAATAATAATAATAATAATAATAATAATAATAAACATTTTTGACACAACAAACAAAGAATATTTAAAATTATGATACATTTTACGCTATGCCATATAGAGAGCTATCATTTCAAAACTAGCCAATCGCAACTATTTATTTAAAGTAAATTCGATTTAAACAAAAAGAGTGGATTTAGATATAGAGAAAGAAGTTTTAAAGCCAATAATTATTACATGTTGAGTCTCACACCCTCATCTCCGACCACCACCACTTTGAAATTCAAAATGGCACCCTCTATTTTACGATATTTTATTTGAAAGGTGGAATTTGTTCTCATCTATCCACGACAGAAAAATCTGAATTTTGTCGATTCGTTTAAGATGAAGGTAAACAAATTGCAAGACAGAGCCGTTAATAATTAATTTTCTGTAATACGTAACACATCCCTCGAAATGATGTCCTGGCTCCGTCTAGAAGATCTTAGGTAAATCCACTGTCTTTCCCTCCTCTTCCATATATTGCATTTGTCCACTCCTGTCTACGTCGCGTCTCGTTTTCAAAATGTATCCACCCATCATATTCTAGACACACGACAGATTTACAACAGATTGGAACAACCCCTTCACATTATGCATTATCTGTGCAACAATGGCTAGAAATAAATTTTCCCGGAAAGTGTATTGGTAGGAGAGATGCTCTAGAATGGCCGCCAAGATCTCCAGATCCGACACTATTTCATTTCTTCCTATGGGATCATTTGTAAACATTCAATGACTAAGATAGAGGAGGACTGTAGGTGGATTTGTCAAAGAACGTTTTTAAGTCCGATAACAGTTCCGAAATAGCTTGTTTTATTGTCAAGCCAATATGGGGGCACATTTTAAATACTTACGAATGGCGTTTAAATAACCCGGAGGATCACTGCCACTCTCACAGACGCCCACCTTCGCATCGGTCCCTATCCTGAGCAAGTTTAATCCAGTCCCTAGTATCATACCCACCTCCCTCAAATTCATTTTAAAATTATCCTCCCATCTATGTCTCGGCCTCCCCAAAGGTATTTTTCCTTCAGGTCTTCCGATTAACACCCTACATGTATTTCTGGATTCAGCCATACGTGCTACATGCCCTGTCCATCTCAAACGTCTGGATTTAATGTTTCTAATTATGTCAGGTGAAGAATACAATCATTATAGTCCTGCGCTGTGTAATTTTCTCCATTCTCCTGTAACTTCATCCCTCTTAGCCGCAAATATTTTCCTAAGCACCTTATTCTCAAACACCCTTAACCTCTGTTTCTCTCTCAAAGTGAGAGTACAAGTTTCATAACCATACAGAACAACCGGTAGTATAACTGTTTTATAAATTCTAACTTTAAGTTTTTTGAAAGACACATTTTGAATATTTAATTTAAAGAAAATTTTGTAAAAACGTAATATTACTGAATTACTGAATTTATGGCTTTATAACCTTGCTTGTAAACGGATCGACGAAATACATTTTTTAAGCGTGAGTACATGAAAGAAATGCCACAAGGAAGCAGGGGGTTGTCTGGTGTTAGAGGGTGAAACCTAATACGTAATTAATATAGATATGCAAATCGACGTGCTTTTTTGTTTAAATCAAATTTAGTTTAAGTAGTATTTGGGACTGGCTAGTTTTTTAAATGAAAGCCTTGTATATTAAAATACAAAAGGCATAGTAATAAGTTATTTTCAGAAATAAATTTATCGTTTAAACTTGTGTCTTGCCACATGTAGCAAAGTTTATCGGTACAAGTCGCATATACTTGAAATGTAAGTCTAGTTCTAGTATACGGGCACTAATATTCCCCTTGAAAATCTTGTAGCGGGACATGTGTCCTGTACGAGCATATCTGTTCGGAAAGCAATGACATTTACAAGGTCCATGTCCCGAAGTTCCGAGTGCACACGTGCGTTCCTTTTGCCTTGCACACATAGTGACCATTTTATTTATTACTCTTGTGTACCGTGGTTCCAACTACACGGGAAATGGAATGGTCGAAAACCAATACAATAAAACTGATTAAAGAATTTCACACTAGGAGATGTTTGTAGAACCCTACCTGCAAGAAATACAAGAACAGAAAACTGAAATGTTACAATTTTATAGTACTGAGGGGGGCGGGTTTATTTAATGCCAATGAAAAGGAGATTGAAAATAAAATCCACAATTTGAAATCTCAAATTTGACGAAGTTAAACATGCAAAGAGTGGTTCATCAACGGACATAATCTATATTTCTACGTTTCCTTGATGATGTATGGAGTTTTCATATTCGGTACAGGCTTCGAGACTTGGGACCCGATACAATAAGTTTACTGTCCATGTACTATAGGTTGTTGACTCGCTGCAGGTAGTGAAAGGTAGAGATGTGTTGAGGTAACAACGTTGCTATTTAGAGTAGAGTACGGTAGTATGGGGAAACACACATATGTACATTCTGAAAGTACTGTAAATGTACATTACACAATGACAATGTCAAAAGAATGTGAAAAGCATTAATTCTCCTGTCTTTTATAAGCATTTATGTTTAATTATACACAGTGTTAATGATGGAAATAAACATGTAGCAATTTTAATTTCTTCATTTATCCTATTGGTCGTCTTTAGGAAGTGCAGTTACAGTACCGAATTGCAATGTACTACAAGATACATTTTCAGTGTTTCAAACGTATATCTTTTTCGGTTATCTGGCAAATATAGTTTGTACTGTGAAAAGTGCGCTCTACGTTGCATGACGTGATAGGAGCAAAACGGAAAAACCTAACATCATCACAGTCTCTAAGAGACAGTCCTTTATTCTCGGGTGACTCTATGTCCACTAATTTGCTGTTTATGTTACACAATGTTCCATATCCGTTATTTTTACATAAAATTGATTTCCACTTCTGTTTTACACGTTCAGTAACCGGTGTACTTGATGTCTCATTAATTCTCTGTGTCATTTCCTCAATTAATTTGAGGGCTTCCGGCATGTCTCGCTGTGACTTTTATAATCGTGTAATAGTTACATACACAGTTTGCAAATAGGTTTGTATGGAAACTAAATTATTCGTCAGAACCTTCAAATCCAGAGCGTTTTCCTTTGCGTATTTCTGGACATTCATTCTACAGTATCTCCACCCACTATATGCTTTACCACTATACTCAGTACGCCGTTATGCGGATTTCCCACTGAACTGCTCTATTGGGTCCGAAGTCTCGAAGCCTAGTAATGACTCAAATTTTGCTGCAGACAGGTTTAAATCCTTGACTGTCTTCAAGTTTTAAATCATTTAAACATAATAAAATTAAGATCGCCTTGACTACACCTTTCTTTTGAGGTTGGGCATCACTCATGTGCGCTTTATCTCTCTTTTATTACACTTGTTGTATCACAAATAAAAAACGAGAGTTTTGCATCTGTAGCCATAATATTAGTGTTTGTCCCATTATTTTTGCACTGAATGCGAACATCTGCTTGGTTACTTGTGCCAGACACATATATCTAGTAACCATGTTTCTTTGGCACAAGTGTCTACGATTTGTGCCAGAGACATATTTCAGGTGCAAATCCCTCAGTGTGAACGTATCTTCACATTCATAAACTTAATGTCCTTGTAATGTGCATGTAGGGGCGGTGTTTCACACTAATTTTTATAACTAGGAGTTATTTTTTAATTTTCTAACATGAGAGACTCGGTAGATATTATTATTATGATGATGATGATGATGATTATTATTATTATTATTATTATTATCATTGTTGTTATTATTATTTATTTCCAAATTTTCGTACAATCTCTTTGGTGTATGGAAGTTTGAACTCTCACAGTACCGGCCCCGGAACAAATTTTCCCTTGAAATTATTCAAGTCTACTTCACAAGGAGTTTTACCTGAAAGTCATATTTGCATAATATATACGTCACTATAGATACGTTAACAGGAAACCACAAAATTCAAGTCACACAGAGTTTGTGTGCACTCAAAGTTGGGTTTCTGGCGCCTTGTCAGCTCACTTGAGTTGTGTGGATATAAAGGGAAAAACTGGGTGTCGGGTGTAGTTCCTGGGTAGCTCAGTCTGTAGAGCATTCGTATGCTAAGCGTAGGGTCCCGGGATCGATACCCGGCCCCGGAACAATTTTTACTTGAAATTATTCAAGTCTGCTTCACAGGGAGCTTTACCTGAAATTCAGATTTGCATCTCACAGTAATAATTGTGATCAGAACCAAACCAGAGACCCTTGAGATTTTGACCAATGCAACTCTTACTATAAATCCCCCAAGTACTTTCGAAACGTCGGAAATATTAATCAAGTCATTTTTCCTAGGTATCGATTCAGCCACAGCATCCAGTTCTCACTGGAGATTTGATCCTCCGCCTGCCTGTGAGGTTGTTCTGCGGCCTCCTCAAATCGCTGGCATCTGTTCGCATTAATGTGCTTGAATCTGCTCCATCCTTAACCAGAAGATCATGTCATAGTCGATTCCACGACTCACCAAGACGCCATCTGTCCGAAGGATCTACACTACCCTGGTCACCAATAGCTCGCTTAAAAGCTCCTGCGGCTTCGTTGGATATGTGCAGCTCCCGCAGACAGATGCCGCTTATAAGCAGATCCTGGAATCACGTCCGCCATGTCCTTCTGGTCGACCTGTAACTATTAAGATAATTTATGGAATGATACTAATGAAGGCGAAATGTGTTCGAGGTCCAACGCCGAAAGTTACTCAGAAATTATGCTTTGAGTGGTTGAGGGAAAGCCTCAGAAAAAATCCCAACCAGAATTTGAACCCGGGTCCGCTCGTTTCACGGCTAAGAAGACTAACCGTTACTCCACAGTAATCAAGACATGGTTGAAATTTCAAAATTCTTCTTCAGACTTTGGAGTAACTTGTTTCTTTTTCAAAAACAGTTTGATCGCCATTTCCAACGGAGTACACTGACCTGAATACGTTTATAAGTTTTGTTCAGTACTAGAATGCCATCCCAGAAAGGAGACAGACACATTTTAAGGCCAGTTTTATCGCGTCTATAATTTCTAAACTACACAATGTATTTGAATGAAGTAAACGGCGAACCACATAAGAAGGATCAATATATCCAACGTGATCTTGAATTGGAGAGGATGACGTCATCTAGCGATACGCGGGAAGAAGGAATTTGAGGCACTAGCTGGCGAGTCTCGCGGCATTCGAGGTAGTGTACAGTACGATTATTTACTCCTGACAGTCGCCGACAATGTGCACCTGGGTCAGGCGAATCCATTAATTTACGCCAAGGGGTGTTCGGGTTAGTCAATCGCTTGCATTTAGAGCGATCGGATGTCACGCGTGCGGTAGAGCGGTGTGTTTCCAGTACAGTTAAGCTGTACTGCATTCCTTTACTGAACGGTCGCCCTAATCTCTACTCCGAAGCTCTCCTCACTACTCCTATTACTTCCCCTCTTTCGCGTCGCTGAGCTGTCAGGACTAAATAATCGGTCTGCAACTTGAGAATGCGAAGAGATAGAATGTTCCCACTTATGTCAAACGACTCATAACGAACCAGGCTATAATGTCAATTGAGCAAAAATCGGCATTCCAAACGGTAAATTGGAAAAATTCGCTAGTGAAGTTGAGTGAAGAGTGTGGAGTAACGGCTAGTGAGTCTAGCCGCGAAAGCAGGTGGCCCGGGTTCGATTCCCGGTCGGGGAAAATTACCTGTTTTCTGTTTTTCCAGGGTTTTCCCTGGGTAACTATCGGTACTGGACCCCAGACTTATTTCACCGGCATTATCATCTTCATCTCATTCAGGTGCTAAATAACCTGAGATGTTGATAAAGCGTCGTAAAATAACCTACTAAAAAAAAAAAATTCACAATACCGAAGCACAAGCATCGGAAATGAGAGCGGGCATATAAGCAACGACTAGCAAACGATAAAGCAGGATGGTTACTATAGCAACCAACATATTTACTCTCAATGCATATAAGATGGCTAATACCAGGAGTCCCAGCACAGCAAAGACGTCACGGGTTTTCAGGGTACTTGGGAAGAAGAGATGTTGGCGTTTACCTTAACAGCAATTTTATCAGTGACGTATTCACGTATATCATTCGACTGTATCCGATACAATTTACCACGATTTTTTTTCTGTATTATTGTTAGACTAAATATTTAAAAAGATGTGTACTAATGTCTATGAAGTATATTGTGAATTCTTTTCTACTGACAATATGACATCCCATACTATATTATAAACTGCTATTTTGTTATCAGTTATGGAAGTCTAATCTATTTTACATTTCGCTGTTTCACTAATTCATTCTGAACTTTTGCTATTTTCATCATAGTTACTTTATCTGTACTGTTGCAAACAGGCTGAAAAGTTGTTTCTGAATTATCTTGGTGGAGTCCTGTCTGTGCAGTACAGTGTAGCTGCTAGCTATTTACATAGTCTTGCGACGTGATCTATTGTTTCTGGGTGTTGACATTTGTATCCATTTCTTCTTTATGTTAATGTGTTGTTTAATTTTACATTGCTACTAAGACTTCTGCATCTGAATACAAGTACCCTTCCTTTAACAATCAAAGTAAAAGCTCTTGATATATGTAGTAATACTCGCTATGATTCTGGAATAATAATAATAATAATAATAATAATAATAATAATAATAATAATAATAATACAATAAAATCCCGATTATCCATCACCGTATTAACCGATGGGTGGATTATCTGACTGTCTTTCTGTCGCGCTCTTTTTGTTTTGCAGAAAAATATGAGTACTGTAGAATTATATTAGTACGAATTTTTTTTCTACAAACCCTTACTCTTACGCATTATGATCTACTCTTCGAGTGGTCGTACTGTCTAACTTTTATACAAAATATCTTTCACAGGTGTCAAAAGAAAACGTGTTTACTATGACTACTACACTCTTACTACGTCATACTGCTTTTGACGAATAAAACGGTACGAAAGGACGTATTTCAACCAATCAAGGCTGCTTATCGCACAATTTTATCGCGTCCCTAGCATTTATTTAATTTTATCGCGTCCCTAGCATTTGTTTCTTTGTTTGCCAACATTTGAAACTGCGCTGGTCTGAACGTCAATATATATATATATATATATATATATATATATATATATATATATATATATATAAAATTACAAACCACTCCAGTCGATGCACAGCAGTTTCAAATATGACTCGCATTGGCATTCAAGAACAAGAATTAATAAAACTCACTGATCATACCTATGCATCTTCTGAAATCCGATTTACAAATAAATGAAGAGCACCATTCGGAAATCCTGAATAAGTTGAATACACCATGTAGGCCTAAATCAACGAGTTCCACTTCTATTACGCACGCGTCCAATATAACATCAATTGAACCACCAACCATATTCAAATTTGAAATTGTACATTCAATAATTATTCCTTTTAAAATTATTCATTCGGAAATTCTGAATAAGTTGAATATACCATGTAGGCCTAAATCAACGAGTTCCACTTCTATTACGCACACGTCCAATATAACATCAATTGAACCACCAACCACATTCAAATTTGAAAATTGTACATTCAATAATTATTCCTTTTAAAATTATTCATGTTTATTTTTTAGTTCATCTTCGTTAATTAAAACTTTTCTAACACTTGTGTATATTAGTTAGGTTATGTTATAGCTTCTGATATATGATATTATGGATAGTCACGTATCAGAGATTGTTTAATATTAAGATTTATTGAAAATCATCTGTCAAGTGACGTTAATTAGCCTACTGGGATTCGGATAATTGAAGTGGAATGTTGCATTTTAATAAAAATGAAACAATCAACAAAGCCTTCTTGACTAGTAACATTGCCATCGTGTATAATAGATCGAGAACTTCTCTAAGAGAAGGCATTGCTCACTACTGCCATCTAGCATGCATCTAGCGTAATATTTGTAATGTTGAGATGGTACAATAATGCATTTGAAGACAGTTGCATTTTCGTAAGTCAATTAATATTTTATTGTATTGGAGTACTTCGTTACTTCTAATCTTTATATACTTTCTTCTAATCGTGTAATAGTCAATTAAATCCCAACTCGAGTTTTGATTTTCTCCAGATAAATCAAAACGTCTAGTGAGATTACTGTTGAAAAAAGTGCAAGTAATTGAGTGGTTTGGGAAATGAGAAACTGTCTCATCATAATACGGGATAGGAATTACAACTGTGCGCGATTTAATGAAAAATAAAATATAAAGTGTATCAAATTTGTATATCTACAACATGAGTCCTCTACTATTCCTATCTTTCCATAGACAGCTGTCATAATGAGTTTCCTTGGCCATTAAAAACCCGTCGTTGAAAACTAAGACTTAAATTAGTGAACTTATGATTCACTACCTACCGTGTTAAAACAAAAGACCGCGGGGGAAATGACGAAACTGTATTATGTACTTAGTTTATGAACATCTTTTATAGTACGGATTATCCAATTTTTTCGATTAACCGTTCACTCCATCCCCTTTATTACCACGGATAATAGAGGTTTTACTATAGTAATAATAATAATAATAATAATAATAATAATAATAATAACAACAACAATCAGACAGCGGGTTTTCGGTCCCGATACTGAACGTTGTATGTCAGTTGCAGGGAGGCCATTCAACTCACTGCTACGCTCTTTTCTTACGCTTGCTCTGTATGGTTGTGAAACATGGACTGTCACTTTGAGAGAGGAACAGAGATTAAGAGTTTTTGAGAATAAGTTTCTTAGAAAAAAACATTTGGAGCTAAGAAGGCTGAAGTTACAGGAGAATGGAGAAAGTTACACAACGCAGAACTGCTCGCATTGTATTCTTCACCTGACATAATTAGGAACATTAAATCCAGACGTTTGAAATGGGCAGGGCATGTAGCACGTATGGGCGAATCCAGAAATGGATATAGAGTGTTAGTTGGGAGACCGGAGGGAAAAAGACCTTTGGGGTGGCCGAGATGTAGATGACAGGATAATATTAAAATGGATTTGAGGGAGTTGGGATATGATGATAGAGAGTGTAATCTTGCACAGGATAGGGACCGATGGCGGGCTTATGTGAGGGCGGCAATGAATCTCCGGGTTCCTTAAAAGCCATTTGTAAGTAAATATACTTCTGAATATTTCATTCTCTATTTGTAATATTCTTTTACTCTTAAAACTAAAGAAAAAGGTATTTTACTAACAACTTAAAATTAGTGTAACTCTGGAAATATTGAGATTAGGACAAATGTTTACACGACATTTTTTTGCTCAGAATGACTTCGGAAATAAGCTCCGTAAGTGACGGTAAATCCTCGTGAATCACCATATAAATTATACATAACATTAATACACACAATACAAATACATAAATAATACGGACATTTGTAGCTACTATAATACATTTTGGTGTAGGTATCAAAGCATCCTAAATAGGAAATGCAAATTTCAATGCGTGTTTGTTTTAGTTAAGCGTGTACAGTTTATACAGTAACCAATTCCTCCTCGTTGTTAGGGCAATTAAATTGTAATTACAAAGACACAGAAGCTGTTGCATATGAATGCAATGTTTACTTTACGTTATTATAATTAGCGAGGCGTCTGCCCATCTTTTATGCCCCTGGACCAGCGCGAGAGAGAGAGACAGCAACACGTTATCAGTCGTTGTCCTCGTCCTCGCGGGTTCAACGACTCTGGCGAACACGAGGCTCGCAGGGGCCCCACCGCCGCTACTTTTACTGGAGAAAGTCTGCTGATTAGCTGCCTAATTTATTGCAAGACGTCGTGAGGGCCCAAGTCGGTGAAGGACAATGATGTTTGCCTTACAATGCCGACCTCATAGAAATCCATCGCCTTCGACTCCTGTACGTCACGCACAACTTCTCATTAACCATCAGTTTCTAGACACTTAATTACGTTAAAGTGATTTAATTGCGGGAGATGGTAAAGGAAAAAGTGAAAAATCTGCAGCAGGAAGATAATACATACCTTTTCATTATACGTTTAACATCAAAGGACTTCTTTATTGAGTTGTCAACGATATTTCTATTTGTAGTTGTACTACTGTTCTCCAACCAGGAGATAAAGCGTGAAAGGAATGTGCTTACTATTACATATGTTATTTCTTGTATGGAGGGATTAAAAGACCAGGAGATTAACAGTGATCTAATTTTGTAACTAGGGTAGTATAAAATGTTTATATCAGTGTTAATGGTTTCTGCATTGAGAGATAGCCAATAGAAATACGAGCACCCACGTGTGTGACCTTATGACATCTTATGGCATCAACATTCATTCACAGCATCACCCCGCTTCGTTTTATTCCCTGGAGACTTTCTCGTGGTTGGAGTATAGTATTAGATATGCGGAAATGAAATCATTTACTGTGAAAGTAACGAAATAATAATTTTACTATTTTTATTGCACAGAAAACGACATGTTTAATAGTTTATTTAACAACGTTTTATCAACTACGCGGTTAACTGGGAATTTGTGAATTAGTGATAGCAAGATTGTGTTTAGTGAAATGATTCTGATGATTCCTTGTGGGATTTTACCCGACATTTACCTTACAGTTTGAGGACAGGTACGCTAACCGGCCTAAGCAGGATTCGAACTCCGGATCAGAAATCACGATCGTTACTGCTAGACTACGCTGAGGACACAAAATCAAGTGTTAAAAAGTCTAACATATTCAGATATTATAATAAAAATGGTGACATTCAGGAGAAAACATAGAAAGTAGACTTGAACATTGGACATCAATTGCAGAAGAATGTGATTTAAACATAAATATAGAGGAAACAGTTGCGAAAACATCTAAGGCACTGAATGAAGATTGGAATATTAAGCTGCAAGGTATACAGTAAAAAAAATAAATAAATAAATAATGGACCTCTTCTTCTTCTTCTTCTTCTTCTTCTTCCTCTTCCTACTTTATTTTAAAATCCGACTGGATTAAAATTTTAAAACTAGACAGTCTGTCCAGACCACTGTCAAACTACTCTTTCTCGGCTGGACAATGCCTCTATGTTCTTTATGCTAATGGTCCCCAAAAGTTTGAAGGCGCGACCTACTTTTGGGTGAGATTTTCTTTTGTGATCATTCTCCAAAACTACAGTATCGGTATTTAACCCCATTCGAGAAATACAAATTCTCGTAAAGTCAGAAACAACGATAATTTTATGTAAAGATTATTTTTTTTAATTCTACAGAATTAATCTGTTATGGTAACAATGATTATTAGAGGAAAAATATTCGCTCCGGCGCCGGGGATCCAACCCGAGTCCTTGGTTCTATGTACCAAGCGCTCTAACCACTGAGTTACGCCGAAGTTCAATCCAAGTTTAATCCTTACGTAGATTCTTCGCTCAACAGTCCATATATATATATATATATATATATATATATACACATATAGTCGACGCTGAATAACCTAGTAGTTGATACAGCGTCGTTAAATAACCCACTAAGCTGTTCGCTCCGGAAATCTACAAGGCTATTTCACCTTGGTATATACCTACTGATGGAATGTTGAAACTATACTTTCTTCACAGAGTGTAGACCAGTTTTGGATCAAAAGAATGCAAGAATATCTCGAACTTACAAAAGCTCTTAAATTTTTCATAGCATTTGCAAGTCGTATTTATGCGAAATAAGTTTCTAGACTATTATTACCATCAAAACAAATGAGGCAAAATCTTCTTGAATTTGAAAATAATGTCAGTTTGTGTGTATCGAATATAGAATCCAGATTTTAGAAGATCCTTTCTTAGACCCAGGCAAATTTATCGCGTAAATTATTTTATATTTTATAGCTACTGAAACGTTTTTATTTTTACGCTCAACGTTATCTGTGCTTATATTCATAAATAAAACAAATGCATGTTAATAAGGCGGTTTTTTTTTTTACCTTGTACATCATCTCGTGACCCCCTCAGCTGTTTGCAGGAACCCTAAGGGGGTCAAACCCACACTTTGGAAACCACTGCACTAGACCAATTAGGATACAAGTTGCGATATAATGAAGGGTATTTAATTAAGTTGTTTACATTTTAGAATATTTTACTGCAGTAGCCTTTTACATTTTCTAGTAATACCACAGTCCAGTATATAGTGACGAAGTTTGAGTTGTTGAGGGTGCTAGGAACAATATACTGTGCAGGTACTATTTCACATTGTCTGTAATGAGGCGACAGTAGCGATCCTAGTGGTTAGCAATTACCAATGGATGCATATTTACTACGTATTTACTATTTAGCTTCGTGACTGTAATAGTAATATACGCTACAAGAGCGGTATGTTGACGTTTTCATGTTCGAGGAAAAGACTGAAAAAGCGAAACGTAGTTGAGCTTTTTTAATTTCCGAGAACATGAAAACAAACATACCGCTCGTGTATCGTACATTATTTTGTGCGAAGATCGTTTATTACATACCTGAAAGACGAATTTCTAATTAGTTGCAATGAAATCTCCATGTTGGTTTCTGTTTAATGAGGCAACTTCGGAAAACCAAAATATCTTTCTTCAACATTGTTGCTATAAAATGTTTTCTGTGTTTACTATACTCCAGCAGGCCGTGATATACGTCTTTCTTTTTTTTCCCCCCCCAGTCTATAAATGTGAACTTAAAATAAACGGTAAGGTTATGTAATGATTTATTTTTTATTTTAATATTTTAACAGTATTATTTATATAACATATTGCAGTAATAACATCGGTATCTGGAATCTTGTTGATTTTTTCACGGCTTCCTTAATGTTACTTGTATCAGGAATGCAATAAGTTTCGTGGAGTAGTAGGCTTTACTTAATTTTTGCAAATATTTAAAAACAATAATTAATATTGCAATTTAGGTGAAATTGCAGTGGTAAGTTTCCAATTTAAAATTATTACTATGTTAAACGTCTCTAAAAATAATATGTTAAAAGCCTAAAGCAGTAAAATGAATGTCGCGCTTAAGCGGTAAGAAGAGGAAAATTGTTATGTGTGTTACGTTGGGAATATTGAATGTGGTATTTCACACTTACCGCGTATTGGTTCTGTGCGGAAAACAAGCAAATACGCACGATCTCGCACAAATATACTAGACTGTGGTAATACTATAAATCTTTCCACGCGACTTGGTTTACACGTCTGTCTGTCTTAGTGGTTACAATATGTTGTATGTATTCATGTAATACTCGCATTTAACTTACCATAACTAATAGCGACTGAGTATTAACATTACATCTAGGCATCGCTAATGATTCGTGCTGTTCTGGGCGGCTAAAAGGCTGCGACTTCCAAGAACCAAGTCCCATGAAAAGGGTATAGATATGCGATGCTATTTATCAGTTATAAATTGTGAACCTGTATTGCATTCCACCTTCCACAACAACATATGACAAACATACCTGACAAAAGTTCTTTACACCTGACTCATGAAATAGTACATTCACCGTTGATACCACTTATAGTCTTTCACGATATGTACGTTGTTCTCGGAGATCATGAAGTTGTTACATCTGTTTGACATGAAATTTTACCGACGCGAAACATGGCAGTCATCACAATTTGCGTCTGCAATAAAATAAACAAGATCCCATCTTAAGGAGAAAGCTGATAGATAATTCACGATGATTTATGAACGGAATTGATTAATGGTGTATACAATTTAGTTGTAAACACGGGACAGATTTCATCGTAATTGAAAAGTGATATGAATGTGATATACAAGTGCCATACATTATAATTAATCTGTAAATTAAAACGTCAAGAAATAGTGCCAGAAATACTCGCGAGAAGAAAACAAACCTTAGGGACACAAATTAAAAAAAAAAAAAAAAATGTATCAAAGTTAAAAGATTTCATACCCTTTTAAAGATTCATAGCAATTTTGTCAAACGAACAACTTTCTTTCCTATATCCGTCTTTTCCTTCCTCTCATTGTTCTCACTGGTTTATTCCTTCATTTTTTCAATTACCCTGTTAGTCCTCCACTTTCTCCTTTTTACATTATTCTGTTTTTTCCATTTCATCTTTCCTTCCTTCTCTACCTTTATTTTTTTCCACTTTTTCATTCTCACCTTTTCTTCCTTTCTTTACTTTCCCTTTTTCCTTGCTTTCTCTGAAAATAAAATAAGTATAAAAATCTTTCAAATAGCTGTCTTATTTAACCTAAAGAATGATAGAAATAAATTACATTAGGTCATTTATGTAATTAAAACGTGACAAGCGCTTTCGTTAATTTTTGGCATCATCAGATCTAATTATATGTTTTTAGACCTGATGATGCCAAAAATTGGCGAAAGCGCTCGTCACGTTTTAATTGCATAAATGACCTAATGTATTTGTATCATTCTTTAAGTTAAATAAGACAGTTATTTGAAGGATTTTTAAACTTATTTTATTTATATGCTAACTTGTCGGTTCAATGTGTCTTTTTAATTCTCTGATTTTGTTGATCATTAATTAATTCTTTCTTTCTATCTTTTCTTATTTCATTTTTTCACATCTTCGTTTCCTTCCTTCTCTGATCTTCTTTTCTTCTTTCGTTTTCATTTTGGTATTGTTTCTCTTTTTATTCTATTTTCATATTCTTCCCTCCCATTACCGTGTTCCGTTCATCAGCATTATTATTATTATTATTATTATTATTATTATTATTATTAAATCATTCTTTCTTTTTGCTTTTTCCTCTATTGCTTCCGCTTCATCTGCCCATCTTACCTTATATTTGTCTTCTTTTTTCTTCGTTTCACCATCTTTCAGTCTTCATTTCCTTCTTCCTTTATGGTCTATGTTTGTGAATTGTATCTCTTTTTTTTCCACGTTTTCGTTTATTCTTTTTATTTCTCTTCATATTTTCCTTTTAAATCATTATTCTATTCTTTGTATTTTTCGTAATATTTTTTTATCTCATTTCCCTATCTATTATTTTACTTAAATAATTGAGGTGGAAGTGGCCGTAATTCTTCTACACATCAACTTGAATGTCTACTGCACATTCCATTCCCTATGCCAGCGATGTCAGACAGGGACTAAACGGAGCGCAGCGCTCCGCTCCACTAGACTGGTTGCGTGCTCCGGTGTTTCCACAGACATAAGCAAGTTCAAGCTCCGATCTACCTCCACAACCGGTATTGGAGCTTACAACTCTGACACTACTGCCCTATGCGAACGAAAAGTAATACTGTTCAACCAGAAGATTAACCGTGAAAGGAATGTGCTTATTATTGCGTCATCTATTGGAGCGAAGTAGATAGATAATATTACCGTTATAACGTCAGTTTAAAAAACATACGCTTTCCCGCATATGTTATTTCCTGTATGGAGGGATTAAAAGACCAGGAGATTAACCGTGATCTGATTTTGTAACTAGGGTAGTATAAATATGTGTGTATCAGTGTTATCGTTTGTGCTTTGAGAGTTAGTCAATGGAGATGCGTGTACCCACGTGTGTGACCTTATGACATCAACATTCATTCACAGCATTACCCCGCTGCGTCTCATTCCTCTGAGACTTTCTCCTGGTTGGATTACAGTACTAACGAATTTTTGCATGGGTATTTGCAACTCTGCAGATGAGCCGGCAATTCCCTAGCAATCGGCGGAATAAAATGTCAATCCTTTCTAGGAACTGGCCGTGCCCTAGGCGCTGCGATGTCACTCAATTGCCCATGGATACGAGCATTACAGAGAGACTTCTGCATGCGCTATAAGTGAGGTTCGTGTGCCTACAGTAACCATTTTCTTTATTGAAACGAAATAGTACGGAATGAGGAAACGAATAAGGTTAAATGTAGTGTGTTGATGGGACAAATTTCTAAAACTTTTTTGTTTGAAATATCTCAAAGAATAATTCCCTGAAATTAATGATATTATTAATTGATGAACTAGTGGACTTACTCGTGTTAAATATGTAATATTTGTCCGGCTTACAGCTGTTTCAGTGCTTCACGCACCATCATCAGAGCCTACTAGATCACGGCGTCATCTCGAACTTCTCTGCCTGTTAAGAGGGTGTGTTTTATTGTTGGAAGGTGTTGAAGTGTGGAGTCGAATAGTGTGTGTGTACTGAAATTGATCTGTGTGTTGAGGATTTGATCGGGGTGTGTTTTAGTGTGTTTGTATATTTCGTATTGTTCTAGTGTGTTGAGTTTTTGGTTCTTGGGTTGTGTGTGTAGGATTTCCATGTCCGTATTTATGTTATTGTATGTATGGTTAGTATTGGTTATGTGATCGGCGTATGTAGATGTATTGTGTCCTCCGGTTATAGCTTTAATGTGTTCTTTGTAGCGTTTTTGGAATGATCTGCCTGTCTGTCCTATGTAGAACTGGTCGCAACTATTACATGTGAGTTTGTATACACCTGTGTGGTCGTATTTATTTGTTTGTGTTTTTTGTGTGTTGAGATGTCTTTGTAGTGTGTTTTCCATTAGTCCATCAATTAATTATATTCAAGTGTTAAAAGTGGTGTACGCAAGATTCAAAATGAATAATGGTATTACTTACGGTTCACACTGTACACAGAAACGGTGATATGATAATGCCAAAATTGCATAATGACACAAACCCAAGTGCTCATCATGCATCCGCTCTGTCAAAGACCGCAGAACTTGCCAGGAATAGAACATCGATCTGTAGTTAACTGACTGAGCGGCGGTTACGACTGTATGGCCGTTATCTGCAGTGCAAGTGAATTAATGTTTAATAGCTTTTGGCATGCGAGAAACACGAGTGAAATCCCGTACAGACTAAGCTCGTTAAGAAGGGTTATAAAGTTGTTAGTGTTAACATCTCAAGATTATTAACCTCGAAGTAGCCCGCAGGGAAAGCAAGATAGTTATTATAGAACACTAACGTAGTAAAATACAGTACAAGCAACTATGGCACTTCATTTCCCTTGCCTTCAAAATAGGGACGAGTATAAGGAAGGCTACTGATGCAAATGTAATTATTCAATTAACGTCCCTTTGCAACTACAGAAAAGGCAAGGGGAGACCAAAGCAATGGGATCTTGTCTCACAAACACAATCGGCAGGAAATTAATTCATAGTGTTCAACTGGGACTAGCAACTAAACACAACGCGATGTTCGAATCTAGCAAGAGCAAGTGGAAAGAAAGCAAGAGAGTGTAAGAATAAACAAAAATAGTATTAGTAGTATTTATTTAGTATTTATTTATTTAACCTGGTAGAGATAAGGCCGTCAGGCCTTCTCTGCCCCTCTACCAGGTGATTGGAGGATGAAGAAAAATACAAAGTAAGGATATAGGCCTACGTAATGGGGAGAGTGCGAAGAAAGAGAGTAGGAAGAATATGAGAGGCAAAAAGGAATGGCATGACAATAAAAAGAAAAAGAGAAAAAATACGGATAAAAAACAAGAGTGCAAAGTGAGAGGAAAAATGTAAACATATAAAAGAAGAAAGAAGACGGAAATGGAAACGAAAAGAAGAGATCAACGAAAGGAAGACAGTAAAAATAAATAAGGAATGCATTTAAAGAGAAGAAAATACTTCCAGTTCAAAAGAGAGAATGGAAAGGAAGACTAAAAGAAATGGCGATGGAAAGGCAGTCGGAAAGAAAGATGGAAGGAAAAGAAGACAGAAAGGAAGAGAAACGGAAAGGGAGACGGGGATAATAGAATAGAATGTTTTATTTTCGCTGGCAGAGTTAAGGCCATAAGGCCTTCTCTTCCACTCAACCAGCCTTAGTCAATACAATACATATTTAAATAGCGAATATTTACACTACATTTAAAAGATTCTCCAGCAATATACTTCTGTTAAGTTTTAACGACTAGTACAGACAGATTATTTAGTCCTGACAGCTCGACGACGCGAAAGAGGGGAAATAATAGGAGTATTGGAGAGAGCTCCGGAATAGAGAAAAGGGCGAGCGGTCAGCAAAGGAATGCAGTACAGCTTAACTGTACTAGAAACATACCCCTCTACCTCACGCATGACATCCGATCGCTCTGAAAGCAAGCGACTGACTAACCCAAACACCCCTTGGCGTGACTAAATGGACTCGCCTGTTCCAGGTGCACATTGCCGGCGACTGTCAGGATTAAATAATCGTACTGTACATGAAGGGAGGGAGGGAGAGAGAGAGAGAGAAAGAGAGGGGGGAAGGAGATATAAAGAAAGGAAAACAGAAACAAACGGAAAGAAAGGAAAACATAAAGAAAAGGAGACGAAAAAAGCAGACGGAAAGAAAGGGAGACGGAGAGAAAGATGGTATAATTGAAAACAAAAGGGGATAAATAAGAAATGAGACAAGAGGTAAGAAAGAAATAATGACTTCCACTATTCTGTTCTCATCTACGGCCATCCCGAGTTCAGAGACCTAGTTACACAGCATCCCGAATGTAAATATTCGCTAATGGACAAATTTCGCACGCAGACCTTCAACGAAAAGCCTGTGAGAGAAAGCTCTTGTATTTATCTCAACACCAGACGCTGCTAGTTAGCACATTTAAGCAGCTAGTAAGTCCGCCAATTGATTCTTAGACACACAAAAACAATTTACTCGTGCTGAGAAGTAGTACCAAGCTTTTAACTTAGTACAAAGTAACGTCACACGAGCAATCAGAGTGATATATTGGAGTGATACAGGAGAGATTGGAGTCTGTGTTGCTTTTGGCGCTAGCACGCGGAGCAGTGTCGTACAGACGGACAGACAGGTTGATAATTAAAAGAGGGAAACATTGCGTGCAGCGCCACCCACAGAGATGTCGAAACATCAAAAGACTCGACGCACTGGAGGCAGAATGCGTTCAATTACAGGCACATCTTTTTATAGCAATCATCCTGAAGTAAAGACGCAAGCTTACATTGTAGCCTAAGTTGATAACGGAGTATTGGCAGGATACGGAAGACATGGGTATACGCACAAGAAAACCTGTTTCAAAGACGTTTTGCTTGCCACAAAATTAATGGAGCCACTAGGAGACGATCTATTGTCCCTTGTCTAAGAAGCGTTCTCACTAGATGGCTGGTTGGTTCGGCTCATTTTCTTACTGACTTGTCTGTCTTACTTACAAGGAAAATTCACCAATTGATAATGGATTTTCACAATGATTTTTCCTTCATAGGTTCCATTTCAAATAAGAAACCTCCCTATAAATTCTACATCCGGAGATATATTTTTTTTTAAATCTTCAATCCAGAGCTATAACAGCTAATGCAAACAGTGCTATATGCTAGACATTTCATGCAATAAATCTGATACCGAAATGTCAAAATCTCCTTAAATAATGTATTATGAAAATGACATCAGGTACGTAATATTCATGAAATTGACTATAGAACAGTCTATGAAGAAATGTAGTAGTGATAACAGTAGTGGAAATCATTGTAAAAACGCTCAAAACACAGTGGAACTTTGCACCACGAACATTAAAAAAAAATAATAAGTTTCTCCTGGCTTGGTTGCCTCATAAGTTGTGCCTTATTGGTATCACTTGTGAGGTTCAGACTCGTATTCGGACAGTTGACTAAATAACAACAATACCAACAGTCAGCTGTAGAGTTGTTCTATACATCAACGTGAAAACAGAATTCAACAGGAGTGACGAATCAGGTTTGTTGTCAAGGTATTCGGCTTTACATCAGCTACATTTAAACATATTTGTGCGAGATCGTGCGTATTTGCTTGGTTTCCGCACAAAACCAATCCGCGGAAAGTCTAAAATTCCACATTCAGTATTCCCAACCTAACACACATACAATTTCCCTCTTCTTACCGCTTAAGTGACATATTGATTTTACTGCTTTAGGCATTTAAAATATTATTTTTAGAGACGTTCAATATAGTAATAATTATAAATTGGAAACTTACCACTGCAATTTCACCTAAATTGCACTGTTAATTATTGTTTTTAAATATTTGCAAAAATTAAGTAAACTCTACAACTCCACTAAAGTTACTGCATTCGTGATGCAAGTAACATTAAGGAAGCCGTGAAAAAATCGACAAGATTCCAGACTCATCACAGACTGGGGGGGAAAAAAGACAGACTTACATCACGGCCTGCTGGAGTATAGTAAACACAGAAAACATTTTAAGGCAACAATGTTGAAGATAGATATTTTTGTTTTGCAAATCTGTCGTCATTGAACAGAAACCAAGATGGAGATTTCATTGCAACTAATTAGAAATTCCTGTTTCAGGTATGTAATAAACGATCTTCGCACAAAATAATGTACGATACACGAGCGGTATATTTTCTTTCAATTCTCGGAAATTAAAAAAGCTCAACTACGTTTCGCTTTTTCAAACTTTTCCTCAAACATGAAAACTTCAACATATCGCTCTTGTAACGCATATTACTATTACATATCTAGGGGTGCTATTCATAGACATTTCGCAGCACGCGCTACGAGCGTACTAAGCTAGCCCCGGCTATCCACTGGTTACTAGTACAGAATTCAATCATATCCTATGGCTAACACTGGTTTATGAATACGAAAAACGCTGGTCATCCACCGGAAGCCCGCGCTAAAAATGTCTATGAATACGGCCCTAGGAGATGAAAACTGATTATGTTTTAAGGACTGCAATTTTATCACCGTGGCCCGGATTTTGAAGACACGTTACACATTTCAGCGAGTGCTGGCGACCAATGGCATAAACAATAAGAAAGCGTTGCTTTAACGATTCATGGGTGTCATGGTTATGAGTTCGAATCCTACCTAGAGCAAGGATATACGGCAATGTGATGTCCTTGCCATACAGCAGACTGAGAAAAAATAATAAAAACTTCAACACTCGGAGAATATGAGTATAGCTCTTGAAAATCCTTGATTCGAAAGATGGAGATAAAGACATCACTTACTTCCCAACGGCACTTTTCCTTTCATAGTAACCAGGACAACCAAGTAATAAAACAATAATCGATAACAAAGGCGGTGGGCAAAGTGACCATGGCGGACAGACGTCAAGCATCAATGCCTCTACTACTTGGTAATGAGATAATAGCAGGCACAGAATATTTCCTATTATTTGAAACAAACCGCAAACTCGAGGCGAAATTCCTCTCTGTGTATCAAGGCAATTGAATACGGTAGTGAAATGCGCTCACGTTGTAATCAAGATTACTGTTTTTACTGACCTGGTCGCTGATGTGGTAGGGTATTACATTGGCCTATACCTTTTCATTAATAAAACTTCAATGGCAAAGTTTTTAATGTTACACCTCAAGGCTGCATGAATAACAAACGGATAGCTTGCTTACATTTGTCCACATAGGAGTATAGGGTTATTCAAAAGTCAGAATACTTCTAAAAACGCTAAACCTCTGTTGAAATTCGTGTTCCAACTATTCGGTTCGTCACAATATCATTGAGTACATGCTATTTTATGTCTGTAGAAAATACACCTAATATGACATTGACAAGTATCAGCCTTATTATTTCCCTATGTTAATATTATAGTGTATTACGTTTTTGTTTTACATAATTTTTCATTTCATATATTGTTGCAGTGAATAACAAACCACATTTTCAAATTTTCAAAGGAGTATGATTGCCTGTTGCTAGAAAACACAGCCTTATATCTAGAGAAACTTCGTTCCACTTCTGCAGAAACAATGGAGGAATATTTGAAATATTTTACACAAGCATTATTTATCTCAAAATCTGTATCATTATTACAAATTTCCTCATTTGAAATTGTCACAAATTTCGTCCTCGGCATCTTGCTATTATTCTTCTTTACAAGACGTTGAATGTTGCCTGATACGAATAGCAGTATTCGGTCGTAATGTAACCGATCAACTAAAGTCCACTGCTGAACGAAACACATTGAAATCCCCCACCCCAACGCAATTACGTACTGGCACCTAAGTCAGAGGCGCATGAAGCGCAATATAACTGCATACAATTCTTAGCCCTAGTTATTATTATTATTATTATTATCATCATCATCATCATAAACAATATCAGCCTTCGCATTCCTACAAAGGGTTTAAGATTTCAAAAAAAAATTTTACAACAGAAATTCAAAATCTCTTTCTCCAGTCTGTAGATGCACAAAATATGCATAGGCACAATTTAGACCTTTTTAAAGTATAGTTTCGTTTATTAATATTTACTATCCTTGTTCTCAATTTTATTTATGTATGTTTTTTTTTCTTATCGCACCTTTGTACAGGGACATCATTTTATTTTTACTAACATTTTAAATATAAACCTGGCTATACCTTTGGATTCATGATTGACACCCGGAAACACCGTTTGTTATCCCCTTCCACGATTGAAGTTAGATGATTCTGGCGTAAAATACAAACAAATCGCTTTACTAGGTATAGGAGGGAAGAAAAGTAGTTCATCCATTTACGTAAACTAGAAGATATCGTAATTTTGAATTTGATAATTTTCATTAGGTTTTTGTTTAATCAAAATACATTTATTTATTTATTTTATTGGGTTATTTTACGACGCTGTATCAACATCTAGGTTATTTAGCGTCTGAATGAAATGAAGGTGATAATGCCGGTGAAATGAGTCCGGGGTCCAACACCGAAAGTTTCCCAGCATTTGCTCATATTGGGTTGAGGGAAAACCCCGGAAAAAACCTCAACCAGGTAACTTGCCCCGACCGGGATTCGAACCCGGGCCACCTGGTTTCGCGGCCAGACGCGCTGACCGTTACTCCACAGGTGTGGACATCGAAATACAGTACAGTATTAACAATAAATGTTTTTACTCACGAACTGAATTATCCATGCGAACGTATTCATTATGCAGTGTATATTATACTGTCTACAGCACATTAGCGTACAATATAGAGAATGAAGTTAAATTAAAAAATAATCATAATATGGATATTTAAACACATTTTTTTTAAATGGTGGCCGTTCATTTCGATACAGGCTTTAGTTCTTTTTCGCATATTATCGCACGATAGACTATTGAACTAATTCCAATTACCAGTTTCGTCCTTCGTACTAGTAACTCATGTTGAAATAATTTTATACCCATTATATAAAAGAGTACCTTACGTACTGTAAATTCAATCTTCACTTCTGCCCGACCCGCACAGATAACATTACTCAGACATGCTATCTACTGTCCGTCCAAGTGGTTATGTCGCAGGATCTAGAAAGGGGGGAAATCACGTGAAAGTTAATTACTTTTATTTAAGTTATTTTAAACAGTTGCGGGTGAGGGAAATCGGGATGCGACGTAGGCAAACGGACGACAGTAACTGTGCGAAAATATGATTCAATATTGAATGCTCTTTCGTCACTGGAAAACGCGAACATATTTCTGGAACGTACTATACTCACTAACTCAGTACTGTTTGTGTTTACTACGACCTTAAGGCGACTTTGACTGTATACGCTTAGTTCTGTGAGGAGAACAGTTGAAAGTTTACTAGTAGAGGGGGTGGGAGTGAAGTACATTCAAAAACTCAGGTACAATAAAAATTGAAGTAAAAATAAAATGATGTCCCTGTATCTTCTGGTTGTGTTTCTGCTGAACTATAATTGGCCTTTGCCTGTTGTTCAGCACACAAATATTAATAAATAAATAAATAAATAAATAAATAAATAAATAAATAAATAAATTAATTAATTAATTAATTAATTAATTAATTATACTTCTCACATATCCTTGAGTTTCTTATAATGTCGAGATTTGTGATTATCATTTTGTTTTTCGCTAACTTCCCTATTTTACGTTGTTTCTTCTTTGATCTAAACGTGCTTTTCAGAAATGTCTTATTATCTAAATGAACGAACTTTCCGGATAGCTATCTTGGATCTCGAATATTTAAATAACCGAGGACATGTTCCAACCCTTTGATATATGTTAGCCCAGTCGGCAAAGCGATTTAACTGCTGGAAATACGGCGAAGAAAAATAATCTTACAATCACGTCCCAGAAAGACATCTGAGACCACCCAGGGCCCCTTCCAGTCCATTCGCGCCAACATGCGCTTTCCCAAGGGTAGGGTGGGAGTGGGTAAGCTAGCAGCTTTGACATCTAATATTGCGGTCAACTGTATGCTTACTTAAGTGCGGTATAAGTTACAGTCACAGAAGCTTACTTTATTGCGCCGTAATTAGATCCCCATATAATTCCTCTGTAACAGTTTGATAGTTTTCTTTCATTATCTTTTGAATTACCGAGTTAACTTACTGTCGAAATCGGTAAAGCGTTGGTTGTAATTCTATCTCTACAGTATAATGTTCCGTGTAAACTACACAATACAAGTAGATTATTATGTGAAAACGGAGTCCAGCAAACGATTTACTCTGTGATTCAACCGCAAGAACTATAGGAAATAAACAATATACACTAGGATGGAGTGAAAATATGAAATTTATGGAATCAAAATGTAATACCAGGGAAAAGTTGTGGGGTAATATCATAAAGAACAAAGCAAAATATATTTTCTCTAGATTAATATTTAGAGGTGCCCCAAGAGCATCATATTTTGAAATTTTCACAAAATTTTGAGGTTCAGATTTTTTAGTGAGAGAACATTCGCCAGTGATTTAATCTGAACAGGATACCAGGAATATGTTAAAAAGATACATGTTAAAAGACTCGGCATATTTTTGGTCCCCTGTTGTTTCATCTTGAAGTGTCACAAAAACCTCAATTTATAAGAAAATTGAGAATAATCACAAAACTGTTAGGTATGATATAATTAATATAATAAAATTAATGAAAATTCATTTTTCTTATGTTGCGGGGTATTTAAATCAGAATATCTTTAATTAATACAAGAAATCTGAGCTTCTACTCTGTATTCGCAATACCAGAGAGGCTGAACCCATTACAATTACCTATCATGACGTAATGAAATCTTATCTATGGGTCAAAAATTGAATTAAAATCTGACTTTAAATCAAAAGAATCTACTGTTGGAGAGATTTCAGAAAGAGTTGGTATCAAACTAACGAAATCCAGGTAAAGGCATAAATTCCGAAAGTCAGTCATATAATAATATTACAACTGATTCGTGCTTACTATGACCAATGCACAAACTTAATGAAGCCTTGTAAGAAACAACATAGTGATGACAACTAAAATAACACTGCAAAATTCAAAAAAGCAGCAAACAAACTAATTGATGTATGCAGCTGAAAATGCAAAAAAATTAATACTGTAGGCTTAATTGTGATAAAGACCGCCACGTTCCAAAACAAGAAATAATGTTTTAACTAGAGCAAAGAACAGAAAGAAGGATGATAATTGGATCTGTTGATTTAATTACCACTCAGAAAGAAATGAAAAAGAAAACAAGAATAAATTCTAACTAAAAAAAATTAAATGAAATGAAATGTTTATCATTTTATGTAAAATACTATATATCTTGTCCCTTTGGATCCCCTCAAAAATATTGTATACTGCAACCCCAATTCAGAGTCTTCCAAATAATGTTTAAATATGTGATTTTACAGCAATTCATTAGCTGTGTAATTAAAAACAAAATACTAGAACAAATATACAAAGAAGCGAAAAAAATATAATTTTAAGAAACTTCAAAGCCCTTGGGGCACCTCAAAAATTAAATATAGTTTTTCACATTCTTAAGTTAAGTGAAAATACAGATTTTTGAAACTATTACATTTAGAAAACAGATAAAAAAAACAATTTCATGTATAGATTCACTCCACCCTAATATATACCCAGTAGGATCAACAGGTACTTCAGCAGTTCCTATGCTAAGCCGTGTGTGTATGTTATCACCAGACTTAGCATTTTAGGGATCGATGAGTTAAGTTGACTGCAACACGGAGTATAAACTGAGGCTTCTTGCTAGTGGCAGAATATGGAGGTATACAGAAACATCAAAACTCAAGAAGCGTTGTTTACTGCTGAATGTGTGTAGACCTTGTAATTCAGAATCAGGCATGAATCTTTGAGTTTTAATATTATACAACTATGTTGGTCGTCTAATGAACATAAACACCGCTTGCAAAGCCTGATGTTGATTCCACAAAGTTTTAATGCATTCAAAGCGAGTTATCAGATATTTTGGAGTAGAAGTGAGTAATATCCTAAATAGAACAGATAAAGAATGTGCTGTTCTTCGTTCCTTTAGGCGGACTCATAAAAGAATTCAAAATATGGCGTTATATGGTCAAATCTAAGAATACTGCAGATGAAGCACACACACACACATTATGGACACGTTGTAGTCTTTCAGTTAAATTGACAGTTATGTTTGCCAAGAGAGAATCGCAGTAATCAAAATGGGGCATCTTTAGCGATTGACAATGCTTATTTTTTTATGGAAAGAAGCAGCAGACAGTTTCGCAAATGATTCAGAGAGTGGAGCAATGAAAATACTTTCTCACAGATGTGAGTTGCTTGGCTATTCCAATTTAGATCTCTGTCCATTAATAATCCAATACTGCATATGAAAACCCTGTTTGTAAATTTCTTTGGATAATTTTGTAAAGCCTCTCTAACTTTGTAAATGAAAGAGATTGCATTATGAAATAGAGGTTATAAGCATTTGTAATGTTTTATTTGAAGATCTGTATAGTGTTAATTTGTAATGTGTTAATATTGTGAAACGGGTCCCTGGCCTCACCTCAAGGGTTTTTGGTCAGACTCATTGGTGCTACAACAAGGCAATGTCTCCAAATGGTTTTCAGACGAATGGCAAATACTGAATACAACTGCAATGAGTAGAAGTGGTAACAATGCATTTACATCGGAGACTACACTACCCATCTGAATAGTTTCATTCCCGAGCCGACAATTGTGAGCGAAAATACGGAATAGGGTCATTCCATGCAAAAAAGTATGTTTTTGAACCATGTCTCAAAAGTTAAAAATATTGTACTGGGTTATTTTGTATGTTCTAAATATGTATTTCAAGCAATACTATATTTACATCTTTCATAGTTCGGCAGCAATCAGAATTTAAAATATCGGTTTAACAAAGAACACGGTTTCATTCATTGAAGTTTTCTAACTATGGAAAGGAATATGGAAAAGTGATTTCAATGCAATTCGAAAAAGGGGAGTCTTGTTTATAAATACCCTTAAAATGAAAATATATATATAATTTTTTAAATAGTTATCCACCGTAAAATAATTAAAAATATATATGGAACACAAAATGCAATTCATTTTTACAGACGAAAAAACATGTGTTTAATTCTTTAGGGTATATTGATTTCACTGTGAAAATTTCAGAATTCTGACTTAAATATCATGTCAGTTTTTAATAAAACCAACTCACCGGAACAAAGGAGCTCAGCAGATAGGTCAGAATTACAGTCGTACAGAATGTTGCGCGATCAAGGTCAGGGAGACGGACGTTTGAGATCACTCATCGTGATGAAGTCTCGCGAACGCTGCACCGCCACACATAGCAAGCGATTTTCAACCGTCGGAACAAAAATTAATAATTTCATTAATTTAGTTATTCACAGGTTTTTTGAAATAAAGTCATAAAACTTGGGAGATGGATTACGAATAAGATTTTTTTTAATACGAATGAAATTCGCATGAATTTAATTTGTTGCATTCGAATATAAAACTATTTTTTTTTCAATGAGGTGTTTTATGAGCATGTCTTAATATTATTCGGATTAGTCTTTAAGGTATTAAAATATGGTTATTCAGGTTTACAATGGTGTCTGTTTAGTTTCGACGACACTTCATATAGGGTGTCTAGAATATTTTAAATGATGAATAGCATGTAACTGCCACCCATTTTTCAGTCATCTGTATGACTAAAATATTAATGATATGGCGGTCATAGTTGGCAGTTTAATCATTTATTTTAATAATAACATTATTATATTAAAAGCCCAAAAAAATTCATGACATCGCTGGCATAGTCTTAAAATTTTGTATGGAATGACCCAATAGCAAGAAATGTTAGAGAAATTCTTTCAAGTCTAGTGACCTGGAGGATAATATAAATTCTACTACACCTCGAAGAGCATTTGTGGCCCGCGCACCATAGTTTCAGAAGCGCTAAAAACACGACAATTTGAGATTAGACAGTGCATGTATCAGAAGTTCTCCTGGGTGGTCAGATGACCGGCACGCGTTACCCTCAAGGAAATGAAAATTATGTTGGTTTGGATTCATTTTGGTCTGGAGCTTATCTTCCCCCTGCTTGCTCCCCGTGGATCGTGAGTGTGCAGTTATCTTCGGCTTTCCCTTTCATTTACATCTCTTAACCGTAATTGGGTCGGGATATTCCCTCATCTCTCAACACGAACCTTTTAGTTAAGTGTGTACACTTCTAAATTCACGAGTGTTGGCTTTGGATGAGACTTAGAGATAAAGTTTGGCTCTTGTACAAATATTTATAGCAAAACTACACTAATCTCTCTCAGAGTTGAAGTATTTCCTGCTCTCTCTCTACATACTGTATATGTGTTAAAGCAATACATTTAAATTACAAAGACAGATTTAATTGCTAATAGATAGATAGGGGTACCGTAAAACCACAGTCTAGTATATAGTCACGAAGCTTTAGTTGTTGAGAGTACTAGGAACAATAGATTGTGCCGGTATTATTTCGCATTGTCTGTGATGAAGCGATAGTAGCGATCCTAGTGGTTAGCAACTATCTATGGATGCATATTCTCCACGTATTGAGTTTCGTGACTGTATATACTAAACTGTGGTAAAACGGTAAATAAAACTATTATAATTCGTGAAAAAGTCGTTATTGAAATATATGTAAATTGTGGAAAAAAAAAAAAAAAACGTTATTTGAAATTGTAAATCATGAAAAAAGGCGGTATTTAAATACGCAAATCATGAAGAAAAGGTTTCAATTTAAACAAGGAAATCACTTTTTAAAAAATTGCTAATAAAACACTCATTCCCTAAAGGTTTCCCCTATATTAAATAGGCTGGTTACACACTAGAGGGGAAAAAAGTGTTATGTGAATATAAAAAACATTATATATATATGTTCATTTGTACACTTGACTGCCGAATTAGGCCCATCAAAATACATTATTCCTTAATCTTCGTTGCGTACTCTTGCTAAAAATGTGATAAACGTCTATCACACATTTCTTCTTATTGTAACGAAACTAAGCATTGCGCATGTGCGACACACAGATTTTCATTTTTCATAGCTGAATAGTCATGCTTTCAACATGATAACACATGAATGACAAACCCATTTTCGTACTTATTTTGAATGTTTCATTCTCGAAATAAGATAATGGAATTTCGTGACAGATGTCTGTACGATTCGGCGAAATTCATTAAAAAAATCGTGTTAAACGCAAAAAATTTCCATATTCGCAAATAACTGGAAAAACTAAAAAAATTCGCGACAAGTCGCCATTGTCTTGTTCATACATATAAAAATTTTAACTCTCGTATTCAATTAGCAGAAAGTTGTGAAAAAAAATTAATTCACGAAAATCGGGTGTCCCTACTAATAGATTCTACTGAGGTAAAATTTCTTGAAGGAAATTACAGAACAAATCTAACAACATAGACTATTGTAAGGAAGTCCAGGGTTAAGGTCCGGATTCTTACGTTTCAACCTAGATTATTTCTAATCCGTTACTCTCGAAAATTAAATTTTTCTGTATGGTAACTTGATAAAAGTGGGTAAAAGTATCTTATCTGATTGAGACCTAAAAGATTACATTAAGTATTTGAGAGTGTTTTCATCATCATCATCATCATCATCATCATCATCATCATCATCTAGCATAATTTCCGAGTTTTTCGGGTAGATGTATGAACAGCTTCCACTTGACCCTTTTGTTCCAGAGCTCATCATTAATTCTTTTCCCTTTTTCACGTTGAAATTTGTTTTTACAAAGCAAAAATTATTCCGCAGTAATAGCTATTAAAACATGTAATTATTTCAATATCTGATGCGTACATAAATTTGGTAATTTTGCTCTTTACACCATCTGTAATATGTAGAAGCTGTAGCTTGTGTTGAAACCATCTTCGTTTCAGTCGGACGCGTATTAAGAACAAAATATTATAAAGATTAGGCCTATATAATGTCACCTAAATTCATTCCAACTCAACAGACTCAATAGATTTTTTTAACAGTCTTTCCCAACTTTATTCTCAAAGACAAAACATTTTGCTGATTTCTCGGAAGATATTAATTTTAAGATCCATGTTTGTAGGACTTTTATCTCTTGTTTTGATGCATACTACCTGCTATATAAATATTGTAACCTTATTTCAGAACACTCTGTATAAATAAGTACATCAATAACCAAATAATAAATAAAAAACTTAGTAAACAAGTAAACAATATTATGTACACAAATTAAATTTAAAAAAATAAATAAAGAGTACACGAATAAATATCTTTAAGTATGCAGAAACTTACTTTCCTCTGTAGACTTCAACCTTCATTACCAGTAGGAAGATTAGAAGACTCTGACTTACCTGAAAGAAAAGAAATGGACAAATTTAGAAACACAGAGTAAATAAACAATGCTACACAAATTACATACTCTGATTTATTATATACTACGACCAAGAGTATAGGAGAAATCCTGAACTAAACGTCTTACGTCATTCTTGACAATCACAAAGTGCATGCAACACCAGACCTACCAACCTACGAGAGATGAAATGCAGAACATCGGAATTTGACAGATGACTTTAATATAATCACAAAGATAAAACAAAGCGACAGAATTACAAGCTGCTTGAATTACGGTTAGTGCCTTGGAAGCATAATACTGTACGTATGGTCCGAAAAAATGCAACTTTTCGTTCTATAAAGGACTTTTACAATGTTACATTTGCTCGGATCAAATTTCTGCACATCTAAGGACAAAACTGAAGTTCTTTCTATCATTTATTATCATATTGCACTGCTCTCTTAAATTGACTGAACATATTGAGAATTAAATCAGTGGCTTTCCAAAAACACGCAATGAAGTCTTAAATATAAAACAATTTTTATCTTGAAAAGGAAGCAAAAACGAGCAAAACTGTATTAAACTTTTTTTGTTTGAAATATCTCAAAGAATAACCCCCTGAAATTAATGACATTACTTACGGTTCAGTGCGTAACATACTAGACTTATACAGAGTGATACAGGCCATAATTTTAAGGGTAATAATATGAGCGATTCTGGGGGAAAAAAACACTAAACATATGTCTTATTATCAAGGGTTTTTGAAGAAATCAATCGAAACCATAAGGAATGAGAACACTGCAAATGAACTCTTTCTATAACATGTTCAAACATGCCAACGTCAACCTCAATGCTCTTTGCATTTTTTTTTTTTTAATTTTAGTAGGTTATTTTACGATGCTGTATCAACATCTAGGTTATTTAGCGTCTGAATGATATGAAGGTGATAATGCCGGTGAAATGAGTCCGGGGTCCAGCACCGACTGCTCTTTGCAGCTCATGTAGTCAGATGCCATATTGTAGACTTCGCTCTTTAACCAGCCCCCAAACAATAATCTAATGGTGTAAGATCAGGTGTCCTCGGTGGCTAAGAATTGACACCATATCGGCATACTCTGCATATGTAAAGATTCGTGGCATTGTAAATTCACTACATAAAATGTAATTCAAAATATAATTGTTAGTAGGTCCACACCTGTGGAGTAACGGTTAGCGCGTCTAGCCGCAAAACCAGGTGGCCCGGGTTCGATTCCCGGTCGGGGCAAGTTACCTGGTTGAGGTTTTTTCAGATGTTTTCCCTCAATCCAATATGAGCAAATGCTAGGTAGCTTTCGGTGCTGGACCCCGAACTCATTTCACCAGCATTATCACGTTCATCACATTTAGACGCTAAATAACCAAGATGTTGATAAAGCGTCGTAAAATAACCTACTAAAAAAGAAAAAAATAATTGTTAGTAAAATACTACAACCTTCCTGTCACAGATTCGCATCATCTAGCGTGATTTTTCGGTAAAATATGTTTACGTTGGCAACAACTAATGTCGGTTGATGATGCGTCACTTACATTTTTTATCATATTATATATCCTTCCCGAAGAAATGCAAGTGGCCAACTTGACAAAGGCAATAGTACAACCTATTGTTTCGGTTGCGTCTGCATCAATTTCAGCAATTATGCTGAGAGATAAAAGGAGACTCATGCCTGTTATGTTCAAAAAAACTGTTTCTCGGAAACCAGTGGGAATAAGACATGTGTTTATATAATATTTTTCTCTTAGAATCGCCCATACTATCATCTCTCAACCTATCGCCCTTTTCACCTGAATCAATCCGAATATCTCTACAAGTAGGCCTATTTACAGTGGAATTACTGCTTTTCTTCAGAATGAACCTTTGATAAGCATCTGGCGTCCGGACGCCATAGTATTGCAAGAAAATGGTACAATTTTATCGATACAGCTTTGCACGTTCACGTTAAAAGACAAGGGTTCCAAAATCAGCCAACAGCCAGATTCACTGAATCTGCTCTTGTAGAGGTGAAATAATATCCTGTACGTTGTTCGGAATCGAACTCGGGACCATTATAATTATACAGGGTGTAAAGGGTATAAGTGCCGTCCTTCTCACAGTCGTCGGGAACGGTCTACAGGATCAAAAAATGTTCATACAACACAGAGTCAAAACTTAATAGTTTTCCCAGAAAAAATTTCTTTCCCTATTTTATTTGCGTTATAGGCCTATTGCTTATATCGTTAGTAAAATTACGAAATCAGTTACATCAGTAGGTATATCTAATATTAGATTAAATATTTGTATGTTCAATTACGTTTTTGTGAAATTAAATAATAATGCATGCTTAAATTTGTTAATATTCTGGCGTGAGAGACGTGGCAACATGCTCAGGAGACATACAGATCAGCTGAGTTCAAGCTCCCTGTTCTTAAGTCTCCTGCAGAGCGAATGGCAGTTCTCAGTACAGGTATTCGATAAACAACTTACAATGTCATTCACAGTTCAGGAATATCACATGTTATTAATTTATGAAGAAAGTGGTCGTAATTCAATTGCGGCAAGAAGGATGTACCGTCAATGTTTTCTGCAAAGAAGGTTACCTAATCGGCGAACTTTTGTAGCAGTTTCTCAACGTTTATTAGAAACTGGGAGTCTTTTACCCTGTTTCGAAAATCACATAACCAGAGATTTCTTTAAAAACGATACTGCTTTACTAAAGCGGGAGAGATTAAACTTTTGCATTAGTTCGTGTAATTTTGTGCAGTAAACCATTATTGTTTATTTAGACGTACAATAAAAAATGGAGCGATATTTTTAAATCAAATGGAAATATACCATAATATTCTATTAATGAGATTGAAAGTTTGTATCTGCTGCTCGTTTTATGTAAACAGCAGTTGTCATGGTCCACCCCTGCATTAGAACAGAGCATCTGTTTTGCACCGGTATGTTTGTAACCGCTTGAGCTGTACTGTGTAATTGTAAAGCCCCTCTTCCCCATCCAGCAACGTTGTCAAACGTCTACTATTGTAAACTTTAATAATTAGTTAAATATTGCAAATAGAAAAAAAATTGTAAGCACATTTTTTCTTCCTTATGACATGAATAATCATCGGTTAAAGTAATGGGTCTTACATCCCTTACACGCTGTATACTTATTACTTCTACCACAGCAAAGTTCTTTCTACTGTAAAATATTCATAACAGAACTAAACTAAAATGATATGAAGTGTAGTCTGCCAGCTTCTTAGCTATAACACAAAGCCGGCTGCATTCACCTTCACTGTGAATAATGAAATTATGTAACTTTTAATGTACGGTCGTTTCCTAGAAACTATTACGTAGGGAACCTTATTTAGAAACGGAGGTAAAGACAAAACACTGCAAGATATAAACATAGAGGATAAAAAATGGCGTAACAAATCAATGCGCGGTGCACGACGGGAAACTTTAGTAAGACACGTGAAAGAATATTCATCATCCCCCATCACAGATAAGATTCTGACGGGCTGCGCTCCTGAAATAGAAGTGGCATGCCTTTCCATTTATAACATACACCGCCGCAGCGAAAAACAAATATGAGCAGGTGACAGGTAGCTTTCTGATAGCACGTCACAACCAAGTCGGCGTCTTGCAACAGCGTCACATAATTCAAGGCACAAAGCAAAAACATGATAATCAAAACAGGGACACCATTAGAAGAAAGACGAGAATTTAAAATTCAGTAATGTATGTATAGCCTATGTAACGAGATATGAGATAGAAACGTTCAAATCAAAAGTCGTACATTGGCATGTATTAAAAAGGGGAAGTAATTAAAATATTAATTGCCTGTATAGCTGTAAAGCGCAAGAAACTTTTAAAAAGGCGTAAAACTGTATTAGAGCAGTTGCTTTTTGCCAGGCCGTTGGAAAAGAGTGTCCGACACGGATCTTTGTGATTCCATATTTATTTACAGTACAACATCGATAATCCAAACTGATGTTCAGCCCTGTTCGGAGTATTGATTCGTTCGGATTTTTGAACATAGAGCAAAAACGACACAAAAATAATTTTAACTACGTACTGTATTAACTTTAAAGATTTCAATAGGTTTACATACTGTACTACAAACAACACTAGACAGATTTTAAAAAGTCTTTGATCTTTTTTTGAATTTTTACTGAGCTTCGTTACTTTGCAGCCAACTCAGGCTTGCAGAACTGGGAGACAATTGTGGTGTTGCGTCCTCATCGGATACGTCTCTCACCCCTTCCTTCCATCCCCACATCATTGACTTGGTAGGGGAGGGGATTTGTATTCAGTGTCTGTGATTGCGTACGGGCCACAGATACGTCATTCAACGTCAGTGGACTGTGGACGGGGAACCAATGCTTTCCCCATGCTTTCCACCCTTCTCTCGCCAGTTCTGTATCCCTGCTCTAACTTTTCGTACACAGGCAAGCTGTGTTACCGTACATTGGGCTGCAAAAAATTCCTAGTAGAAGTCGCTATCGATTTTAAATATTGTCGTGTCACGAGGACTTCGCTGTATATCGTCGGTTTCTTGGTAAAAGTGACCAAGTCACATTCCAAGGCTTCCAAGCATTATGAAAATTTAAGACATAGTTTTATATTAAAAACTAATAATATAGCACATTTACCTTCCAAATAACTTATTACTAACATCTAAAGAAGTACAGTTACCTTTGGATGGATCATCAAACCTTTAAATAGCCCTTTTCCAACAATTTTGCATTTTGGACTTGGTCCCTTTTACCAAGAAACCGACGATATATGAAATAATTATACAAACACATCTGAACTGACCTGAATTTTCTTAAGAGTTTTTATTCCATGCAAAGGAGAAATGTGTAGTTAAATGTTTCAATTAAATTCAATTTTCAGTTCTATATCTTTATAATAAAATTTTATATTTATATTTACAATAAAATTCATACTTTTTTTTTGTTAATACAATATGAAGAGCACAGGGGAAAACGTGATAAGTCCGAAATTTGTAAGAGAAGGTCCTATGGCCTTAACTCTGTCAGTATAAATAAATAAATAAATAATAATAATTATTATTATTATTATTATTTAATTTATCTCTGTGAAGTTTCAGACCAATCTGACAATAATTGGTCTCCAAGGAGCTTTTTTTATTCAAGAAACTGCATATAAATTTATAAAGTCGAGAAAACAACATTCTTCTCTATTACAATGTAGAAAAATCTCGTGACACAGTTTCATTGGCTCTCAAATATATGAAATGATACCATATTATGAAACTAGAAAGTTCAAATATATTTACGAACATAAAAAAGTAGATTTTCTTAACTTTCCCCTTAACCCTTTTTAACCCAAATTAAATTTACAAGCAATCCATGTTGAAACAAATAGCTGTATTAGAACCAATTCAGTGACCAAGTTACGGGAGTGGCAACATTTGAAACAAAACTTTATTGATGAAAATGTATTGAAATAGAAGTTATCCAGCAAAATTTACCTTCATATGTAACACACAAGTATATAAATGCTATAAAGTTAATTATTGCCATATGGTATCTATAGGTAAGAAAGGGTTAACGTAAGTTGTGAGTGGAAGTGAAATTTTCCTAGAACCGTTTAAACCAGGGACGGTTATTTCTCTTACCTTAAATACGTTTTAGAAGGATGTTAGCTAAGGAAGAGACGACCGCCTTCAACACCTACCATCACTAACTTGAAATGATGTGGAGCTCACGATTTTCATTTTAAGGCCCAGAGTGACCGCTAGGATTGAAGAAGAGAGTTGCTACAATAACTCAACAATAACTTGGAAGGGTAATTAGAGTATAGTATAGAGTTAATGAAGGCATTCGAGCTGCATCTCCACTCCTCCCATGTGCCTCAACTGCAAGTGACAACGTGCTTGACACTTTGGACAACTCTATCAGAGACCACCTCAGTGGCTGTGCTGTATGGGAGCACAAAACCTGCCTACCCCAACCTGGGGAGTTGAGACGTTGAAAATCACGTGCAGACGGATAAGATGAAGACGTCTCCATTACTCGACCATCATCGAGCTTGACGGAGGCGGTCGTGACGGAGCTCTGACAGCAAGAATGAGGTTCTACCCTCTTCGGCGGGCCCCAGTCACACGATATTTACATATTAACGCCCTCAAGCAATGGGGATATAATTTATTACAAGGGGAGGAAGATATTACAAGGGGAGGAAGAATTAAGTGTGTCTTGCCGGCTTGAAGGGGACATATATTTACACAAGTGGCGTAATAGCATTCTAGTTCACACATAAAATTTCTTCGGTTGAACAAGTAGGGTGGAGAAAAAAAGAGATAGTAGAAATGAAAGAATATACTAGAAGATGAGATCATTATTAACAAAGCGAAGGGTGTGAGTTACACAAGAATGGTAGAAAATATGAGTCTGGAAAGAGTATGCAATCAAAATGTACGAGAGAAAATATGCATGAAATAAAAAGACGATGTTACGAAGTAAGTAATGGCATCGAAAAAGAACATCGCATTGAAATAAAAAGCACAATAAATCATTATAAATGAATACGAGCAAAGGAAACATAAAACACATACTCCCTAGCAGATGAAAGATAAACATTCTATCGTACCAAAAACCAAGATATCATTAAAAGCGCTAGTACGCAATCTACAGAATGAATCAAAAGTCTGAAACCATTATTTATCGGTTGAATTAAGTTAATTACTGTATTTAGCAAACTGTCTTTGCAAATTTTATGTTATAGTATTGGCTAAGACCACACAGTACACGAGCCTGGCTCTTACGGTAGTGGCTAGAAACATTTTTATTTTACAATTTTAATTTGTATTCACTAGCTAGCTAGTTAAATAAATTATATTAAATATAAATATCTTCCATATGCTTGATTTTCGATTACTATAGGTGTTACCATTATTTGTAAGACCAAATGCTCTACCAGTGCCACATTCGATTCTAGCCCTCAGCTATCTCAAAAGCCGCCATTTTGAATGCAACTTTGAAATTTTAAATGGAAAGGGGCTCATGTAGGTAGTTTCTTGAAAAAAATAATGGTGCAATCCGTTTTGAGCTATCTCTACTCGTTTTCAAGGTATTTAAAGATAACTGTCACAATGACACAAACATTAGTTACTGCATCTACAGATATTTTGTAACATGGTACAGTACTAAGGAGGCTTTGAAAAAGGTATTTTTATGCACTTCTGATAATTAACTTTTTCTGCTTTACTGTTTGGTTAACCTGTGACAGTTTCAATGCATTGTGATTATTTGAAGCTTTCCTATAACAAATTTCTTGATCTTCATGATGGCATTATCGAAAGAGAGGAGAACTGCTATCATTTTTCATTCTGGTGGGTTAAACCACAGAAATGTTGCAGCAGACTAGACGAACAGTACCCTGGACATTGGATTGGTCGACGTGGACCAGTAGAATGGTCGGCCAGGTCTCCAGATTTAACACCCCTTGATTTTTTTTCTTTTGGGGTTACATAAAGAGCTTAGTATATGAAGAGAAAATTGAGATTGTGGAATATTTAAAGAACCGTATCACTGAAGTCTGTGCTAAAGTCACCACGGAAATGTAACAAAATGTCTCTCCACATTCTCAATTTTTTTCATATACCAAGCTCTTTATGTAACCCCAGAAGAAAACATCAAGGGTTACATCTGAAGACCTGGCCGGCCATTCTACTGGTCCACGCCGACCAATCCAGAACTGTTTGTCCAGTCTGCTGCAACATTTCTGTGGCTTAACCCACCAGAATGAAGAATGATATCAATTCTTCTCTCTTTCGATAATTCCATCACGAAAATCAAGAAATTTGTTATAGGAAAGTTTCAAATAATCACAACAATATATTAAAACTATCACATGTTAACCAAACAGTAAAGCAGGGAAAGTTAATTACCAGAATTGCATAAAAAATACTTTCTATACCTTCTTTCAAAGCCTCCTTAGTACTGTACCATGTTACAAAATATCTGTAGATGCAGTAACTAATGTTTGTGTCATTATGATAGTTATCTTTAAATACATTGAAAACGATTAGAGATTATATCAAAACGGATTGAACCATTGATTTTTTCAGAAAATTTCACATGATTTTGAGTCCCTACACGACCTCCTTTCGATTTAAAATTTCAAAGTTGCATCCAAAATGGCGGCTTTTGAGATAGCTGAGGACTAGAATCGATGTGCCACTGATAGAAGATTTGGTCTTACAAATACTGGTAACACCTACAGTAATTGAAAATCAAGCATATGGAAGATATTTACAGTGAATGTAAAAAGTATTCGCACGACGACGTTTTTACTACAAATTGAGACTTAAATGAAGTACTGTTAATTCTTGGTATGAAATAAACTGTTCATGTATAATAATAATGCATCACATAGCAAATACACACAATAAATTTTCATAATTTTGCGTGTAGGTTCTGTCATAGTTCAATAAATTGAATGCTTAACAAAATTACAGCAGAAAAAGTATTCGCACACTCAATTCTGTTGACGAATAAAAGCACTCATGCGGAACGCAGTAGGCATATGGTACTAAGAAAACGTCCTAATGCATGTTCCAAGACAGTTTGATTCTAGAATCACAAGTAGTATATAGCTATCACGTCAAATGGGACTAAGAGGGAAAGAAACTTCTAAGAAAGAAAGGGCTACTATCATTCGTCTCCATAATCAATGTAAAACACGGAGTGAAATATCAATGATTGTGAATAGAGGTAAGTCAACCATCAAGCGAATCATAGACAGTTACGGGGAAAGAAAATCTAACGAAAATTTAAGGAGAAGTGGCCGGCAGAGAAAAATAAACGAATACAGTGGCAGAGCAATCATACGAAAAATTAAAAAGAATCCGCATATTAGTGCGGCAGAGCTTCAATGTGATCTCGGTATTAGTGTATGTGACAGTACAATCCGAAATTGCCTAAGGAGCAGCGAATGCCATGGTAGAATCGACCATAGGAAATACTACATCAGTAAAGTTAATCAGAGTAAAAGATTAGACTTTGCTGAAACAAATCTTAACCGGCCCCAAGAATTTTGGAACAGAATGCTTTTCACTGATGAAAGTCAGTTCAATATATTTCAGTCTGATGGAAGAAGTTTCATGTGGAAAAAAAAAAAATACTGAACTGGAAAAGAAAAATCTTCGTCCCACAGTTAAACAAGGTGGAGTTTGAATACTAGTATGGGGCAGCCTGAGTTCAGCAGGCGTGGAGTCGTTGGCTTTTATAGACGGCAATATGGATCACCGTTACACTGATATTCCGAAGGATCATGTAGTGCCTAGTGCCCAAAAATTGGGCATCAGGAACAATTTCATATTCATGAAAGACAACGATCCCAAACATACGACCCACAATAGTTGACTGTGGCATCCCTTCATATCTTCAGGCACCTCCTCAGTCACCAGACATCAACCCAATCGAGACCTTGGGATTATTTAGAAATATGACTTAGAATTAGGCATATTACCAGCAAAGAGTCTCTAAAGACTGTAATCATAGAAGAGTGGAACATTCCAGCAAATATTACTTCAAATTTAGTTAATTCTATCCCCAGAAGGTTAGAGGCTATTGTAAAATGCAAGGGTTACCTTACAAAGTATTGAAATTGAAAAGGAACTGACTAAAGTGTGACCAGTGTGCCAATACTTTTTGTTGGTATTTTTGTTTGGTATTATTGTGTTTTAATCAAACATAATTGTTTATTTTGAGAATTATGCAATTAATTTTGTGTTTATATGTAAACAAATAACAGAGAATGTGTATACTTGTGCGTAACTTGTGTTCATGTCCAACAAGTTGAGAGTATATGATTTGAAGCACATTTATTATTGCTATATATTTTTATTACCCACCGTGCGAATACTTTTTACATTCACTGTATATGGTTCCAGACTTTTGATTCACCCTGTACTTTTCTGTCTTATCCTCAATTTGATTCTTATTCACCTGCTGTCCATATCATGGCTCCCCTCCTATTCACAAAATGACATACAGTCCATTTTGTAATGCTGTCACGACAGCTCCCTTCCACAGAGAGTTCGCCAGCAAACAGGTTTAGCTCAGGTAAATGCTGGCGGTTTTTTACTCGTGTAAATCGGAGAAAATATTGTGTAGGTGCATTTCCCCCTGTATCGAGAGTGCAAAGGTTTTGTGTTACACAGGCTGAAAATACGTCAAGGTTAAATTATCACACACTTGCTTACTTACAAACCCGGAGGTTCACTGCCGTCCTCACATAGCCTAAGCCCGCCATCGGTCCCTATTCTGAGCAAATTATCCAGTTCCTACCATCATATCCCACGTTCCTCAAATCCATTTTAATATTATCCTCCCATCTACGTCTCGGCTTCCCCAAAGGTCTTTTTCCCCTCAGGTCTTCCAACTAAAACTCCATATGCATTTCTGGATTCACCCATACGTGCTACACGCCCTGCCCATTTCAAACGTCTGTTCCTAATTATGTCAGGTGAAGAATACAATTAGTGCAGTTCTGCGTTATGTAACTTTCTCTATTCTCCTGTAACTTCATCCCTCTTAGCCCCAAATATTTTCTTAAGCACCTTATTCTCAAACACCCTTAGGCCTAACCTCTGTTCCTCTCTCGAAGTGAGAGTCTAAGTTTCACAACCAAACAGAACAACCTGTAATATAACTGTTATATAAATTCTAACTTTCGGTTTTTTTAAAGCAGACTGAATGACAAAATATTCTCAACCGAATAGCAGGAGGCATTTCTCACATTTTTTCTACGTTTAATTTCCTCTAGATTGTCATTTATATTTGTTACTTTTGCTTCAAGGTATTTGCATTTTTTCACCTTTTCAAAGGATAAATTTCCAATTTTTATATTTTCATGTTGTGCTGCGTTCTGGTCACGAGACATAATCATACTGTTCCTAATTATGTTAGGTGAAGAATACAATAAGTGCAGTTCTGCGTTATGTAACTTTCTCTATTCTCCTGTAACTTCATCCCTCTTAGCCCCAAATATTTTCTTAAGCATCTTATTCTCAAGCGCCCTTAGGCCTAACCTCTGTTCCTCTCTCAAAGTGAGAGTCTAAGTTTCACAACCAAATAGAACAACCTATTGTTTTCTTCAAGTAAAATTCCAACCATACACTCGTCATAAAATTCTCATATTTCTGTCCGTCGGAATTACAGTAGAAGCAAAAATTTCGAGATTATCAATAGCCTTTTGGAAAAGAATGCGTTAATATCTAAAAATCAGGGATTCTTTCAATGTATCCTTCCTTCTCTTTCTTTAATCCTCATCATGATCCACCTTATTCTGATCCTCCCCTCCTTTCCTTTTTATCGATTATTTAACCACACTGCAGTATAGCATCGATTATCCGAATATCGATCAACCGAAACATCGATTAACCGAAAGCGTTCCAGTCGGAAAATTCAAATTTGCGTGCGAGCCATGTAGAAGTTTCGCTAGCGCTGTTTACGAGTTTTAGCGGCAAAAAAAATTGGACTTTTTTGCTAAACTCTAGGCCTACTTTAATAACCATTTTGAACTTGGCAAACTAAGCTAGTCAATTCTCTGTGCTATTTGTAAGACGTGTGATATTATATACTGTATGTACAGTTTTATGTTTAATATCAGTGTTTCTTTGTTTCATACTGCTCCTATGACACCGGTACAATTAGTTTTCGTAAATGATCTGTTATCCGAAAAATCAGTTATCCGAACACCCCCCCCCCCCTATACTCGTACAGTAGCATAGATTATTCGAAACAATTATGGACGGGGGGTCCATAATTGTTTCGAATAATCTATGCTCTACTGTACGAGTATAGGCCTATATATGAGCTGCACGGATACACTGTGAAGTCGTGATAAGCGAGATGAGTGCTAGGGCTACATTTTCCATGGGATTACAGAAATTCGCCGTAAAGGTGTGAAGAAACCACAGTCCCCCCACGCGAGATTCGGACACCTAATACTTTCTACTTAGTGAGCAACTCAGGGAACA
Source organism: Periplaneta americana (assembly GCF_040183065.1). Classification (NCBI taxonomy): domain Eukaryota; kingdom Metazoa; phylum Arthropoda; class Insecta; order Blattodea; family Blattidae; genus Periplaneta; species Periplaneta americana. The sequence continues at coordinate 58,085,403 of NC_091127.1, read as the reverse complement.
TCTTACGTAGCTGTGGAGCATATATTTTTTAGTTGGTTATTTGACGACGCTGTATCATCGACTGTCATTTAGCGTCGATGGAATTGGTGATAGCGAGATCGAATTTGGCGAGATGAGGCCGAGGATACGCCATAACTTAGATTACCTGACATTCGCCTTGCGGTCTTGGAAAACCTCTGAAAAAAACCAACCGGGAATCGAACCACACCCTAGTGCAGCTCCGGGTCAGAAGGCATGCGCCTCTGCCGACTGAGCTACGACGGTGGACTGTGAAGCGTAGATATTTAAAGTTGTTCTGTTTTAGTTTCCTTCAACAGGAAGAGGGAATGAAAAAAGATACTGTTTTATTTTCTTATCTCTCACATACCAGTGCACACGTCGGTAATAAATCATCTCTAAACTATGTGCTTCCGAAAAATCCTCCGGAAGTACGTGATTTCAGTTCTTTAAAGAGATTAGGAAACTTTGCTTTTACCATGTGAACTGTTGCTTTACGTCTCACTTCCGCTGATTTCATGTATCATTTGGAATTTATGACTTCCAAAACTATTTATAGACTATCCAGAACATAAATATCTTTACATGTATTCTACATCGTCAACACAAAGAACAGTCACTGTACGATCATTTTACACATTTCATTGTTCAAACTTCGTAACTATTCAGAGGGACTACATAGATCTCGGAAAGAGAGAAGCAGTGATGCGATGTGAAATGAATGTTGCTTAATAGCTCTTCAAAAATTGAAGTCTTAAGGTCTACTAGTCGTCCCTCAGATGAAGATAGTGGGAATGATGTAATAATGTTAGAAAACACAACTACGTTGAATTATTTCTGTGACTTACATACCCCTAATTCGCTGAACTATCCACACGTAGGCCAACTGCTTAAGTGCGCGTAGCAATCGTCGATCAGCAGATTGTGGGCATACCAAGGTGATAGTTAATTCTGTAGCTCGTCATCTACTTCATTTGATTGATTACGATAAATGTAAAAATGGTGCCATGATAGATGAAACAAAGCACGAGGAATGAACTACAACGCCTCTTTCTGAACTGCAAATTCCACTTCAATTTGCATAATCAATTCATCACCATCGTCGCTGTCTTAATCGCAATCGTCAGCCGCGTTTTCATAATTACTTGCATTATCATTATCATCATGAATATAAGCCTAGTCTTAATAAATATGTTATAAAATTCCTCGTCATTATCATCAATAGGCTCCGTATTCCAGCTACCTATAAACTGGAATGAAGTTGCCTGATTCAAAGTATATGTGATGTCACAACGCAGGTACAGGTACGTTCGTATACAACATAGTTACGCATCCTCTGACCTCTACCTCTAGAACAGGGCCCGGCATGAGAGCGGCTCAGTCTAGTCGGCCAGAGCTGCTCTCGCTTCGCAAGGCACTTCAATTCCAAGCCAGAGCAGAACGCTCACGCAGTGGTGGACTCACATTACAGCTACCTTCCCTGCATTAATATAACAAGAGCCACGGTTGTTCTAGTCATTCAGGCTGTCAGTACGTAATAGTTTATAAGGATATCACATCAATCCATTGTACAGTACAGAATTTATAACACTCTTATTAATTTAACGAAATAAACTTCGCTCTAAGCACACACACAAATCATTAGGCTTATTTACATAATCCATACGTACATACTGCAATATCCTCACCACGGTTCTACGAGACAGGCGTATGGCTTCCACTTCCCCTACTTGCTGTGGACAGAGTTCATCTGCCAATGTAATTGATATTGATATTGATATTGATATTGACATTTATTTGTCATTCAACTTTACAATTCACAGTTATGGTGGACCTTCACATTTCTCTTTTTCGATCCACCATCCCTTTAATACATATAACTCTTTTCTATTAAGGTATTCTTTGCCGAGAATTTCTTGATTGCTTTCTAATGTTCTATTATGACTGAATTGCTATATGTCCTTCCCCCTCTATCCTCTTCTATTCTCTCCCTCCTACCTAGACTGTTTCCCTTCCATTCCTAAATTTCCTATTTTATTACCCCTATTCATATATTTATTTCGATAATACTCCTACAGTTATAGTACCCCTGCTACTACTCCCAATCCAAAACATTGAAAAACATCAAATATCTAATTCACTTAAATTACACTTCCAATTTTTCTCTCATTCCACTTCACATTTGTTCAGATAGCATTGTATTCATTGTTTGATAGTTTATCTTATTACACTCTTACCCTATCTTCTTACACTAACACTTTCTTCTCTGTTCCTTTTCTTACACTTTTGCCACCCCTAACTTTTCTGCACTCACTTTTTAGCACTCTTCTTCTTCGCTATAACCTCTCCAACGCCCTATCTATTCAGTCCTCACAATCACTAATATCTGGTAGTCGCTTCCTTCCTACACTCGTTCTTCTCATGTCTTCTCTTGCATTTCCTCCATTAGTCTTGTCTATGCTCCTGACCTCAGACAATACCAGTTGTTTCCCTAATCCTTCGTCCGCAGTGTTTTATATCTGCCTCACGTTATGTTTTCCTCCTTGGTTTATTCTGGTCAGCTGTTTCGTACTCGAAGTAGACGTCAGGTATCGTCATGCCAATGTAATTAAACATTGCTTGATGAATTCACCTTCGTTGAATGTTTCCAATTCCTTTGCAATTTCGTGGCAAATTTTGTAGCTAATTCTCATAACCGATTCGCTAAGTGCATTATTGTCATCTTGTTAATATATAATATAATATAATATAATATAATATAATATAATATAATATAATATAATATAATATATGAGGCTATCAAGTGCAAAACTCGCCTTATCCAAAATTAAAAAAAAAAAGTTACATATGTATGTCGTACTTCTTGCAGCTCTCTATCTACTGATATAGTCGGTTTGTGCAAATCTTGTCTAATTCCTCTTCCATAGAGCTCAGAAAACTACTATCAAATGCAAAACTGTTCATATCCATAACGGTTTTTCCTGTTTTCTGACAAATCACTTTACCTGGATAAGGCGAATTTTGCATTTGATAGCCTCATATAATATAATATATATAATGACCATAAATTAATACAACTTAAAGAAAATGTTTCTCAGGTACATTATATTAGAATATCTATTAGATATTTATATTGCATTATAAGTTATTATAGTACATTTAGTAATATATATATATATATATCATATTATTTATCATAAACTGTAATATACTATACTATGATATATCATAATATTTGTATAATTTAAAATTATATATTACTAAATGTATAATAACTTATAATGTATTATAAATATCAAATAGATACTCTAATATAATGTACCTGAGAAACATTTTCTTTAAGTTGTATTAATTTATGGTGCTCATTACCAACATATTTGTCATATTCAGTAGCATGTTGTAAAGAATAATGTCGTTGGATATTGAACTTCTTAATCAGTTGGAGTGTTTTATGCCAATTTAAACACTTTGCTAATCCACTGCTCTCTACCAAAAAGAACTCCTTCTCCCATGATACATTAAAAGCATTGGGAGTAGCGGGACGCTTTAGTGTATGAGCGGAAGCTCCGTCTTCAAAGTTCGCTATCATACTGCAGAGCCACCACTGCACCGACACTGAATGACGTACAGTATGCTTACGTCACAGCGCTCGCAAGACCGGCTCTTTAAAGCACACAGCGCTCATTTCTCAGAATCACGTAATATGCCCAGCCCTGCTTTAGAAAGTCAAAAGCGAGACGCAATCATAGTGAGTAAGTAGTATTATCGATTACTGCTCTTACTAATAGCAGAGGTAAAATGCCTTAGGTAAGACGCTGAAGCGTGTAATATTCCAGGGAATAGTTGAGGATATTTGAACTAATATTTTCACGGTCAATATAGACAACATTACATATAAATTGTGTAAAATAAACGTAAAGTGACAAAAACAGTGCACTGAGAGGCACTGCAATACCAAAAGGCACAGAAAGTGTGTTGAACGTAATCCAAAAAAACCAATACCATACGTTTAGTATGGATTTGTGTAACCTACCTCGATGTTAAGTGCCAACATCCCAATTAATAAATTAAATTATCTACATTTCAGAAAACTTCTGGACAAGTACATAGAAAATTAGTGGGTTTTTAGTGGTGAGCGACATGCAATATCCTAATGAAACACGAAAAATGATCAGACAATAGGAATATCTTGTACTACATCATGCACCAGTACCGTCATGCGTTATTGAAAGAATTTCTTGCAATTTAAAATAATTTCAAGTGACATCCGCATATGTTCAAGTTCCGTAACTTACAATTGTACGTCAAAGATCACGACGAAAATGAACATCACTAGTATAGCTTCAGAATGTCGGGACTTTGACTGTACTCCACGAACACGCAGCGACAACGTGTTTGTTTATATTCTTTTCCCTTGTATTACCTATATTCGACGTACTATATACGCGATGCCTTTAACTTCAGTCTTTAGGTAGCTGGAATACGGATCCTAATCATCAATATAGACAACACTGTAAATATTACTGTTGCCACAGTTAATATTATCACTCATTGTTATTATCGTTATCAATATTGTCACCAATTATTAACATTATCGCAATTCATTCATTCATTCATTCATTCTGCCCAAGGGCAAGTCCTTCACTTTAAGTCACGTATTCTCATATCTTCCCTATTTTCCGCATTCCTCTTAGTCTCCGCATACGATTCATATTTCTTAATGCCGTCTATCGTCTGATATCTTCTTCTGTCCTTAACTTTTCTCCCGTTCACCATTTCTCCCACGCATCCATCAGTAGGCAGTTTCTTCTCAGCAGTGACTCAGCCAATTCATTTTTCTCTTCCTGATCAATTTAAGCATTATTCTTTCATCGTCCACTCTTTCTAACACAGCTTCATTTGTTATTCTGTCCGTCCATTACACACGCTCCATCTTCTAGGCCCTACATATCCACATTTAAAAAGCTTCTAGTCGTTTCTCTTTACGTTTCTGCCCCATACAAACTTGACACAAAGCACTTCACTAATCTCTTCTTTAGTTTATTTTACAGATGTCCGCAAAAAATGTTTCTTTTTCTATTAAAATTTTCCTTTGCCATTGCTATCCTCTTTTTGACTTCCAGGCAACAGCTCATGTTGCTACTTACTGTACATCCCAAGTATTTGAAACTGTCCAATAATGCCTCATTTTGAATTTGCACGTCTATCTTCTATATTTTTCTTACGATGACCATGGTCTTCGTCTTGTTTGACTTTAACTCCATCCCATAATGTTCACAATTGTCATTTAGCTGCATTATTGTCATTTATTTTAATCATTATCGTGGACAATATTGTTACTTATTGTTGTCATTATCGCTATCAATGTCAGCATTATCCATTATCACTGTTATAGTTAATGATATCGTTATCCATTATTGCTGTTGTTAATGTCATTGTCGTTATCTATTATTACTGTCATTGTCAATATCGGTATCCTTATCCATTATCGCTGCCGTCATTGTCACTTATTACACACGTCGCTATAGGTGTCATTGTCGTCATCTGTCGACGTTATTATTTACCATACTGATCAACTAAGTCATCATCAATCGTCATCGTCATTGTCAGCATTTCCATCCATCATCGTCGTCACGAGAGTAACTGCATGACTGACACGAAAATAATTTACGTGGTTTATGCATAAAACCTGTTGATTACTGGAGCTGTTCTGTAACTAAATTTCTCAGAATTCATACAAGACAAGGTCGAGGCGTGATCACTGTTTAATAATTTTCGCAAGATGTAGAAGTATATTATTTTCTATTACAAATTCTGCACGAGACGACTGTTAGTTCACTTCCGTGAGTTTACTTAATTGTCTTTAATATGGCGTTCCTGGTATAACTTTATATTCTTATGAAGCTTTATAAATAAATAAAAGGAAATAATTGCATGGTCTCAGTATAGCAACCGTTTATTTCATTAGATTATTTTTATTTATGAACAAATTTATGAAGTTAATGGAAAGAGCCATATTCCATTTAAAACTCAGTAAATTATCCAATCTCTAATTGAAGCTGATCACTGAATGAAACTATTGAATTACGAAAGAAACTATACCTCGGGAGCAGTGCTGTCATGGTAAATTTTTTCTCGACCATACGCTCACCCTTTACTTTCTCCCTTGAAATTTTCTTCCTCTATATCCCTCCGACCGTCATTTAATGGATATCTTCATGTTAAAGAGCAAGTTAAGAAATTGCTCTGCCTCATCTTTTAACTGCAAAACAAACTTGATGTAAAGAAGATCCCATGATGCTCTCACAGTAGATGTACAAAATTTTCTTGATGAATCCTGGAGCAAGTATCTGCTTTTTTGAATCAGTCTTTCATATAGGCCTATGTAGAGGTGGACTATTTATGTTTATGAATATCAAAGAAGATATTAGGAACAGCAAGAAATGATCTAAGATCAATACAGATCTTTGTGTGCAAAATATACATGTCCATGTACAAAACTTACGTACCCATATATCGTATGCCTACATTTCGGTAAAATTCTCTCTTCCACATACGAGTCATTAAAAATATTGTAAGTTACCATACGCCGTATGGTCGCGTATGGCCCGCATGACAGCAATGCTCGGGAGACGATCCACGAACATCCATTAAATCAATATGCTTACATAGTCTCTCTAGTATGGATAACACTGACAACAAAAATACACTCTCAAGTTCTTTCCTTTCTCAAAATAGCTGAACTACTTTAATTTTCGATCGAGAAAAACGAATGGTCCTATGACATTAGCTCTAGTCTTTTAGATATACTAACCTCAAATAGTGGAATACTAAAAAAAAAAAAAAAAAAAAAAAAAAAAAAAAAAAAAAAAAAAAAAAAAAAAATACACTTATTAACTCTTTCCTTTCTCCTTCTCCAAATTGCCAAATTAAATTAATTTTGAGTCGAGAAAAATGAATGATTCATTACCTAGATTTTGTTTAGCAGGCCTAACTTCCATTTTATAGATACACTGATTTCGAATAAAAGGGCTTAATCACGTGAACAGCTTCTCTTTACTAGTCGCACTTTCTTTTTCGCTTGGTTATTTAACGACGCTGTATCAACTACGAGCTTATTTAGCATCGATGGGATTGGTGATAGCGAAATTATATTTGGCAAGATGAGGTCAAGGATTAGATTACTTGACATTTGCCTTTCGGTTGAGGACAACCTAGGAAAAAACCCAACCAGGTAATGAGCTCAAGCAGGAATCGAACCAGCGCCCGAGTGCAACTCCGGATCGGCAGACAGCTCCTTAGCCGACTAAGATACACCGGTGGCTTAGTCCGTAGTAGGCCTATTCTTAATAATTACCCATGACTCATCACTACTGTACTCAGATGTAGCCAACACGATCTCCAGACGTCAAATTTCACAAAAAATTAGCCTATTCTGGAGCGTTTCTCGTCACTGTCCAACAGTAGTCCGTATGCATAGAAGCGTTGTATTTTTCCTGATAGCTTCGTTCCATTTTCGAAATGTCCTGATGAAATCGCTCTCCATGCTCATCACTCACTGCGCCGCAGTTGTCAGGGAAGAAGTCCAGGTGAGAATGTAGAAAATGGATTTTGAGTGACAAGTTGCAGCCTAATCGATGGTACTTTTCTAGAAGATTGTTCACAATCTCAACGTAGTTCTCAACTATTCGATTTCCCAGGAATTCATACACAAAATCTTTAAATGCATCTATGCTATACGGAGACAATTTTACAAAACATTAGCAACAATGACTCATCATCCTTGTATTGAGTTGTGCCAACATACTCTCTAGACTCCAAATTTTCCTACTAGGCCTATTCATAAAAATTATCCGTGACTCATCACTGCTGTAGTCAGATGTAGCCAACACGATCTCCAGACGTCAAATTTCACAAAAAAAATATCTATAACTTAAATGGGCTATATCTGAGAACCAAGAACTAACTCAAAGTTTTAAATGTCATTTTCGTTTTTTTCCCCCATGATCAAATAAATAACAATTAGCTATTTTGAAGTCTGACAGACTTTCACTGTTGTCCAGAGAATTAATTACCAAAATATATACATAATTATAAATGTGGTTAGTGGCTCTAGTGGGTCTCGTTCATCACAAGCGAGGACCTTTATTTAAATGAGAACACTGCCCATTGTGAAGAGCCCTACGTTTAACGTGGCCTGTTACTTCCTCATATTCTTAAGCATTATAATATTCTGATTTAAGGAGTGCAGCTGAGAGAGACGGATTAAAGGAGAACTCGCTCTTCAAATAGACAGCAAGTGGGTAAGGGAATAAAATCCAAAGAAAATCAGGAACATACGGTCTTAAACTTAAAAAATCAAGACAGGAAGGAATAAGAAAGCAGGGGATAGAGGAACTTGAAAAGAGAAAAAGAACATGGCGTGACACAAGGAGGAGAAGAATTTGAAATGGGGAGGAGAATACATACTGTAGTAAGAGGAGAGGGGAAGACAAATAAAAGAACAATGCAGAAGAGTGCCGCTGTGAGCATTGAGGATATGAACATAAACTACATTGAAAAGATGTACTTCTTGATGTACTGTACATATTTTCAGACATGTACGCTACAATATAAGATCTGTGATGATAATCTGAACGACACTGTCCCAAACTCACCCTCCCTCCTTGCGATGTTAGGATACAAGGCAGACGGTACTAAATTGTATTTTTATCGTCTGAAGAGGTCTTCGCTACTTTACAAAAGAGATCCATACGAGAGAGTTGTTGTGTTTTAAAGCTCGATGCTTTAGGGGAAGAAGGGTTTATCTAGATTCTTTAGGGGTTTCATGTCACAGGACATTCTTAAGCACGTCACAGAGTAACTTTACTACATTTCCGGTAACCGTGAAGAGAATTCATTTGTCTGCAATGACTTGGCCACCTGTCAAAGTCCTAACCTCACGACCCCCTTCCTATTTGGAGAGTTGTAGAAACTGATTAAACTCCGTGTGGGGTGGGACATGGAAAAGGAATTCCACGCATTGTCAGCTTTCCAAAAGCCAAGGAGGAGATATAGCCTAATTCAATCAACTTCAATTTGTGGATACTAGTATTCACATAAATATAAATACAGTATTGTGTGTATAGCCTATATATAACGACATCATTTTATTTTTACTAACATTTCTAATATTAACCTGGCTATACTTTTGGATCAACAGTTGGGAACGAGAAACACCGTTCGCTACCCCCTTCCACGACTGGAGTTCGATGATACTGCGTAAAATAAAAAATCACTTTACTAGGTATACGAGGGAAGAAAAGTAGTTCATCAATTTACGTAAACTAGGAAACATCACGATTTTGAGTTTGATAATTTTCATTAGGTTTTTGTTTAATCAAAATACAGTACTGTGTTAACAATAAGTGTTTTTACTCACGAACTAAGCTATCCATTCGGACATATTCATTATGCAGTGTAGGTGTATATTATACTGTCTACAGACGTTAGCGTACAATATAGAGAATGAAATTAAATTGAAAAATAATCATAATATGGATACTTAAACACATTTTTGAAAATTATGGTCATTCATTTCGATACAGGCTTCAGTTTGTGCATATTATCGCACTATAGACTATTGAACCTAATTCCGATTACCAGTTTCGTCCTTCGTACTAGTAACTCATGTTGAAATAATTCTGTACCTACTCCATAAAAGAGTACCTTACGTACTGTAAATTCAATCTTCACTTCTGCCCAATCCTAAAAGATAAAATTACTCAGACATGCTATCTACTGTCCGTCCAAGTGGTTTTGTCGCAGGGTCGTAGAAAGGGGGGAAATCACGTGACAGTTAATTACTTAACGAGGCCGTTTTATTTGTTATTTTAAACCGTTGTATACGTAGACGTCCAATTCCTAACAGAAATTAATGTTTTCAGAAAAGATCTAAGACAGCCCAGCCACTAGCCTTTACAGAAGGGCGAGTAGAAGCGGGTGGGGGAAACCGGATGCGACGTAGGCAAACGGACGACAGTACCTGTGCGAAAATATAATTCAATATTGAAAGCTCTTTCGTCACTGGAAAACGCGAACATATTTCTGGAACGTACTATATTCACTAACTCAGTACAGTTTACTATGGCCGTAAGGCGACTTTGCATACGGAGCCTTGGTTCTGTGTGGAGAACTGTTGGAAATTTACATGCAGTGAAAGCTTTTGAAAGTTTAATCTCAGAAAATAAAACTGAATATAAAATAAAGAAACTAATTTACCGCAACAGTGGAAGGAACTTATTGGAGATGATCCATTTATCCATTAAGATGCACGAAATGTACCACCTCAACGGCACTTCGGTGCAGTTAAATTCTGTGTAGGTGTGTTACAAGCGCCCTGCCCTGCGGCGTATGCGTTAAACATCGCATTTCAAAGGAACAAAAGCCACAAGGGGCGTATCCCACAACCCCATTCCTACAATTTACACCGATCACGTTCCTGCTTGATGAATGACCCTGCAGTGCAACTGATTGACACAAATAAGTATAGCGTTTTGTTACTCACATGACGAGTTCCTTCCTGGTGCCATGACTTGATTGTTGTGCCACCACAAATTACGATTCTACTCGCCTTTAATCCCTCGGTATAGAATTCATGCGTACAACTGAATCCATGGTTATTCATAACAGCCGTGCTTCTATTCAGCCTCTGTTTAGCCTTCTAAGCTTTATAAAGCCCACTAACGGTTTCATAACAGATAACATACATTTCTATCGGCTCTTCAAGACGAACTTATCACTAGGGTTCGGATTTTTAGGTGCTAGGTGCTAGAAAATATGTGACAAAAACGGGAAAATATTTAATTGTGTTTCAATTATTTTATGTGAATATAAACAATATGCAGTACTCACAAGCATAAATTATAAAGTGAACTTCAAGAAGAAGTCCACACCTGTGGAGTAACGGTCAGCGCGTCTGGCTGCGAAACCAGGTGGCCCGGGTTCGAGTCCCGGTCGGGGCAAGTTATCTGGTTGAGGTTTTTTCCGGGGGTTTTCCCTCAACCCAATACGAGCAAATGCTGGGTAACTTTCGGTGCTGGACCCCGGACTCATTTCACCGGCATTATCACCTTCATATCATTCAGACGCCAAATAACCTAGATGTTGATACAGCGTCGTAAAATAACCCAAGAAAATAAAAAAAAACTTCCAGAAGAACTTCATGTTATCACGCCATTTCATTGTTAAGGAACTTCCACTTCTTGTTCTAATGTAAATGGTTAGGCATATATAGTCGAATTTTCGTACAACGAAGCCCTATATAACAATAAACCTTATTGCAACAATAAATTTGATTGGTCCCGCCGTATTTATCATATTTTCAATATGTTCAATTTGATTGGACCCGGCGTATTTATTATGTTTTCAATATTTTTATCCATCTAATGATGGTGAAATTTTGGAGAAACCCCGATTGAACGATAAAAACATTAAAATAACTTTTTTTTTTTAAATTTACTTGGTATTCATGTTCAGTAAAAATTATGCATTTCACTTTTCATTTGATATCGCCCACTTCAAGATGTTTTCTAGCGCGCCTGACTGCGAAACCAGGTGGCATGGGTTTGAATCCCGGTCGGGGCAAGTTACCTGGTTGAGGTTTTTCGGGGTTTTTCCTCAACTCAATATGAGCAAATGCTGGGTAACTATCGGTGCTGACCCCGCACTTATTTTACCGGCATTATCACTTTAATTTCATTTAGACGCTAAATAACCTCATGTTGATACAGCGCAGAGTCGTAAAATAACCCAATAAGAAAAGATGTTTTCGATATTTCGCCTAATCTTTTTCATACTTTTATTGAATGACTTTTGTATTCTGTGCAAAAAGTGTGTTACAATAGAACTCTGTTTCAAGGGAGCATGACCCTTAACAGGATATGTCCTTATGGTTCCTGCCACTGACGCCTCTTGCAGTGTTATTTGTTAATGATGGCAGGTGTAGCACGAAAACAAATCAGTTTTCAGATTAAATTATCTGTATTTATTGATTTTTTATTTATTTAACGACGCTGTATCAAACATTGGGCTACTTAGTGTCGATGGAATTGATAGCGAGATGGTATTTTGGCGAGATGAGGCCGAGAATTCGACATAGATTACCCGACATTCGCTTGACGGTTGGGAAAACCTCGAAAAAAACCAAACCAGATAATCAGACCAAACGAGAATCGAACCCACACACACCCAAACGCAACTCCGCATCAGAAAGCAAATTCGCTACCGCCTGAGCTACGCCGGTGGCCATTTACTGATTTAGATTGGGAATTGAAGAAGACTGAAGTGGGTAAAAAGTATGAGTCTGAGATAATGAACATCACTTTACAAACAAATTATCCATCTATCTGACGTAATTTCAACCTATGAAGCAACGCTAAAGCTTCGAGGCTTGGTCATAGTACGTGTCATTTGAATTGTCATATCCATGGGTGGGCAACTCGTGCTCTCAAACTGTGAAAAAACTCAGTGAGGCAGAACGAACTCTGTGCTAGCTGTAGTGTACGTGGACTTGCAAGACGATTTGACAGAGTTCGCTCGCGTCTACAGTAAGTGGCGGCTCGTCATGCGTGAATCACTGTGTAATCCGTTCAAATCTTTTCACTTTAGTGACGAATGGGAAAACGAGTATTTTTTTGTTAAGAAGGAAGGTAAAGCTGTGTGACTTATATGTTCGTCTACACTTTCTTACGCGTCACAAATTTCTTAAGGACATTGATAGTGATTATCATTATCTCATTCATTACACTAAAGTAAGATGGCTTAGCAGGGGTGCCATGTTACACAGGTTTTTCATGCTAAAGGAAGAAATAGAAGGGTAAACTAGGGTCTGTTGGACAGTCGGGCATGTTGGACACTCCGTACTTTAACGTGTTACCACGCCACTTGTGGGCACCACATTCAGCTAGAAGTCAATGAAGGAAGCAGCCACGAGTGGGGCTACTTCCGTCATTGACTTCTAGCAGAATGTGGTGCCAGCAAGTGGCGTGGTAACACGTTAAAGTACGGAGTGTCCAACATGCCCGACTGTCCAACAGACCCTAGTTTACCCTATTATTTATGGAGATTATTCTGCACTTTCTTTGGGTTTCAGCCGATAGAAGCTCCTGAAAATTTGCAGCTTGAATTTATAAATCTGCAGAACAGCACATCACTCAGAGTTTCGGCGAAATCTGGAATCGAACTGTTCGCAATGCTAAGTCAGAATTTCCAAATCTATGCTTGTTTGCCTCCCGCCTAGCAGCAATGTTTAGTTCCACATATGTGTGTGAGCAGTTTTTCACTACCGATGACCAACAACAAAACTGTTTAGCAACCAAGAGTCACAGACGACAATTTTTTGGTTGTTTTACGCTTATGTGTTTTCAAACTCGAGCCAGATTTTAATGCTCTGACAGAAAGAAAAAGATTCAAACGTCTAAATGTACAGAAGGACTTCAGAAGTAAGTTTATTTTATTTTCTGTTATATGTATGAAATTACTTCCTTGATTTTGTAATTGTTTAGAAATGTAATTCCTTTTTGAAATCTCTTTAATCTATATACACTTGTAAACTCTGACTACTTTCTATATTTCAATGAAGAAAAATAATAACAAACAGTATAATAAGTGCTGCAAATACATTTGTTGTATCTTGAAAGGGTTGTGTTTAATTTATGTTTTCAGCACTAAATAATAACGTATTATAATTTACAAAGTTTGGCAATAATGGGATTTTTGTTTTGTGTATTTAGTTACAACCTGTCTGAAACTATTGCAATTATTTACCATGCGTCATTTTGAAATACAAATAGGTTAATGGAGTAGGCTTAGATATCACGACTATCTGCACGAGCCGTCACAGCGCACCATGGCAGTGAACTGCTTCTGTAACGAAACTACACACAGCTTGTAACTGCAGCGGCTGCCTCAGTGTGTGCTTTTATGTGCCAAGGTTTTTAGCGCCTCGTGAGTACGAGTTGCCCACCCATGGTCATATCTTACAATTTCTACTGTATACGTATGCATGAGCGTATATGAATATTTTTCTATGCCTGCATATAAATACGTGAATAGTACATTTTCATGTGGCCAATTAATTCATAATATTCTGTACTCGAGAAAGGCAAATGTTATCCCTGTCAAGATTTTGAAATGCTGTTACAGGAAGCTAGAGAACCTAACGACATAAATCCTTTAACTTCCGTGTTCGAGTCTAGTTCTGTTAATCCGGACATTATTCAAAATGACACAAGCACGATCAAGCAGCACTTAACGCAGAGTTGTTCTTAGGTGGAGACCATCTGTAATTCCCAAGTTCACATGTCCTTGTACCGCAGGAGTCGGTCGTGTAAGAAAGAAGTCATCATTCTTCCTGGGTCGGAAGGGTGAGGAACCCTTAAACAAAATGAAGAAGTTGTAAGAGAGGGAAGAAGAGAGAAAAAAAGAGAGAGAGATCAAACAGTTGAATAGAGGAAGGCGCGTTATTTCCGGCTCATTAAAAGCCGTCACGCCTTTACACCTTCCCGCGACGACAGCCATTGCCAACCTTGCACAACAAAAAGTATCTGATGCCTCCGCATATAAGCAAGATGCTTCTACTTTGTAATATGATATACTAGAGCGACTTGGGTAATTGGCAAACTGACTTCCAAGTTCTAATGACAAACATGATTTGCCTGAAAAATTACGCACATCAACACAAAATCCACCACTAATTTCCATTCACATCTATGAGTATATGATATCCAAGTGGTGAAGTAATAGTAAATACATTCGCATCAGGATAGTAATGAAAGACCAAGTATTGAATTCTTAACTCAGCAAATGATTTGAAAATCATTAAAATATGTAAGAACAATAATTATTCTAAGCTGCATTTTTCCATACCTATTCTCCCTTAATAGCCAGAATATAACATTTTAAAGTCAAATGAAACGATATCTTCTGCTTCTAGAAGTATGACTAGAAGTGGTGGTGAGAGTGATATACTCCATTTTATTAAATTAAATAATAGATCAATCAATCACACAATCGAAACGAAGTAAGTTTTTTTAACTTGGTTATTTAACGACGCTGTATCAACTACAAGGTTATTTAGCGTCGATGGGATTGGTGATAGCGAGATGTTATTTGGCGAGATGAGGCCGAGGATTCGCCATAGATTACCTGACATTTATCTTATGGCTGGGAAAAAAACTCGGAAAAAACCCCAACCAAGTAATCAGCGCAAGCGGGAATCGAACCCGCGCCCGAACGCAACTCCGGATCGGCAGGCAAGCACCTTAGCCAACAGAGCTACGCCGGTGGCTATGTAAGTTATGTATATATGTATGTATGTATGTATGTATGTATGTATGTATGCATACCTATTTATATATTACCCGTAACTTAAGGTAGAGATCTTGTATTATATCTCTTTCTACAACGTCACGTTTGCGTAAGGAGGGAAGAGAGATAACAGAAGTTTGCTATGTTCTTAGTATAAACAAAGCATAGTTTCTACATTTTCTGCACGAAGATTTGTGTCCCTCTAACTGTTCACATTAGATGTAGGGAAACATTGTCTAGAAACAATTCACACCAAATTTACTGTGGTCGTCTTGTAGCCCTCCCAAAACTTCTTCGTTTCAAAATATAGCTTCCTTTCCATAACATACTGCGGCAAAAATTGAAGAATGAAGAATATAATATGCATACAACACTCTTTGCTGCAGTTGACTAAAGAAGTCAGCTTTTTTTTTTAAGCCATGGATATAATAAAATTGACTGTTCACAATATCCATAGAGAAAATACAGAAATATTGCGTTACCACAGTCTAGTATATACAGTCGCGAAGCTCAATACGTAGTAAATATGCAAACATTAGATAGTTGCTCACCACTAGGATCGCTAATATCGCCTCATTACAGGCAATGCAAAATAGTACCGTCACAGTCTATTGTTTCTAGCACCCTCAAAACTCAAGCTTCGTGACTGTATATAGTAGACTGTGGCGTTACTAAGCGACTGACAAATTAACTGAAACAACAGTCACAAACATGTTTTTAACAAAGGCTAATCAATAAAATTGTGGACCACATTTCATAGTTTCTAGAATAGAGTGGGTATATTTCGTGGTTTTGACATATTTCGTCCAATGATCCAAATTTCGAGCTTTGCGGGTTTGTTTTGCTAGAAAGGTAAAATAATATAACTTACTTACTTACTTATTGGCTTTTAAGGAACCCGGAGGTTCATTGCCGCCCTCACATAAGCCCGCCATTGATCCCTATTCTGAGCAAGATTAATCCAGTCTCTACCATCATATCCCAACTCCCTCAAATCCATTTTAATATTATCTTCCCATCTACGTCTCGGCCTCCCCAAAGGCCTTTTTCCCTCCGGTCTCCCAACTAACACTCTATATGCATTTCTGGATTCGCCCATACGTGATACATGCCCTGCCCATCTGAAGCGTCTGGATTTAATGTTTCTAATTATGTCAGGTGAAGAATACAATGCGTGCAGCTCTGCGTTGTGTAACTTTCTCCATTCTCCTGTAACTTCATCCCTCTTAGCCCCATATATCTTCCTAAGAGGAGACGGCCTCCAGATATGGAGGGTAGCTGCTAATATATTGAATAAGCAGTCGTGGACAGCCGATAAGGGATGGTCCTCCAGCTTGGGGGTTGGGCGAAGGGCTAACAACCCATCACCGTAAAAAACAGCTTGTTACGAATCCTTCAAAATAATATAACAAAGAAAGTAATTGTGTAAATTTCGCGCGTATCGCTATTACCAAAAAATATGGACCTTACATAGGCCTATTATCGAATTCATTTTGGTTTCCAGTTCTAAGTTTAGGACAAGACAGAGTTTTTTCTCCTTCGGGATCTTGTAAAGGCATATTAGCCTACTCCAACAAGGAATTCACACATTCCAATGTAGGAACCTTCGCATTCTAATCATGCCCGAACCTCGAAATGTGGGAACTAACATACACTCCTGTATTATTACTCATGATGACATGTCATTGGAGGGTGTAAGGCTACTTTGAGAGCGAGAAACGGATTCGGCTGTGTTGTGTTTTATAGCATTTATTTTTATCTATATAGGCCCTACGAATTTCAGTCTAAAATCCACTGTTTTCATATGACGGGTCGAACTAGTTAAAATATAGTTAGGTCTACGTACGGCAAAGTCTCAAAAGAAAAACTAGAAGCATAAACGCAACATTAAGCATTCTCTTCAAACGTAGCTTAAATTATTATATTCTGAAGTTAATAAGACAGAGTTTAAAATAATGTTACGCTCTTTGTGTTTTTAATTTTGTGAGTAATAAAATAAAGTGGAATCCAGGCAAGGCGTCACCTCAACTTGCGACTGGCTGAGACAGTAATGGTGAACATACTTTCGCGTTCCGTCTGCTTGGAAATGCAAGGTTATTCGTCGTGTTTGTACATAAATTATACAAGTTTGTGGTTATTTGTATACGTTCCGGTACAACTGCACCACGAGAAGGCTTACTGAAATATAGTTACAAGCAATGACAAAGCAACTGCACAACACATACCGCAGCAGACACTTTCACGTCAGAAACTGCGTTTAACTGCAGGCTGAATTGTCTGGATATGATACTGTACGGTGTACATCTGTATAGCGTGGGTAAACTGTGGGAAAATAGTGTTAGATAGAAGGAAAAAAAGGCTGAAGAAGGTACAAAAATATAAAAAGACAAAAGAATGAAGAATAATACAAAGGTGAAAGGAAGTGAGGATGAAAGAAACAAAGATGGGAAGTCTGTGAAAGAAAAAAGAATAAAACAATCAGGGAGAAGGACATAGAAATAAAATTATAATAAAAATAAATAAACAAAAAAATGAGTGAAACTATAAAAGAACGATACAAGTAAAAGAAGGGAACTGAAAGACGTACGTACGTACGCACAGTAGTGGCAAAAAAAACCGGACCGACCCTTGTAGCTGATTTCAGAGCCTTGTTCACTCCAGAGCACGATAGACTGGTAACTAAGACTTTCGTGATTCGAATCCTGCGTGGGAAGGAAACTTTTTTTTTTGTTTCTTATTCAAATTTATTCCCAATACTTTTCGATTGCAGTGATATTTTACTACTTAATTAACTTATTATTCCCAGAACATGAATTTTACCAGCTTATTTTCTAATGGCTTTCGAAATGGGCTAAGTCAGCAGTCGAAACTACAACAATTTCAATAGATTACTCGCTATCTTGTGATTGCGGGCGTGGCATGCGCAGTGGCTCATTTCGGGGATTACGATTATTCCGTCGGCCCGGTTTTTTTGCCATTACTATACATACATACATACATACATACATACATACATACATACATTACTGTAGGTTACATACATGTTACACATACATTATATTATATTATATTATATTATATTATATTATATTATATTATATTATATTATATTATATTATATTATATTATATCATCATTATGATTTATTTAACGACGCTCGCAACTGCAGAGGTTATATCAGCGTCGCCGGATATGCCGGAATTTTGTCCCGCAGGAGTTCTTTTACATGCCAGTAAATCTACTGACATGAGCCTATCGCATTTAAGCACACTTAAATGCCATCGACCTGGCCCGGGATCGAACCCGCAACCTTGGGCATAGAAGGCCAGCGCTATACCAACTCGCCAACCAGGTCGACTATTATATTATATTATATTATATTATATTATATTATATTATATTATATTATATTATATTATATTATATTACATGCATACATACACGATCATTCCTAAGCAGATAATTAAGTTTTATGACAATGGTTTGAATATCCTAGTACTGCTAAAAATTAAACAAAAAGTAGAAGACAGACACAAAGAAATTAATAATGTACCTACTTAAAGATATGTCTGATTGAGGTTGTGGCTGATATGTCCATCTATTATCAGGCAGTAAATCTCACTTGACGATATGTGTGAGAGGAAGAACAATTGTTAGTATGCATCTGAAGTCTGATTAGTGGAGTACGTGGTTAATTGGCGATGTATGCATTTGAGGGGGAAAGGAACTGGCCACCTTACCCCATTATCTCCTGGCTTAGTTGCCTCATGAGTGGTGACTTATTGGTATTATGAGATTCAAACCTGTCTTCGGACAGTTGACTAAACAACTACTTAAAGAATTTATATGCTGGAAAGAAACATGCAGAAAGGTATCGTATGAAAGCAGGCAAAGTATGTATAAACCTACATACACATATAAACATAAAGATACACCGATGCACTGTACAAAACAATTAAATATTACAATGTAGCGGAGGAAGAACTCACTGAGTAACTGGAAGAAAATAAATGTGTAGTAAATAAATACACATACGGTATAAACAACGAACGAATAATTAATTAAATAAATAAAGAGCAAAAAGTGAAGTTTAGAAGAGAAAATGAAAGGGTGACTGTAGGAAAACATGAAAGAAATAACTGAGTAAGAAAAAATAAAAGTAGAAGGTTGAGGAAAGGCAAGATTAAATATAGAAACAAAAATTACTGAATAACAAGAATGAAAGGATGCTCAGCACGGTAATGTTGCGGCTTGCACGCCTGCTTTGTAAGCAGAGTCTTGGATTGGTTCCTAAATGTGTCTATTAGAATTTGAGTGTTTGTGGTTTCCCCAAGCCTTTCTAGTTAAATGCTGGTATAGTACAAAGGGCCATGACAGTCTTCCTGTCTCATTCTGTAACCCGTGATCACCTTACTTCGACATAATATCATTAGCCATCTGTCCGGTAAGTAGCGCACTAAAAAGCCGAAGACTCTGTCCTCTGTCGGAATGGTATGGGGAAAACCGCGGAAGATGCGGAAACAACCAGGGTAAAAGGAAGGAAAAAGAGAATAATTAGCAACGCAAGCGATTTAAAACTGTTCAAATGATGTAGTCGTAAAAACTATTTTGATGGGAGTCATTACATTCACAAATTTGTTCTTACAACTGATCTTAGTATGTAATTGGAAAAATCGAAAACATTAACTCTCATGTAATAAATGTTAGGCGTCGGTTCCATACAATTAATAATTTCAGTCAGACCTAGAACAGACTTTCCACATGGTATGATAGCCTACTGCACCCAATTTGACACCTTGCAGGAAGAAACTGCTGCATGCAACTTCCGCGTCATAACACGAAAACTGCGTATTTGCACAGGTGATGGAAACTATTAAAGGCGGTCTGTGCTGCAGACGTCAATATGGAGTTCGATGCTCTTCAGAAAGGTCGTAACATTTGTTTGCTTCAATTAGGAACATTAAGTTTCAAGATAAAATGGTTCGGATCATAAATGATCCAGGAAACAAGGACTGCTGACTACGTACAAAAAGCAATAACCTCTAAGATAATGAAGAGTTTTTCCCCACCTGAAGGGATGCATAGCAGGATAAAACTGATTGAATCGATTGTGGAGAAAAGACATTTATGATTTCAAAGTGTTTCTACCTCACGCTAAGGTAGAAAGACAGATTTTTCGCTTTATAAATGCTGTGAAGTTACATACATACATACATACATACAAACATACGGCTCATTCACACGCATAATACGGAAAAAAGGAAACATTAACTCCAATACGGAGTGATTCACTAGGATTTACCATCCCGTACGGAGCTTATTTCCGAATAGGCCTACATTCTGAGGAAAAAAATGTCATATAAACATTTGTCTTAATCTCAATAGCATATTTTCAGAATTACACTAATTTGAAGTTGTTTGTAAAATACCATTATTCTTGAGTTTTAAGGGTAAAAGAATATTACAGATAAAGAATGAACTATTCAGGAATATCATTTCTTTAATTAATTAGCTAGTATTCTGAAGTTAAAAATGTGTTGTTAATTTCATAGTTACTTCGTACAGATTTTTTTTTTTTAATTTTAAACTACAAAATTACATTTTCTTACGCATTTACCACAACAATTGTTACAAATCATGCTACTCCAGTTCACAAAGTGCAGTCATAGAGAACGGTTGTGTAGTAAGCAGCATATGCAAGTAGGTTAGCGTGTGAAGAAGGTATGGGCGACGATCTAAATTCTTACAGGGCGCGAATCGAGTGCTTCAATGCAGGGCAGTGTTGCAGATGTTCAAAAGGTGAATATGCTATAGGGTCGGATAGAATCAACACATTTGCGGCCGCTACTGATTATTGGAAATGTGGAGTTAAACCCTGGTCCTGGAGATACAGAAGGAAGAGTCTTCAGTGATGAAGTGTTTCAAAGAGAATGGATAAACTATATGAAAGAAACGAGAGAAGACAGACTAAAGGCAAGTGTTCTACTAAACAAAGTAGCAAGTGGTATAGATACATTAGTAAACAGATACACTGAAGTGGAAAAGAAGTTAAAGGAGGTTATCCAAGAGCAGGTGATACTAAAATCGATAGTTAAAAAATGGGAAGATGATAATAGAATTAATAACATTGTAATTTATGGTGTTGAAGAGTGCAATCATGAAAAAGGAATTGATACTGGTTACGTGGTGTTAGAATTATTAACTAAGTATTTCAGTCTAAACTTGGACATAAGTGCGATAAATAACGCGTATAGAGTAGATAAGGGAAATAAAAGACCAATTATTGTGAAATTGAACAGTTACTTTATCAAAGAACACATCATTGCCAATACGCATCAACTCAAAGGCACAAATATATTCATACAAAATGACTTTGCAAAAGAAATTAGAGAGAAACGAAAGAAGTTAATTCCAATATTGAAAGAAGCTCGAGGTAAAGGATTTAGGGCAACTTTAGTAAAAGATAAAATGAAGATAAACGGAAACATAGTTAACGTAGAGTCCTTAAATAATCAAAATCATGCTACTCTTGTAAATTCTTAAAGACTGTACATTAGGATATGTAATTAAACGGTAAAGAATCGAGTTCCTAAAGTCGTATGATTTGTAACAATTTTTATGATATGAATCATACATACATGTATGAATTACGACATTTTTAGTTAAAAATTGACAAAATCTGTACAAAGCAATTAACAACACAATTGTAGCTTCAGAACAATAGCCAATTAAATAAATTACATTTCTGAATAGTTCATTCTCCGTAAAACTAAAGAAAGAAGGTATTTTACTAATAACTTAAAATTAATGTAATTTTGAAAATATTGCGATTAGGAAAATGTTTTATATGGCACTTTTGTGTTCAGAATGTCTTCGGAAATAAGCACCATAAGTGACGGTAAATCCTCGTGGATCACCCTGTATAATAAACGTTAGGAGCTACCTCCATACAATTAATAATTTCAGTAAGACCTAGAATAAATCAAAATTTAAGAATAAAAATTTTAGTTTTGATTTATTTTTGAAAAATATATAACCGTAAAAATAAACAAAAAAAAAAAAAGACTAAAAACCTTCAGTGGTTAATTTATATTTATTTTTAACAAAATTATAACCGAATGAGACAGTAACACAACACAGAACCACTGAAAGTAATATTAGTGCTACTACTCGTTCCACAAGACATGATCGTATTATAACTAAGATGATTAAGACAGCTGCTAAAAAAATGCTGAACATTCGCTAGCGCTTTGAAAACCTCCCACTAAATATGTCACACTTCCAGTATTTTATCTAGGCCTATCCAAAGTTTGGCTGCTAGAAGAGGTGCAAAGTATTTCGTTCAATAATAATAAAATATGAGATTTAAATCTTTCACTGCAAATGTGGGAAAAGCAATCAGAATATTGTCACCAATTATTGTACACAATAGTAATATGCGTTACAAGAGCGGTATGTTGAAGTTTTCATGTTCGAGGAAAAGGTTGAAAAACCGAAACGTAGTTGAGCTTTTTTTAATTTCCGAGAATTGAAAGAAAACATACCGCAAGTGTATCGTACATTATTTTGTGCGAAGATCGTTTATTGTATACCTGAAAGAGGAATTTCTAATTAGTTGCAATGAAATCTCCATCTTGGTTTCTGTTCAATGACTGCAAATTTGCAAAACAAAAATATCTATCTTCAACATTGTTGCTTTAAAATGTTTTCTGTGTTTACTATACTCCTGCAGGCCGTGATATACGTCTGTCTTTTTTCCCCCCAGTCTATGATGAGTCTGGAATCTTGTTGATTTTTTCACGGCTTCCTTAATGTTACTTGCATCACGAATGCAGTAACTTTAGTGGAGTTGTAGAGTTTGCTTAATTTTTGCTAATATTTAAAAACAATAATTAACAGTGCAATTTAGGTGAAATTGCAGTGGTAAGTTTCCAATTTATAATTAGGCCTATTACTATGTTAAACGTCTCTAAAAATAATATGTTAAAAGCCTAAAGCAGTAAAATCAATATGTCACTTAAGCGGTAAGAAGAGGGAAATTGTTATGTGTGTTAGGTTGGGAATACTGAATGTGGAATTTTAGACTTTCCGCGGATTGGTTTTGTGCGGAAACCAAGCAAATACGCACGATCTCGCACAAAATATTAATGTGAGTTCAGGTTTTGTAACTGCACTTAGGGCCTACCTATAGTAATTTTCACAAAATTGTTTAAAATGTGTTTTTCTCTAATAATTTTATCTCGTCTGTACTACGACCGAAATGGTGACAGAAAGGTAACAATAATAACAGAATTAAAATGATAGCCTATATCAAATGCGAGGAGATTAAAAAGTTTATAGCCTACAAGAAATTCTATCGATTATTCCATGTCAGTAGTTCGCTTTCAAATTCATCACCTGAATACGTGAAGTACAATAGCTTACGAGTTCAAATACTTTCTTGAACATTGCATTCCGAAGCGAAACAAGGCTACCAAACGCTTCATAGGAAATTGACCTCATTAATTTTATTGATTGCAGACGGAATGTCCAAGATCGCCCACCCAACTAAAATAATGGGGTCTATGCGTCTAACGACACACTTCAGACGGCATCCAATGATCCATATTCTTCTGTTCTGTTCTTTGAACTGTGGCACAGAAACTGTTTTGTAAAATATGTAGGCGTCAGATAAGGCATGGACAAGTAATACAAATTACCCACAAAATTCTTTAGATACAGGTATGTCAAAAGAAGTACAAAACAAATGTAAGATATAATTAACGTCTATTACGTAATACAACCATGTTATACCACCGTTGATGTATGCAACACCCAAGCGGTATGGCATAGTTGCGCCCCGCGGTCAATTCGGAGGTCTAGGCATGACATAGTTGCGCCCCGAAGAAATCAGGTAGCAGAATAGACATGGCACAGTTGCGCCCTGATGGGCATAGTACACACGAAAGTGATTGTCATAAAATAAATAAATTACTTAAAAATATTATAGTGGTAGCTGCATTTGTAAGAACATCTGTCTATTTTACCGCTTCTGAATTCCTCGATCACGTGGTTTAAAATACGGAGCCTATCGATATCGGTAGGCTATCGATAATCCCTGCATAAACACTAGAAAAACAGTCAAAAAACTACTGCCAACTTCATGGTGTTCATTTTAATGGTAGGCTATCGATAATCACTGTATAAACAATAGAAAAACAGTTAATAAAGTACTGCCAACTTCTTGGTGTTCATTTTAATGGTAGGCTATCGATAATCACTGTATAAACAATAGAAAAACAGTTAATAAAGTACTGCCAACTTCTTGGTGTTCATTTTAATGGTAGGCTATCGATAATCACTTTATAAACAATAGAAAAACAGTTAATAAAGTACTGCCAACTTCATGGTGTTCACTTTAATGGTAGGCTATCGATAATCATTGCATAAACAGTAGAAAAACAGTTAATATAGTACTGCCAAATTCTTGGTGTTCATTCTAATGGTAGGCTATCGATAATCCCTGCATAAACAGTAGAAAAACCGCCAATAAAGTACTGCCAACTTCATGGTGTTCATTTTAACGGTATCGATAATTGAATATTAAATCGAATAAGAAATCAGTAAGGTTGGTTGATTATGAGGCTCGAGTTTCCGTAATATATTTTTCTCTACCTATTTCATCGGGGCGAAACTATGCCATGCCCCTTTTTCCTACCTGATGGGAACGGGGCGCAAGTATGCCCACAAAATGGGGACCCTTTTTTATCTGCTGCATTTTACCTGAGCGTGGGGCGCAACCATGCCCTGCCCCACCCAAGACGCTCAGTTTTAACTTTGAGTTAGAATGCACGGCCATGGGATCGAATCACGCCTAGGACATTGATAATTGTCCGTTGACTTGTGTTTCTTGCTTGAAGACTCGACAGATAGCATCCTACCTTCCTCCCGTAGGTATAGAATGCATTATGTAAAAGGAAGTGCAATTTTCTGCCGCAGGGTATGGAAAACATCGCAGTTTTCGTGTTATGACGCGGAAATTGCAAGCAGGAGTTTCTTCCTGCAAGGTGTCATATTATATTTGATTCACGTACAGTATGTTACAACCACATACAGTTAGTAGAAATGACTAGGGACTATACTTAGTCCCAGGAGGCTACAAGATATAAAGTAATATTATTGGAGTTTTTAAGTGGACGACGCGCGTGCATTTAGCAAGCATAGTACGCTACTTGACTGACTCCTCACGCGACTCTTGTTTGGTCAAGTTGGGCAGAACAAAACATGGGCCACTTTAACAATAATTACACTAATATTTACAATTTAAATTATATACACTGTGTACACTAGCATACGCTATTTATACTATTTACACTATCATAAAGAATGTAGGTCTATATTGATAAAATATTATTTAGACTATTGTGTGTATTGTAATGCAAGGTATTTTATTTAATAATACTATGATCCACTTATTTTTAAATAGTAAAAATAGCGGAGGCTATTCCAGTGTACATAGCGTAAAGGGGCTGTCAGACACTGACTACTTTTAAAATTCGATTGTCAAAATGATTGCTTTTCGTCTCCAGAATATCTTTCCTCAAATATTACCTTTGTAGAATATGATTTTTATTTTTAATATAACTTATCAATTTTCCTCCATTATGGTCATAGGAAGAAATATACAGAAGATAAACTTGCGAATTCTAAATGAGACAGTTATTGTTACTAGTATCACACTAGTGGTGGTAGTGACTGTATTAATAGTAGTAGTGACATTGACGATAATAATCGTAAAGGCTGCAGCAGCAGCAGTAGTAGTAGTAGTCCATTCATTCATTCATTCATTCATTTTATTCCGCAGATCTTACATGAGCAATGAAGCTTTAAGATGTGGAACAAGTCAAAATTTTACAATATTACAATTACAATTTTTACGAATTTTTATAGTTTTACAATTTAGTAATTTTCTACAATTTTTACAATTTTGTGCAATTTTTTACAATATTTTGGCGAGATGTAGTGAGATGAGGTGAGGTCCGAGGATTCGCCAAAATATTATTCGGCATTTGCCTTTTGGTTGGGGGAAAACCTCGGAAAAACCCAACCAGGTAATCAAATCAAAGGGGTTTATGTCAAGGACTCGCCATAGACCATCCGGCTTCAGTCCCAATCCAACCCAAGCCCGAACGCAGCTCAGCAGCAGCAGCAGCAGCAGCAGCAGCAGCAGTAGTAGTAGTAGTAGTAGTAGTAGTAGTAGTAGTAGTAGTAGTAGTAGTAGTAGTTACAGTTATGCTGTAAGTTGTAGGGAAGTAGTGATATTAGAGGTAAAGTGCTGGTACAAACAAGTACCGAGTAGCATATAATGGTAGGCCTAATAGTGGCAAAATTAGTGAAAGTGGTAATACAATTATAAAATACGTGGGAATGGCAGTACGTTACTTATCCACTAAATATACACAACTCTTTAGCAATATAAGTGGAAACATAAATGGTAGGAACAGCAGCAGGACCAACTGCAAGAAGCTGGATATTTTAAACCATTGGATACACGGCGTGATATAGTGACACTATAGAAATTTAATGAAGTGAACTGACAAAAACATGTCGTAATTTCATTATAAAAATGCTGTGAGAAAATAATCTTATGTTTGAAATAAAATTCACGAGAAGTACCAAAACAAAATCAGATAACTAATAATTCTGCAGTGCTCGAGAAAAGTGACATAAGTCAGTTTCCACAAACTTGGTTTATGTCGATTTGATTGTAATGGGAGGAATACTTATGTATTTTTTTCCAAGCGAGCAGATGTTCCTTAAGTTGTCAATAAATTACCAAAAAGGTTTGTGGAAACTGACTTGTGTCACTTTTCCCAAGCACTGCAGAATTATTAGTACGAGTTTTAATTATTATTTGCTCAGGCTCCGGGGATCGAACCCGGATCCTTGGTTCTACGTACCAAGCGCTCTGACCACTGAGCTACGCCGAATTCAATCCACAGCACTGGACCGAACCCTCCTCCTTCAATGTTTCCCTTTGTGGCTTGACTCCAAGTTAGGCATATATGTTGACGAATATGTCCAATGTCAACTGCCATTATATTAGGAGCGCACTCAGTTGAGTGACTTGTTTGGCCGGGATTCCGCAGTTAAGTGCACAGTAATCTGTACAGACATATTATGCACTGCAGCTATGAGAATATTATAGATTTATTATGTTCACTTCGAAAGTAATTTTAAGACGTTTCTTCGGAATAAAAAGATTACAGAAAACTCTCGTCTGAACTTCATACATACGTAGGCCTACTATGACATTCATAATGTAATACATAATTTTTGCATGATCGTATTTTTGTTGTATTTACAGCCATTGTTGTTAGGCCTTGAAAGTTAGAATAATTCCCACACAGAAACTTATTGCTAGAGAAATCATTCTTCATAACACAAAATTATACTGAAATAGACCAATTAAAGTGCACTTATTATTACTTAGTTACCATTAAAGTATAGTTTTGCGAAGGCATTAGAATAATATTCTTCTAAATTTTCAATGTAAAATATATTGTATTTGCAATTTTTAAAAATATGATCGTGCAAAAAATGTTGTACAATACATGTTTGCGGCGTGCATTACAAAATTTCGGGAATTTAAAAACCCACTCTGCTCGTCTTACAAGTTTTTCCTCGATTTTCTAAAAAGCACTTCCCAACCTTTTATCACAATATACCATTGTACTACTGCAGTGTAACATGGCTTTCTATAAATAACTTTTTGTAAATGTAGGCTATAAATAGGTTTTAACTCAAGACAATATGCTCTAGATTGGCCTGGCAATAATAATGATGATAATAATAATAATAATAATAATAATAATAATAATAATAATAATAATAGACACTTATCATTGGCTAAAGTATGTTACGGTACGGAATAGGTGTGGGGGCGGAACAAAGCAGAGCACACTTACGACTATACATATTGACCCATTGCGCTACCTCCAACTTTTCACATTAACCTATTCAGCTTTCATTCCTGTCCTTGGAAAGAACTTTTATCGTCCTGAAAATCTAGTGCCCTTAGCGGTTTTAAGCCCGGGGACTTCATACCTAATGCCGAACATGGTCTCACTAGATCACCGAGGACATCACTGGCAATAGTAGCTTCACCAAATATTCGTTCTAATATGACAAAAGAACGTTTTAGATGAAAAACATTTTGCGATGCACTGAACTTCACGAACAAAGTAACTCTTCTGGGCTCGCGAAGTCTCTTCTCTCGCTGGGAGGTCTGGCTACAAGGCAAACTGCAATCGGGTTGTCATCAAGCAATCACCATGAGCACATTTTAACCTCCAGCACCTTTACGAAGTTTTTTTTGTACATTTTATGATCCTTCTCGTAGAAAGGGTTCACCGGGTCATTACCCAGATGATCTTGAACTACTGCTTAAACAAGGAACTAGCTAGCTCCTTTCAGATTTGAATAGTCTCCATAAATAACATTATGTATGGGCTTAAAGCAGGGGTTCTTGAGCGGGTCGGGGGAGGATGTGGGTCTACTCCACACCTAATAAATAACACCGACGTAAGGCAACAACCACAAGCTTCAACTACAAACCGCGCCTCTACAGGTCAGATGCCACAAAAGATAAAGATATCTTGATGCACTCCTTTCAAAATTTCAAGCCAGACATCAGGCAGGCAGAATGGACTGCCGTAACCATCACGTAAGCTACATCTGCACATCGTGTACCTCGTACAAGCAGGGTGCGATTTGTAAGGAACGATGAGATGGACCCCCCCAATCTTCCACAAGGTCATCGAAATTCACCCTTTAAAGTATGAACACGAAAAAATTATGTAAGGGAAAGATCTACAGCAACGCAGCTGAAAATTCAAACTACAAAACACAAAAAATGTTGTTTTTCATAATAAACCATTCACCATATGGACCGACATCACATCAACAAAGATGGGATAATCAACAACACGCAAAGCGTGGTTCACATCGGTCTACACTATTTTCAAAACAATCTATTCCAGGGAGTGGAACACGTGGTCCATAGTTAACAAGTTGTTACCATAAAGAAAAGGTCGGCTCAGAGAAGTCAGCGGACTGTCAGGAAGAACCCAGTGCTTTCGTTTTCTCTACATACAACGTGTTTTAAGATCAATGGTAGGACTGATATGAATTGTGTGTTCTACTATATTTGTCAAATGTAAACCAACAAAGGAAAGTTTAGTGAAAGAAAGTTTATATTAGTTTACAAGGTCTAGTTGATTAGATGATCACGGAGGATAGTGTTAAGTGTGCTCCAGTTCTCCATACATAGGAAATGTAAGTTGAAAATAATATGTATGATAAGTACTTTCTTGTGTTAAATTTTAACGTACCTTGTTAACATGTTTCGACCTATTTTCGGTCATCTTCTGAAGATGAAGATCTTGAAGATGACCGAAAATAGGTCGAAACATGTTAACAAGGTACGTTAAAATTTAACACAAGAAAGTACTTATCATACATATTCCGAAGTGATACAGTGTTAAAAGTTGTGTAATTAAGATGTATGAAAGTAATAATGTCACATAGTGTGCTCAATGTGGCCAACCCGCTCCCCAGATGTCACACTCTTGATTTTTACCTCTGGGGTCATCTTAAGTCGTAGGTCTACCAGGAGAAAACCTGAGATTCTCAACATCTAAAAGGTGTTTGGAGAAAACACGGAATGTCACGAAGCATCATTATCGACAAAAAACAAGTTTTAGTAATCTACCTGAACATTCCTGGGTTTTAATCGCTGTACCAAATGTCCAACGTCACCTTACACAAACATTTCCACTTTCAATTTTTTTCTGTGATTGTATAAGTTCTGTAGTCTGCAAGCTCTTTCGTCGATGCCTGTCATGTGACGAGAGACATGTTGCAGCTTTTGTATCGGTATAGGTTAGAACACATTCACCCACCTGCGCCTGACCCTCGAAAGCCGTGATGTTCCCTATGTATGGAGACTTTTGGGATAACCTGTAGATTTCTGCCTGGCAGAATTGACATTTACATACTCATGTCAAATAATCAGCGTTATATAATATGTAATAATCGTGTCTTAATTCAACTAATCTTTACCCACAGTTTTCAATACCTTCTTCGCAAACAATATAACATCACCATGGGCGTTGTCATGGTATTCATCACGGTCGTCCTCGCTATGCTCGGCACGGAAGTATTTATCGTGTCTACTCACCACGGACGTTCTCATCGCGCCTACTCAGCACGGATGTTCTCATCGTACCTACTCAGCACGGAGTTCTCATCGTACCTACTCAGCACGGATGTCTTCATCGTACCTACTCAGCACGGAGTTCTCATCGTACCTACTCAGCACGGACGTCCTCATCGTACTACTCAGCACGGATGTCCTCATCGTACCTACTCAGCACGGCTGTCCTCATCGTACCTACTCAGCACGGATGTCCTCATCGTACCTACTCAGCACGGAGTTCTCATCGTACCTACTCAGCACGGATGTCCTCATCGTACTACTCAGCACGGACGTCCTCATCGTACCTATTCAGCACGGACGTCTTCATCGTACCTACTCAGCACGGACATCTTCATCGTATCTACTCAGCACAGACGTTCTCATCGTACCTACTCAGCACGGACACCCTCACCGTATCTACTCAGCAAGGAAGTCCTCATCGTACCTACTCAGCACGGACGTCATCGCACCTACTTAGCACGGATGTACTCATCGTACCTACTCAGTACGTATATCTTCAAAGTAGACACATCGTCACCGTAATGAACCTCATTATTATAACCGTCATGCACCACACGAACTTCATAGTAATATTACAGACCTTGTCATTGTCAGCATTATCAACGATGATATTGTTTTTGCCGCGTTTGTCGCCCACATCATTATTCATCACTGCTAACATTGTTAACATCCAGATAACACTGGCTATTAGTCGTGAAAGTCGCCAGCAACATCATTTTTGTCACGTGTCATCGCCATCGTTGTTATTTTCAATATCAAACTCATTACCAACATCTCTTTTACTTCAACATTGTCACAAACATCGTCTTTTGCACCTTCCTTATTAAAGAAACGCGTCGGTAATTGTGGTTTTTTAATTCTTTAGTTTTATGATCAGCTTTTGGCAACTCGATCTTATCTATGTTGGAGGTGTAATCGACTCCAGCTACGTGTATATGACACTGGTCTGCAGTTCTTTTAATGTTCACATGTTGGTTTTTAGACCTATTAATTGCATCCTGCTTCTTTCCCATATAAAGGCATCAACAAACTCTGGACTACGTTCCTTTTTTGTCTCCTAATTGGCAGTGTTTCAGTATCATTAAATAAGGGGGCTCAGCCGTGAGTCCCGCATTACACGTTTCTTCCTCAGGTTCGTAAAACAAGACGTATAACGATCTGTGCACGCGCATTACTTTCAAGACACTAGAGAGAGAAACAAATTAAGCTTTCTGCTACATTCAAGCATGTCTGAAGCAAATACAAAGTCAAGTCTTCTACCATGACAATCAAGCTCAGGGACTGGGGAATGCAAAGAGGAATGTGTGAACCGGGACTTACAAGTAACCCATCGCGAGCTAAGAGTCCAGAGAAATCAGGCTTGATTCTTGCAAGCGGAGTACAGTTTCCTCTACATTCTACGTATGGGTTCTCTTGTATCATAATTTGTTCTGTGTTAAAGTAATGACCTTCCATTATAAGTCCATAACTGTAAAGTCCTTATTTATTTAAATTTCAAGCGTAATATTTAACAACAGATCCCTAACAGAGACAACAACAACCAAATTTCTTGACTTATAAATCGATAATATATTAAATTTGAAAACTCATATTAAAGAAATTACCCCTAAACTAAATTAATCATGTTTTGCTATTGGATCTATGCAAGAGATAGTAATTATCAATACCTTAAAAACAATATATTTCATACTTCCACTCAGTAATGAGTTTTGAAATAATATTCTGGGGAAATTTCACAAATAGTAACAGTATATTCCTACTACAAAAAGAGTAATTAGAATAATAATGGCTGCCAAATCTAGGAAATCGTGTAGAACCATTTTCAAAAGCTACAAATAATGCCAATGGCTTGTCAGTATATTTTTTCATTAATAATCTTTCTCGTATGTAATCTTGAAAACTTTTTAAATGATTCAACAGTTCATGGCATAAATACGCGTCAAAAAATGACTCTCATACTCCATCATCAAGTTTATCGTGCTATCAAAAAGGAGTGCGTTGTAGGGCAGCAAAAATTTTTAATAGCCTCCCTATGGATATAAAAATTGAAACTCAAAACATAAGATTATTTAGGGCCAAATTAAAGAAGTAACTAATTTCTCACGCCTTCTATTCTGTAGGGGAATTCATGACATTCAACAACGCTTCATGAATACTGTATTTCTGTGTTGTATTAAGTATTGATACTAAAACCTTGTGTTGTACTAGTAGACTGTATTGTAAAACTCTTCTGTAGCTAGGCCTATATATTTCAACTAGACTGTTAATTAAGGCTTTCTTAGTGCTATTAAGATTTTTTGTTTTGTTTTTGTTTCTTTTCTTTTTTTTTTTTTCGTTGACATGTTCCATATTCCAGTTGTAAAGAGATGTACGAATACCGTGGAATGTAAATAAATACAATACAATAGAATACAATTTGTCATTGTCTAATTTAAGTTTAAAAAGTGAGGACAGTGATCTAATCATTAATATTTCTCACATAAGAAAGTGAAACTTGATTTCTTATATATTCCGTGAGTGGACCAAAATTTCATTGAATAATTATATTCAACTTGCACATCGTTACTTCAATATTTCACTACTTCCTCTTAATAATCTTTGGAATTAAAATTTCAAGTAACACATATCTATTATTATGTATTATAGAGAGCATCAGGTACGAAGTTCAGAAAACTTCCAGGTTATCTAAAACAAATAGTTCACATAGTATTGTAGTTATCTGAATATCTAAAAGAATAATGAAGAAAACCGAATGAATTATAAAACATACTGCATCGAACGTGAAACAAGAAAAATATACAGAAAAAAAATATATATATAAATATAACTATTAGACCTATTTAAAAAGATATACAGAGCCCAGACTATACAGGGCAAGACAAACCTAAACGATCGTCAGTCCTGCCGTCTATCATCACTACAGTCTAGCGAAGCAGATTGCCAGCTCTCGAGGATGAAATTCTTACCGTTTCACGACACTGCAGTCTGGCTAGTTAAGGCTGGTTCACAATTAAGTGGGAACGGAAACGGCAACGAGAACGAGAATAAATTTATTTTAACATCATTTCCGTTCTCGTTCTCGTTGTAGTTTCCGTTCCCGGTTTATTGTGAACCAACCTTTACTCTTGAGGGTAACTAGTGAATTTTTGTTTAAGAAAATTGTGACAATTTTATCCGAATTTCATAGCAGTTACTTGTTCAAAATGTTCTTCATTGTGTTCTATATATGAAATTCGGAAACCCAACGCAATACTTGCCATACAGCAAACTTGCTTACCAGTAAGAATGCCGGTAACTTTGGATTTGCCGAATGCCCGGCCCAGGACACAATGTGTGGGTTTTTCCCTAGATCACATATAGATTGCTCATTCCTATGTTACAATAGGTTTCACTTTGAAGAGAACAACCGCCAGGATCGCTACTCGTCCGCCGTAAACGAACACGAGATGGCAGTACAGTCGCTAATGCAATTCAAATAGGAGTTATGACGTGACTCCTTATGTAATAACTAGATGGCAACATAGTAAACCTGACAAAAGTTGTTACCGTCAAAGCCTATAACGCTGAGCAATCTGGGTATATATGATCTAGGATTTTTCTTGTCAGTTGTTGCACTACAATGGTAATAAAATTCTGCTGTTACTTTACAATGTCAATATCAATGTGTTTGCTGTTTCATTGTGTTGAGAAATACGTATTTTCATTAATGTTAGATACACAGAACAGCAAAGCATTTTTATCGTTTTGATGAAGTCATGCGAGTTGTATTTACGCAAGTTTTGGCGGTGCTTCCCACAGACTGCACAACCATTTATTTAATGTGTTAATATGGATGAAATAAGTCGCGAATCCACATCTCGTTATAGTACGACCAATGCGTGTCTACAATGTATTGCATTCTTTTTGACAGACTAAAGTGTCTCATTTCTTTCCGTTTTTGTCTTAATTTGAAAGCTTATGGGTATGCAATGGAGAGGGAAAGGAACTGGCCATCCTACCCCATTATCTCTTGGCCTAGTTGCCTCATAAGTGGCGCCTTGTTGGTATTACCTGTGGGATTCAGACCTGTCTTCGGACAGTTGCCTAAACAACAATGTGTATGAAGTATGACACAGTATATGGTAAAATTGCCTAATTCCGTAATACGTTTTTTTTATTGAATGTCAAGGGGTTGGGTATCTTGCTAGAAAGTTCACCGAGTCTCATCTTTCAGATGCACTCTTTCCAGAAAGAAGTCTGGCGCTATGGTTGAACGGCAAAGCTTTGACTCACATTCAATTTTAAAAAAGTATCACGGGATTAGTGATATCACGGAAATAGGTAACTTTACTCTACTCTCAGGACTCAGGAGGATAAAATGTCAGCTAATAAAACAGGCAGAATCGAGAAAAAATTTCAAATGACAATAATACATCGCAATGGTTTAATTTCCTCGCGTATTAAATCGCTCGTTCTTAAAATTATTAATTTCCGTGTCAAAGACTTGAAGTGCATAGAGAAGGTAACTCTGGAGCAGAAATAAATCTGCCCACCTAGTAACGAATGTTGTCCATACAAACTGACACCTGCCGCTATTTAAGCTACGGAACGAATTTATTCCCACACATACTGAGAAGTGTAATTGGTTCAGACAACAAATTCACGTTACTCAAATGCGGTTGGACAAGATCCGTAATCTGGGATTGAATTGGCAACACATATTTACACACCTGCTCAAGAACCAGTTCTCCCCGATATGGATGACCACAAGACAGCCGCTCTCCTCGACATCTGTTCGTAATGAAATTCATCATTACGACTAACTTCCAGTCATTCTATTATATATGAATTACAATATTCTGTCACTTTACATAACTTATGTCTCAGTTAAATATAATTCATCTGGTACATCAATTACAAATTACAGCATGTGTATACTAGTATGTAGGCCTATGTGTAAATTTATTATGTCAATTGTCATTTCATTGAATTTTTCCATGTCTCTCTTACTTTGTTAAGAGATCAAATTATTCATCATGTAGCAAGCAAGCTCCTTTTTGTGTCGGAGGATATAAAGAAGGTTCCGGAATATATTTTATATCTTTCACCTTAAATTTGTTTCATTTCAGGTGACACACTCTTCCTCAATATACGTTTTACGCGTCTCATGATACCGTAGTTTTTTCATCATTTTGATCATTATTTTTCCCTTTACAGCTCATTTCCTTAAAAATAAGAAAAAAAGACACAAATTAAATAATCCACAATGCAATCCTGGATTGCATACCGGTACTAAAGAAATTTTGTAAGAAAAGGTTTTATTCTTTCTAATGGCATAGATTATTGAAACGTTTATGTCACTGTCCAGTTTCCCAATAGCGATCACTTTGACGGATAGACCTCAGGGATGTAGATGTTCTCTGCCCATTTCAACCTGTTGGTCACACTGAGAGCAGTATGGTTCAGGTCGAATTCCAATATGATATAGGTGCTTCGCCGGACAGTCATGTCCGGTGGTAAGCAGGGTTGGGACTTTACGAGTAAAAAAGGTTATTTGCATTACAGTAAGATACGCGTAAGTAATGCGTAATTAATGTAATAAATGTAAAATACGTAAAAAACCTCTAAGAACTTTTATTTTTACTCAGAATGATCAGTTTGTGATGAAAATTTACCGTTTGAATTGCCAACAAACCTAGCTTATAACTCGAGGATACCAATTAATGTTATAAAATGAAGATCTTAAGAGGATTTTGTAGTACATTCCGAATGAAGTGAAAGGTTTCTACACAGAACTATACGCATGGCTTACGACCAACAAAGATAGTAATGACAGTAGCAACGAAGATTGAAAAAGTAAGTTTATTAAAGTTCTGATACACAAAAAGTGTATTCAGTCATGCTTTCCAACTCTTTGATAATTAATCATTCACCACATAAAATTTGGAAAATCATCATCATTATTCGTCACGAATTAGCCCTGTGTAGACCTGTTTCGGCCCCATCTTCCTAACCGTCGATGTCCTCTGGGTTGATATTGCATCATCATTTTGGGGATTCTTGAATTGTCCATTCGTTTTACATGGTGTAGCCAATTTAGTTTGTATCTGTTTATTTTTTCTTCTACTGGCTCTATTTATAATTGTTCCAATATTTCTTCATTTCTTTTTCGATCTAAAAGAGTATATCCTGCTGTCCGTCTGAGAAATTTCATTTCCGTTGCTCTGATTCTGCTCATATCTCTTTTCCTTAATCTCAAAATCTCACTTCCATATAAAAGGAAGGATAATGCTAGAGTATTATATAGTTTTATTCTTGTGGATTTTTGTACTGATTTAGCTTTTAATGTATTATATTTTATCCCTAAAATTTGTGTAAATTTGGCGATTTTCTTGTCCACATCTTTTTCATTTTCATAAGATATTTCATAACCCAGATAACTGAAATTTTGTACTTGTTCTAGGCATTCCTTGTAGTGTATTATCTTACTTCTGATTGGATCTTGTCCCAAAAATGCCATTACGTTTGATTTTTGTGCTGAAATCTCCATCCCATAATCTAATAATATTTTATTTAATGTTAGAGGAATCAATCACAAAGAAGAAGAATTAGATGAAATATTACACATAAACAAATTTGGAAAATGAGTCATGTTCAAATCATAATAAGTACCTTAAACTGTTATACTACAAAAAGGCCTTTATCA
Source organism: Periplaneta americana (assembly GCF_040183065.1). Classification (NCBI taxonomy): domain Eukaryota; kingdom Metazoa; phylum Arthropoda; class Insecta; order Blattodea; family Blattidae; genus Periplaneta; species Periplaneta americana. The sequence goes on along the minus strand of NC_091127.1, from coordinate 58,048,114 downwards.
TTAAAATCTTTTATTTTTAAAACCCCACAACTGACAAAAACAAAACTTTCGGGAAATCAATAAAAACTGTTTGGTTTAAATAATTTTATTTTAATTGTCAAATGGTATTTCACAAGTGATATTAGTTGCTAAATGTTACGTTTATTTACTATTAGTTGCGTTTTATAATACATAATAATAATAATAATAATAATAATAATAATTTATTTTAGCTGGCACAGTTAAGGCCGTAAGGCCTTCTCTTCCACTCAACCAGCAAAAAGTATACATACATATGTATGAACTTACAAAGAATTCAACAATTAAGTCACCCAAAAAATAAATCGGGATATTATGGTGTTTTTCCAACAAACAAACTGAAAGTAAACAAAGCATTGCTTTTTTTCTAAGTATTAGAGTGAATGAAAGTAAGTATGAACAGTGTTATAATCTGTGAAAACTACAGTATAAAATCACAAAAATATATATTTTTTCTGCTGCAACAGACATTTTTCTTATCAGGACTTAAAAGGAATGAAGTACTTGATGTTTATATTGTCAAAATCAATAAATGTTAGTTTATTACGCCGTGTATAAAACAGTTTTCTACATTACGTATTTTACATGTAAATTACACGTAAAATACGTGGTTAAGTGGTGGTTAAGTCGGAATGCCGCAACAGCCACTCTTCTTGGTCCATCAGGAGTCTTTCTCTCTCCATGGTTTTTCGAATGTCCTCATGTCTAGTTCATTCTGGTGACTTCTGTCAGAGCTCTTTCTAGATAAATTTCAATGCTATTGTAAGATACTTTTTTCTGAGTTGTCAGATGTATAGTTGTCCTTTCATTTGTCAATTCATCAGCCTTTTCATTTCAAAGAATTTGGCAATGTTCTGTTATCTATTCTAGTACAATTCGTTTGTTGTTTGTCAGTACTCTACTAATTTCCTGTAAGCAATCGGTGATTTCTTTTGAAATGGGATTTCGCAGTGAAGCTACAGAGCAGGGATCTCGAAGCGCCTGCATTGCGTGCTCTCAAGAACCCGCACAACATTTCCTTAAAAGCGATTATTGCACTTTATCTTGCTAAAAAGTGAACCTTGTTGTATTTGTATTTTATGTAGTACGAGCATGTAATACAGGCGCTTTGACATCCCTGCTTCAAAGTCAGAGAAGATGACTTCATTTTGGGATTCATATTGCAAGTTAATTTGTGTAACAGCCAGTCTGATAGCTTCAATTTCACCTTCAAATGTTTTGTGATGGCCCACTGACGCATAAAAGCAGAAGGGATCACAAACTCCTGTCTCCGCATTACCATTGGCATGCATTGGTCTTTTTAGAACTTAATATTGATGGTTTCTAATGCCAGAAGTTTCGAAACATCTTTCCCTATTTTTTTTACTAATTTTTTCCACAAATCTATGAAAATTTCCGGCAGTTTTGTGTTGATTTTATTGGTAATTCCAATACTTGATATTTATGTTGTAGATTTAATGTTTTGATTTTTTAATATATCCCTGCTGTGGTTTTAGGTTTCGAGGCTTATGTTGATATTGTGACAGCGACGTGAGATTCGAACTCACGACCAGCGTCCCGCAAGAGAGAAGATCGCGCGGAGCACTTTGGGATGGCGCGCGGCGGAGAGGGGAAAGGGCCAACGCGGCGAGAGAGTGGAGAGAGAGTGCGCGCGCATCTGGTGCTGGTAGAGAGGAGAGGGCTCTGGATTTTTCTGGAGTGCCATCTCTAGAGACGCGTGGAACTTTCGAGGCTACGTCGCTGTGGTTATAAATTAAGGATGCGAAGGAACGACAGCAGTTTTCAGTTAATTAGTCAGCCAGTCAGTGAGAAAGCCAGAGCAAGCAAGCCAGTCTTGTGTACCGGAGTTCGACTCGAGTGTGCGTCCGCAACTGTATCAGCATCCGAAGGCCTGAGTTCGAGTGCAGTGGACCGCAGTTGGAGGGACCTGAGTTCGAGTGCAGTGGACCGCAGTTGGAGGGACCTGAGTTCGAGTACAGTGAACTGTCTTTGAAGGTCTGTGGTTCGAGATACTGTGAACTCGAGTGACTGAGATAGAAGAACTGTGAACTGAGAACTAATAGTTCTGATTTGTAAATAGTGCTTTGTAAATATTAGTTAAGATTAACAGTTCATTGTTGTTCGTACTAGTCCAAATAAATTGCCATTGTCGTCAGTGGAGTGCTATAACGAATACTGTGTTGAGTGAAAATCCAATTGTTGACGAGAGCGTTTAAGGCGAATTGTAGAAAGGAATTATTAGATTAGATTAGATTTAGATTAGATTAGATTTATTTATTTAACCTGGTAGAGATAAGGCCGTCAGGCCTTCTCTGCCCCTCTACCAGGGGATTACAACTATAACATGAACAATAAGATTACAATTAATATTAAATTTACAATTACAATTACAATAAAAATTAAAGTACGACAAGAATACCTGATTAATGAAAGCTAGACATTTTATCATAGAAGTTAAGAACAAAGAATATTTTTGTATTTACTAAATTACAAATTAAACCTACAATAACAAAATTCTATAGTGATGAAATTACCGGATATTGAGATATTTTGTGGTAGATTAAAAGAACTATTTACAAGAAACCATGTCTGAACGAGTCTCAATTACTGACCAAGTGCCTAGTAAGTTTGCGCTTGAATTGAATTTTATTTCGACAGTCCCTGATGCTAGCAGGTAGCGAGTTCCAGAGTCTTGGCAGGGCTATTGTGAAAGAGGATGAGTATGAAGAGGTGCGATGGGATGGTATTGTTAGTATTGTTTCATGGCGAGAGCGTGTGTTCAGATTGTGGTGGGAAGAAAGGTAAGTGAAGCGAGACGACAGGTACGAAGGAATAGAAGAGTTCAAGATTTCGAAGAGAAAGAGAAGTGAATGTAAATTTCTTTTCTTATCTAGTTTAAGCCAACCTATTGCTTCCAGGGATGGGGTAATATGATCATATTTACGAACATTGCTTACAAAACGTACACACAAATTATGAGCACGTTGAAGTTTCATTTTGTTGTCGCTGGAAAGGTCAGTCAGTAAAATGTCAGCATAGTCAAAATAGGGAAATACAAGGGTCTGCACAAGGGACTTTTTTAAGCAAGAGGGAAGATGAACATTTATCCTTTTTAGCACATGAATAATAGAATATACTTTTCTGCAGGTTTCTGTGATTTGCATGTCCCAGTTGAGATTATTATCCATGTGAATGCCAAGATTTTTTACCGAAGAACTGAAAGGGATATGCACTGTACTTACTTTAACGGGGGAAATGTCGAGGTGCTTTACGGCGTCGGTTTGCCGTTTGTGTCCTAATATGATTGCTTGTGTCTTTCCAGGATTGATATTAAGATGGAATTTCTTTGTCCATGTCACAATCGAGTCAATGTCTTCGTTCAATTTATCTATAGCGTCATTTATTCGATCTAAGCGGGAAGAGATGTAGCATTGAAGGTCGTCAGCATACAAGTGATAGTTACAATGCCTTACATGAGATGTAATATCACTGACATATATTGTGAACAACAATGGTCCGAGTACCGAACCCTGTGGTATACCTGATGTTATGTTAAGCCAGGAAGAGCTTCGATTCCCGGATACAACACATTGTTGTCTTTCCCGTAAGTAGGATTCGAACCAACTCACAGCAGTCTCTGACAAATGCAGATTTCTCAATTTATGGGTGAGCAGGTCGAAATTTACAGAGTTGAAAGCTTTGCTAAGGTCAAGAAGTGTTAGTATTGTTACTTTATTAGAGTCGATTGCTTCACGAATGTCTTCGGTCACTTTAAGTAGAGCAGTGCTTGTGTTGTGTCCAGCTCTGAAACCTGACTGATACTTGTCGAATAGTTTGTGTTCGTTCATGTAGTTAGTAATTTGTCTGTGTACGATTCTTTCCAGTGCTTTTGATATGGCTGGCAGGATACTGATTGGTCTATAGTCGTTCGGGTCGGTGGGAACTTTGACTTTTGGAAGAGGAAGAACGAAAGCTTGCTTCCATATTTTAGGGAAAGTTGAAGTGATTAAGGAACTATTGAATATGTGTGCAATTGTAGGTATTGCTATGTCTTGTATTTTCTGTATGAGTAATATGCTAATGTTGTCTGGCCCTTGGGCTTTTGTCTTGATGCGTCGGATGGCTTTCATTACGTCAATGGGAGTGACGTCGGTAAAATAGAATTTGTCTCGAGTTGGGGGAGCTGAGTCAGGCAAAACTGTGTCTTGTTTCGTTGTGTCGTTTAAGGTCGGGTCCTTTACAAAGTGTTCGTTCAATCGGTCAAGTGGGATGGGAATGTCTGCTTGTTCACTAGCCCTTCCAAGTCCAATAACCTTCAGATTTTTCCATAATTCGGAAGGGGTTGTGTTGGGTTCTATAAGTTTGTAGGAGTATTTCAGTTTAGCGTTTCTTATTAGTTGAGTCGTTCTATTTCTTAGGTGTTTATAGGAGTTAAAATATTCGTCGTTTTTGTTGCGGGTGTATTTTCTATAAGCTAAGTCGCGTTCGGACATCAGGCTACGTATTTCAGTCGTCATCCAAGGGGCTGGGGTCTTTCTGGTACGTTTGGTCTTTAATGGTGCGTGTTTGTCATAAAGTTGAAGTATTAACGTATTGAATAAGTCTACTTTCTCGTCTACAGTTCGTAATGTCCAGATCATGTGCCATGGAAGTTGCGCAGCGTCTTCTTTCAGTGCAATATCATCTATTCTTTTGATATCCCTGTAAGTAATTACTCTTGGAGTCGATTTAGGACACTGCAGATTAAACGATAGATAAATGATATCATGCCCTGATAGTCCTGGTGCAGGCAACTGTCCATGCGTCAGTACTTTGTCGGCATTGTTAGTAATTATCAAGTCCAGTAATGTTATTGTTGTGACGAATAAATTACATTGTTGTTACTAATAAAATTCACAATATTTTTTCAAGAGTTTTCATTTGGGAGTCTCGTAAATTTTTCGTAAAGAAGTAAGACTTTCTCCTCTACAAAGTTTTGGATCAACCTGTTACCTGTTGCAACAAGCATGACATCCACAGATGTAGTTTCAATTCCTTCAGTAATGATTCGCAGGGCTTGATGTAAGATATAATTTCAATTATAACTTGCACGCTTTTGTCAACAAGTGTCCGCCAGTTACGTTGATTGGAAACAGCCGAAACTTGATTATTTTTTTAATATTAAGATAGATGAACTGTGTTCCTGGCATACTGAAAGTCCTGACAGTACCAAACACCTTCGCAAGCAACGATAATAAAGAACTCAATAATGTCGGCAGAAATGAAGTAACACAAGGTTACCTGCTTTAACACGCCTTTAACCACCACAAATTTCACTTGGTCTCTCCAGAATTTGAACAAGGTACCTGGAAAGGCAATGATCCATCCGTTCTATTGGCGGAGCGCTTTCGGTTAAACTTAAAGAAAATCTTTATACCGTATATCAAGCGCTCCGTTATTTATGGACAGCTACTTCCTCTTTTTGTGTCTTTGCTTCAAGATTGATCTATGCAGATCAGTCCAGTTCTACAGTGTCTGCTACACTTCAAAGTTCTGAGAGAAGAAAAAACTCTTGATTCTGAGAATCTACTCTATTTGGATACGGCGATTTAAACGTGCGTTAACACAGGTGAATACTAAAGAGGAGCAAAAGAGAATAAAAGGTGAAATGTGTTCGTCTTTACAACATGCAGACGCCTGGGAGCCAATGAGTTAGAGTTCCTATCCTCCGGCAGCTTTTAACCCGATATTCAATTTTATAAGAGGCTACAATGTCGCGGAGCTATTCTGAAATTGGCCGAGATGGAAAGGCATGCGTTCTCATGGGTTTCAGACAGGCTTTGCAATTTGTTTCCCCAATAAATAAAAATAAAATAAATACTCTAATACAATTTCGATCTACTGAGCAGCTAAAAAAAATTCTTGAATTTTACCTTGTCATATGATTAATGTCTACAGAAGATAAAAAAAAGAGAACGAGATATAAAATACAGCTATATTATTTGGAGAAGAGAAAAAATTACACAAAGAAGGTGAAGGAAGAGGCAATAAAGAATTAGAAGAAATGGCTACAGTTAGAGAGACGACGAAGATCAATCACTAAGACGAAAACAAATGGCGAAGACGATCATGACAAAAATCACGATGATGTTCATGAAGATATGACGATAATGATGGCAAAATGCATTCTGACGAAAATAACGATAACAATGGTTGATAACGAAGACGATCGTGATAACAGTTGTGGCAAAGAATGCGATAATGATGATGGTAATGACGGAAACATTGCGACGAAGACGATCCTAAAACGAAAACAATTATGACGATAATGAAGACAATTACGAAAGTTGTGATAATAAAGATACTCGTGACAAAAAATATATACAGGGTGTTAAAAATATCCAATATTTTAGGAGGTGATAGTATGCATCAAAACAAGTAAAAATGTCTATTAAACATGGGTCCTACAACACATACTTTCTTAGATCTGAACACTTGTTCATAGGAGGTGCTCAATGTGACGTCCATTTATGGCAATGCATTTTTCTACCATACAGTACAGCAAACTACCAGATAATCATACCGTAGTTGACATCCCTGGCATGGAATACTGATACGTCGCAAGGAATACTGAAAACAAAAGTTTGGTTGCGGATATGAGCGGGGTTCAGCAGAGATGGTGTTGTGAATTTTCCTAATAAGCATGTGTGGGCTGATGAAAATTCCCATGCACTTGAAGAAATAAGGCATCAGCACCGATTATCAATCAACGTATGGGCAGACGTTCTTGGCGATAGATTAAGGGCCATATGTGCTACCACAGAGATTAACTGAGACTCGTTATCAGGACTTTCTTATTAACGTATTGCCTACCTTGCTGGAGAATGTGCCATGTCAGCAAAGACTGCAGATAGATACATGATGCCACATCAGCACACTTTCTCCGCAATAAGCGTGAACACATTTCAGGACCGCTGGATTGATTGGGGAGGCCCCACACCTTGGCCTGCTCGTTCCCCAAACCTAAATCCCCTAGATTTTTGGTTATCAAGAACAACTAGGTCAATTTCAAAGAGTGCGTGATTATTTACGCCAAAAGGCAGAGGAATGCACTGCCATGTGTGGACATCACATTGAGCACCTCCTATGAACAAGTGTTCAGATCTCAGAAAGTATGTGTTGTAGGACCCATATTTATTAGACATTTTTTTCTTGTTTTGATCCATACTAGCACCTCCTAAAATATTGTATATATATATATATATATATATATATATATATTTTTTTTTTAAACATTCTGTATATTATCATGATGAATATGCTCACGGTACTCACGATGTCAAAGGTAAAAATGAATGACTATATTGACGAAAATGTTCATGACGAAAACAATGACAATACGTAATTATAACGAAGATGAGGCTGGAATAATAATGACGATGAATATAGCCATGAAAATAAGTTATTACACTGAAGATGATCGAAATGGAAATAATGAATACGATAATGATGGAAAATGACAATGATCATTATAATAATGATGATGAAGATCTTGAAAAATATGATTGTAACGACAATTTATGATAATAAAGAGGACATTAAAAAAATAACGGTAGTCTATTGACGGCAGTGGTGGTGGTGGTGATGATTATGAAAACGGTAAAATAATGAGAAGATAATGATCATAGCGAAGAAACAAGGTGAAATTACATTCAGTCGCATTATCACCTAGCTACTCTTAATATTTATTTTCGACCTTAGGCTCTAGGTGAGTGTCCTCACATCCTGAGAAGGTTTCACTCGCTCGATTATCAACTCTCTGTTGGACAACCAGAAAGTATTCTGTTAGCAGCGGGGCTTGCTTCTTGACTCCTATTAGTCCTCCTACACGATGCCTCCGAACTTCCCTGCAGCCTACATGATCCCTTTACCTTTCCACATAAGCATCACCGCGGTCCTTCAACACCGGTCCCAAGAGTTACCATGAGCCCGTGGAGAGCCCACGGTACATAGCGCTACCACCAACAACGAATGACCACATATCCACGGGGTCCAAGTTCGGCGGCGGCCAGCAGCCGACTCTTCATCGAAGCAAGCCCGAAATATGGGAAAGAAACGGAGATGAGGATGATGATGATGAAAGAGGGGAAGTGTAATTATGATGGCGAAATGAATCCGAGGCCCAACGCCGAAAGTTACCCAGCAATTCTGCGTTGATTGGTTGAGGGAAAACCTAGGAAAAAATCTCAACCAGGTAAACTTGTCTCAACCAGGATTTAAACCCGAGCCCGCTCGTTTTCACGGTCAGACGTCCTAACCGTTACTCCACAGCGGTGGACCTTACGACTCCTTGGTTAATAGGTGTTCGTCTTCTCGCTCCACGTGACTGTTTCAGCTTTTCGTCTGCCTCTCGCAAATCTGATGATGTCCGTCACGTTAAACTGGTCTCGGATATCTGTGTTTCGTTCACGATCAAGCCTCGTTTCCTCCCATGATAAATCGCAGAGTGCTCATTTCGGTGGTTCTCACGAGCTGTTTCGTCCTGTTTGTCTCAGCTCTAGTTTCTGCCTCCCTCCCCCATGTCATTATGGACCGTACGATGGATTTATAGATTTTTACTTTGCCCTCTCTCAACATGGACAGTAGTATATCTACTTTTCCAGATGTAATCTCGGAGAAAGCCTGTATGGTTTGTGACGTAGTACTTCATTATATGTAGATGTTCCTTTGGCTAGAGATGTTCGCGCCGAGATATTTAAATGTCATGACCTGTTCGATCATTGCACCATCTAATTCTAGTTTGCAGCGGATAGTCTCTTAAGCGATTGTAAATGATTTTGTTTTGACGGTAGGCATGATCATGAACTATCAAAATACAGTACCGTCATTTCCCATAACTATGGTCCTGGAACACAACTATGGTCCACGATACAACCATTCAAAGAACATTGTAGAAGTAACATAGACCGTTCGTAGATAGCTGGAGTGACTTGACTTCAAACTACAGTACAGCAAAACTACAGATAAACGAGGTACTACGTTATGGAGTACAAAATTTGAATGGACCATAGTTGTGTTCCAGGACCATAGTTATGGGAAATGACGGTATGTACTATACACAGAGTGAAAGGGGTATAACTGCAATAATGTTAAGAACATTAGTTGCATGTTAGTTGCATGTTATTTATAGTTATAATCAGATATCCTACTAATTGGAACACATGTTCTGTAGTAGTGAATTTCTTAAATAAATAAATTAAGCCTTATAATAATGTATATTGAATTTATTAACATAGTGTTAATTTTACTCTGTAATTTACCAATTATAGCTATATTTTACATTTTTGGCTATGATATCTATACTTAACTCTTTTAATTTATTTTTATTTGGTATTTTTCATTTATATCTATATCTGTGTCTTTTATTTAGGTAGTATCTATTTGTTTTTTTTTCATTTTTAATTAATTGTAATTACACTTGTATCATGCATTTGCATCTGTTTTATCTCTTTTTTCATGTTATATGCAATTCTATGTTTCTTTTAAATAAATATCTTTACTGTCTAGTGTAGAATTTATAAAACAGTTATATTACCGGTTGTTCTTTATGGTTGTGAAACTTGGACTCTCACGTTGAGGAACATAGGTTAAGGGTGTTTGAGAATAAGATTCTCAGGAAAATATTAGGGGCTAAGAGGGATGAAGTTACAGGAGAATGGAGAAAGTTACACAACACAGAACTGCACGCATTGTATTCTTCACCTGACATAATTAGGAACATTAAATCCAAACGTTTGAGATGGGCAGGGCATGTAGCACATATGGGCGAATCCAGAAATGCATATAGAGTGTTAGTTGGGAGGCCGGAGGGAAAAAGACCTCTAGGGAGGCCGAGACGTAGATGGGAAGATAATATAAAAATGGATTTGAGGGAGGTGGGATATGATGAAAGAGAAGGGATTAATCTTGCTCAGGATAGGGACCGATGGCGGGCTTATGTGAGGGCGGCAATGAACCTCCGGGTTCCTTAAAAGCCAGTAAGTAAGCACTGTCTATTGTAATTGGGGCCTTGCGCTGTTATAGACATAAATAAATAAATAAATAAATAAATAAATAAATAAATAAATAAATAAATAAATAAATAAATAAATAAATAAATAAATAAATAAATAAATAAATAAACAGAGTCTTTAGGTTGTAAGTAACCAAACAGTCAAATATCATATTGGTTTTTCTTTGTCATTTCTTCGAAAAACGCTTCATTTGTGTAATAAAGTGCAAAATTAACTGATTAAAAACGCACTTACAGTGTGACGGAACCTTCACGCTAATCTGGAATCGCTTCACTTAAGCATTGCTCGGCAAGTGTACACTGTTTATCTGCGTTCCTATTACTAAAGCCTTGGTTTTTCTGAACCGACGCATGCGACGTGCGAGATGCGAGGCCCGCCTCGTACAAATCTGAACAACACGAGAGATAGTGAGTGGTTTCTATGACTGCGAGGTGCGCAGACCTCGCACGTCGCATGCATCGCTTCAGAAAAACCAAGGCTTAACAGAAGAATGCCATATCCAAGAACGTTTAGTGCTGTGACTTGAGTGTTAGAGACAGGATGTGTGATTCAAACATTTAGGCTTACATTGGACCACTGCGCGCTCTACATGTGATGGTTATTCCACTTCGACAATAATTGATCTGGGTTGCATTCGTGAATCCCACGCTGACAAGTGGACCATCCTGCCTCAACCCTGACAAAGAGAGGTCCTATCCCCAGACTAATACCTGACAAACCCCAGGGCCCAGACCCCGAGTACGCAGCATTTTCCTCAGACACTCACTGGCATTCGATCCGGTGCTATGGATTGAACTTCGGCGTAGCTCAATGGTGAGAGCGCTTGGTACGTAGAACCAAGGACCCGTGTTCGATCCCCGGCGCTGGAGCGAATTTTTCTCCTCTAATATTAAATGGAACAAAATTTTATTAAACCTTTTTGTTTGAAATATCTCAAAGAATAACTCTCTGAATTGAATGACATTACTTATGGTTCACCCTGTACTTATTCGTCGTAAGTATTCATTGTCACCTTTGTTATGGTATTAGTATAAAATATGTATTTTAGTACCTATTTATGAAAAATACTATTTCTGTCTCATTATTTTCCAGCAGATAACATTCTTTTTAGTTCTCAATGTCAATTTTTTTTGCCACATCTCCAAGATAGTCTACATATTTTTACATAATTACGAGGTTATACATTTGAAAAAGAATTTACATACATAAAACATTTCATATTAGTCACTCTTTATATTGGTAATCTTAATTTGTGTATGGGTAATGTGAATTCTGAAAAATACTGTGTTTTTTTTTTTCTCCTGTAAAATCTGTTTCATGGAGAGTTGGCCTTTTCCATATAACGGATTCAATTTATTATTGACTGACTTTGTTGACGGGTATCGAACCGAAACTCGCTGGATTTCAATCCGAATGTGGCGTAATACGCGAAACAGCGCTTACGGGTAATTGCAAATGAGAATCTATCTAAATTGGTTTTATTGCACTTTATAATAATAAAAAGTTATACGTCTATGCTTATAAAAGCAAGTTGTAAAAGATAAATAATTGAATATAAACAAGAATGAAATGTGTTTCGCTTTAATTTTACCTCTGAAGGCCACAAAAAAAGAACAAACCTATTCGCTCACCGCTTTTTATAGTTTATTGTACAAAACACTTCTTTCAACACTAAGTACTGAAATTCTCTCGATATTAATAAATAAAAATAATCAAAGTTCAGGTAATAAGAATTCTCAGAAGCAGTTACTGATAACGTCAACAATGGTTGCACGCACTCAGAAAAAGAACAAAAATTATAAGTCATAATTAATATGTATTTTATACTGTAAATAATAATGACATCACAATTTCACGTTTTTTATTTAACGACGCAGATGGAAAAATTAAAACATCTTGAAGCAACAGTAACAAATATAAATGACATTCGGGAGGAAATTAAACGCAGAATAAATATGGGAAATGCGTGTTATTATATGGTTGAGAAGCTTTTATCATCCAGTCTGCTGTCAAAAATCTGAAAGTTAGAATTTATAAAACAGTTATATTACCGGTTGTTCTGTATGGTTGTGAAACTTGGACTCTCACATTGAGAGAGGAACAGAGATTAAGGGCGTTTGAGAATAAGGTTCTTAGGAAAATATTTGGGGCTAAAAGGGATGAAGTTACAGGAGAATGGAGAAAGTTACACAACGCAGAACTGCACGCATTGTATTCTTCACCTGACAATTAGGAACATTAAATCCAGACGTTTGAGATGGGCAGGGCATGTAGCACGTATGGGCGAATCCAGAAATGCGTATGTTGGTTGGGAGGACGGAAGGAAAAAGACCTTGGGGGAGGCCGAGACGTAGATGGGAGGATAATATTAAAATGGATTTGAAGGAGGTGGGATATGATAGAGACTGGATTAATCTTGCACAGGATAGAGACCGATGGCGGGCTTATGTGAGGGCGGCAATGAACCATGTAACATAAAAGTAATTCGCCAATTTGGGAGAACAATATTAATTTTGAAATGACAAATGTAGGCCCACGGCAAAGACAGCAAGGATGCATTACATTACATACATGAATATACACACGCATGCCTACATTCGCAAACATTCACATACATACATACATTACACACACATGCTAAATAACATACATACACATACCACACACATATACATATATCACACACACACGGAAATATGGAAATAATCGAAAGTTATATTTGAAGAAAGTCATTTTTGTATAAAAATTGCAACTATACGAAATGTAGGCGAATAAAAACTTTGCTCACTTTGATGCAATTGAAAACTGCAGAGATAGTTTTTACCAGTTTAAAACATTACTGTTGTACACGGCGGAAAATAAGGGCAAAATCACGGCAGCAGTTTTAGAAAAACGTAGTCGGATTTTCTAGGGGAGAGAAAAGTCTGCCATTCCAAACTGAAACCTTTATAACCATGGAAACTATTTAAAAAGTATGCACCACATTATCATGCTTATGCGGTAGACGGGGTGAACGTTACTGCGTCTGTAATTGAATTCTTGCTTGGAACAAATGCGGAACACGACATTCATCTTTTCGTCCTCACCACAAAAACAAAACATCATCACGGAGCGGCAAGATTCCTTTGTTCTTTGTTCCCTTTTTAACAGATTTTCGTGTTTATGACTGTGGAAGCACGAATTAGCAGTTAAAATCAATTGTACTTAATTTATTTCAGTTCAGTTAAAGCTGATATTTCTTTCAGCTTCAACGGAATATATGTTTTATATCTCTCCGGAGTGTAATTGTGTAGTAGGATTCAATAAACCAATAAAACTTGTCTTTTCTGTACACTGACTACCGCTCTTGTAATTGTACGAGGGTCAGAAATGCTCGGCTCCAGGGAAAACACGATGCCAAGTATAATTGCGGGCGAGTCTCGCTTTATTAAATTACCGAGCCGGGATGTAAAATGAACTTCTACATTTAGATTTATAGCTATTGTACATGCTCCTCCCTAGTCCAATATTTTTATAATAATACCAGTAATGCTGCTGATGTAAAATATGTACTTTTCTTATTCCAAAAAACTTAAATCGATATCATGATACTTTCACATTCTATTTTTCAGGTTTTGCAACAATTCCCTTTATTATCATGTTATAAATCACTAGTTCGTCCAGTAATGGAATATGGTGCTGCATGTTGGGATCCTTACAGATTAGAACATATTAAGACACTGGAAAAGATTAAAAATCGGGCTCTCAAGCGTTGTCGTAATAATTCACTATTAAAATGGGACACACTCACGGACAGGAGAACGTGAATTCGATTATGCACAATGTTCAAAACATACAGAGGTGAGTCTGTCTGGAGAGAAATAAAAAATAGGTTGCAGCAACCAAATTATTCTTCAAGGAACGACAACTCACATAAAATGAGGGAAAGAAGACAGAGGACGAGCACTGGAAAGTTTTCTTTTCTCAATCGTACTATCAAGGGACTGGAATGCTTTATCTGCAGACTTACTGAAGGCTTTACCAATTACCAAAAATGTATTTTAAAATAACCTTAAGGATTTTACTAATAGAATACTACTATATTATACACACTGTTTAAAGGGTGTAATTGATATTTTGTTATTTTAAGTGTTGTATAATTGAATAAGTGTGTTGTGTTAGTGAAGTGTCTTGTGTAAGTGAAGTGTGTTTGTGTCAGTGAAGTTTTATAGTTTATAGTGACAGTGCAAAGTATTTGAACAGTGAAATTTTTTTGAAGTGTTAGTGAAATCAGGATAGAATCAGTGAAATGTGTCGTAGTTCCAGTGCAGTGAGTTAGCTGTCAGCGAAATAAGTGTAGTGCTGAAAGGTACTTGTGCAGGTATGAACATATCATACTCGTGGGTTTTAGTTCGAACTTAGGGTTAAGATACAAATTATATTTACTTTAAAAGTTATTTTAAGTGATCGTGCTTCATTTAATTTAGGATGCTCATTATTATTATTATTATTATTATTATTAATTGTACTTTTATTAGTTGTGTTAATTATTAATTATCATTATGAGTGTAATTAGTTACTATTGCCACCGGGTATATATATATATATATATATATATCCATTTGTTCGTAAATAACTATTGTATACATGTAGCTCTTATCTAAATCAAATTGTTGAATTCTTTGTAAGTTGATACATATGTATGTATACTTTTTGCTGGTTGAGTGGAAGAGAAGGCCTTACGGCCTTAACTCTGCCAGCTAAAATAAATCATTACTAGTGGCTTGTGCAGCAAATGATGCTGCAAACTAAGTTCGTTAGACGTTCAGATAAAAATTTTTCAGATTTATTTTCAATGAAGAATACTTGTCTTTTTGATAGTTATTTGCTTCCATTATAATGAAACATACTCCCTCTGAATGGATTTTTTAGGCCAAATACTTTTTCTTGAACCTATCCAACTTCAGTTTTTGAGTTTCAACGCGAAAACGCAAGTATCAATGTCAGGACGATAGCAGTAGCTATTTCAGGTCATTGTGGATTGTAGGCGAAAGTTAAAAAAATGTCAGGTTTGCTAAGCTTTCGAACAATAGCATTTTTTTCGTATAGATGCTGCATGTAGAAATGTAGAGCGTAAAATCATTTTATCCTACTAAGAGCTCTTGCTGAAATGATCTGGAGACTACAAAATTTTCTAGGCCTCTTATTTTATCAGTAAGTAATACCTTTTTATCTTTCCTTAGGAACTGTAATTTTTGCGCTCTCTCGAGCCAATACTGTAGACAATGACACATATCAATATCTACACTACACCGCCATTAAGTATATGAAGAAGACCCAACCCCACTGGTTTAATAAGTATAAAAATATTTTATTTTTAATAACAATATTATTATCTTACTTAAGTTTTGTAATTGTATATAGCAGTCACTCAGTAAATTATAGAAATGAAGATCTAAATTAAGATATTCTCTACATTTACTTACATAACCTCAAAACGTTTCACTTTCATATCATCAATAAAGCATTAATATGTATAATTAATGAAAAATAGTCACATCATGATATTAACTATAATAATATTTAATTTCTAAAGGTAATAATGTCATCAAACCACCTCAAGTTTCGTAGATTTGAATATCCAATACACAGCTGTACTCAGAAAATTATACACTGCAGAATCAGTTTTTAATAACAAATTGAATTGAGCTCTAAATATGTCGGCAATCCTGCAGGTCATGGCCTTTGTGTAATAGCCTATTGTTTATTGTAGTGTGTGTTTTGTTCTGAAGTTCAATCAAGTCGGCCGTGATTCAATAAAATTAGTTCTCAAAACTGACAACAGATGGATTTTGGAAAATAGGAAAATTATGCAGGAAAATTGACATTTCACTGAAAACTACTACTTTTCCGAAAAACTTTGGATACCAGGCATGAAAATGAGGGGTCACTCATTAAAATCCGTTCAGCCGTTTTCCCGTAATTTCCATTACCAGTTCAAATTATATATATATATAGATTATTATTATTTTTATTATTATTTTTATTATTATTATTATTATTATTATTATTATTATTATTTGCAGTGTGAATACATACATACATACATACATACATACATACATACATACATACATACATACATACATACATACATAGTTTGTAATTTCCGTTCTCGAGCTATGATTATAAAACGGACGTTTGTCATTTATCAGGAACTCGAAGAAGATAAAAAGTTGCATTTTCTCAAATACTAAGACATTAATTTCTTGTTATTAAAAATAGGATATAATCTAAATTATAAATTACATGACTTGAGAGGAAGGTTAAAGACTGAAGTGACAAAAGCTGACTGGTTATTATTTAAATTTTTTATCTTAGAAACTTTCAACCAATGACCACTTTCTAAAAAATATATATGTCTTGCATATGCCATATGAATTTCATTTTGAGTTGTTTAGCTATATTGAATAGTTATTTCAAATTACGTCTTTTTAACTCAAAATATTGAATGTACCTTTTCACAAGAACCATCATAGACCATGCTCTAATACAATGTAGTAGGCTTCTGTGCAAAATTGGAATCAAATTGGACTTGTAATTTCTGAGCAAAGGAACACTGAAGTTCGCAAAACGTTTTGAGATAATCAGCGAAAAAGATAAACTTTATTATTGATGCTATGTAGTCTAACATGTTTCAAAATATGCCGTTCAAAGGGCATAAATGATAACTTTAATGAATTATATAAATATATATTCTGATACTTCTGACTGAGGTTCTGGCTGATATGTAGTCTACTCCATTATCAGGCAGTACATCTCATTACGGTGAAGTTAAAAACATGTATTATACAGAGCGTTCGCTTAGGTCGACTTGGCGACGCGTGACCGGCACGAAGGTCATGCAACACGCGACAAAGTGTCTCTCACACGCTCGGCTGTCCAGTTCAGTCTCTCTATAGGAGTGGCTGTATTGACGTCAGATTGGTTGTTATTCTTGATGTTGTTTATTCCACAGCTAGCATAAAGAAAATAGGAGACATTAAAGTTATTAAAATCGTTTGGACACACCAATATTCGCCATAGACTACTTCATCTCGTTGACAACCTCAACAATGATTTCAAAACGCATAAAAGTAACAATCAGTTCAAATTGAAAAATAGTTCTTGGAAATCATCGTGCAATTCAACCGATTGAAGTTAGGAAATCTTACTTGAGACGACAGAAGGCGTAAATATTGCTACTGCTCAAGAAAAAAAAATTATGATTTATTTAACGACGCTCGCAACTGCCGAGGTTGTATCAGCGAATATTGTCCCGCAAGAATTGTTTCACATACCAGTAAATCATCTGACATGAGCCTGTCGCATTTAAACACACTTAAATGCCATCGACCTGGGCCGGGATCGAACCAGCAACCTCGAGCACAGAAGGCCAGCGCTATACCGGCTACCTACCCAGGCCGATACTGTTCAAGATGAGTACAAATTAATAGAGTACGAAAATGTTGAAAGAAGAAATTCTAAGGAAATTTGAAAGATATAAAGAATATGTAGAAACTATTGACAACATTGCCCTATTTGGAAGGCTGATTGTACTTGATCTTTCAAGAATTTACTTGAATAATTTATTACTTGATGTAGGGCTTGCATATAATATTTCATCCAATAAATTCTGTAACTTTTTTAGTTAAAGTACTCTTAGTTTATGGAAACATATAGAAATTTCACTTTTCCATAATAATATACAACACGCAAGAGGAGAACAATGTCACTGTTATGCTAGCTACATCGAAATGCTTGTAGATGTATACTCGTTCGTTAAAATGTAAAAACCAGTGTTAATCTGAAAAATGTGCACACCTGTTCACAACCCAAATATACAATAGATAGACTTAATAACGCCCTTTTATTAGAAAGCTTGTAGCATTCATAATTATTATGGTACAAATATATGTTATTTTTAACGGTCGAGATAAAGTTTCGAGTTATTTAAGACGCATGGAAAATTATTTAATAAGCCGTCAGCTTAGTAAGTGTTATTTATGTCTCTGATAAATAGCTTATACACATGTCCAGTAGCTATCGGCGTCATCTGCAGAGTTCAGGCTATTATCAACTTCGGTCATGGTTCAGTCTGATGTTTGTTACACGCTTGCTGATGGGTGCTTCTGTCCTACCACACTCGGTCCAGCTCAAGTCTCTAGTATCAAGGTAGATCATGGGGAATTCATGAAAATGAAATGGCAGGTATCCTACCCAAAATGGACGGAAATTCTTTTATCGTTCCACAGTCTATATTTGGTATTAGCAAAGTAACCATAATAAACATAGTTTACAAATGGACCGAAGCAGAACACCAAAAGAAGGTAAAAGACATTCACAAACAAGCAAGATAGGGATACGAAAAAAAGAAGAAATACATTCATAAACGCGCCAGACAGGAAAACAAAAAAAGAAGAAAGACATTAATAAACCGAATAGAATGGAATACGAAAAATGGTAAAGACATTAGCAAACGGAGCAGAAAGGAAAAATACAATCCTTAATTCAAAGAAAGACAGATCATTTTTCAAGAACACAGACGAAAATACTTTAAAAAGGATAGACTTTTCCGAAAACTTTCACGCTTTAATAAGGCAGTTTACATTTCTGCCGCCACCGGCGTGGCTCACTCGGTTAAGGCGCTTGCCTACCGGTCTGAAGTTGCGTTCGGGCGCGGGTTCGATCCCCGCTTGGGCTGATTACCTGGTTGGGTTTTTTCCGAAGTTTTCCCCAACCGTAATGTGAATGCAAGATAATCTATGGCGAATCCTCGGCCTCATCTCGCCAAAATATCATCTCGCTATCATCAATCTCATCGACGTTAAATAACCTAGTAGTTGATACAACGTCGTTAAATAACCAACTAAAATTAAAATAAATACATTTCTGCCCCTTGGTTAGGTGGTCAATTTTTACCGAATCATACACTAATGTCGTACGGGGACATCATTTTATTTTTACTAACATTTTTAACATTAACCTGGCTATACTCGGAAACACTGTAACGCCCCTTCCATTATAGGAGGTTGGAGTTGCTAGTGCAATATGTAAACAAATCATTTTACTAGCTGTAGGAGGAGAGAAAAGTATTGTATCCATTTATGTTACAGGGAACTATAGTATTACGATTTTCAGTTTGGTCATTACTTTACAGTATTTTATCAAAAAACAGTAGAATAGGAACAATTTTTTTCACAAACTCAAGTCTTCCGGCGGTTATATACATTATGTAATGTCTACTTTATTCAGCATATTACTAACCTAATTTATTCCTGAGAATTTTGTGAGCACTTCCGTAAGAAACCCCAAATTCTACAGCTAACTTCTTGACCGACTTATTACGACCTCGCTGCATTCTTTCTCTAGCATCTTCTACAGCATCTTCTGTCACCTTTGTTGGCCATCTTACACTTTTCTTCCTTTCTGTACACTCTGTTGCTCTAAATTTATCTACCAGATTAATGGCATTTCTACGAAAATATTCTGTAATGATATGATCAGGAAAAAAAAAAACTGTTGTTCACATTCGGTTATATTGTAATTCCAGTTTCCATCATCGTCCTTCATACCTACAAATAATAAAACAAAACTCTTGTTTAAATAATTCTGTTAAGTACCGTACCATATTATAGGGTACCGTACTTTCGGTAACTCTAATCTTCACTTGTGTTCAGTCCACACAGATAAATTCAGTTATGCTACATACTATACTTGTGTGAAAATAAACTTCAATAACATAAACTTTTTCTTCTATATAAAATGCAACATATTTCTGAAACACACTGTACCCTGTACTGTTTATTTCACTGCTAGCAACAGCGGCCGTAAGTTTGTGTGACTGGCGTTAGCATGGACATTAGTGAAAGGGGTGGGAGTCAAGTACATTTAGAAACGCAGGTACAATAAAAATTGAAGTAAAAATAAAATGATGTCCCTGTACTTACTTACAAATGGCTTTTAAGCAACCCGGAGGTTCATTGCCGCCCTCACATAAGCCCGCCATCGCTCCCTATCCTGTGCAAGATTAATCCAGTCCCTACCATCATAAGCCACCTTCCTCAAATCTACTTCAATATTATCCTCCCATCTACGTCTTGGCCTCCCCAAAGGTCTTTTCCCTCAGGTCTTCCAACTAACACTCTATAAGCATTTCTATATTCACCCACACGTGCTACAAGCCCTGCCCATTTCAAACATCTGGATTTAATGTTCCTAATTAAATTATGTTAGGTGAAGAATACAAAGCATGCAGTTCTGCATTGTATAACCTTCTTCATTTTTCTGTAATTTCATCCCTCTTAGTCCCGAATATTTTCGTAAGCACCTTATTCTCAAATACCCTTCACCTCTGTTCCTCTCTCAAAGTGAGAGTCAAAGTTTCACAAGCATACAGAACAACCGGTAATGCAACCGTTTTATAAATTCTAACTTTCAGCTTACACTGACGTATGTATACGCTTTAAAGCTTAAACTTGTTTAACGCGTGTAAAAGTTTATTGGAAGAAGATCTGTCAATTTTCCATTTCATCATTTTAGGAATATTTTCGTCTCTAGTTTTGAAAAATATTTTGACGCTGATTTAGCTGTGGAATATGTACAGAACGCATACATACATACATACATACATACATACATACATACATACATACATACATACATACATACATACATACATACATACATACATACATACATACATACATACATACATACATACATACATACATACATACATACATACATACATACATACATACATACAATTTTATAGGTACTGTACATAAATAAAAGGAAGGCAGAAAACAGGAAAGATTGGAGAATTCTGGATTTGCAGTGAAAAACCTGTCCTTGGGCAGAACACTATGAATAAATGAATATACTTACACACATACAATTTTATTCGTCCATCCATCAAATTCACAATCGATCCGATCCACTTATCGCTCAATTAAATCAAATCAAATCATCCAATTACCAAACTGTTCACACTCCCGTCTGTCCACACAGGTATCTTCCCATCTCCCATCCATCAATCCATCTTATACATCCATCCACCATCAGTCTACCCATCAATCTACAGTATGTACTCACATATGCATGATCATCATAAAAAAGAGGACACCGGCATTATAGGCCTTATAAGCTAATACGACCCTAATTAAACACTCCCAAATTTAAAAGTCCATTATTTACTTGGTTAATATTCTATAGTGCTATGTACTGTTGACTGAAATGGTCTGAATGTTGAAAACATTTTATGAAAATGCTATAATGTAAGACAATATCTTGTTAGATGTTTATATTCTTAAATTTTCAGGATTGCCTTAAATACATATCTATTGTAAGTTTATAACATTTATACGCATTGTCTATAATCTTCTAATTAAACATCAGCATTATCTTCACAGTCCAAGTACAAATTACATCAATTTTATTCCCACTACAAATACTAAATTTTTGTTTGGAGACCATGAGTATTTTTCTGAAGACACTATTTCATGAAATGTTTGGTTTTTTAACAAATTAACTATGAATTTTAACACAATTTAAATGTCTGAAATTAACCTGGACACTGACGATTGATTACTTTTCTATATGAAATTGTCTCTCTTTTGTGCATTGAAAATTCATGAATATTAATCTCACTAGAGGTTTTGATTTAGGCCTATCTAGAGTGAATCAAAATTCGAGGGATTTAATTGACTATTACACGATTAGAAGAAAGTATATAAAGATTAGTATAAATAAAGTACTCTAATACAATAACATATTAACTGATTCAATAAACTATCTTGAAAATGTATTATTGTACCATCCCATGATTACAAATATTCCGCTAGATGGCAGTAGTGTGTTGTGATCAGTGTTCTCTTGTTACCAATTGTGCCAACTATTATACAATCTTCATTGAACTCTAGGGACGATTACTAGTCAAGAAGGCTTTGTTGATTCGTTTTCATTTTTATTAAAACAGTTGCATTCCACTTCAATTATCAATATATATTAAATTTCTGATACGTGACTATCCATAATCTCATACAGCAGAAGCCATATTTTTTTTTATTTCATTGGGTTATTTTACGACGCTGTATCAACATCTAGGTTATTTAGCATCTGAATGATATGAAGGTGATAATGCCGGTGAAATGAGTCCGGGGTCCAGCACCGAAAGTTACCCAGCATTTGCTCGTATTGGGTTGAGGGAAAACCCCGGAAAAAAACCTCAACCAAGTAACTTGCCCCGATCAGGATTCGAACCCGGGCCACCTGGTTTCGCAGCCAGACGCGCTGACCGTAACTCCACAGGTGTGGACAACAAAAGCTATAACATAACCTAAATAATATAAACAAGATAAATGATAGAAAAGTTTTAATTAAGGCTGATGAAATAAACCTGAATCATTTTACGCAGCCATAGGACGCGATCCAACAGGCAGTGATCATTTTAAATGGTGTAATTATTGAAAGTACAATTTTGGCAAACAAAGAAACAAATGCTAGCGAAGTTATATAAAACAAATGATAGGGAAATGATAAAAACTGTAGGACAAGCAACCATGATTGGTTGTAACACGTTGTTACGTACCGTTTTATTCGTCAATAGTCAAAGAAACAGTCTCTCAACATCAGCATTATGGGTGGTATACATAAAAAAATTCTGCCACTTTTAACGGTAAGAGTTCAGAATAAGAATTAAACCCTTAAAATAATTGCACCACATATCTTGGGACAAAATCTTTCCACTTCTGTTGGCAGTGTCAATATCATGAGATTTCACCAATTTCAGAAATTACAAAACTGATTAAGCTTTTTCACTATACTCTAAAAAAGAAGACATTTTCTGACTTTTCCACAAATCCGCCTGGACAGTTTAATTGGCTTAGAAAAGAGAAGCTGTACCGAAAAGAAAGAACATAGAGTGACTCTATAATATATGTGCATCCATTTTCTAGGTCTTTGCATTTGACTGTATATTCATGTTTCTTTTCTCTCCAGTAATATACAAGTAATGTTCGTGACGTGATGTAAGATGGCGAGGCACTGACCTAACACACGGGTCGTCGCTTCTTCATGCATTGCAATACGGAGGCATCACGGTACATCACTCCGACTGATAAACTAACAATAAAACAGGCATTAATCTCCTCGTACAGGCCCCATCCTTACGTCATCCACAGATCATGATATCACGAGTTTTATTTCCTCGTGGTGTTGTATTAAAGCAGAACTTCACGTTCAATCAGCTCCAGAGATCTTCATATTAAGATGTTAACAAAAAGGAAAACATAGGTGGAATACGGTAATAATACTTATTCTGTATGAGCAAAAATTCCAGCCTCACAAAAAAACAAGAAGCTTTCATGGCAGATTTTGTGGGCTTCCTGACTCAGTAGGTATACTGCGGTATTAGTTTCTAAGCCGAAACTTCGAATTCAAAATCCGGGGATTCTACGTGGAATTATAGTCCACAGAGAGACTCAATCTGAGGATTTCCGATTCTCCTTTCAGAATTTCTCTCTTTAATACAGAAAAATCGTTACCATTGGCGCAGAAAGTGATAACCACTATAAAATATTACTTTTTCACAAAAAACAGGCCAGTAATTTTCCTAACAACAAGCTCGACTGAGCCGTGTTCGACCACATTGGGAGAAGCAGGATGTTCTGCTATTGCACTATAACGCACGACCACATGTTAGTTACAAGATCACAGACCAGATCAGAAAACTTGGATAGACAAAACTGAAACATCCGCCTTACAGTCCTGATCTGATTACATGCGATTACCATCTACTTGGTAGACTGAAGGAATCCCTTCGCGGAATGAGGTTTGAAGATGACCACTCCCTCGTGCACGCTGCTGAAGAGTGGCTCAGACGTGTTGGTCCAGACTTTTACCGTGCAGGTATACAGGCCCTCGTTTCAAGATGGCGTAAGGCAGTGGAAAGGGACGGGGATTATGTGGAAAAGCGACATTTTGTTCCTAAAGGATGTATCTACATTCTGTGAAAATAGCAAAGCTGTAGTATAAAAATGTAATTTTTAAACAAAAGTTGTGCATTACTTTTGGAGTGACCTTCGTATTCTGACAAGTCAACACTGAGAATTCGCCATGCCTTACTTGACATTCGCATTACAGTTGGGCAAAACCTCGAGGAGAAAAAAACAAGAATTCGACCTAAGCGGAATTCAAACCCACCTGCGAACGAAGACTTAGATCAGAAGAGTACCTTATTACCTCTTAACACCCATTCGTTCGTGTTTACATACCTATCAATCAATTCGTAATCGAATACTTAACTCACTATATGTAGATCTAATAATATAATTAAAATAATTTTAACGTCCTGATGCATTCAACACGGCGTCCTTTCCGTAGAGAATCGTATAATACTCATATTCCACTTGCATGCATATATTCTAGACTTTTAAAAGAAATACGCGAGCCAACACAGCGATGCAGTGAAGTGTGACAAGAGCCACGTGGGAGAGAAGAATTTTTATAACCTTTTAATATTCTGAATAGTGCAACATGACATTAAACTTGTAATGATTTAGGATTGGATGGATCGAGTTCATTCATTTGAGAAGGTGCGCGCATTCGACAGATGAAAATGTTTCTTTTGTCTGTGATAAAGAATTCCAAATAACATACGGACTGGTCAACAGCACATATATCTAGAAACGGTTTAATCATGCACCATTTTGTCGAATATGTCAACCCCTCCTTAAGCATCATTATAAAATTCAATTATTTCTGGTTTCTTTGTTTCCCCATATACAGTAAATCTGGAACTCTATGCATTATTGAGACAAGTACTATACAGAGTGGTCCACTTAACTCTTTTACCTCCGATAGCGTGTAAAATATTTCAGATATACACAAATCGATAGTTACAATTTAAATTACATCGAAGGGGACATCTGATACACGTAATATATTTTTTGTACATGAAATAATTTTCAAGATATTAGAGTCAACTTTTTTTTTAATGGGAACCAACTACTGTACTCCAAACACGAGAAAGTCTCAGGGGAATGAGACGCAGCGGGGCAATGCTGTGAATGTATGTTGATGTCATAAGATGTCATAAGGTCACACACGTGGGTACACGCATCTCCATTGGCTAACTCTTACAGCACAAACGATAACACAGATACACACATACATATACTACCCTAGTTACGAAATTAGATCACTGTTAATCTCCTGGTCTTTTAATCCCTCCATACAGGAAATAACATATGCAGGAGAGCGCATGTTTTTTTTAAACTGACGTTATAACGGTAATATTATTCATCTACATGGCTTCAATAGATGACGCAATAGTAAGCACATTCCTTTCACGGTTAATCTCCTGGTTGGAGAACAGTATGTTTTGTATTGAAAATGTTGCGCTAGCACTTTTTAATAACCCGATCTAACGATCTCGATGGCTCATATGGACTACGTAAATCGCAATACGACTGGCAATATAATAAAATGAGCTAGAGGTTTTGAAACATATAATGCGAAAGAACATTTCCATGACGAGTATTTCTTTTAGTGATTACTCTACGAAGCACGAAAGGAGATAAACAGATTCGTGGGCGGACTACATTGTGCTCTGAATATTTATATTATAACTAAGCTTCGTATTCCAGCTACCTAAAGACTGAAGTTAAAGACTCACTGGGTATATAGTACGCCGAACACAGGTAATGCAACGGATAAGGATATAAACAAACAGGTCGTCGCTGCGTGTTCATGGAGTACAGTCAACTCCTGACATTCTGAAGCTATACTATAGTAAACACATGCTTGAGTCGTGATGTTCATTTTTGTCGTGATCTTTGCCGTGAATAATAACATGCATTCGTAGGTTAGGGAACTTCAACATATGCGGATGTCATTTGGAATGATTTTATATTGCAAGTAATTCTTTCAATAGCACATGACGTTATTGGTGCATGATGAAGTACAAGATATTTTTATTGTCTGATATTTTTTCGTGTTTCATTAGGATGTTTCATATCGCTCATGACTGAAAGCCCACTAATTTTCTATGTCCTAGTCCCTAAAATGTACATTATTTAATTTATTAATTGTCATGTTGGCATTGAGCATCATGGTACACTACACAAATCCACGATAAACTTCGAGTTAATATCCTAATAATTTTCAGATTTTGATGGTACTGATTCTTTTGGATTACATTCAACACACTTTTTGTGTCTTTTGGTATTGCAGTGTCTTTCAGTGCATTGTTTTTGTCACTTTTACGTTTATTTTACACAATTTATGTGTAATGTTGTTGAAAATATTAGTTCAAATATACTCAACTATGCCCTGCAATATTACATGCTTGAGCATCTTACCACAGTCTAGTATATACCGTCGCAAAGCTCAATACGTAGTAAATATGCAAACATTAGGTAGTTGCTCACCACTAGGATCGCTAATATCGCTTCATTACAGGCAATGCAAAATAGTACCGTCACAGTCTATTGTTTCTAGCACCCTCAAAACTCAAGCTTTGTGACTGTATATACTAGACTGTGATCTTACCTAAGGCATTTTACCTCTGCAATGAACCTTCAATCAGCCACAAAGATGTAGTTATTTAAATAATACAACTAATAAGAGCAGTGATCGATAGGATTAGTCACTATGACTGCGTCCCGGCTTTGACTTTCTAGAGGAAGAGGGCAGACGGTGCGTAACTATTTTGTATACGAACGTACCTGTACCTGCGCTGTGACATCACATATACTTCGAATCAGACAACTTCATTCCACTTTATAGGTAGCTGAAATACGAAGCTTAATTATAATAGTCCCTTTAAGTCAGGGATGTCGAACAACGCTCTCGAGCTGTGAAATGAAGAGCCTTCATTCCTCCCTTACCGTGCAACGGTTGAACACAGGTAGCAGGCAGACCAAGCGAATGATCGTAAACAAAAGCGAAACTACTAATGCGGCGGCTGGTACTTCGGTAACTTTTATATATCTTACTAAACTCTGATGAAGAAAGAATGTAGGTCTACATGAGGATGAATGCTGCTGCTGCTACTGCTGCTGCTGCTGCTGCTGCTGCTGATGATGATGATGATGATGATGATGATGATGATGACGACGGGTTTCTGAATTAAATCTTTATTTTAATTCCTCTACAGCCTTTTCACGAGCGGAACCGGATAACTTTTCTGGTTCGTAAGCTTCAGCATGTGTTGAATTAAAATGCCTTTAATATTATGATGGCTTAAGCAATGTGCCTTTCCGTCCTTTAAGATACAGAAAAAATTTTCTGTCCACTCACTATTGAATCGCCGTTCCTTATCCATACCAGCCGCCAGAGTTGATAACATACTGCATACGAAACACTGCTACAGCCAGTGTTGCCAACACATAAATTGTATCCCCGTCAGTATAACACCTGGAAATCTGTCAGAATCCGTCAAAATTAAAAAAAAAATAATAAGACCCAATATATATATAAAACAACTTACTTACAAATCCTGATTAAAATAATAATACTTCAAAATCTAACTTGATTACGAGAAAATCTGAAACAGGAAATTCTTAAACATAGTACGGATCAGGCAGGGCTGTTCAAACAAAAAGTAAAATTTCTAAAAAAAATTAAACAATCAAAAATGACAGCAGCTGAAAATGTCAAAAGACGATGTAAATCGTAATTTCCGCCAGAAAATCCGTCACCTGTCAAAGCCATTTTCTTCCCGTCCGTTATGTTGAAATTCCGTCACTTTTGACGGAATTTCCGTCCAGTTGGCAACACTGGCTACAGCGAGCTCAGGTTGAGCTTACTGTCGTTTCAGCTCAGCTATGGTAGGAAACAGTTTTAATCGTTTCGCAGTTTGAGAGCGCTGTTCGACATCCCTGCTTTAAGTCATGTCTAGTTTCTTTTTGGTGTACGCGCTTTAAGCAATAAGACAGAACAAAAGTTTCTAAATAACGAACAAAATAGGCACGTAAATGAATGAACTCAAATCATTTCTTAAAGTCTGTTAGTGATTCGCTCCGCACTGAAATAACAGTGAAACTTTATTTCACTTCTAAGTTTTCAATGCTACATAAAAACGGGCGTTTACTTAATATTCAAACGTATTCTCGTCCTTTGATGCAGCCCTCGTCTCCCGTGATAACATCTTGGGACGTGATATGAAGCTGTGTAATTTACTGTGCCGGCAGCTTGACAGTTCTAATTCAGTTCGTCCGCTTACAAGAGACAAGAGTGAAAAATGAACGTGTTTTAAAGGCTCGCTGTGACATAACAGGTCTCCATCACGTGGCAAGAAACCGCACCCGAATTCCATATTCTAAAGAAAAGTTAATGCGTTTCAAATAGAATTTAAAATTACCTAACATTATGGTTTAAATATTAAAAGGTTAAAAGAGAACTTTTACACTTTAAGGATTCTTTCAACTGTCTTAAAAAAACTTGCTCTATTAAATAGCATCTGAAACACACTGAAATTTAAGCATAATGTCGTTCTACACGTCTAGACCATCATCATCATCATCATCATCGAGTTTTTCGTTTACTAAAATAAATCTCCTGGTTAATTCGTAAAAATAAAAGTGTTATTACTCAT
Source organism: Periplaneta americana (assembly GCF_040183065.1). Taxonomy (NCBI): domain Eukaryota; kingdom Metazoa; phylum Arthropoda; class Insecta; order Blattodea; family Blattidae; genus Periplaneta; species Periplaneta americana. The sequence continues at coordinate 58,019,425 of NC_091127.1, read as the reverse complement.
AGTACAGCCCTGGTTTATATGCATTTATAAAGACTGAAAAATGCTCTATAAAATCTTAAAATATGCAATATAAATTTCGAAGAATAACAGCTCGTAAATATTTTACTTTTAAGTTGAGTTAAAAGATGGCACTTTTTATACCTCTATGCATGTACAATTTGTTTAAAATTGAGTAAAACATTGTGCACTGAAATAAAATATGCTTAAACAAGTAAATATGTTTCACTATTATTACTTAAGCCTAGCAATACCAAGGTAACTTAAGTAACGTACAGTACCAACGGGGAGGGGTATTTTGTGACCACAACAAAAATGGTTACTTTTGAACAGTTTTTAACATTTGTAATCACCAAATAGTACAGTATATACTATAATAAAAGAGAAAAATTGAAATGTCATTGCATATCGTCGTTGTTCCTGCAATAACTCCTATGTGCAAAATATAAAAGTTTTTGGTATGAAGAAAAAAACACACTTGTCCTATGGCAGCCGTACATAGGAGACTGTGAATTCTTACATTTTCGAAACAAAGAAATATAATTAGATATAGGAGATTTTATTATTTGCTGTATCACTATTTAAGTTATTTAATAGAGAAAAAATCTGAAAATCGATAAATATGTCACATAGGAGTTATTGCAGGAACAACGACGATGTTTTCGACCAATTACTTCAACATAACAGTCTGGAAAATATTACGCATCACTTTCTTCACACCCGTTCTCACATATTTAACAGACCAGAGTTTTATTTTAAAAAATGTCTAATTTTGAACAATTTTTTAACAGTTACAATCTAAAAATGGTATGTGCTGCAATAAAAGAGAAAAAGTAAAATTTCATTGTATATTTTCGAACAATCACTTCGACATATTTTCGTCTTTTAGTGAAACTATCGGTGTAAACATTAAACAATAAGATAAAAGGATTCATAACTGACAAATAATATTTTCGTATTTTTAATATATCAATTACATATTTAAAATATGAATTTTGGAGAAGATGGGCACAAAGTACCTCCCCCCTTGTATTGCTAGGGTTAAGTATAAAATTTCCATCTTTACTTCGCATTAAAACAAAATACAGAAAGAAAAATATTCGCATCGTGAAAAAACTGAATTGTCGAAACACTCAACATTTATTATGAGAAATTGTAACCTTCATTGCACACGTTTTTAAATCCAACTTTATAGAACAGTTAAGTCCATTGCCGACATACCAACGTCTGCACGCGCCACTACTTGTACAACTCGAAACTTCCAACTCTAACTGGGTTAGGCATCATTCAACGGATCATTTCATCAAGTACGGGCTATAAAAACAGTCTCTGTTAACTCCAATAAAATGTTCACCAGATAACGGAAGCACGCCACGCCCGTACATACCCTCGAGATTCCATCAATTCCACCAAAAACACTTTCTACTTTATAGGTCAACTTTATTGCATTTGATATTAACATCTTGCGGTTTACGAAGTCATTAAATTCACCCGTTCATTGACAATCTGAGTTTGAAAGAGAAAAACTGTATGCAGTTGTCATGTAATGGTAGTGACTGAAAAGTATCCACAACGGCCGCCTGTAGCGGTGTCTTCATTCCTTAGCGTTCTCACATGAAGGAACTCGATCCACCCAATCCTAAATCATTACAAGTTTAATGTCATGTTGCACTATTCACAATAATAAAAGGTTATAAAAATCCTCCTCTCCCACGTGGCTATTGTCACATTCCACTGCAACCCTGTGTTCGCGTATTTCTTTTACAAGCCAAGAATATGTAAATGTACTAACATTTTTTAAAAGGAAGACGTATTAAATGCAACAGGAGGATAAAGTATTTTAATCGTCTATGTATGAGAATTTGGTACACATTAAATTACGAATTGTATGTGAACTGTTCATAAATAAATGTTATGTTTTATTTAACGACGCTCGCAACTGGAGAGGTTATATCAGCGTCGTCGGATGTGCCAGAATTTTGTCCCGCAGGAGTTCTTTTACATGCCAGTAAATCTACTGACATAAGCCCGTCGCATTTAAGCACACTTAAATGTCATCGACCTGGCCCGGGATCGAACCCGCAACCTTGGGCATAGAAGGCCAGCGCTATACCAACTCGCCAACCAGGTCGACTGAACTGTTATGTTACGCCAATTTTAAATGTTCGTGCTAGTTTAAAAAAATTCCTCCTAGACACTCTAAAGAGGCTTGTTTCTTTAGACGCTTTTTTCTTTTCTTAATTTGAGTTATTTTAAAGTTACAGGTACACTTTTTCTCGGGAAAAAATTATTAGCCTAGGAGCACCGTTTTGAGCTTCTCCAATACTATAAATTAGGCCTACTTCATAAGGAACAAAAATACATATCAAGAAAATAGAAAATGGGTAATTACCATCAACTCTTATCAAAACTAGAAGAAATTATTCGTATGCATTTATATCTAATTAACTTATAGAAGTTTTAAGTCAAATGATCTAATATTTTCAGTTATTTGTACCTGGCATAATTCGCGGGTGCTCGTGTAAAGGGGGTTAAGTATGATTTGGCTAAACTGGAATAAGTACAGATTTGAACTATCCACAATTACTTTTCTCTTGTGTTAAAGGGGTTAAGTCATTCTTTCATCTATGATGCTCCATATTTTGTGACAAAGGGGTTTTGTTCAGTACCAAAGGAGAGAAGTTTACATACCTTGCAATTTGACTTAACCCCCTTTACACGAGCACCCGTGAATTATAAAATGCACATTTAGATTTTAATTTTACTATATTAATTCATTAATATTTTCAAACTACGACTATGCAAGATATCTCTGCATAATTCGAACTATAGCTTCTCTGGAAATTTGTATTCTAAGTATGGTAGCATTGTATAAACATCTGAGACGAATGTACAATCATATTTTTGTACATCAGAAATAAACTGTAAGTCCAAGTTTCTCAATTTTGAGATTACAGCAGATTCTCGTTATTTGTGCTTTCCCGTATTGTATGTACAGACACGGAATTAAAATTTGGAGCGAGTCTTGATGGGAGTCCACCTGTATGTAGGCAACAATTTCGCACGACTGTCCACAAGTAGCATATATACAAGGGTTCTTGTTTACTGCAAATGCGCAGTGTGTTGTAAGCGAAACTTACACAATATGGGAGGCCACATTTTATTTCTTTATCTGTACATTTCGTAGTGAGGTACAATTATCGAGGTTCTAATGTAGTTTGTTCTTCCAAAAGGTCAAAAAGGTGAAACATTTTGTAAAGTGTGAACAAATGATGATTTGATTTTTTTTTAAGTTTGTTATTTAATGACGCTATATCACCTGTTAGGCTACTGAGCTCGGATAAATCAGTAATAGCGAGATAGTATTTGGAGATATGAGGTTGGAAAAAACCAACCGCTAATCTACCCATGCAGGAATCGAACTCGCGCTCGAGTATAGCTCCGGATTAGTCTGTGAAAGCCTCTCCAGATTGAGCTACGCCGATGACGATGATGATGATGATGAAGAAGAACAAATATTTACTCTTATTTTTTCAATTGATCCTTCAAAATCTCGACACTGAAGTAAACCGCTGAGACCTGGTCTCTTACCTTCTCCAAATTTTATATCATTCCTTGGATACAACTAGAGATACTTCCTCAATTTTAACAGGTATTCTTGCAAGCCTGGTTTAAGCACAAGGGAGACAAACACAGTCCTTGAGGGAGATAAATCTCCAACATCTACAGGTAAATGGACTCATAACCGCTACATATGTAACGGTAAATTAATTATATGTTTAAATTTCGAAGAGTCAAAATTTCTCGAATATCCAGTAATTCTTACATAAGTCAGAGAATTTATAGCAGTGATTTCCTGCCATTACAAATAATGAATAAAATTCTCTCTCCACTGCTTCCTCTCCATACCAACTAGCTTTATGGCTGGCTTTAAATGTTCCTCGTTTAGTTTTAATTCAGAAAGAAGCAAGAGGAAGCTATAAAGCTATTGAAGCAATTGACTGGTCTATTCAGTTGTTTTGTTACCAGATGTGGCACAGGGACACCACTTGGCACAGCATGCATGCCACGCGATTCTATCGTACACAGAAAGTGGATGGATGCTGTTTCACGCCACTCAATTCTCCACACTTGAGCGGTTACAGCTACCGAAGGCGTGTTCACACGTGTAAAGCGCAAATGCAAACATCATTGTACTATGATACTCCTATAATCGCGATAAGATTATCAAAATAGCTAGAGAAAATAAAAGCATTGAATATATTGCCGGAACAACTGTGAAAGGCCTCCGAAAGCGATTACGCAAAAATCACTCCAGTTGAAGGATAAATTTTAAATTCTTTCGATATTCCAACTCACACCTTTACACTTATTCTAAGCTCTACCGCAGTAATAATAATTATTACTTACTTACAAATGACTTTTAAGAAACTCGCAGGTTCATTGCCGCTCTCACATAAGCCCGCTATCGGTCCCTATCCTGTGCAAGATTAATCCACTCTCTATCATCATATCCCAACTCCCTCAAATCCATTTTAATATTATCCTCCCATCTACGTCTCGGCCTCCCCAAAGGTCTTTTTCCCTGCGATCTCCCAACTAACCCTCTATATGCATTTCTGGATTCGCCCCTACGTGCTACATGCCCTGCTCATCTCAAACGTCTGGAATTAATGTTCCTAATTAGGATGTCAGGTGAAGAATACATTGCGTCTCATAACCTTATTCCTTTGCTGTGGTGTGCCAGAGAATCAGTCCCATTCCGAGGCTTATTGCATGGATTCGTAAAGAGCTGTTTTTACGGTGATGGGTTGTTAGCCCTTCGCTCAACCCCCAAGCTGGAGGACCATCCCTTATCGGCTGTCCATGACTGCTTATTCAATGTTATTAATGTTCTCCAAGGCAGAAGTAACTGTAACTCCCACCCTGAAAGGGAACCGTCTCACCTCAAAACAGCTATAAAACTTTTATTTCTATATTCTGAAATCAAAAGAGAAACAAGGACTTAATACCGATGTGACATTTGTTTACGGGTATAATTTCTATGCACAACCTAGTGCTGACGTTGTTTTCTTATTATATCTTTTTAGTGCATAAAAATTCTATCCCTATTATCATCACCATTGTTGTTTGGAATGTTGGAGTGTAACAATAACTTGCAATGGGAACTTACTATAGAAGGATTGTAGGTATCAAATCAACCGTGAAGTTTGTTAAAACTTGCAACATTCTAAGTACGGTTTACTTACATTTAAAAATAATTGCAAGTTCTGTTTACTTATATTTCAAAATGATTACGTTGTTAGGTAGAAAAGAGCATTATATCTGTATCCTGGACTGAAGCCTATGTAACATTAGAATAATATTGAATCGTGTTCCAATATCAAATACTCAACCATGTAGAGTTCACTTAACTCTTTCCCACTATATCATTTAAGCTCCCTTGCCTCCACCAAAATTTTTATTTACGTTAGGACATACATCATACGGTATTGAAAATGTATTGTTTAATGTTACAATTTTACATATTTATGCTTTTGACTGTTATGATGTTAATTTCAATGGTAAAAAGGAATATTAAAATTTAAGTAATTTTATTGTAATACAGTAAATGTACGCCTGAAAATGCAATTTGCTTAAGGAAAAGCGATATATCGATAACCGTTCGGTATATCGATATATTTTCTGCGATATATATCGTTTATCGAAATTAGGTTTGCAATATATTGCAATATCAATATATCGATATTTAATTTATTTCCTCCATGACTACACCAGTGACTCGTGAAAGAATAATATTATTCTTCCAAACACAAGGCTTGATTGGTCGGATTTTTAAGGCTCGAATAGGTTAGATTGCAACAATTTTATGTAAAAATCCCTAAATGTATGCAACACGAAAAACTCTCGAGCGATGATATTGCATAAACCTAGATGAATTAAAGAGCGTATGTTTCAGCGACGCTAAAGGAACCTAAAAATTCGAGGTCTACTAATCACTAATCAGAGGAGAGATTCATATGCCTTCATCAGTGTTGCTATATTTAGCGATAAGTCGCTAAATCTAGGGAATTTTGAATCGCTCTCGGCGACAAATTTTGTAAAATACGATTAGCGACTTTTCTGCTGATTTTTATATTATTCCACTTTTTCCTTTCTTTTAAGTTAAAACATTCAACTCAAGTCATGCACTTCTTAGTTTTAGAAGAGGCATGAGTGCATGACTGAGTCGTCTAATGATTCATATGTGAAAGCCCTTATCTCGTATATTCGTGATCAGGGGTGAAAGATGCTGATTTAATGATTCTCACGGGTCAGGTCTCTCTCTCTCAATGCTACTGCTCCAACACCCATAAACGGTGGAAAATTTGCTTGACACGTGACGAGTCGCGAGCTCCAGCTAATTCTTGGTTCTTCCCCGCAACGTGGAGATTTTCCACTCCGAACCGACCCGAGACAATTGAGTTTTGGAATTTTGTGCCTACAGTTCGTGTGAAGCAAATGAGACTGTAGTTTTTGCTGGTTTAATAAATTTTAATATATAAGATTTAAAAAGTGTTAAATTTCACAAAAAAGTTTGGTCAAACGCTTGGGCGAAAATTTCCACACTTACAATTTGGCAGAAAGTGTAGTGTCAATGATTGCATCAAGTGTAGTGTATTCACAATCATCTCACACCTTCCACCTCAACATTACAGCCGTCAAAAATACAACCAGACTCGGCATAAGAGGGTGATGACGAGGAAATTATATTTTTCTCCGCATATGTATGTTTTTTTAATTTTTTATTTAGTGATATTTATTATTAATTTTTAGCGACATTTCTGGGGATTTTTTTAACAAACTTTGGAGAGATTTAGCTACTTTTTGTTGAAAATTTAGCGAGATTGTAGGATGATATGTTGGCAACAGTGGCCTTCATATTCGTTTTTTTTTTAAACGGCAAAATATACATGCACTAAAATTACCAGAAATACACTGGAGACGCTAAAATAAGACGCATTTATTTTAAGCAATTTATTAATGATGATGGCTTTTCTATTATATATACGAATTTTCACACATCAGTTGCGAGTCCTTTAACCCACTACCTAAGCAGTAGACTTACGGCACATTTTTGTTCGGCATCGTTAAAAATCTAATTAAAAATTAATATTTTCTTCCGACTAAGCTGTTCCAAAATACAACACACCCTATGCACACGTCACCAAGTAGAAAACAGAAAATTGCATCATCGTGTCTATATTATCGTTATAGTTTATAGTACATACCAGGCGGCGAAATTCGAGTTTAGCGAGCAGAGCGCAAAGACGCCTACAACACTTGCCGTTAACTTCCGCGCTTCATATTACAAGCGTTCTCGTGACAACGGTCAAAATCTTTTGCACGTGCGAAGTAGACGATAAGACGGCTTCTTGTTTTTATTATCTGTGCTTTTAATCTCAACTTTCATACATCATAACGCCTCACTATTACACATTTGCACAGACCCAGCAACACATTTAATTATGGAGTGCTTTGTTCACTGTCACTAAATTGTCCTCAATGATTCGCCGACAACAGCACACTGTCTGCATGTGGTCAGATTGCAATGAATATAACAACTCCTGTAATGCGTCTCAATGTCTGCGTTTATTCTATATTCCATTTTTCGATTTTCCATATTGGTTCTTAATATTTGTTTAAGCATCAGATTGCTAAAAATAATAAAATATGCTTTTATAAGAGCTAAAAGCTAAAATATGGAATTAACCTCTTACATATACATATATTATATATGAAATAGCCTATTAGTGTCCCTTAGAAGGGCTAAGGCCTCCTGCAAGAGGGAAAGCTCTGGCTCAGTTTTGCTCACGTGTCGAGCTAGTCCACGTGGGTGGAGTTGTGTACTACTCATCGACAATTATGACTAAATATTAACACTTTGTCACTTAATTATAACTAAGATATTCAACACTTTTGTCATTTAGGATTGTACTCATTGCTGTTAGTCTGTTCTGCACGTTAGTTATCACATTAGAATATTTAGGATTTGTCATTCAGGTGATTTCAGTTCCTACTCATTAGTCTACGTTTAATTCGCACTAAATTAACATATTAGGATATGTATCACTTTGTCCTTGGGATGCGTTGTCTCTACTCAACTAGCTGTCATCCTAGCTCCTTCCATCCTCTCCTACATTGTGCTACTCTGCTCCAGTGTGTTCCGATCTGCTGCCTGAAGGAGTCAGCCCATCTGACTCTCGGCCTTCCCGGTCTTCTCTTTCCTTGGTAAGGGTCCCAAGTAGTTGTTATTTGCGCCCATCTATTCCCCTGCAGCCTTACCACATGTCCTCCCCATCTCCATTTTATCCTTACCGCTTCATGAACTATGTTCTTGGAGGATGTGATTTCTTGCAACCTCTTGTTGTTAATCCTGTCCTTCAAAGATATGCCGAGTATTTTCCTCTCCATTCCCCTTTGGCATACTGCTAGGATGTTTTGTATTATATAATGCACTAAAAATATTTACCTTTAGTTGAAAATAACAGATTTATTATAATGGCAGCGTACGATTTTCAACTAAAGAATAAAACAGGCAAATATGGTAAAATTCGTCCCTACTAATCAGTAAAACAAACCACAACAAAATATACCTACATCTAACATGAATTATATCGTCCATGTTTGTAGAAAATGGTTCAAATAAATTATTATTATTATTATTATTATTATTATTATTATTATTATTCATTCTTAGTTTTCTGCCCAACAGCAGATCTTTCACTGTAACCCAGCATTCTCCAATCTTTCCTATTTTCTGCCTTCCTCTTTGTCTCCGAATATGATCCGTATATCTTAATGTCATCTATTATTTGATATATTCTTCTACCCCGAACTCTTCTCCCGTTCACCATTCCTTCCAGAGCATCTTTCAGTAGGCAGTTTATTCTCAGCCAGTGACCCAACCAATTCCTGTTTCTCTTTCTGATCAGTTTCAGCATCATTCTTTCTTCACCCACTCTTTCCATCACAGCTTCATTTGTTACTCTATCTGTCCATTTCACACGTTCTATTCTTCTCCATATGCACATTTTATTATTATTATTATTATTATTATTATTATTATTATTATTATTATTATTATTATTATTATTATTATTCAATCTTAGTTTTCTGCCCAAGGGTAGGTCTTTCACTGTAACCCAGCATTCTACAATCTCTCCTATTTTCTACCTTCCTCTTTGTCTCCGCATATGATCCATATATCTTAATGTCATCTATTACTTGACATATTCTTCTGCCCCTAACTCTTCTCCCGTTCACCATTCCTTCCAGTGCATCTTTCAGTAGGCAGTTTATTCTCAGCCAGTGACCCAACCAATTCCTTTTCCTCTTGCTGATCAGTTTCAGCATCATTTTTTCTTCACCCACTCTTTCCAACAGAGCTTCAATTGTTACTCTATCTGTCCACATTTTATCATCATCATCATCATCATCATCATCATCATTGTCAACGAATACACTTTTTAACTAGAAAGATAGAATACATCAGACAAACAAATATGTCAAATATGTCATGTAAGATTCACTAGAAATTTACTTTGAAATACAAATGCATTATGGAAATAGTTTTACTCGTAAATAGCAGTTAATATAAACCATACTGTGCAAAGATAAGTGTAATGACAAACACCACAAACATACACACACACACATATGAGTGCATGCCTACGTAAGTAGATTTTACACATCTTGTTTCATTTCGAAAATATTTGAGGTCGCAGAGTTAAGATGAGATACTCTGTGGGCATTCTTTGAATATGACCATATCAAATCGTTTTTTTAATCATTTTTCTATTATTGATAGACTTTCTCTCATTTCTTCCCGTGTTTTTAATTCCTAACTCTCTCTGTTCTTGACGTTCTGTTTGCCCGTCTTCAAAAATTCATTTCATAAATTCGATATAGTACTTATAAGTATGTACTCGTAGTATTTATAGTCACTGGAACTCTCTGCCGCCTGAAGTCAAGGGCTGCCGAACATTGAATCTTTCAAATCCAAGTTAGAAAATTATCTTATGACGAGTTGCCAAATTAACTTACTATTATGACAAGTGTTGTATTGCATGTTTCCACGTATTCACATGTTTTTATGTTGTAGTGATATTTAACTTATTTTGTCTTTTTGTTTTCATATTTCCCGATAAATGGTATATCTATAATGTGATAAGTTGAGCTATATATAATCATAATTTTTCTTACTGTGTGTACCTAAAAATATTGTGTTCATTGTATGCTTTGTACTTCACTATTTTATTACTACTATTATATTATTATTATTATTATTATTATTATCATCATCATCAATAATTGTCTTATTTTTTTATGCTTCGTTTGTCTCATTTATTTTGACCTGCTGTTCACATTTTATGCTTTTTCCTTTCTTTCTGTATGTTATATATTATGTCTGATTTCTACTTACTTGATGTTTACAATACATTATTATTATCTTATTCAGTTTTGTGTGTAAAATTGTAGTGTACTTTGTAAATTTGTAGTGTTTTTGTAACGCAGTCTTACTCCTGGTTGAGTGTTAGAGAAGGCCGTATGGCCTTAACTCTGTCAGGTTAAATAAACCATTATTATTATTATTATTATTATTATTATTATTATTATCATTATTATTATTATTATTAAATAAAACATTAAATAACTTCCATACTGTATGTTTCAGGACTGTACACAGCAAACAGCGACACACAGTACAGAGAGAAAATGTGGAAATACAAGGCGTTGACAAATGAAGAGTTCGCGGGAAAAACGATGAATGTCACATTTCTGTTAAGGATTAGATAATGATCTAATTGAGTCTATAACTGCAAGATGTAGTGCTGTTTCTATAGAAAATAAAGGAAAGGATTACTGTATTCGTGGTGATAATTCTCCTTTTTACCATTTTTCATAAGAACAACATTACATTTCGCAGTGATCCATTTAATTATGTAATGACATCAACCTTAAGAAAACTGTGATATTCAATGTTTTTTCCGCGAACTCTTCAAATGAAAAACTATAGTGTATGTTTTTCAACGTCCCATTTTTCAAAAGCAATAAGTTCCTATTTTGCATCGTGGCTTAATAGCACATAATGCAACGAGCCTATAATGGTAGTAATTAAGACGCGAGTATGTTTCTTTATGAAACGAGCGCAAGCGAGTTTCATAATTTTCATACGAGTGTCTTAATTACCATTATAGGCAAGTTTCATACGACTTTTTATGCTCGACAATATTTCTAACTTGAAATTATTCTTAAGTATTCATGTTATGGTTATGTAAGTGAGGAGCGGAACTGATCTGAATTGTGAGATGAGCGCAGACGCGAAACTATTGATTTTTTCCAAGGCACGAATGTCATTGACCTTGATATAATCTAGAGGATAACATGAACATTACTCTTGATATAACTTGGAAATTGATTTAGAATTGAAAAACGAGATGACAAATTGAATTTATTTCAATATTATTTACAATTAACGCTAATTATTATAGTAATAGAACATAACCTTCTGCGACAGTATTGGATTTCCAGCCTCCGTGACTTTTCGCTAATTGTCTTTCGATTGCATATCCGAGAATAATCGATACTTGCGGTTTTATAATGGTACAATGGTGTTTTCTCATTGGCTGAACAACAGAATTATAATGAATAGGTGTACTTTAATGAGGTGCATTAGAGGGCTACTACCAGGTGTATTATTACTACATTTCGGCATGGTCGAGCATAAAATAAATTGAATCTTAAAAACTATTATTATTGAAGTGCATATAGCCTGAATTTATAGCTTATCTACTGAAAGAAAAATCTAAAATTTCAATGGAAGAAACATGTCTCTCTATCACTCATAAAACACAGATTCTTATTTGCACTCCAATTCATGTCAGACTCATGCATATGTTCATATGAATGTTAATTTGAGATAATACTTACTTACTTACTGGCGTTTAAGGAACCCGGAGGTTCATTGTCGCCCTCACATAAGCCCGCCATCGGTCCCTATCCTGAGCAAGACTAATCCATTCTCTATCATCATATCCCACCTCCCTTAAATCTATTTTAATATTATCTTCCCATCTACGTCTCGGCCTCCCTAAAGGTCTTTTTCCCTCCGGCCTCCCAACTAACACTCTATATGCATTTCTGGATTCGCCCATACGTGCTACATGCCCTGCCCATCTCAAACGTCTGGATTTAATGTTCCTAATTATGTCAGGTGAATAATACAATGCGTGCAGTTCTGTGTTGTGTAACTTTCTCCATCCTCCTGTAACTTCACCCCTCTTAGCCCCAAATATTTTCCTGAGAACCTTATTCTCAAACACCCTTAACCTCTGTTCCTTTCTTAAAGTGACAGTCCAAGTTTCACAGCTTCAATAATAATAATAATAATAATAATAATAATAATAATAATAATAATAATAATAATAATAATACTTTTTCTTTGAAACAATGAAAAAGTTATAGGCTATTTTAATAGTAGTAATTGTCCTCTACCATAAAATTATCTGTAACATTAAGAACTCTTTCATTTTGGAAAAAAATTGATATTCCATGTCAAGATTACACAGGTTTGTAGGCTATATAAAAACAAGAATGGTTTTGTGATTTAATTTTAACGAGCATTAAGACCCATAATTTGAACGAAATTTAATTACAAAGAACGATTAACACCAAATTTTTTATCACGCTTTATAAGGTGATGACTGTTGCAGAAAACATCTGTAATAGCAAAATAATTACTCTAATCAGAAAAATGATTTGGCAGGGTTATTACGGTAGCGGCCTTGTATAAACTGTTAGAACATCAACGTAGCTTGGGAACCGAAATGAAGCAAACCAAATAGAGTCTAATAAAAACAGAGTTAAGCTTACATAAAAATCACTTGGCTTAACCAAGGGATGTACATTAGCTCTGGCTAACAACGGTGACCCCCATGTATTGTACACAACAGCTAAGGAGCTTGAATGTTGCATAGACGTTCAGGACTTTATATCGGTACTTATCAGGGACACAGTTTGCGAGACCCGCTAGTATACGAGTTGAATTAGACCTAAACAGTCCAGCAGAATATGGGGTGACGACTCAACTTGCATTAAATTCAGAGTATAAAAGTATGTGAAAATTATCACAAAACGCATTAATAAAACTGGTCACATAACATTTTAACCATAACAATGTGGTTTTAGAAGGAGACATAGAATGTGTTTGGGTATTAATTAATAGAGAAAAGATAAATTAATTTACAGATCTATAATATATTCTTTACAGACAATGAAAACGCTTTTGACCGTTTTATTGGATTATATTATATAATTTCACTGTAGCTATAATTTTAACTTTAGTTCCTATTTAATTTTATTTTCTATATTCATCTTACCGGTTGTTCTTTATGGTTGTGAAACTTGGACTCTCACTTTGAGAGAGGAACATAGGTTAAGGGTGTTTGAGAATAAGGTGCTTAGGAAAATATTTGGGGCTAAGAGGGATGAAGTTATAGGAGAATGGAGAAAGTTACACAACGCAGAACTTCACGCATTGTATTATTCACCTGACATAATTAAGAACATTACATCCAGACGTTTGAGATGAGCAGGGCATGTAGCACGTATGGGCGAATCCAGAAATGCATATAGAGTGTTAGTTGGGGGGACGGAGGGAAAAAGACCTTTAGGGAGGCCGAGACGTAGATGGGAAGATAATATTAAAATGAATTTGAGGGAGGTGGTATATGATGATAGAAAATGGATAATCATGCTCAGGATAGCGACCAATGACGGGCTTATGTGAGGACAGCAATGAACCTCCGGGTTCCTTAAAAGCCAGTAAGTAAGTATATTCCTCTTATATTAATAATATATCTGAACTGCGACCGAACACGAGCGCTGCTCATTCGGTCCTCAAATTTTGTTAATACAAGGTGCGGCAGAGAAATCGGTCGATTTTCAAATGAAAATAACTCAGTAGTTATGCCTATTAGAACAAATCTATTACTGCCGAAAAGGTTGGCTATGTATGCCATTTTGTTCACATACATTTGGATTGTCTTGAAAATTATGTCCTTCAAATGGTGTCAATAGCTATCTCTTTTTGCACTCTTCGAGTCTTTCTCTCAGAAGTTGCGTGTCGCTCTTTCCAATATTTCGCCATCAGTGTTGGTGATTTCCTGGGCAATGGCAATCTTCAGGTCATCAGTAGTTTGGGGCCTGCTTACGTACATTTTCCATTTCAGATAACCCCACAAAAAATAGTCGCAGACGGTAAGGTCAGGCGAGCGGGAAGGCCAGGGAATGTCGCCACGTCTAGAAATGATGTGCCCTGGAACCATGCGGCGCAGAACTGTCATTGAATTTTCTGCTGTATGAGCCGTGGCACCATTTTACTGAAACCATACAATTTGTCTATCAATCCCACGTAAACGCCTACGGAGTTCTGGTTGAAGAAATGTTCTCAGCATTTCTTACTCGCTCAATGTTATCTGGCGTTCGTACACTTCGAACGTGTCCTGGTGGTTTCTTCTTGCAAGCTGATGCTGATAATCGAAAGTTCTGTATCCATCTCAATATGGTATTGCGAGCAGGAACGGCTCCGTGGCGGCCAACATTAAATTGGAGACAAAAAGGCACGCTGAGTTTTCACAACTGAATCATCATTCTTGAAAAATGTCTCGATAACGCAAGTACTATGCTCTCAGCTTCATACTTCCATGATTACAGAAAATGACATCAAAAGTGCTAACAAACGACGGTCGATCGATATCCATAACCCCTCATGTTGCTCACTAAACGGCCTTCTAAACCCGTCCGACTCCTTTGCCGCATCTTGTATTATTGTATCCTCTTTTTATATTGATTGTATTATTTTATTTCTATTTCTATTGTCGTAATTATATTCTGTAGTCTTATGTATTATTCTGTATTATATGCTCTGTTCTGTATTATTGTATACATTTTTATATAAATTATGATAAACAAATAAATACATACATAAATAAATCTTTGTCTGGCAAAATAACGTTCTGTGTATATTCCATATATGTGATAGTAAAACATAATTGGATATTAACTTAGTAAAGACAAGCATCGATTTTCTGGCAAGGTCTCAGAAACGCTAAGCATGACACAAAATATTAAAATAGATTGCTTGGAGAACTAATTTGGCTTAGGATTCAGTCCAAATGGTTAACGTCTTGGATGACAGTGAGAAACAAACTGATGCCAATGAACACTAGAGTCAAAGAAATTTAAAAAACAGTTTACTATTCAAGTTGCACAGTTCACTATTCAAGTTGCACAGAAGAAATCAAACAATGGGCTTGATAACTGATATTTCTCAATGTTCTATCATTAATACAACATTAATTAGACTATTATTTCATATTTTTTATCTCCAATGTTCCTCTTTTTCTGTGTTCTTCCCTTCTTTATTTTTCGGCTTTCTTACACATTCATTCTCTTCATCATTATGGTGTTATCCTTTACTTAATTCTTTCTAATTCATGTTCTATGTTTATTATTACTATTATTATTATTATTATTATTATTATTATTATTATTATTACTATTAAATTATGTTTCTTCTCTCAACTTATTTTTTCTCTTTTATCTATCTACTCGCATTTCTCCAGAACACGTTATTCTATTAGGCCTTCTTGTATTTTACTTAATCTTCTAAATAATTCCTTTTTTATTGGTTATTTTACGACTCTTTATCAACTGTTATGTTTATCTAGCGTCTGATTGAGATGAAGGTGGTAATGCTATAGTCGCGTCGCTGTTATTTCCGGCGTGACTCCTCCTCTTTGCTTATGCCTTACGAAGTGAAGGCTCTGTAAAGTCTAGGTAGGTAGTAGATAGTACCATTCGCCATTTTTGTTCTTTCTTTGCCGAGCTACCAAACGAGGAATCTATTTACCACACCGTTAAACATTATCATGTCGTAGCTCCTATGATAATAAATCAAATGCACTGTAATTGAGCAAATAATTGAGCGGCAAATAACGTCCTCGTGTGCTTTCTACGAACGCCAACGAAAGAGTCAAAATGGCGGGCGATTATATTAAGTATTTATCGAGCCTTAGGAAGTGCATAACGTCATCAGCAGCGAATCACAAGACGTACACGTTTAAATGTAGCCGACCTGCAAACGTGTTGGCTGCCGGAAATAAGAGCGACGGGACTATAGAGAGATGAGTTCAGGGTTCAGCGTTAATGTATGAAGGTATAAACATGTAAATTAATACACAGTACATTTTACATAGTAAATATGTATTCGTATTCATGCATAAATAAGTGTTTCTAATCTATGATTGCCATCAAAACAAAAGCGACAAATCTCCTTGAAATTGACAATATCGAATACAGATTTCAGAACTACTTTCTGTAAAACAGGCACATTCATGGCATTACAGACGTGGACAAATTATTAGACTAAATTAATTATATGTGTAACAAAGCTATATTTATCGGCAGAAATAATGAACAAAAATATATTTTGCACAGAAATAATGAACAGAAAATGGAGTCTGGAGGTTCCTAATATTTTGTGAACATTCCCTTATTCTTTATTAACACGTTGATTTTGTCAGGGATGCTGGAAACCAAAGTTTGACACTTTCTTTGAATATCAGCATCATTTAGCCAGATAGTGCTTAAATGAGTCCATGTTTTGTTGTAAGCCTCTTTGTGTTCACTTTCTTCTTCAGTATAGGTAATTGATTTTCAATTTTGTTCATGTCCGGTCTTCTTGCAGGCCATGGGAGAACAGACTGTTGAATATTTTCTGAAATATATAATTAAAACACCAGTAGTACCAACACAGCCAGACGAAATATACTTAACCATTGGAAAAATATACCAAAAGATGTAAACAACCATATTTACAACAGTAGAGACTCTGTGAATTATACTGATAGAGGATATGACGAATTATATTATGTTTCCAAGAAAAACGTTTTAGTCTAATAATTTGCCCACGTCTGTAATTATTTTTTACTTTGTAAACACTAAACCATTTTCTTTTATTTTTATGTTCAACGTCGTTTACGTTTATTTTTCTAAGTACAACATAAATGTAAGTTAATAAGAAGGGTTTTTTTATTTTGTAAATCATCTCGCAGTCCCCTTCCGCTCTTTGCACGACCAATAGGGGGTTGAGACTGTCACTTTGGGAACCACTGCCCTAGACAGGCAGAAAGAAGGAAAAATAAACAATAAAGTAAAGTGATAAAAAGAAAATAGCATAGATTACAAACAATGAAATAATTATAACTGATTATAACATCCATAAGTAAATAAGATTAATATTTAGCAATTAATTACACTAGCCTGCGAATTTCAACTTTGTGTTTGTTGCCTAAACTAAGTAAAGTGATTTTATATAATGTCGATGTGCTGAATCCGAATTTTCAATCCGTTTGCTTCTATCACGTCAGGTTTGTTTGCAAAATCACTTTAAATGTATTTTAAGATTACGTAAATTTCATCACAAACTTTTTCATTTCACTTTTTTATTTCAAATTCAAAAACAATATTTAAAAGACACAACTTGCTGAAATTATGTGTATGGTTGTTCATACATGTCACTAGAGTGTTTTTGCTTTGTTTTGTCTTGTTTACTTCACTATTGGATGTATAAATTAGCAACACAAAAAATTACACCACTTGCTTCTTAGTTGAGAGAGTCCTCCTGTTCCTCTTTCACGCTTTAACATCCAACAATAATCACCAAGCATACTGTTGCCCCCGCGTCCCTGGTACCTTCTTTCGAACTCCTGCAGATCCTTGTGAAATCGTTCATCTTACTCTTAGCTGAAAAATCCTAGATTTTCGGCGAAATAATCTAGCTGAGAAAACAGAAAATTTTGATACTCGTGTTACAACCAAATTCCTTGTATGCTTCAAGCATGTTAGCCACAATGTTTCGGTAATTAGGATCCTTGTTGCCAATAAATTTTAAAACTACTTCACAAAAAGTCATCCATGCTGATTTCTCCTTTTCATCCATACTGTTTTTAAATGCTGCACCAGACATGTTTCCTTATGTCAGGACCATTAAATATATATCTTCTTTCAATTTGCGTCAGATTGTAGAGGAAATTTCTCACATATATACTTAAAACAGCCTCCTTCCCTATTTAAGCTTTTACAAGCTGTTTCATTAAGCCAAGCTTGATGTGGAGAGATGGCAGCATAACTTTACAAGAACTCACAAGGCTTTGGCGCACAACATTCTTACAACCGACTTCCAAATTTTGTCGAGGTGGCCAGTCTTTCATAGTCCAGTGATCAACTCGTGCCCTACTATCCCACAGGCAAAGAATGCATGGAAATTTGGTAAAACCAGATTGTTGATCCAGCAACATAGTAAGAACTTTGAAATCATCACAAAATTGCCACTTGTGTTCCTATAGTCTAGTCGCAATAACATCAGTTGCAAATTTGTGTATGATTTTTTGAGGATCACTGAATAGGCAACGGCCACTGAACCAAAAATGTTTCCGTTATGAAGGAGGAAATCCTTTAAACTTCGCTTGGAAGCTTCAATGAACAGTCTCCATTCACTTAGGTCATAGTTTGGAAGTCCAAGTTTTAGCATAAATTCTTTCACATTACTGTACTATACAAGATTATCATCTTCGGAGAAAAAGTATTTAAAACCTATTTCACGTTGTCAGTACCAATATAATGACGTTTGTTTAAGATTTTCTGGTCGCACAGGGGTGGTACATTAGGCACAAGTAAAATGGCTGACCGAAAAACTGAATACACGATTTGATTTTTATGTTTAGAATCGTACCCCTTCACATCACACGAACAGAAGTAGCAGTCATTACTATGGTTCGACTGCTCTCTCCAAACCATAGGTACTCCAAAAGATAGCAACGGTCTTCTCCAATTGATCAAATGACGAAGTTCTTCAGTGCATACTCTACATACTTTGTGTGGTGCCCAAGCTTTACCTTGGTCTCCAAGTTTGATTCCAAAATAGGCATGGTATGACTTTTTCACAAAATCTGTAATATTACACCTCTGCTTAGGCAATGTGTATATCCTACATAAGTTATATAACAAAAGTGGTCTGGATTATTTAGACATCCTCGATGCGACATGGTAAATACGTACTTTCTTACTGAACTAAACATTTCAACATTTTACTCCACAATAAAGCTTCAAACTGATTTCGTTTCGTTTCCAGATGAAACGCAGACTAATGAAATGTGAGAGAAACTAGACGAGTTGAGTTGAGTCTCTCACCAAGGAGTGGCTGACATTTCTATCTCCCACAAATAAAAATAATGACAAGGCTGCACGCTATTTCGTCCTAACTTCCTTATGTGCTTGCACCCCCTATCTGCTAAGAAACAGCCAGTGTCCTTGGTTTTCAATACAAAAATCTTAAAAATATGTTTAATACATTTGGTTTTCATATCCTAACATACTAAACCTACATATGTTAAAGTATTACAGTTTAAATAATTACGCTATAAATTGTCGTAAAGTATTATAAGAAAATTAAAATAACAAAAAAATGGTACGTGATAGGAACTTTTTGGCTTTGAATTTGATTTCAGCATGCTAAAAATGCCCTAAAAACATTAAAACTTTGGAGGCAGGAATTTCGTCGCAGACTAGTGTTATCTATTCGTATGTTAATTAAAAAGATATCTTTGATTTTAAGTTTGAATTTGACAGAACTTATATTTTCTAAATGAGGGTATTGAGAAACGAAATTATTACACAGTTTTAGGTCAAAGTTACTGCCATGTTTGATAACAGCAGCCGTTAAAATAAACACAACTTCCCATTATACTTGCAGGGACAGTACTTATTTCTTATTTTGATACAGGATATAGTTTAATTTCCGTTAAACTACATTCAACCAGCTTGAAATGAAAAAAATTACCAGTGACATTTGATCTTTAATCAATACAAAATGACCACCAGCGTGGCACAATCGGCTAAGGCTCTTGCCTACCGATCCAGAGTTGCGTTCGGGCGCGGGTTCGATTCCCACTTTGGCTGATGACCTGGTTGGTTTTTACCCCACGAAGTTTTCCACAACCGTAAGGCGAATGTCAGGTAATCTCTGGCGAAACCTCGGCCTCATATCGCTAAATATCATCCCGTTATCACCAATCCCATCGACGCTTACGTAGTTGATACACCGTTGTTAAATGACCAAGTAAAAAGAATCAAGAAGAAATGACAGTGAAGTAGTGTTGTGTTTTATACAATTAAAAATTCAAGTTCAGCTTGACTCGAGATTCGACTATTTCATTGTCCAATCTCAGATGAACTATAGGCCTATATACAACTTCTCAAAGATTGTTAGATGAGAAAAATTCGCTCTGGCGCCGGGGATCGAACCTGGGTCCTTCATTCTACGTATCAAGTGCTCTAACCACCGAGTTACGCCGAAGTTCAATCCACAGCACCGGATCGAATCCTTCTCATCTAGTGTTTTTCCCTTTGTGGCCTGACTTAAAGTTCAACATATATGTTATATTAAGTAAACTGTCATTATGCAAGGATCGCGCTCAATTGAGTGACTTAGTGGCCGGGATTCTACAATAATATGCACTGTTGGGCGAAGAATCTACGTACGTAAAGATTAATTTTTGGTCCTATAGAATAAATCTGTTATGGCAACAATGATTATTAGAGGAGAAAAATGCATTGTTACCATAACAGTTATATTCTGTAGGACCAAAAATTAATCTTTACGTACGTAGAACTGTCTCAAAGTCAAATTATTCTTAAGTTTCCTTGAATTTATCAATTGCATAACTTATTCCTTCACTCTGTCACCCCTCCTCCTTCTTCTCCTTCCTCATCCTCATTTTCCCTCATATTATACGCTTCACAGCACTGAATGGGCCACAATAAATGATCTTGCAACTCACGTTTTGGACAACCCACCTTATCGGTAACAAAAGAAAAACAGAATTAGATCTGGGCCCCGCCCCTGCCCCACCCCGTAAGACGCCAGGGGGATATCTGGTGTCGTGCGCAACGCCCTTCACACGTAATTGCGAATTCTGGACGACACAGACACACACATAGACTGTAAGTTATCACGAAATCACGTTCGACGTCAGATAATCACAATTATTTACAAGAGCGAACCAGCCTGTCATTTAGACAACATGCAATCCGCGAGCAGTGGCGGATGCAAGAAGCAAGAGCCTTCATCATCTTTCAACTAACGAGAGCAAAAGCGTAAATGGATATGAAAAAAGTAAGAGGAAGATAATTACTTACTCTTAGAAATAAGTTGAAGGCTTATTTACAACAGTGAATTATTATTATTATTATTATTATTATTATTATTATTATTATTACCATGATTATTATTATTATTAATGAAAAGTTCCTACAAATAAATAAAGAAATAGCTATAAGAAAACATGAATAATAATAATAACTAGACTTCGGATTTTAGATAAAGCCCTATTTTAATCCTTAAAAGATAATTTCATAAAAACTTGCAAAGTACACGTTTCATATAAAACTATGCCTAAAATTGGTATTTTAATAGCACCTAAAATGCCTATTTTGACCTATTAAGTACGTTTTATCTCTAATAGATCAAAACACCCATTCTAATTTCGAAAATGTCTTCCTGCTTCTGTTGGAAATAAAGTACGGGATAAAATGGAGCAAGTTCTGCAGAGAAATTTAGGACTCAAGGACCTGCCCACTGTTTCAGATATCCTAGCAGGGAATGACAATGTAACATTCCTGTCCAACTAGTGTCAAAATTGAAATATGCTCCTGTTACTTCAGTGGATGTGGAGCATTCATTTTCAGCATACAAATTTGTATTGACTGACAGACGGCATTACTTTTTAGTTGAACATTTAGAAAAAGTATTAGTAATTTATTGTGAAGATAATTATGGACATTGTCCCGCGCCGTGGCGCCGTGGTCTAAGGCATCTGGCCTAGGACTCGCGTTACGGAATGCGCGCTGGTTCGAGTCCTCATGGGGGAAGAAATTTTCTCATGAAATTTCAGCCAGTGTATGGGACCAGTGCCCACCCAGCATCGTGATGCACTTTGGGACTACGGTAGGTAGCAAAATCCGGTTGCGAATGCCAGCTATAACGACTGGGGGGATCATCGTGCTAACCACACGATACCTCTGGTTGGATGATCGTCCACCTCTGCTTCAACATGTGGGCGTGAGGCCAGCAGCCGGCTGGTCGGTCTAGGCCCTTCACGGGCTGTAGCGTCACGGATAAATTATGGACATTAACGGACAAAGTTTGGTAAAAATTGATTATATTTGACTTGTTTGTGTACTGAATTTATGTCCAAAACTTATTTTTCACATTTAATCGTTTAGTTTATGTATAACTAGTTAGATATTTTTGTTGTTCTTGTACTTTTAGTAGTAGTGATGATAACGGTATATAAGCATTTAAAATTATTAAATTCTAGAAGTGAATTCCTGATGATTTGGAACATGTTTTTAAAGAAAACATTCTTTTTTGTTAGAGCCTATTTTCAATTCTTTAGAGACTATTTCCAACACTTTTAAGCCTATTTTAGGCACCTAAAATTACATTTTAACGACCTAAAAATCCGTACCCTAATAATAACACAAAGTTACAAAAGCAATTAGGTCTATATCTATTTTTGGGTAAAAAAAATTAGAATGGAAAGAATAAATGAAATAGCTAGAATTTAATGAAAAAAATGTAATGATTAGACAAATATGTTTATACGCTTGTTTTTGTGATATAGATCTAGAATTATGCATGGAAGAAAGTGTCAAGTGTTACAGTATGGAGAAATTGGAGGAAAGCCAGCATCTCTTAATAATGAACAAATACACTGAAATTAAAATACCGGAGAAAATTGCTAAAATAAAAAATAAAAGGAAGGAATTAGAATGAAAGTAAAGTTACTGAGTTAACAAGTAAATTCAATTTTGGCAAATATGCATTTTCTAGACTCACCGACAATAACATTTTTGACTTGGTTAGAAACTACTTAGCTACATTTTTTATTTCTAAGGTACGACAGAAGAATACTACGAAATAAAATTAAGAAATGAAGGCTTACCAACGAGAGAGAGCTTATACGAACTATGTAAGTATTTCTGTGCCGAAAGAGGAATGGAAGATACTAGAATAAGCGAAGATTTATGTATGCTAGTTGCACATTGCAGATTGAAACGTGAAGTACAACTTAGGAAGGTGAACAAATACTGATTGTAACAACATACTAAAATGAGTTGAATCTTGCACAAAACTAGACGCAGGTGCAAGATAAAACAGAAAAATATATTTTATTAAATATTTAAATTATAGAAATTGTATTAAAAATGGTATATCTATGTGTAAAATTGTAAAGTGTGTAATGTAAGATTTTAAATGATTATATGTATGTATTTTTCCTCTGAACTATAATATAATAAATTTATTATTATTATTATTATTACTATTATTATTATTATTATTATTATTACTGCTATTATTATATTATTTACTAGCCGTACCCGTGCGCTCCGCTGCACCTATTAGAAATAAATAAAAAGTAATTACATAATTAAAATAGGACATTTGATCCAGGGAACATTCGTGTTTGATAGAAGGATAAATCGTTTAATATGTTACTTAATTTAAATTGTATTTAAAATATTAAAATGCGACCATTTTGATCCAGAGACCACTCATTTGGTGCAATGACAATTCCTTTAACATGTTTCTTAATTGTTATTACCAATTATTTTTGGAAAAGCGAAAATTAACAGAAAAATTTGGCTACAGATTTATTATTATGTTTATATTATATTATATTATATTATAATTATATTATGTAAAAAGTGTGTTGATAACGGATGTACTCGAATTAGAAAGTTTTTAATTTGGTTGGGAGCTCTTGAATCTCAGGAGGAACAGCTTTTACAACAGCGCAACATAATATGCTTGGCTCATTACCCAATTTTTTTTGCATTGCATTTATTGCATATATATTTTATGTATTTTAACACGATTCAATTGAGCATAGTTAAAATTTGAATTACACAATAATGGATTGCTAAGCTAACGTACTATTACTGCATACTAAATCAATACACTCTCGTTGTTCGTTAATTCTCCGAGATAAAAATGAATATGTTCATAAACATTATTTTAAGAAACACAGGAAACGAATACACAGAATAGCCTATCAAGTTTTCTGTGCATAAGAAGCTATTTTAATCTTACCTGTCCTAAATTCACTCACAAGTTACTGTAATAACATTATATCATTATTTCCATACAGAGAAACTACACTTTCCAATGGTGAAATAATAATTAATTATACAAATCGGTTAATTTAGCTTCCGATATTGCTTCATACAAACACAGAAACATTTTCTGTAGGCTATGATTCATAGCTTTCGATTGTTGTTGCCCAAGGCCCCTTATAGACGAAGTCATTTGTTTATTTCATTACACGGCCTTAGATGGCAGTTATTTTAATTTTAATAACTCATTTATCTCATTAAATATCAGTCCTATCAAAATTTTTCAAAGAATAAAACTTATCGAAAATGATTTTGGAAGAAAGTTTTGTTATGTAACATTTTTCATAAAAATCAATAATAAGCGAGATATTTTGATTTATTTAATTCAGGCCCCCTTATCACCCCCCTTTTAAATAATGTATTTTGAATGCCATATAGCCTATAATCTAAGTTACAACGAACTTAATTTATAATCCAATTTTCATCGAAATCCGTTCAGCCATTATCGCGTGAAAAGGTAACAAACATATAGACAGACAGACAGACATACAAACAAACAAAAATTTCAAAAAAGCGATTTTCGGTTTCAGGGTGGTTAATTATATATGTTAGGACCAATTATTTTTGGAAAATCGAAAATTACCAGAAAAATTTCGGCTACAGATTTATTATTAGTATAGATTAGTGATATATAAAGACATACAGAATTTTATTAGTGCATGTTTACCGACATATTTTAAGGTTTTTAAAGGCATATTTGCATGCATATTTAGTAGGTCTTTACGGTACAAACTTCCTGACCCTAGTAATAACAGTAGGTGCTGCTTGGAGGTCAAAAGGAGGATAGCAATAGCAAAGGAAGCTTTTAATAAAAAACGAGCATCTTCTATGGACCTATGGAAAAAGAATTAAAATTTATGATACTAGTGAAGTGCTTCGTGTGGAACGTGGCATTGTATGGGACAAAAACATGGACATTACGAAGAAATGAAAAGAAACAACAGAATAAGAAATGAAGCTGTGCTAAGTGAAGAAAAAACGCTCATCAAAATGAGAAAAAGAAATTGGCTGGGTCACTGGCTAAAAATAAACTGCCTACTGAAGGATGCACTGGAAGGAATGGAGGAAGGAAGAAAATTTTGGGGCAGAAGAACATATAATATGATATACAACATTAGGGCAACATGCAGAAACTAAGAGGATGGGGTTAAATAGGGAAGAATGGATAATTCTGAATTTTCCCTCGGGCATATAACTGTGAATGAATTATGTCATTTTAATCGTCTATTGTTATTCCCACGGGAATGATATATTGCAGTGGAAAATTTAAAAATGACAGACCTAATAAGTTACTTTGTGATAAAAATGCAAAGAAACTTAGACAAAATTCAGTTTTTATAAAAAAAAATGCAAGAAACAATTCAAATGGTATCTTACGCGAAAGTCTGAAAGTAGGCTATTTTAAAAATAACAGCATAACTACAATCTACAAATAATCGATTCAGGGTAGAATGATTAATCTAAAAGTCTAAAGAAAGTGTTTCTTATCTTTGTTAATGCCCTGATTCCCTTATTATGTAAGCGCTAGTAAAAGAGAAAAATTCTGTTTCATACGGGAATAATGGGGATATTCGGAAATATATCTTGTTTGCACCATGTCAGAAAATCTCTCAAAGTTTCGGATGTTACATATACACTGTTCGGAACTGCTATAATTCATGAAACAAAATGATAACTGCACCATAAAATGTTTTATGTAATACAATTTACGGAGGGAATAGCTACAGCGGAACAGAATGAGTTCAACAGCATTTATTAGTCCGCTCACACCGCTGGATAGAACGCAGTGGCGCCAGTGTTCTTGTCCTTCGCCGCTGGACACCCAGATCTCCGCACATATAACATGCGATTTATTTTTGTGTGGCAATGTGAAAGACACTGTCTATGTACCAATCTTCTTACAAATCTCCAGGAACTGAAGGATCGAATTATGGCTAAACTAGAAGAAACCACGAGAAAACATTGTTCAGAGTTTGTAACGGATACAACAACCATCTGGCTACAAAATCTTGAGGTGAATCTTGGAAAGTGCTATTCATTTATAATGTTCAGCCCAAAGGCAGGTCTTTCAATGCAAACCCAACTTTCTCCAATCTTTCCTATTGTCAGCATTTCTCTTTCTCTCCGCATATGATCCACATATCTTAATGTAATCTATCATCTGTTATCTTCTTTTCCCACTAACTCTTCTCCCGTTCACCACTCCTTCCACTGCATCCTTCAGTAGGCAGTTTCTTCTCATCCAGTGACCCAACCAATTCCTTTTGCTCTTTCTGATCAGTTTCAGCATCAGTCTTTCTTCACCCACTCTTTCCAACACAGCTTCATTTCATTATTCGCTTCACATGTTCCATTCTTGTCCATATTCACATTTCAAATCCTTCTAGTCGCTTCTCTTCACTTCGTCGTAATGTCAATGTTTCTGCCCCATACAATGCCACACTCCACACAAAGTACTTCACTAGTCTCGTCTTTAGTTCTTTCTCCAGAGGTCTGCAGAAGATGCTTCTTTTTCTATTAAAAGCTTCCTTAGCCATTGCTATCCTCCTTTTAACTTCCTAGCAGCAGCTCATGTTACTGCTTATAGTACACCCGAAGTGTTTGAAGTTGTCCACCTACTCTGCTGTCTAATTTAGAATTCTTAAGTTTATCTTCTTTATTTTTCTTCCTATGACCATGGTCTTCGTCTTATTTGAATTTATCTTCATCTCATGCTGCTCAGAGCTGTCATTTAGCTCCAGTAGCATATTCCTTAGTATTATCATCTCCTTTTCTGCTAACAAAGACATCATCAGCAAATCTTATGCATTTTATTCTTCTTCCTCCTACTATCACTCCTCACATGTTCTGAAAGCAGTTCTTAACTAAATCCTCCAAGTAGATGTTGAACAGGGTAGGTGATAAAAAGCATCCTTGACGTACTCTCTTCCTATTTAACTCCTTCTGACATTTCTTCTCATATCCCTACTTTGTCTCGTTGTTTCATAAGAAGATTATTGAACAGCCTTCCCTCTTTCCAATCCACACCAATTTTCTTTAGGATCCTATCAGTTTCTGTCAAAAGCCTTTTTTAGGTCCAAAAATACTATATACTCGTACACTTCTTTATTCTTCTCTAAGTATCTTTCGCCAATTGTTCTTAGCAGTCCATTTTTCCTTCCTGAAGCCAAACTGCTCTTATTCCAATTGTTCTTCCATCTTAGAATATAATCGTCGATTCAATATTCGCGGAGAACCTTCGTTGAGTGTGATATCAGGCTGATGGTCCTGAACTCGTTATATTTCTTGGCATTATTTTTCTTCGGTATTGGCAACAACACTGTCTCTGTAAAGTCTTCAGGTCATATGCCTTTCTCATACACTCGTATTTTGTTGCATAATGATAGAATTTCGTTCTTGTCTTCACCTAAGCATTTCACTAATTCAATGCGGATTCCATCAACTCCTGTTGCTTTCCCATTCTTCAATTCCCTAAGCGCTAGTTCAACTTCTTCCCTTAACATAAAATCCTTTCTCGTCTTCAGACTAAATCGCATATTTGTAACTTTCCAAATATGCGAATTATGGATGTTTGTAGTGTGTTTACTTATTTCATAACCCTGTATATCTACAATTAACGGCCATTATTTTACCGTGATGCGGAAGTGCCGTCAAGACTGAAACAAAGTTTACAAGGAACATACAGCCACCTCCGTTTACTTGTGGGGAATCCATACAAAATATCTTTAATTCATAACCAAAAAAGATCACAGCGGCGATCTCCGTCATTACTTATTAGAATTTGAATAGCCTACGCATGTAAGAAAGGACGTTAAATAAAGAATTGCATTTATTTCCATGGGACACGAAACGGCATGTCTGTCATGTCCTCCTCGAAAGGAAAATCTAACATTGTTTAAGAATGAACGACAAATACTAATAGCTTGACGTCCGAAATGAGTCATATTTCCAGACTGTAATGATTCGTTTCAAAATAAACCAGTCAAGTCACAATAACAATTTGCATGAAAGGGGATAGTTACAATGCCAGATTTGGTTTTAGAACTGGTGTAGCATAATAAAATACAGAGTTTGGCATCCATTTACCGTTACATGTAAAGTTGTTTTGTCTAAGAATAGCAAACAAACACAAACAAGCTGTGGGTGTCGATGACATATAGAACTCTGGTGGTCTGTAACATTTTGAACATATTAGTCTCATTACGTTTCAGACAGGAGAGCATTAAGACTGTCGAATTAAATTTACAAATGTTCAGAAAACATGTAAAACAAGAGCTTTTATGGCAAAGCGACCGTGGGCATACCACTGAGACTCAAAAGAGTCAATCGACTTTCACATTAGGTAAATACATAGTATTCAATCCTGCAGGTTACGTGAAGTTCGGAGCAGTTGTGAAAGTACGTCAAAATGAAAAATCTTGCCCTCACCTAGGCATGAACCCGGGCTCTTCTATCCACAGTTTGTCTATCTGCCAACAAAGCGAAATCGGTTCCATTTATATTTTGAAAGCAAGAGAGATTATTCTGAATATTTCAGACGAAATGTATGAAGGAACTTTCAAACCCGTTTTACAGAGTAAGTTACTATATAAAAAAAAAATTCTTCCGTTCATAGGACTATGGTTCGTCCCAGGAATCTGTGGAGTAACTTCAAGCATATGGGGGCGAAGTCTATCTGTGCCGGAGTGTATTGCGGGAAGCATCAGCTCGAGTCCGCTAAGGGATAAGATGCTCATGGTAGAAGATAGAGTTCAGACAGAAATTATCTCCTCCTGCAAACGATTACTCGCTTCGTTCAAGCAGTACCTCCTCCCAGAGCAGTCACTGGTCCTAGCCCTCCCACATATCACTTGCGCAGAGGTCTTGTTTCGTCTTTCTACTCCACAGAATCCTGGGACGAACCATAGGTGTTTGTTCCTTGTCAAGTGCTGGTGAATATATCCTATAGATCCTACATCGAATTGGATTGTACTGTAAGTCTGTATGAAAGGAGGAGGTGAAATATGGCAAAGAAAAAGCATATACTTACTTACAAATGGATTTTAAGGAACAGGAGGTTCATTGCCGTCCTCACATAAGCCCGCCATCGATCCCAATCCTAAGCAAGATTAATCCATTCCTAGCATCATACCACACCTCCCTCAAATCCACTTTAATATTATCCTCTTATCTACGTCTTGGCCTACCCAATGGTCTTTTCCCCCTCAGGTCTTTCAACTAATATTCTATATGCATTTCTGGATTCACCCATACGTGCTACATTGCCCTGCCCATCTCAAACGTCTGAATTTAATATTACTAATTAAATTAGATGAAAAATACAATGCGTGCAGAAAAAGAAATAGGCTAACAATATTATTCCATGAAAATTTAATTGGATAATATCTTCCTATCTTAATTTCTTAATGTTCTTTTCTCGATGTGACACACAAGAAAATAAGCTTAACATTTTTTTTTTATTAATACTGTTCTCTCTCCGCCTAGGTATATAGTACGAGTATATACGAATGTTATTTCTAAATTTGTGTTCATTCAAATTACAAGAGCCATTCTCTGATACTATGTCCCATTTTTTATGAAATATTCCAAACCTTTACTGTGACGAACAGTTGATATGTGACGTAATTGACGTTGAGACAAACAGTCTACATGACGAATTATCGGGGACGAAACTACTTCACTGTTACGAAACATTTGTGACGAAACGTTCTAGACTCGGAAGTGATACCTCGTATCTGTAAATCTGCAGGTGAATAAAAAACTGTTTATTTTTATTTTATTTTTTTACAAAATAGACAAATTTTTATACATGTTTCTGCTTTGCAACACAATCTACTCGAGGACAAAATATTAGTTAAATGTCCAATTTTGTTATAATAATAATAATAATAATAATAATAATAATGTAGGGCTAATTTAACTATTAATGTAAACTGAATGATCATTTTAGTAGACACGAGATTTCACTTCTTATCCATCAATATAGACATAGGACCGATTCACTATTTAGCAAGCGCTCAATTCCGCCACTGCATGCTACAATACGTAGGAAATAGGAATGCTTTGAATAGCATTTATAAACATAATAACGATGTCGTCCTATCTTGAATAGAGACATTATTACGCTTCCCATATTTCAAATAGCAACTTGTGACTTCGATAACAGTCTATGTGATACCAATCAATACGTAATTACACGACATGAAACATTTGAAGAACGCATCTGAGAGAGATCGTGTATGCGCTGGAACAGTAGTTGACAATCAAGTCCTCTGCAGACGATGCGACAACTTTTACAAAGAGCATACGACACTCAGGAGTACAGTGACGGACGTTGAGTTGCCAAATCCATATCGAGGCCGTTGCGCGATAGAAATTGTTATTTCAGTCTACAGCACAGTTGCAATACTTAAGTCATTCATGTAAAAATGATATATAGTGTATTTCTTTGTCTCGGTTAAACTACAGTAGACCTACTGTTCATTTCACATTATCGTTGAAAAATTATACAAACAGTGCATACATTTTATCTTTCCCCGCTCGCGGATGTAGTGAAGACGCAGCAGTGCACAAAGCAGCTGTACACATACGAATGAGGAAACATAAAATGTATGTACTGGGACGCTAGCTAAATTTACTATAGAATAAAGACTGACTTAAACTAAATCATTTAGGATGTAGAACCTATAAAAAGAACGAAATTTGACCAAATATGGCTTTCCTTTTATAAAAAGAACAAAATTTGTCATATCTGGTCAAATGTTGTTCCAGTTATTAAAAATAGCTTCATCTAGGTAAACATCATTGGAGAAAACAGCATCATGATATGACGTCGATCAGCAGATCTATTGTTATTTTTAAATTGTCATGCGTGCTATAAGGACATTTTTAACTGTAGAAATTTCTTTCCCGCTTCTGCAAAACAAAATTTTATGCATTTTTTAAATCTTGAAAATGCAAAATGCAAATGGATTTAGGCCTAGGCAATTTCTAGGGCGCGGTATTCTCTCTCACTCCCTCTCCCTTTTTCTTTTAACAGTGAAATTTGTTTTTAAAACACTTGTTGATAAATCTTTTCTACTGTTTGTTCTTGAACATCTTGTGAAAGCCAGATATTGTTTGTCATCGCATTGTCGCGGTTGCGGCGAGAATGCAAGGAAAGTGTGCAGCTGCTTGAATAATATTATATTGTAATACCGGTATCACGTTATTACACACGTTGTACTGCTTGTACAGGGACATCATTTTATTTTTACTTCAATTTTTATTGTACCTGAGTTTTTGAATGTACTTCACTCCCACCCCTTCTACTAATGAAGTTCAAGCGTCCTCCACACAGATCCAAGACCGCATATACAGTCATAGTAGCCTTACCGTCACAGTACGTTCCAAAAATATGTTCGCGTTTTCCAATGACGAAAGAGCTTTCAATATTGCATCATTTTCGTACAGGTAATGTCGTCCACTTGCCTACGTCGCATTCCGGTTTCCTCCACCTGCTTCTATTCGCCTCTCTGTAAAGGCTAGTGGCTGGGCTGTCTTAGCTCTATTCTGAGAACATTAATTTCTGTTAGGAATTGGACATCTACGTAATATTATATCCATACAACTGTTTAAAATAACTTAAATAAAAGGGCCTCGTTAAGTAATTAATTGTGACGTGATTTCCCTCCTTTCTTCGATCCTGCGACATAACCATTTGGACGGACAGTAGATAGCATGTCTGAGTAATTTTATCTTTTCGGATCGAGCAGAAGTGAAGATTGAATTTACAGTACGTAAGGTACTCTTTTACAGAGTAGGTAGGCCTACAGAATTATTTCAACATGAGTTACTAGTACGAAGGACGAAACTGGTAATTGGAATTACACGCATTAGAACTGAAGCCTGTATCGAAATGAACCGCCACCATTTTGAAAAATGTGTTTAAATACCCATCAATTTAACTTCATTCTCTATATTGTACGCTAATGTGCTGTAGACAGTAAAAACACTCATTGTTAATAGTGTACTGTATTCTGATTAAACAAAAACCTAATGAAAATTATCAAACTCAAAATCGTGATATTGCCTAGTTTACGTAAATGGATGAACTACTTTTCTTCCCTCCTATACCTAGTAAAGTGATTTGTTTGTATATTACGCCATCGAACTCCAGTCGTGGAAGGGAGTAGCAACCGTTGATCCAAAAGTATAGCCAGGTTAATATAAGAAATGTTAGTAAAAATAAAATGATGTCCCTGTATAAGCAAGAATGCATTATTGAAAATCAAATTGGATCTGTGTTTATTATTTATAGCTATGTACAGTAACCACAACTCTCAGTTACATTTCTAATTATATCGCCAACAATACTATTTAATCACTTTCTAGCATGTGAACTTTCCACTTTCGATATGAAAGGTTTATTCCGCAAAGAGTTGGAGTTTATTTTGCAATTCACTTTATAGGCCTACTTCCTATTGATGTAAGAAACACTCCTAATAATTATACCACCAACAAAACCAAAGCTTAAAAATAAACCACAGCCTCCCTTTCACAAATAAATTTTGTTTCAACAATGAATAAGTTTGAATATGTTTCTTTGCAACAAGTCTAAAGTGGTTCGTCAGATCAACTTTGATGACATCATCAATGTTTTCTCTGTGAAGAAAGTGCGAAGGAAATCTTTATAATTCAAAAGTAAGATTCATGTATTCTCATTCCAGTAATTTATTGTTTTCTGAATTGTAACATTTCATTTAAATTTAATTTAAACTAAACATGGCCTGTATAATAGCTGCTCATTTACTGTTTGTGGGAGTTGAGGAGCGGCACATTTTATCCTTGCCTATGGGCGACATTATAAAGTCAACTCTGGATATAGTGAACATTCGGCTATAGTGAACATAAATCGTTGGTCTCAAACCGCATACATTAAAAAATACATTAATATTTCCGTTTATAGTGAACCCTCGCTTCGGTTATAGTGAACCTTAAAAATTGAAGTTACAAAAGTTGTATCCTGACAAAATTCTTATTTGAAGTCAGACCTCCTTGCATAAAATTGAAAGAATGTGTTGAGAACAACATTCTAAGTTTCTTACTCCTTTAGTCAAAGGACAAAGGTACGGTTAGTGATTCCTTGACAATGAGCTGCAAATGCAGGCAATGCGTGACGACCTTTCCTCACTCCACCGTTGAAGGGTTGCCATTCTGTTCTCAGGCACACTACTCTACTGTTATTTCTAATCTTCCACCGTCAAAGGGTTGCCTTTTGTTCTCAAAAACATTTCCATTATGACGGATAGCATCGAAACAACGGAAAATGAAATTGGAATTGCCTTCTTTTATTAAAAAGGGGACGGACATTATGTCCAGAGCATAAATGAAGGTAGAATTCCGATGTCTTTCAAACTCCATCAACCCCCTCCCAGTTTCCATTAAGGGACCCGGGAAATTCCAAAGCTGAGTACGCAGTCACACCATAATAGCGTTTGCCATTTCTACCTGATCAGCCTGTTTGTAGTGTTCTAACAGTGAATGTAGTGTATAAAAAGTCGAAGAGTAAAGTGTTTTCTTTGGTAGATAAGACGAATATTATAAGTGACATTGAATATGATCTTTCGCAAGTGGACGTGGGTCGACAGCATAGTTTAAGTAAATAAACTGTGAGTATCAGTATACAGTGTAATTGATTCCACAAAAATTAAATATTTTAATTACTATATATTATTTTATTTCATAGTTCACAATTCATTCATTCCTGTCATTTAAGGTTAGGGGAGAGACACTTCGGATTTAATGAACCTCGGATATACTGAACAAAATATGCAAGTCCGCAGAGGTTAACTATATCCGGAGTTGACTGTACCTAAATCCGGTCCTGGTAATAGAATAGTGGTGGTGGTAGTGGAGCAGTAGTAATAGTGGTAGTAGCAGAGTGGTGGAGCAACGAGTTCAATAAGCCTACATAATATTCGTAGAAGGGGGTGGTTGTTTCGTGTCGATCGCCACCGTTGAGTCCGGTTTTATATGGATGGGTTTACATTTTATAACCTAACTCCGGGAGTAATGTCGTGACGAAATCTTAAGATAAAGTGGAAGAGCCGTGAAGCTGTGAAATGTGCCCGCAGCATTATCGTGTGGCGGGGTGTCTTAATTAGGTGCCCCCACTTAGCATGCTGAGCCACACACGCGAATATGGTCCGAGTTAACGATAGTGTTTACTCTCAAGTACCGCCGGGCCACCGGCCATTACGTCATAATACCTGCTAGTCGAGTGAAAACTGTTTGCTTTTGGAATAGCTAATGAACCCGCTTCTTCCAAAATTTATTAAATCCTGAATGGCTTGTAATTAGAACTAGACCTTCATGAAGATCTTACTATAATAAATCCTAGATGCTATCGCCGACTCTTTCAGGAAGAATGTAACCAAGTGATAAACAGAAATACGTGTTATTACAATATTAAAATATGCTGTTGAACGTCAGACACTTCTAAAATTGTCAAAAATTAGATTTATGTATAAATAACACCGTTTAAATTACAAAATATATTGGTGTTTTATGTAAAAAAAATATTTAGAAACTTCAAATCTGACCGCCAATTTATTTTATGCTCGACCATGCCGAAATGTAGTAATTATACACCTGGTAGCAGCCCTTTAATGGACCTCATTAAAGTACACCTATTCATTAAAGTTCAGCTTTTCCACCAATCAGAAAGCAATATGAAAGCGCAAGTATCGATTATTCTCGGATATCGAAAGACAACTAGCGAAACGTCACGGATGCTGGAAATCCAATACTATCGCAGAAGGTTATGTTCTGTTACTATAATTATTAGCGTTAATTGTAAATAATATTCAAATAAATCCAATTTGTCATCTCGTTTTTCAACGTCTAAATCAATTTCCAGATTATATCAAGATTATGTTCATTTTACTCTCTAGATTATATCAAGGTCAATGATATTTGTTCCTCGGAAAAAAATCAATACTTTCGCACATCTCACAATTTACGAGATTGGACAAGGTCACTTCCGCTCCCCACTCAGATAAGAATAATATGAATACTTATGAATATTTTCAAGTTAGAAATACGGTCGAGTATAAAAAGTCGTATGAAACTTGCCTATAAAGGCTGGTTCACAATAAACCGGGAACGGAAACAACAGGAACGAGAACGGAAATATTGTTAAAATAAATGTATTTAAATGTGAGCATTCATGATTAACTATTGTGAATGCTTACATTGAAATACATTTATTTTAACATTATTTCCGTTCTCGTTCTCGTTGTCGTTTCCGTTCCCGGTTTATTGTGAATCAGCCTTAATGGTAATTAAGACACTCGTATGAAAATTATGAAACTCGCTTGCGCTCGTTTCATAAACATAATCGCGTCTTAATTACTACCATTATAGGCTCGTTGCATATTTATCATTAACAGCCATTTCTCCAACTCAGGTCTATTCATTATGACTAAGGAGCGGATTCCTATGTAATTAAATATTCTTTTTGCGTGTGATAAAACACAATTAACAAAGTTAAAAATTCCGAACATGACGTTTCAAGTTTAAAACCCGAATTTTATTTCACATAAAAACACATATTTTCACAAAAAATTATGTAAATACATATTTTCAGGAAATCTATTATAAACACATAAATCTCTGAGTTTTTTTTTTACTTAAATAATTTTTTTTACAAGAATTTTTAAAGATTTTAAAACAAAATCAATTATGTCACTCAGAAGTAGGCTACGTTATAGTTTTAAGAATTCTTGGTTGCTTCGTGTTTCTAAGCGCTGTGTGGTGTATCCGTGGTCCATTTTTGTAATAGTATTGCCTCAAGTTCTGACAACTGTTAGGCGTATCAGTGTTATTATTAGAGAATAAATTAACATGGACACATAATTAGGAATGTTTATTGTAGCTAAAGATGATTTCATTCCACGCTTTGTTTGTGAAACACAACAGATATGAGCTCGGGTATGAACATTATGTAATTTAAACAAATCTCTCGCCTCTCGCTCATGTCCATCAAGTAAGGCAATATATCTTGTTGTGATTCCTTGTTATCGGGATTTGTCAATTGATATCCTTCAAGATATACTGAAAGATGGTTGTTTAAAAAACGATTTGGCTTTCCTATTAGAAAATCTAAGCTTTTTGTGTGACACCACAAAAAAACTCGAAACATCCAAAAACCTGTTGTCTGAAACAGGGAGGTGCGTTCCGTGAAAATAAACTAGACTCGCTACCAGGTTCAGGAGTACAAAGTACTAAGGGACAAATTCCAGAATGTTTTTGGGAAAAACAGTGGATATAAAAAAATGTGTTGCTCAAGTATTGGAGGGTGTGCCTGTAGGTGAAATTGACGGTGTTTGTGTTTGTGACATTCCTCTGTTTAAATATGCATGTCTGACGTCCTGTGATCGTTTTCACAGTATAAGTCGTTGTTCAGAGATAATTGGCATGCATTTGTGATGGAGAATTTGGAGATGACCTTTGTTGTTCACTGCAATTCTCGGCCAACTACTAGCACTCAAGTGTGGTTGGTGAGTACCTAGTAACATTTTTTTTTTTCCAAGCTAAGTAAGGTATTTTTGTCATATTTAAAAAAAATTATTTTTAGCAAATATTTTCGTACTTTTTAGCACATAAAAATAAATATATTTAAATTTTTAGCACATAAAAATCCGCTCCCTAATTATGACAAAAAAATCTCTGCAAAATATTCCGGATATCCTTGGTAAATAACTGCTTCACTTATTCAGCATTTAAAAGTCGACGAAGAAAGAATTATTCTTCATTCTTGATTACACTCTTTTATCAATAATTATTATGTTAATATAAAGCTATGATTGTATTATATCTTTATCGATTAGTTTCGACACGGTGTTCTTTATCTTCTGAAGTTTAGTGGCATTCCGCGCTAACTTCCGGTTTCCTGTTGATGTCTTGGAAGAGTGTGCTTATGATTGGTACTATATCGAAAAGCGTGTGTGTTGTTTATTTAAATAACTTAAAAGATAACAAATAACAATTATTCTTGTTGTTTAAATCCATAGCCACAAATCGGCAGTAGCTATTTATATCGGGTGATCATGGACGTTAGCAAAATGCGGACTTATGTTGTAGTTTGCAAAAGTATTTATTCCAAGGATACTTTACAAAAATCATTAGGTTGAAACCTCGCTTTAAATAGTGTAAGTTACATAGTAAACAAAAATTAAAAATACAGAACAGTATTAGCCCAGTAAGCCGCCGCAGTGGTCTAGAGGCTAGAGAGCTGAACTTATAATCTTGTGGACCAGGGTTCGATCCCCGGCATATCCCGAATGTAAAGTTTGTCTTCGGCAAGCCCGTCGTTCAAGTAACAGGGGTTTTCTCCGGATGCTCCGGTTTCCTTCTGACATCCCAACAAATCTCCATCATCTCATCGCAGATGTAACGTAAACCAACCTCCTATGGCGCACCCCGTGAAACGACTCTGTGGGTAAATTGGTCTACACACGGGTGAATGACGAACAGTCAAGTACCCGCCAGTAGCTAGAAAAAAAATGACAAATGTATGCATATTATACACATTTGTTGGAAATAAGTGCTTAAGTTCTGGTGGAAATAAAACTGAAAATGAGTACTAAAGAAAACGCTAAAAAATTAAAATAACAAGTCCCACGACAACTTATTAACTTAATTAAACAACATTCACGCAAATTTTACAACAAATGAACCAGCGGAAAAAGCATAACGTACAAAGGAATTTAAAAAAACCGTACAATTAATCAGTTGCGTAAAATATTAAATAGTCAAAACCAGCTGCTTTGTATTATAACTTCGTTCCATAATGTCTTACAGGAGAAGTAAACTTTGCCGGCAGAGGAGGAGAGAAGTATAATTGCTATTCAACCAATGGCAAACATCTCATTCCACGCTTGACTTGAAGCTGGGCGGTCTGAAGCGTTCTACCCCCACTCAACTTCAAGTCAAGTGTGGAATGAAACCTCTGCCATTAGTTGAATATTAATAATTAGGCTTCGTTTTCCAGCTACCTAAAGACTGAAGTTAATGACACATTGGGTATATAGAACGCCGAACACAGGTGATGCAACAGATAAGGATATAAACAAACAGGTCTTCGCTTCTTGTTCGTGGAGTACGGTCAACTCCCGACATTTAGAAGCTATAGGCCTACTAGTAAACACATGCTTGAGCCGTGATGTTCATTTTCGTCGTGATCTTTGCAGTGAATAATAACGTGCATTCGTATGTAACGGAACTTGAATATAATTTATGCGGATGTCACTTGAAATGATTTTATATTGCAAGAAATTCTTTCAATAACACATGACGTTATTGGTGCATGATTTAGTACAAGAATTCCTATTGTCTGATATTTTTTCATATTTCATTGGGATATTGCATATGTCACTCATTACTGAAAACCCACTAATTTTCTATGTATTTCTCTAGAAATCCCCTAAAATGTAGATTATTTAATTTATTAATTGAGATGTTGGCACTGAGCACATGGTAGGCTACACAAATCCACGCTAAACGTCGAGTTAATATCCTTATAATTTTCAGATTTTGATGGTACGGTTCTTTTGGATTACGTTCAACACACTTTCGTGCCTTTTGATAAAATTGCAGTGTCTTTCAGTGCACTGTTTTTTTTTTCTCACTTTTAGGTTTATTTTACACAATGTATATGTAATGTTGTTTATATCAACAGTGAAAATATTAGTTCAAATATCCTCAACTATGCCCTGCAATATTACACGCTTGAGTGTCTTATCTAAGATATTTTACCTCTGCAATGAACCTTCAATCAGCCACAAAGATGTAGTTATTTAAATAATACGACTAGTAAGAGCAGTGATCGATAAGACTACTCACTATGACTGCGTCCCGGCTTCGATTTATTATAGCAAAAGGCAGAGCGTGCGTAACTAGTATTTTGTATACTAACATACCTATACCTGCGCTTACTTCGAATCAAGCAACTTCATTCCAGTTTACTTCACCTGTCACACATTAAGGAATGAAATATAGTATTCTTTGTACTAGGTGGTACAGCGTGTAGGCCTACCTGCTGAATCTGGAGTTGCGCTCGGACGTGGGTTCGATTCCCGCTTGGGTTTTTCTTCCAAGCTTTCCCCCAAATGCAAGACAAGTGCAGGTAATCATATGGCGAATGTTCTGCCTCCCCTCGCCAAATATCATTTCTCTGTCACAAATACCATCAATGCTAAATAACCTATTGATAGAGCGTTGTTAAATAACCTGATTTTAAAAAAAGTATCACAGAATTCTTAGGACTTGTTTTGACAGCCCATTTCATGTAGGTTTGCCATTATCCAGAGAGCAATAGACAATATTAATTTCTGCTCTCAAGGTTGTACGAACGTATAGGACCAGTCGTTAGTAGACCATGCTTAAAAAGACGCCTTGGTAGCTCAGTTGGCAAAGAACTACCTTAGGATGACTGCAGACTCGGTCTCTAAATTCTAAAGTCAGGGAAAACACGGGAATTTTACTTGAAGCAAGTAAAGCGATAGGTTTGGAAGTAAACACCGAAAAGACAAAGTATATGATCTCCTTTCGCCACTCTTCAGATATGTTTTCAGTGCACTTAAATCCAAAAAAGTTATAATTGAGAGGTTTTACGAATTTTAGCAGCTTGTGATTTTTTTATTTTATATGTAAAGCCATCCCTACGTTAATTTTTTTCACATTGCGTTTCAATTTGCTTCGATTCCTTTTTCTCCATCTACTTCCACTTTCTTGAGTTGGCTCCCCAGGTGCCGCATATTTTTCATTGTGTTCTGAATACTCAGAGTTAGGATGGTAATGAGATACTAAATCTGAAAAATCACTTCCGAAGGAATTATCAATTTTCTCTAACACACTTCGTTCACTTATGACTGATGAAGTTCCTGCTGGCAAATTATCATTTTATTTATCGCATCCTGAATAATAATTGTTGTTATAATAAATTAAATCATCTAGATATCACACTGTCAAATCATATCAAATTTAATTTATTAATCAAATATTTTTAATAAGAAATGAAATATCCACAGTAAAATTTTTAATACTTACAACCTTGTTGTCTTTAGGTGGTCTACGTTTAGAATTTACTGTTTTGATATTATTTTTGATGTTATAATATGTTATTTAAATAGTTTTAATATGAACCTACTGGATCCCAAAACAAGATTAAAAAGTGATTAGTTATAGCATCAAAATAACAACTTCACCTCAAAATGTAAAAGTAATTACAGTATTTATTTGTTTTGGCTATCATTATGTTTTAAGAAAAGTCACTTACTAGCAATCACTTCAGTATTGTTTTGCAATAATTTCCTTCCTCTTGTCATATAATTGTTCATATTTATGAGAAAAACTTATGAAATCAATGTTAATCACTAGCATAGATCACTGTGTACCTGATCAGGTTATGAGCTAAAATATTTTTCCCTGTACAGATATTCTGAAAGTGATATTGAGGTGTACAGACAAAAGGTATTAAGTGCACTTAATACTCTTTTCCTGTCAACATTTTGTTTGTAATGGACTTACTAATTTATTAAGATTTCATTACTAAGGAACTATAAGAGTTAAGACTTAATTCGTTTTCTCAGTAGACAAAGCGCAATTTGTTGTATTTACTACCATTAATAACTCATTTTTCGCATTTTTGGACTTAATACCTTTTCCTTGTAAGCGCACGATATTACATTCGTTAGGTTGTTTCGATTTTGGATGGTAAAAACTGTTGTACGTCATCAACCTCTTGAAGTATACGAGAACGTTTTAATTAACGTAGTTTATACTACGCAAATTATGGCATTATATAATATAAAATTGATGTCTCCCATTCATTAAATGTTGTGTTTAAATTAAATTATTGTATATTAATCCTATTACAGATTTATGAACAATTTTATACCTCCGGTTTCAGCACTATCATATAGAGTCCTCATTCCAAGATCAGCCAACCTTCCGTAGGGAGACAATAAAATCGGTCAAAGGTTGGCTTAAAGAGGTGCGCGCTGCTCGTAACACTGACATGTGACTAACGAGATAATGACAAGACAAACGGGGTCACCGCCACACACGAAGACGCGACGAGGCTATCAGCTCACAAAAGCATCGCTCAGCTGTTCGGATTTTGCTTCAGAGACAGAATTTTTCTTCTTTCAACACATGTCAATGACTCGTAACGACACGAATATGGGCAGAATAATAAAATGGGAGATTTGTGATTCTGTTCCGACTGTCAAGTTGAGGAATTTTGTAGCAATTTATTAAACAACTGCAGATCGTATTAAGCGACAGAGTAGGCTAATGACCTCTTCTTGATAACTAATACTATTCGTCATAAAGATTGGACTTCTTATACACTGCCTTTCTCATTTAAGTACTCGCTGAATGTGGTCAAATGTCGCAAACCAAACTTTTGAGAAAATAATTAATAAGTATTTAATGAATTTCAATCTTAAGGCATATAAACTTGCAAATGTTTATTTGCTATTTAATCACAATATATGAACGTTTTCGCCGTTTAGGGCATCTTCAGATATAACAATACATATTATCTGGACCTATAATAACATATTATGCAAATAACAAGGAAAATAGAGAACAATATATGTGGTACATGAAATTCATGAGCTTTATGTAGATATAACATGAAACAGGATGAATATTAAGATAATCTTTGAATTTGAACTTAGACTGGACGAATATTTTATTTATACATATAGCTCATGTTACAATTAATATACAATGTTTAAAATTTGTCAATGATGTTAATTTTAAAATTTACAATGATGATAATAAAATATTTCAAGTAGTCATGGCTGAAAGTTGTAGTTAATGTTCTTGTGTTTTATAATTATTTCGCTTAGAGAGGCCGTTGGCAATTTGAATGTTGTTTGACGTTGATGACTACTTTATAATTGATATACGGTGATTAAATTAGTCAATGTTAAAATTTAAATTTTATAATGAAGGTGATAAAATATTTAGAGTAATCATGGCTGGGAATTGTCTTAAGTTCAAAAACACAACATCAACTACGAAAACTATCTTGAACTTACGACAATTCCCAGCCATGATTACTCTAAATATTTTATCACCTTCATTATAAAATTTAAATTTTAACATTGACTAATTTAATCACCGTATATCAATTGTAAAGTAGTCATCAACGTCAAACAACATTCAAATTGTCAACGGCCTCTCTAAGCGAAATAATTATAAAACACAAGAACATTAACTACGCATACTACCTTGCAACTTATGACAACTTTCAGCCATGACTACTTGAAATATTTTATTATCATCATTGTAAATTTTAAAATTAACATCATTGACAAATTTTAAACATTGTATATTAATTGTAACATGAGCTATATGTATAAATAAAATATTCGTCCAGTCTAAGTTCAAATTCAAAGATTATCTTAATATTCATCCTGTTTCATGTTATATCTACATAAAGCTCATGAATTTCATGTACCACATATATTGTTCTCTATTTTCCTTGTTATTTGCATAATATGTTATTATAGGTCCAGATAATATGTATTGTTATATCTGAAGATGCCCTAAACGGCGAAAACGTTCATATATTGTGATTAAATAACAAATAAACATTTGCAAGTTTATATGCCTTAAGATTGAAATTCATTAAATACTTATTAATAATTTACCAGGCATATTGATATATTAAAATGAATTGTAAATTTTGAGAAAATAGCATGTGAAAAGGGTATACATGAAACTTATTATTGGCGGAGCATATGTGTGCAGCAGACACAATAGTACAAAATCCACATCACAAGTGACCATGGTGCGAATTAAGATTTCTGATGAGGGAGGATAGAATCCTAGATTAGAGAATACCATACATAAAATTATTATTATCCTCATTCGGTACGGCTCAACGCTTGGTCGCACTGAGTTGCTTGTCTTGCATCTTGATCATAATAATAATTATATCCATGAGCAGGCTTAAGATAAGATGCGTAATTCCTATATTATTGGCTGTTGTCAGCTTGCCGGTAATGATAATACATCAATATTATTTTCTTTGCTTACGTTATACTTTATAAAGTACATATACTCGTATTAAAATAATTATATTCTGTGAGGGGGATAGTAGTTATCCCTTGCAGGGATATTAATATGAATTTATGACGGGGGGAGATAACTTTCCACGAGGGGGGGACTCCCTGCAAGTGACAATCTTTTTAATCTGACTTTCATCTTTCGCATTTTTTAACATTTCTTCTCCCTATTATTTTTTTAACATTTCTTTCCTTCCGTTCTTACAGTTCTCCTTCTAAACGTCTCTCTTTTTCCTCTCAATCTTTCTTTCTGCATTATTTAATATTTTCTTTCCTCTTTTCTCACTTTCTCCCTCTCCGCAACTCTATTCACCTTTTTCTCCACCTCAACCTCTCTAAACCCTATCTATATATCTCCCTAACACCTTCACTATGTATCTCCATTCCATTTACCTCCCAACCTACAGCCCCATTTCCCCAGCTACTGTTATGCCTATCTATTTACCTCCACATCTACCGCCTCCTTAACTATTTAGTTCCACACATCCCGCCATCCCTATCTATTTACCTCCATACCTATCATTCTCCCTTTTTATTTACTCTATACCTACTGTGCTCCAACCACGAGAAAGTCTCTGCCGGATGAGACGAAAGGGAGTAATGCTGTGAATGAATGTTGTTGTCATAAGATGTCATAAGGTCACACACGTAGGCACTCATATCTCTATGGGCTCGCTGTCACAGCACAAACAATAACATTGATACACACATGTTTATACTACCCTAGTTACAAAATTAGATCTCTGTTAATCTCCTGGTCTTTTAATATCTCCATACAGGAAATAAAAATGCAGGGGAGCGCATGTTTCTTAAACAGACGTTATAACGATAATATTATATATATACTTCGCCCCAATGCACGTCGCAATAATAAGCACATTCCTTTCACGGTTGATCTCCTGGTTGGAGAACAGTACTGCTCTCCCTATGTATTTACCTCAATACTTAGGCCTACTATCATCTCTATAAATATCTCCTTACCTATAGCCCTCTCTATATATTTACTCCATACCTAATGCCCTCCCTACCTATTTACCTCCATACCTATCGTTCTCCCCATTTCCATTTACCGCCGTACCTACCTCCTTGCCTATCTATTTACCTCCATACCTAACACCCTCCCTATCTTTACCTATCGTCATCCCCATTTACTTACCTTCAACATACTCATCTCCAATCTATTTACTTCTTTAACTACCCCTCCTCCCTATCTACTTACCTCCGTGCCTTCCGTCCTCCCTTTCCATTTATGTTCTTACCTACCACCTCTTCTATCTCTTCTATCTCTTTAGTCCTTACCTACAGTCCTATCCTCCCAACCTCTCCCTATCTATCCACCTACTTGCCCATCTCCCTACCTACATACGATGCCACTCATCCACCTCCCTACCCACCTCCTATTTACCCATCTCCCCACCTTCTACCTACTCAC
Source organism: Periplaneta americana (assembly GCF_040183065.1). NCBI lineage: Eukaryota > Metazoa > Arthropoda > Insecta > Blattodea > Blattidae > Periplaneta > Periplaneta americana. The sequence goes on along the minus strand of NC_091127.1, from coordinate 57,974,527 downwards.
CCATTTCCTTATCTACATACCTATCTACGTACCCTCCCATCTCCCTCCTACTTTCCAACCATTCTCCTCCTTTCATACACCAACGATTAGCTTTTATCAATCACAAATCGAAGTACTCGCTGGAAATGTTGTGAACATGGCTCAATGCTTTTTTCAAGATTAGAACAGAAAGAAGGGTAGCATACCTATTCTCTTTCGGTGAGATAGAAATTTCATTTCTTCTTTCAATATTCTCCGGATGTGGTCAGTATGGCGCAAAACCACAAACTGAAGCAGTACAACTTATAAATAATGGACACACAGAGACTCTCCTGTCTCTTTATCTCCCCCATTTTCTGTCTTTCACATTCTTTTCATTGCCTTTTTACCTTTATTTCTTTTTTTTTTACTTTCTTCCTTCATTGTTATTTTTCTATATCTTTGGCTTTTGTTCCCCTTTCCCCCTTCTTCGTTTTCCTTTATTTTTCTAACTGTATGTTCTTAATAATTAATGTATTTATGCATTCATTTTCTTATTATATTTGTTATATATAGGCCTACATTCATTTTCTTCTATTTTTAAACATTTCTTTCTAACATTTTCATCTATTGCATTTTCTTCTTTATTTCTTCCTTGTTCCTTCCTTCAGTCTTCAATTCTTTTTTCTTGTTCAAATTCTGTTTATTTCCCCCATGCTCTAATTCCATCTCCTTATATTTCTTTCTTTGTCCTTCAGTTAGTCCTCTCCCTCTCTCGCAAAGGAATTACGTTCCAAACTATTTCCACTATTGCTATGTTATCGCCTTGTCCTCAAGTCACGAGCTTTTACAATCGTGGTGGAACCCAAGCGCTCAAAGGATTTCAGGCAGGCATACCGTCCTTCCAACAGCTGGTGGTCTTTAAACACTACTGACGCTCGTCATTGGTTACAGGTCCCCTCAATCAAGAACACACGAGGGTTTACGAGCAGAAGGATGTAATTTGTGAAGGATTCCAATGAACAGGTTTACTTAACTCGTTGAATGATATTCCAACTTCCTCGATGGACAGGAAATGAAAACCACAAACACGCTTGGCGGCTCGGCACACAAGAGTCTAGATTCCCGCGAATTCGACAGACTGTAATCAAGCCAGAGGCGGCTGGGTCTCGTGACGACAAGGATCAAATGTTTGTGTGAACGGTAATCCGCTTCCAACCAACGAAATGTTCACTTAGTGCTACTATTTGTTTATTCACTGGTTTATTTTGTTAGTCTCTTGTCTATGTGTTTCCTCATCTAACTGCTTAACCATGTACTGTATCTATTCATTCGTTCATTTACATTTATTCACTGCAGAAATTCATTTCACACTGAGAAGTGTAGCAGTGCACCGCGCACGGTATAGTTGCGCCCCACGGTCAGGTAAGATGCAGCAATTAAAAAGGTCCCTGTTTTGGGGTATAGTTGCGCCCCTTTCCCATCAGGTAGAGAAAAGGGGCATGGCATAGTTGCGCCCCGATGAAATAGGTAGAGAAAAAGACACTACGGAAACTCGAGCCTCGTAATCAACGAACCTTATTGATTTCTTATTCGATTTAATATTTATTAAAATGAACACCATGAAGTTGGCAGTACTTTATTAACTGTTTTTTCTACTGTTCATGCAGTGATTATCGATAGCCTACCGTAAAAATGAAGTTGGCAGTACTTTGCTAACTGACATATTCAAATGAGTGAGCAGTTGGGATATGGGGCCTTAGCAGTCTTGACATTTTATTAGTGATTTTCACACCGTCTGTGGCGTATAGTGAGGTTAATTTAAAATGAATGTTAATTTTAGTGAAAATGGTAAAGAGTTAACAATTTACAATGGTTCCAAGTTTCAATTTTCGAAACCCTGTACCGTGGGATTAAGATATCGGTGTACAAACAAAAAATGCAGTTCATTTATTGTGTGATCGATAAAAAAAATGTGTTATTTTAAATAGCAAAATTAATCACATGCTAGGCCTACCTGATTTCAATGCAGCTACCATTATAATATTTTTAAGTAATTTATTTATTTTGTGTACTATGTCCATCGGGGCGCAACTAAGCCATGTCCATTCTGCTACCTGATTTCTTCGGGGCGCAACTACGCCATGACCATTCTACTACCTGATTTCTTCGGGGCGCAACCATGCCATTCCTAGGCCTCCCGATTGACCCTGGGGCGCAAATGTGCCGTACCGAGTGCACCAACCTGAACCGGATTAAGGTATGGTGTCGCCCCTAGGAGTGCTAATATTTTCCGCCCCCCAACTCCCACAAAGAGTTTATGAGCAGTTATAATTCAGGTCATGATTACTTTAAATTAGTTTTAAATGAAATGTTACAATTCAGAAAACAATATATTACTGGAATCAAAGTACTTGCTTCTTACTTCTGAATTATAAAGATTTTCTTCGCACTTTTTCACAGAGAAAGCATTCATGATGTCATCAAGTCGATCTGACGAAGCACATCAGACTCGATGTAAAGAAACATAAATGAAAACTTATTCATTGTTGAAACAAAATTCATTTGTGAGAGAGAGGTTGAGGTTTATTTTTAAGCATTGGTTTTATTGGTGGTATAATGGTTACGAACATTTCTTACTTTAAAGTAAATTGAAAAATAAACTCTTTGCGGAATAAACCTTACATATCGAATTATATAGTGCACATGCTGGAAATTGATTAAATAGTATTGTTGACGACATATTATATTGGAAATCTGAGAGTTGTGGTTACTATTCATAGCGATAAATAATTAACACACATCCAATTTGATTTTCAACAATGCATTCTTTTTTATACAAGCAGTTAAATTTAAACAGTTTCATTGTATGATAATGTGATAACGACATTACAATATACTTATGCAGGTGCATACTTTCCTTTTACTCTCGCCGCGACCACGAAAATGCGATAACAAAATAATATCCGACTTCCACAAGTTGTTCAAGAACAGACTTCAGAAAAGATTTACCAAACGTGTTTTAAAACAAATTTCACTGTAAAATGGAAATGAAAAAAGGGGGAAAGGAAAAAGGAAGAGAGAGAGAAAATGCCGCCCCCCCCCCTAGAAATTGCCGCCCTAGGCAACTGCCGGCACTGGCACCAACAGAAAAACAAAGAAGATAAAACATAAGAAAATATTTCAAATACGTTCGATAACAGGCAGCGTATAGGCCAACCTGGATTTATCATAACAGGATGCAACTAAGATGCAATAGGAAATACTCAAGTGGACGCCAATTTGGACTTCTCTAAGAGATGGGCATTTTGTAGAATGACAATTTACTCATTTTCATATTTAATAATTAAACATTTATTTATTGTTTGTTATCTGCCTATTTATTTATTTATTTAGAGAAAGGATTCTTCGGACTGAGAGATCGTGGTCTAGTGGCGATGTTGGTCCAGACATTTCGTCTACAGCTACGGCAGACATCTTCAGTGGCGAGATACACGCGGCGAAGTGATTTATTTATTTATTTATTTATTTATTTATTTATTTATTTATTTATTTATTTATTTATTTACTTATTTATTTGTTTGCTTAGGCCTTCTTACTTATTTATTTCTCTATTTATTTACGGGATTACTTCCACTTTTATTGTCGATTTACCTATCACGTTACTAACATATATTCATGTTTTAATCAGTTATGTATTTGTTTATTTTTCATCTGCAAACTTATTTACTCCCGTATAATTATCTACATATACATTTATATAGCTATACGTATATTTAAACTACACAAAGTGTTAAAAAAAAAGTATCCAATATTTTAGGAGGTGATAGTATGCATCAAAACAAGAAAATAATGTCTAATAAATATGGGTCCTACAACACATACTTTCTGAGATCTGAACACTTGTTCATAGGTGCTCAATGTGACGTCCGTTTATGACAATGCATTTTTCTGCCCTACAATACAGCAGATTACCAGATAATCATACTGTAGTTGATGGAATACTCATACGTCTCAAGGAATACTGAAAACAAAAGTTTAGTTGCTGATATGAGCAGGGTTCAGCAGAGATTGTGTAATGAATTTTCGTAATCAGCATGTGTGGGCTGATGAAAATCCCCATGGAGTTGAAGAAATAAGGCATCAGCACCGATTCTCAATCAACGTATGGGCAGGCGTTCTTTTCGACAGATTAAGGGCATACGTGCTATCACAGAGATTAACTGGGGCTCGTTGTCAGGAGTTCCTTATTAACGTATTGTCTACCTTGCTGGTGTATGTGCCATGTCAGTAAAGACTAAAGATGTAGTTCATGAACGATGGCACACCAACACATTTTCTCCGATATGAGCGTGAACACCTGACGCTGACATTTCAGGACTGCTGCCCCGTACCTTGGCGTGTTCGTTCCCCAAACATAAATCCCCTAGACTTTTCATTATAAGAACAACCAGGTCAATTTCAAAGAGTGTATGATTCCTTATGCCGAAGGGCAGAGGAATGCATTGCCATGAATGGACGTCACATTGAGCACCTCTTACGAACAAGTATTCAGATATCAGAAAGTATGTGTTGTAGGACTCATGTTTATTAGATGTTATTTTCTTGTTTTGATGCATACCACCACCTCCTAAAATATTGGAAACTTTTTTTAACACCCTCTATATATACATATATATGCCCAATTACCTATTTACAGAATTGTTATATCATTTTTATTTTCTATCGATTTGTTTAGGCCTAAAAACGTGTTGATTTAAATCCTGTTTTATCTATCAATTTATCGATTTCTACATCCATTTAGTTATATGAATATTTACGTACTCTCGTATCTATATCTACTGGTCACTTATTTTTAACCGTCTACCTATACTGCGTTCCATAATGTCTGACAGGCGACGTAAACATTGCTGGCATAGGTAGGGAGGAGGATAATTGCTATTCAACCAATGGCACAGGTCACATTCTAGGCTTATCTTGAAGTTGGGCGGTCTAAAGTTTTCTACCTCCGCCCAACTTCAAGATGAGTCTGGAATGTGACCTCTGCTATTAGTTGACTAATAAGTCGATGGCTGAGAACCAGACTGTTATTAAATCCAACTTTTTAGAACAAGGAAAGTTCTATTTCATTGTGTTCCATGCTCTTGTCTGCATATATGAATCAAACAAATTTGTAAATATTACTCCCCATAAGCTTGCTATGAGACTATTTCAAAGTATTCCACATCCGGCTTTGAAAATCTGTCCTCACTCCTTCCACGTCTTGTTATGGTTACAATGAAAGGAGTGAGGACAGATCCTTAGCAAGCAAAATATACAAAGAATATCCTGGCGAAAGAAGGAGCATTGGTAGACCGAGGAAGACATAGTTGGAAAATATAGTAAGATGGGGAAAAAGACCTTAAATCAGAGAGACAGAACACTGACGTATATCAAAACATTTACCTGATTCCATAATCATAAAGGTAGCATGATTTCAATACGAATATGTCAAATATCCTGCAAATCTTCAGAAATATTGCCACGGGTTTTCAACTCTCCTCTTTCCGAATAAGAGTAAAAACAGACTCATTCTTTGTCTCTCATGACCGATAGGGGTCAGGAAACCAGTTCATAGGGTCCTTGAGAAAGTGGAATCTCTGTTAATTGATTGTCAGTGTAAAGAAAGTTAATTAATAGTGTTGAAATTGACTTGGCTACAATTTATGAATCTGTTCATTACAACGTATCCTGAAAGCAATGTAACTGAAGCGGTCTCTTCAAAAGCACAGATAACGCGTATACTTTGATGTCTTCGCCGACTCTCTAAAGTCTAAAACTTAGTCACAAGTTGGATTTCATTCATTTTTTTAATATCGTACTGTTTATCGTCACTCTGTTGCATAATTTCATTTTACCATACCATACCATAAAAAGTTAGAGCGCTCAAACGCAAGAAGTTTTAAGAAATATAAAAATCTTTTGATTGCCTTCTTTTGCATGAGCAGTCGGAGGTGCAAAGTCGTTGGATTATGGTACCTGGACTGCTTTGTAAGTGTACAAAAATCCATGCCAGAAATATGACATACTCTCTCTTATACGTTTTACACGTTTGTTATTAATTCAGTGCTTTACCATTTGACAGCGATAATCTTATTTTTAGTTTATGTATGTTTTTGGATGATAATTTAAAATAAATTATGTAAATCATTTCATACGGAAATAAAAGTGTAAAAGTATATTTTGCAATAATGCATGCAACATTATTTTCGAAATCATAGAAAGTAGCTACAGCTCATGCATTTTGTCAAGACATTCGCGATGCGCAATAGGGGAACAACGTTTCTGTGGAGGGGGTAGGAGTAGAAAGGAAGGTCGGGCGTGTGTCTACCGAGTTCAAGGCAAAGGCTAACCCATTCCCCTATAATTCATAAGTAGACTCATCCGATCTCGTGTGCAGCTCTGTAGGAAGAGTGGGGGAGTGTCTGGACATAATGCATGAGTTGTGTATCTGTATTTAATTAGCAATAAGTTGTAATTTGTTTACAATATTCCTTCTTTACTTATCATTAGGTGATTCCATTAATGTTACACCTTCGTAAACATTTCTATGTTAGGACTAATATTTTCGCTATCAATCAAACATCTTCAGGTCCTTACTATTACTATTTAATAATTAATACTATGTTGATGATCTAATTTAGTCTGACAGCCAAGTTCGAAGGCGATTTGAAACATGATTCCAGGGTGTGAAAATTCCATCATGTACAATAATCCATAATCTTTATAATAAATTTCAGGCAACAGGAAGTATTCAGCCTGAGAAACAAAACAGATAGCGTAGGGTTCTTACAGAAGGAACATTAGATGACATTGATCATCGATTGAAAGTCTTCTAGAAAATCACTTAGGCGCTTTTCACAAACAAGTATGAATTTCTTATGGCTCTGTGTGAAAGTTAATAAATTATTGACGTTGCAACCATACAAAATAACAAAGATGCATGCTCTTCAACCGGGCGATTCTGCACGTAGGCGCGCATTTTGTGAGTGGATGATTGAATAATATTCATAACGGATTAATAGAATCACATTTAATACTTTTCTCAGACGAGGCATGGTTTTATCTCCATGTTTGTGTGTTCACAAAACAATCGTTATTGGAGTGCCGAGAAACCTGATACCGTTTTCATGAAATACACCTCCATGACGAAGTACCTCATCCAATGAATATAAGACCTAGTAATTTATCTAGTAGAAGAGAAGTAATTATCCTTAATAGATTTACAACGATGAATATTTTCAACAAATCAAAAAGATATTGGAACTTTATACTTCATTTTTGGTGCCTGATCAGGTATGGTAGGAACATCATTAAAGAATATTAATCCGTGCTCCCTGGAAGAACTAAAACGTAATATCGTCACGAAATTAACAGCATTAATCGACCAGAACTACAGCGAGTTATCGTATATTTCATAAAGTGGTGTCGATATGTGTGAACAACGAAAGCGGCCAGTTTCAGAACCTCCATCAATAAAGTTGGTAAGTAAAGCATTTTTTAAAATAGTTACGGAAACTTGTATGGTTGTATCACCGCGATTCTACACTGTCCGTACACACCGCGAGTGCGTCAGCAGCGGATGGTGAAAACCCCGTCGTTCCTGTCCAGACTTCATCTGATCTCCAATTTCCGGTTTTCTATTTTTCATCTATTTCGGTTTTTCCAGTCACCATCTTGAAGATTTCCGTCTGACATGGTTTTTCTCATTTTCTATCCAAGATTGTTTTGATCTTCCGTGTCTTCTTCTTTCCAAAGGCTGCCAATTCAAAACTTATTTTGGAAGACGATTCTCATCCGACATTCTTTGGACATGTCCAAACCAGGGAAGTTGTTTATCCTTTATATAACCCAGTATAGTTTTATCTTCCAATTTCATGATTTATCTTATTCATTTATTTGGAACTCTGCCTAGGAGAGATATACTCGTAACAACAGATCGTCGCCAGAAATCCATTTCTGCAGCTATTAGTTTCTTTTGTTGTGGTTTTGATAAGGTCAAAGCTTCGCACTCATATGTAATTGTACTTTTGAAGATAGATTCATAAATTGTTTTCTTAGTTTCATGTCTCATAGATTTTTGTCATAGGATGGAATCGAGCATACCTCTAGCTTTCCTTGCTTTCATTTATTATTATTTATTACTTTATTACTTTTGCTGGTTGAGTGGAAGAGAAGGCCTTACGGCCTTAACTCTGCCAGCTAAAATAAATTATTATTATTATTATTATTATTATTATTATTATTATTATTATTATTATTACGACAAAAAAATTTAAGAGCCAATTTTGAATAAATCGACATTCTGTGTTACTTTGTTAAATAAAGACATTAATTTTCCAACAAAACGTATTTTGTTTCATGCACACCATTCTGAGTTGAATTTACTAGGAAACACTGAATGTGAACAAATCCCTTCATAAGCTTTAAGAGAAATCTCTGCACACGAATTTCTCAGATTCAGAGATTCTGGAAACGTGATGTTTTTGTGAAAATATTCAAATAAGTTATATCTTTTGAGGAATCACAATACCCTCTGATATAGACTTTTGGGTATTCCACCGTGTTCTGGAACTAGATATTTCCAGATTTTCGAAACTACATACAAGTATCAGGACAGATAACTTGGATATGGAAAAAGTAATAGCCTAATCTGTTAAGCTTGTTGTCAGGCTACTCCAAAGAAGTGCAAGCCGCGAAACAGGAAATGAAAAGACGTAGATGAAGATTACTTATCAATACGATCAATGTACATGCTTAGACAAAAAAATATATCTCCTGCAGCGTGATTTGTCAAAGTTCACTTCGGGCAGCGCCTGGTTTACACGACTGGGAAAAGGATGTTTATTTTGCACGTAATTTAACCTTTGAATACATCTTTATTATATATTGGTTACAACACTTGATCTATACACAGACAGAAAAAGCAACAAATAAAACAAAGAAAAAACAGAGCGGAATCATGCATAAGAAATTCGTTCATGTGTAAACCAAAGCTCTCACGGAATCCACCAACCGAAGTCTTCCGAACGGTACTTCTCGTGCGGAAGCAGGTCCTCCCCCTCCCCCCGCTCCAAAATTATACAGTTTCAGTTTGAAGATTGATAAATTTGACGCTTTACCGAAAATATTCTGCGTGTAATAAATACCACTCTGAACACTAATTGACAGTAAACAAATCGACAGGTATTCAGCCTTGTGCGTGAAATGGCACGCACTTGGACGCCGCCCGACTGCTCAATGTCTCACGCACGTATTTCTAAAGCGGTTAATCCCCTTGAAAGGAGAAATCTCCACACGTGACCGACAAAGTGAGACGGCTTTAGTCTGTCTTTAAATTCTTGTTTAAACACATTAAAACGGACACCCGTCTGACGTTCAGGAATGCTACACCGTGTCCAAGCACCCTCTTGAAACTTCATTAGAAACAGGGATACCCAAACAAACACCTGCAGCACCTGTAACTTGTCAAGAATGCGGGTTCGACCTACGTGAAGACAAAAGGATTTCTTCCTCCGTCACAAGTTTTCAGTTGTATAAATCACTGACCAAGCTGTAGTATACTGGCTCATTACTGTAAAATATTAGGGTGTGTTCTTTAGACCAGCGTTTCTCAAACTATGGTCCCCGGACCACCTGTGATCCTCGAGCTCTGTCCTTGTGGTCCTTCAAAAAAGGCAGAAGAAAAAATAAAATCAAACGAATTGTGTATCACTCTATAGTTGAAAATCTCAGAGTTTGAAATGTCACATGACAATCGCATTTCACTTTTTCTTACAGTACAGACATTTTATGATATTGATTACCCTATCCGTCAACTGACTTTCCACTCTACTCTCAACAACAAAAGAGAAATTTAAAACACTATGAATGTGGTGTTTTTTTCCATCTCTTTCCCTGCACATCTGGCGCCAAGCCTGTAACCCAGCCAGGGACCACCCGAATCCGTAACAGAGGACCTTACCTTTTCGTGTATTTATGACTTTCTTAATAGTTTTGCCGACACCCATTCTGCACACTGAAATGGTCACGTACTGTACGTCATACACCAATAATGCAACTCTGAGGTCACAATTTGAAACTTATTTTCCGAGTAAATATGACGAATTTTCATGAGTTCATGATCACTTTCACTGCGATATTGAAACTAACAGACTTTCATTGAGTGAAAGAGAACAGTTAATTGAACTCTCGAATGAGACCGGACTTAAAATGAAATTCCAAGCGGAAGAAGGATGGTTAATTTCTAGACCTCATTACAAGTGAAAAGAGAATACAGTGAACTGTACAATGGTGCTTTACAGATTATAATTCAGTTTGGTTCTATGTATCTGTGTGAGAGAGGGTTTTCATCACTAACTCTAATAAAAACAAAGTAGGTTACCGAAATTGACTCGATGTATGTGACGATCTCCGTCTTAAGCTTACCAGCATACATCCAAGTATAGAACAACTGTGAAAGAATCGGCAGGCTCCTCCATCTCATTAATGTGAGTACCAACATTTATTTACTTTTTTTTAGTTAATAAGTTAAAGATTATCCAAACTGTAATAGCCTTAAATTATTAAAGAAACAAAATAGCTTAATTAATTTTAATATAAAATTAATTTAATTTAATAATTTTAACTAATTCATTCTATTTTAAAATATAAGTATACTGGTATTAAAATATGCTACAAAAATGGTAAATTTGCTTTCGAAGGGAACAAGAGTTAAGGCAGTCCGCGGAACTGTTCTGACTTAAAAAAGTGGTCCTCACTTCAAAAAAGTTTGAGAAACGCTGCTTTAGACCATTTAATTTCATATGATTTTAACTTTTTGAAAACAAATACTGCAGTACTACCACGAGGGTCATGTCACTGTCACTTTCAAGTGTTCTCAGTGTCACTATCATCATAATTCTTTGACGCTGCTGCTGAAAATCATACAAAAATTAATGCGAGAAAGAGAGGGAACGAACTAACGAAAATGAGCGAATGATCGAATAAAAGAACATCACGCAGACAGAAGAAAATAGGAATGAAAAATAAATGAGTGCACAGAAGCACAAGCAAACAAACGGAAAACGAACTAATGAATAACCGACCGAACAAATAAACAAGGCAATAAACGACAGAAGACCAAACGAAATAAGTAACGCACAAGCAAACAAAATAGCACGCAATACAGTAAACGAACCCACAAATGAACATACAAATAAACGAAAGCACAAATACATAAAAAAACTATGACATAGATACAAGTGTTTATCAGGAGAGACAAGAAGCATCCACGAGCACATCAGTTTAAATTAATGGAAATAGCCTTAAAATTCGTGTATCATACCTATATCTTAGGTGGTAGTCTGCTGTATCACACAGATCTATATAAGACGTCACATCTATATCAAGGTTGAGATATTGGTGGACTATGATACCTCTTATGCAGATCTACTAGTCGTCTAGAACCCATCATCACTACCATTCACCAATCTTTGGACAAACTACGAGAACGCCCATCATGATCGACGGCTCATTCAGCATCACACGAACAAAGGAGATGCTCTATTTCTTCGAGACGGAGATAATTAAAGGGAGACTGTTGGTAGATTGACGAGAGAAAAACTGGACAATCTCGAAGAAAACTCTCACAACCTTGTTCTTTCCGTCACAAATACAATTCCATCATCGCCGAGATTTCAACTCGCGTCCACGGTCATCTGCGAACTGAGCTACCAAGGCTGCAGGAACGATAATAGGTCTATGACATCATACAGAAGTTGGCCTATAGGGACTCTGCTGTACGTTTCACTTATTACATTTTAATTAATCGAACTAGTTTCTTCAAAATACCAAATTTAATACGAATACGGTACATTGAATAACTTGACATAGCTTTGAGGGGATGTAGGACTTCAATTGTCAACTTCTGTACGTAACTTTGTAGCAATCATTACCAAATTTTAACAGCATACTATTATTATTCTTAGCTAGTCTTGCGTTGAATGTTAATAATCTAAATCAATTAGTTTCTAGTTAATTACATTTTGTAATTATTTCACAAAAACTATCTCTTGCGCTATAATTTTAGGTTTCATGAGTTGCAAATTTGCATAATAATAACACATAAATACTGTATATCTATTAAAAAAATAGTCCGTGTTTTGTTGTGTGTGAAAAATCTGAAGAGAAAAAATATGTTTAACTTGGCTTTTCTGGTTTTTGTAAGAAAAATAAAAGTTTATCACTACTTCAGTACATGTTGAAAAGGTACAGTAATATGCAAGCGACATCAAAACGCAGACAAATTTCAAATAGCCTACTTGTACATTTTACAATAATAATTGTTGTAAGTTTATTGTGAATCAGAGAACAATTCTGTCGCAATAACCATTTGTAATGAAAAAAATGTTGAAAATTGGAAAGCAAGAAAAATGAGGTCAAAGTTGTGTACTTCAATGCTGCACCGCTGTCTTAAGAAATCAAAGCTGTGTACTTACATGCTGCAGCGCTGTCTTAAGAAATCAAAGTAGTGTACCTAAATGCTGCACCGCTGTCTTAACAAATCAAAATTGTGTGCTTAAATGCTGCACCGCTGTCTTAAGAAATCAAAGTTGTAGGGCCTATACTTAAATGCTGCACCGCTGTTTTAAGAAATCAGAATTGTGTACTTAAATCCTGCAGCCCTGTCTTAATAAATCGAAGTTGTGTACTTAAATGCTGCACCGGTGTCTTAAGAAATCAAAGTTATGTACTTAAATGCAGTACCGCTGTCTTAAAAATGTCCGCGAAGGACTTCATATATGGCAGATTGACAAAATTATAACATTTTTAAAAAGGAAAAACTGGAATATTTATAGAAAGGTGAAAAAAAAATGGTAATCAAATTTGCGAGATTTCAGCTCAATCTACTCTTAAGTCTGAAGATGGAGATGTGCCCCAATGTACGAGTACTTAAATGTCACTTTATAGCAGCAATTAAGTACAGATCAATGAGGATGCTTTTGCCAGCGTGACTTCTCTTTTGACGACTAGGAAATACTTTTTTCACGTACTCTTAATTTTTCATTATTTTAAAAATCCGCCAAACCATGACGAAGTTTTAGTCCATATCCACAAGCAAAATGACGTTTTACTGCAACACAGAAGAAGCTTTATGGCGCTTGTGCTAAATAAAAGTTAGGGGAAAGTCTTGCAGCCGTGAGCAGACATTAAATTGTGCGAGACACCAAGCCACTTTCAGTGGGTGCTTCTTAAAACAAACGACGCTTGTCAAAGCAGTCGGCACAAACACAAACACAAATAAAGGTCACGTTGAGGAAAGTATGCAACTGCCGATGCATCACAAGTCAGTGTGATTAATGTGTGCGCCCCCATCTTGTTTACAACTGGGCGCCACACCTACTCGATTCACCTTGACCGCGAGACATGGCAACACGCGCCTCGTCAAGCTGTCTCGTGTTCGGCTTCCGCCACATTTCGCGAGGGCGCAACGTGAATCATGATGGTATTCAATCTTTCTTGCTTACCCCCAAAATACATATTTACCTCCAAACTGCATTGCAATTCATTGTATAAGAAAAACGTAATTTTGTAGTTTAAAATTAAAATATATATATATATATATATATATATATATACATATATATATTATATATATATATTATATATGTACTAGCCAGTTAAAGAAATGATACTTCTGAATGGTTCAAGCTCTAATTGTAGTATTCTTTTACCCTTAAAACTGAAGAAAACAGATATTTTTAACAACTTGAAATTAGTGTAACTCTGAAAATATTGAGAACAGTGCCAATGCTTATATGATTTTTTTTGCTCAAAATGGCTTCGGGAATGTGCTCCGTAAGTGGCGGTAACTCGTGAATCATCCTGTATATATAAATATAATCATATGTAGGATTACATATATATATATATATATATATATATATATATTGTGTGTGTGTGTGTTTGTCTTTTTTATGGGTACAGGCGCATTCATATGCTCATTATAAAATTATTCATCCGAGCTTTTGTTCACTGATTTTAATGTTTTGAAAATTAAACAGATTTATTATATTGCCTTATTAATCTTCATACATAAAAATCGTAATAAATTCAAATTGTATCATCATAAATATGGAACTAAAAGATCCGATTTTATACGACTAGAGGAACCAAAGTGTTTCACAAGCGCAGCTCTTAGCCATGGTACCTACTTTGGTCCAAGGTTATATAATAAAATAATTGAAAAATACGCAAATTTGGAAAAATTTTAGTATCAGAAATTTCAAAAATAGCGTTAGGAATTTAATTGTTAAAGAATATATGTTGATTTAATATGTGTATGTATTTGTATGATTTAAATTGTTAAAATTGAAATTGTATTTTTAAAGTTAATTTATTCTTATAACTTTTTTTCCTTGACTCACTTTGTGTCAAATAATTACCTTTGTTTGTGTTAAGTATGTGTTTAGATAACTCCCTGAGCACGAGTTTTTACTCCTTCAGGAAAGAATTAAGACTGTATTTTTGTACATGTTGTTCTACTAACAATAAACAACAACAATAAACAACGTGTTCGTGAATTTGCCATACTGTTGTGCCCCCCCTCCCCTCAAGAAGAAAAAATCGTTCTATCTCCGCCTATGTATGGACAAATTCATAAGATTTACAGGCGAATATTTTCAGAAGCAATAAAGCCGAGAATAGTAATAATTTCTTGATAGGGCTACATATGATTTTCCAAAAATGTTCAGTGTGCGCCATAGTAGTATTGCTTCAATTCTGTGGGAATAGGCCTATATAAATAAAGAAAAATAATAAGAACTTTCATACGAAACTAACAATTCGAATCTTCACTTTCCAATTTCTCACATTTCGATGATCGCAACGTGAAACTGAAACGAAAAAAAAATCGAAGTTAATTAAATAAGAGGAGAATGCGTCCAGTAATGGAATATGGTGCTGCATGTTGGGATCCTTACAGATTAGAACATATTAAGACACTGGAAAGGATTAAAAAACGGGCTCTCAAGTGTTGTCGAAAAAATTCACCATTAAAATGGGACACACTCACGGACAGGAGAACGCGAATTCGATTATGCGCACTGTTCAAAACATACAGAGGTGAGCCTGCCTGGAGAGAAATAAAAAATAGGTTGCAGCCGCCAAATTACTCTTCAAGGAACGACCACTCATATAAACTAACGGAAAGAAGGCAGAGGGCGGACACTGGAAAGTTTTCTTTTCTCAATCGTACTATCAGGGACTGGAATGCTTTACCTGCAGACTTACTAAAGGCTTTACCAACAACCAAAATTGTATTTAAAAATAGGCTTAAGGACTTTACTAATAGACGGTAATTATACACAGTATTTAAAGGGTGTAAACGATATGTTGTTATTGAAGTGTTGTGTCAGTGAAGTGTGTTGTGTCAGCGAAGTGTGTAGTGTAAGTGAAACGTGTTCCTGTCAATGAAGCTTTATAGTTTATAGTGGCAGTATAAAGTATTTGAACAGTGAAATGTTTTTGAAGTGTTAGTGAAATCAGGATAGAATCAGTGAAATGTGTCGTAGTTCCAGTGCAGTGAATGAGTTGACAGCGAAATGGGTGTAATATTGAAAGGTACTTGTGCAGATATGAACATATCATATAGATTTATTTCAAATGTTATTTTAAGTGATCATTTCATTTAATTTAGGATATTCCCTGTTGTTGTTATTGTTATTATTATTATTATTATTATTATTATTGTTATTATAAATTATTGTTAGTATTAATTATTAGTAATATTATTAATTGTATTTTAATTAATAAGTTTATTATTGGCATTATTGAGTGTAATTAGTTACCACTGCCACCAGGTATATACCCACTGCAGTGTGAATAAATACACACACATACAAGAACTTAAGAATCCGTGGCTTAAATGATCATTATGATAGCATACTCATATCACAAAAAATATCTAGCATGAATGCCACTTAAGCGATCCTCGAACCTAGAGACATCTTTCGGTAGGTCCGTGACATAAGATGAGCCATGTAGGTCTATCACAAAGGAAACCGTGTTCATTTCAGCGAGGCAACAATAAACAAGTGTGGAATATATGACGCTGACGAGAGAACAAAGTATGCACCGACGTTAGTACAAAACGAATAAAAAGGTTTTTTTTTTTTGTCGTAGATGCGTTTCTTCTTTTTATTTGGAGATTGTACAGGTTGCATGCGTATGCTATTGTGCATGTTTTTATGCGGCAATCTTAGGGACTACTTAAAGAACCATAAGCTCTTGTGTGACGTACAGGATGTGAAAAAAGTTATATCACACCACTAAGAAGTGCGAAGCTGTATCGCCTGAAACAGCACTAATCAGCATCATCATCATTATCATTCAAAGACATCGGAGGATTATAAAATAAAAATGCAGGTTTAACCATAACCAAAGAGAAACATCTTATTATCGCCGCGCTCTCATGGTTAACATTCGGCAGGTCTTTGAGTGGCCTTGTGCATCATTCGGCAGATCTTTGAAATTTAATTGCATTATTGTTTTCAGTTTCTTATGTCAACGCTCCAATCACTCGCCTCAATTTCAATATTGCAACCAATAACCTGCTTCCATTATTAAATAACACCTACTTGTCTAATCCACGTGGACTGAAACCGAGGTTGCAATGTCTTGTGCTGAGGACGAACATTAAGGTATGTGATTAAAAATTATTATTAAGAGTTAAGAATGTCAACGTACTCGTATATGAAATAATAATAATAATAATAATAATAATAATAATAATAGCCATTTAACAATATAACAAACTAATGCTTATTCTTATCGAGGAAGTAGACGTGACAACGTAACGCTTAGAGTGAAACCTACAGAGAAGCAATCGGTCGGCAAAATTATGCTTTAAAAGAACACCGCACGTTATTGTATGATGCCGACATGTTAACCATGAGAGCGCGGGGATAATACAAGAGAACTGTTTATGAGCTCATGTCGAAACCTCCCCTCAAACTGTGCACGTAGATTTCTACAGAAAATAAACAGACATAAAAAAAATGAGTTGCTCGTACTCAATGTAAGCGTGTGAGAACATGCTTGAAATGCGGCTGATATTAACAAAACTGAGAAACTCCTAGTGAGTGAGACCTGATGAGCATGAGCATTGTGTCGCTAGTTTGGTATTAATAAAAATATCCTCAAATCGCGGAGCAAAAGATCAGCGACTTGAGCATTTGATCTTATTCGTTCATCTTTTGTTTTTGCTTTATTTCCATCCTCCCGCTATTTCGTATCCAATTGTCTAATTTTTTTCCTTAACTGCACAGATAGCTCCCCAGAATGCCATTATACGACACGCACTAGAATGTTTCCATATACGGGAATCGTACACCCAACCAGGCCATCTGACGTTACTGCTGGAGAATCTCTTATTTTTTAATTGCACGTAGCTTGCCCTTTAATACTGGGGACTCTTTTTCTATTTATATGTATATTCATCGCCATGTATACTGTATAGCCTAGTTGTTTTTTTATTAACACGTGAGTGCAGTCCACTGCACCTATAATAATAATAATAATAATAATAATAATAATAATAATAATAATAAACCGTGGCGCTAAAGCCCACGAAGGGCCAAGACCGACCAGCCGGCTGCTAGCCTCACGGCCACATGCCGAAGCAGAGATGGACGATCATCCAACCAGGATGGAGGTATCGTGTGGTTAGCACGATGAGCCCCTCCAGCCGTTATAGCTTGTTTGCATTACCGGATTTCGCTACCTATCGTAGCTCCCCAAGTCCATCACGATGCTGGGTGGGCGCCGGTCCCATACACTGGCCGAAATTTCATGAGAAAATTTCTTCCCCCATGAGGACTCGAACCAGCGCGCATTCCGTAACGCGAATCCTAGGCAGGATGCTTTAGACCACGACGCCACGGCGCGGGACCCACTGCACCTATAGCATCAGGGAATGTATACTTCTTTGACCATTGAATTTTAGCTGCCTCAAGAGCAGCAGTATCAGACCTACTCCTCCTATGTTTTTGTTATTGGGAACGTTATTGGTGAATGTTAATTTTGTCATTTCAGCAATAAATTGAAGATCTCAGTACAATAAGTGGGTTATGAACCAAAAGGCAACTTTTCAGGGGAACAAAAACAAAGTTTCTACTCACTTTATTTTTTGGAACAGCATATTACATGAACTTCAGTTTCTAATACTACAAATGGGTTTATGAGAGAACCAATAACAGATTCTGATTCTTTCAGGCGGGAATAGCAAGGAAGTTTGAAAGTTGGTTGATAACCCACTTATTGTTCTGAGGTCTTCAATTCGTTTGCAAGAGTGTCGCTGACAGCAAAAGAAGTTACAATAGTTATTGCTCTTATCTCTTGTAACTTAGCTGCTCTAGAATTTCATGCTAGCCTACTTATCTGGGGTCTGCTTGACCCCAAAATACTTGTTATTAATAATTGGATCTGAAGCAGGTGGGATTTATGATGGTTGTTGTTTAGTCAACTGTTCGAAGACAGGCCTGAACCTCAAAAGTGACGCCAAGAAGGCACTACTTATGAGGCAACTAAGCCAGGAAATAATGGGGTAAGATGGCCAATTCCTTTCCCCCTCCATTGCATACATCGCCCACTAGCTACATATTACGCTAATCAGACTTCAGATGCATAGAAACAATTGTTCTTCCTGTGACACGTATCAAGTGAGATGTACTGCCTGATAATAGATACACATATCAGTCAGAATCTCTATCAGAGGAAGAGAATGGATTAATCTTGCTCAGGATAGGGACTGACGACGGGCTTATGCGAGGGAGGCAATGAACCTTCGGGTTCCTTGAAGCCCTAAGTAAATACGAGTAATTAGGTTATTTTATAGCTTAATCCGTTTTTATATAAAGCAAATCATTTTTTTTTTCACCTAGAGTTACTATGTATGGACAATGGATGAATGAATGAATTTAATCAGTTCAATTGTACACTGTTTATTCTGTATATGTGTTTTCAATTTTTATCAAAGAACACTTTCACTTTCCTTGAAATCAAACACAAAAAGAAAACTGCTATTACATCAAGTGTTAATTGTTATGTTTAAAGAATTATTTATTAATTCAGTTTCATGCAGTAGAAAAAAACAAGAAGCTAATTTATAAATACAAATAATTACTCATGAACATACAACCTTTTACCCACAGCCTATATGGCAGTTTATGCTGTATTTCTTTCATTTATTCACTCTTCAAAGTATACTTTCACTTTGCTTGCAATAAAACACTATCACTGCAACATAACTCTAACTAAAAAATAAAGACGTGTTCTATAGCTGGGGTCATCCACGAACCCAAGCAATAAACATGAAAAAAAATCAATATATGATTATGGAATAATAATTTTAATTGTAAAGAAAACTAAAATAACCAAGGATAGCATATCTAGGTTCCTGAAACGTTTCGGAGTATATGGATGTTGATATTAACAATAAAATATGTGGGGTCAGAAAAGACCCCAGGTAAGTCTCGAGGGTCATTGATGATGGTCACACTTCGCGCTATGCTGCTGCTGCAGCTGCTGATGCCGTAGGTGTACCGTACTCAACAGTTAGAGATGTTCAGAGACATACAGTTTACTCCAGGAAGGCTGGATCTGACCGAAAAGTAAAACTACAGCCCGTGATGACCGATTTTTAGTGATTTTAAGAAATAGTCATACAATCTCAATGGAAGCTCGAAATCAACTCCAGAATGTGATGGGTGTCAACGTAACGTCTCCTAACAGGTGGATTAGACGATGAGGGCCTGTTGACTCACCAGATTACCTTTATATTCTTCTTGTGTGGCCATTTAAAGCTTCTTGTGCAACAAACACGCCAAAGAAGTATTCACGAACTCAAAGAATACGTTTGGAATGCAAAAAACACTTCACAAGAAACGGCTCAACATGTTTAGGAAGTACACCGCTGCAGAAATTAAAGAGTATTTATAAGCTGAATCGAACAGTTTAAGCACATCAGCAGAGATATCACATTCAATTAAAATACGACCATAACCAATGATGTACAGTAGTGGCAAAAAAAAACCGGACCGACCCTTGTAGCTGATACAAAAGAATCCTGTGCTGTGTATTGTGTCAAACTGTGGTAATTTCAATATGGATAGTGAAGCCAGAGGTATGTACTGCTATTTAATGTAAAAATACGCAGTTATCTTTGCCGAATAGATGTAGAAATGTAATATTAATGCCAGATGAAAATAAAACTCTCAAAGTTTTTTCGTCTAAGTTTGAGGCACTGAAGGAAACAAAAGATGGCAAGAATCGAACAAATGCAATAAATTTCATTGTTACAATTAATTATACAAGATGGATGTGTTTTGTGACTAGTAAAATTTGAATCTGTGACCAGTGTTGCCAATTCAGCGGTTTTCCCGCTAAATCTAGCTTTTTTTTTGGATAACCGTCTAGCGGGTAAAATTATATTATCCCGCTTAGCGGGAATACTAGCGGTTTTTAATCTTTAAAGTTTCTGAAATGAAATTCATATTAGCATTATAAGCGGCTTTCATAATTACATTTAATTCGATCAGTGTGTGTTTTGTAAAATAACGGATGTGTTAATGTAGTGATAATGCCATTTTATATACAGTGTGTTACCGTTAAAGCCCTAAATCCGTCAAAACCACTTTCAACTAATAAAAACTAGTTCAAGCAAATAAAGATAGATAGAAAGTGAGTTTTCGTATAATCTAGAATCAATGTCAGGTTAGGTTTGGTTTGGTTAGGTTTTTGTTTGGTAAAAGTCTAAAAAAACCTAAACAAACCAAACCTAACCTGTTACTGATTCTAGATCTTACGAAAATTCGCTTTCTATTTATATATTTTTTTCAACTAGTTTTTACTAGTTGAAACTGGTTTTGTCGGATTTTGGGTTTTAACGGTAACATATGTATAGTGCAATAAGAATTTAAATATGTTGTGTCTGTGATAAAAGTGTTCAAAATTGCTTTATAGCGCCACATTGGGAATGATAAAAGTGTGCAATATTCGTTACATTGGTGGGCGGATAGATCCTCTATCTTAACCATTATTATTATTATTATTATTATTATTATTATTATTATTATTACTGAATAATAAGTATACATTAAAATCTAGAGATATTTGTTAGAAAATCGCGGGTTTTCGAAAGCCATCTAGCGGGATTATACGAACAACTGTTGGCAACACTGTCTGTGACTCTGAAATCAGCTACAAGGGTTGCTCCGGTTTCTTTTTTTTCTTTTTTTTTTTGCCACTACTGTACAGTAATTGAACAATTCACATTAAATCCCTATAATGAGTAACTTCTGGCTCACTCTATAGCCTACATATACGTACACACACAATAAACATTCTACACTCCCGTTTATTGTAAGCAGACATGATTTTGGCCTCCCTGTGACCAATTCATCACTCCGAAAATAAAACAAAGAATCATTTACCAAAAATTCGTCTCATTCACAATCTTGGCCATTTCTTGCAGGTGTTTAAGAGATATTTGTCATTCCTTTGCTTCTGTTTGACGACTGGACTGTATCCAACCGTTTGACAAATAATATCTAAAGAAAACCACTTCGCTTTGGTTCACGCGTCAAGACCTCATCCAAGCGAAAATTTCCAAACCCGTTTTCAGAGTGTCTTCCAAGATGTAATCCTATGAAGAAGCGTCTGTGTGTGGCCGTCAAATGAATTATTGCCACGGGGCAATGAAGAACTGTGTAAGACATGGACAAACTTTGGGCAAGTGGACAGCTGTACACATGAAGGTCGCGGAACACCATTTCGTTTTCTTAGTTATTGGAGGGTAGCTTTAGTCCTTCACGCATTTAGGTGTCATCTTCATCCTTCCACACTGTTTTTGTCCCGTCACCATAGCAAGTGATTACACACAACGTATACATCATCTCACGTAAAAAGTCTGGTCTTTCCTTCGTCTGGACCTTCAGTATTAGATAATTCTTGAACAAATCCCTTATTCATCCGTGGTAAAAAATCTTGGCTTCTTTTTCGATAATAATCTAAGTTGGAATTTTCAAGTTAAAGAAACGATAAAATAAAAATCTGTTTCTCTATTCACTGTTTGAGTCGCTTGAGAAACTTCTTGCCACAGAAACTAAAACTTACCCTAGTACAAACCCTAGTAATGCCGCACTTCGATTATTGTGACGTTTTGTTAAGTGACCAAGTTCTGAACTGTCAGTCAAGTTACTAGTACAGCGAGTTCAGAATATGTGCGTCAGATACGTGTGCAACATCCGACGATATGATCACATATCACAGTCCTTCGCAAGTCTTTCGTAGCTCCGACTTAAAGAACGTAGAACTTTACACTCTTTGTCTTTACTCTTTCGAATTCTGCATATTTAAACACCAAATTACCTTTCGTCTCGTTTCTCTTATCCATATTCTAACCACGACGTAAATACTAAATCATTTATCTGTGACACGCTAACAGAACATCTTGTTATTCATCATCTTTTACAATATCCACCTCGCGACAATGGAATTCCTTGTCACAAAGTATTAGGGGCTGCAAGACAAACATTTTTAAAAACAGTTTAAAGGATAACCTTCTTAGCAATTCAGTCCAATTATACTGACTTAAACTATCACTGACTACATTGTTACTTCTTCCTTTAGACATTATCCTGATAGTGCTATGTTTTCAAAATTGTCTCATAATATTATCTTTCTATTATCTAACATTATTTGAAATATATTAACATTCTATGTATTTTAGCTTAATTCTCCTACACAGTTTATATTTGAGGGGCTCACAACTTAGAGTGGACCAAGTCCACCAGTGATCAGTTTGTGGTTTAATACAATCTCGGATGAAGAAAACTCAGATTTATTTCCTATGGAAGGTGAAGGTTGCTAAGCGTGAGCCAGGAACTTTAAGACTCAATATCTCAGAACTATTCCAGATGGACTTGGTCCACTCTGGTTGTGAACCCCTCATTTCATTGTTTAATTAATAGTTCATAGTATTTTGCTGTTTAATTCATAAATAACTCTTGTATACATGTAATTCTTATCTAAATCAAATTGTTGAATTCTTTGTAGCTTGTAAGTTCATACATATGTACAGATGCCTCAAACTAGGAAGCTGCCTGGAGAGGGGAAGTAGTAGAGCTGACGGAGGGGGCCCACCTAGGCTCCGATACCCAGGTATAGTCATATTATCTGAAAAGTTGACCTCTTGACAATGTATTCAAGATGTACCCTCCCTATGCAGCCTTCTCAACTGTTATTAGAACTGAGCTGTACCGTTCTAGTCCACAGTGTACAGCAGTAGGCGGACAGTGGTAGGGGAGAAGTGCTCTATGCGCCTGCGCGAACGAGACAGCTTGCTAGTTTGAAGCATCTGTATGTATACGTTTTGCTGGTTGAATGGAAGAGAAGGCCTTACGGCCTTAACTCTGCCAGCTAAAATAAATTATTATTATTATTATTATTATTATTATTATTATTATTATTATTTACAAATACCGAGTTTCCCTGGTTATGTGAAAAATTCAGCATCTGAAAATCGTAACTGAAGCGACGTAAACGCAAATTTTATAACGTAAAACGATAAAATTATTATAAGTTTTAAGATTTAAGGATATTCATTTTGCACAATTAGATTAATCATTGTAATATTATTCAGAATTCGCCAAAGTCTCTATTGAATATTTGTAGAAATATTAACATGTATTGGTTATTTATAATAATATTCTACCAATATTAAGAAACAACAGAATTACAAAAGATAAATAGTTCAAGAGAACAACATTCTACTATTGACATTCGCCAGTACGTACCGTCCAGTTAGGTGGTGTGGTGGTTTGCGAAAAGACACACAACCTAAGAAAGCACTGGTCCTGTATGGTTCCCCTGCATTGAAAATTACTATACGATATTATATGCGACGAGAAGTGAAACTTATTGTAGCAACACCTTTGTGATCACTTCTGCAGAATAGTGCAATTGTTACAGAAAATTAATAACTTTTCATTTTGTTCTATTTATGCAACAACTTGAGGTTCCGGTAATTTAAAAAAAGATATTCGTGTAAATATCTTCAATCCCTAAAATTTGTGTAAAAAGTTTTCAATTGAAGGCATAATTGTATAGATATTTTCTCTTTACTGAAAAATAAGGATATCCTTTCTGTTTTATTTCAGTAACGGCTAGAATTATGTTAATTTTGCAAAACAGGTCATATAAATAGATCTACTGTATTTCAGGCATACATTCATTTTAGAGGACCTCTTCTATTGGGTGAACAGTACAGAGCAGAACTCGCGTGGCCTTGAGTCCCCCACCTCCGCGCGGAATAGCCGGTCGGACGGATAAGAGCAGTGAAACCTGTTCTGCTGTATACTGTTCACCCAATATATTGACTAAAAGTGATTTTAACTACTTTTATTATCCAACACTTACGTATAAAGTTGTACTTCAATAACTTAAATGAACTTACTAAAATAGCATTTTAACATTAAGGATGGATAGGATAAAGTATCACTTTAACCATTGTATGAATGAAGTACAAACACTACACGTTATCTTCATTCACACCTCTGATACCATTGCATCTTCTCCAACCACAGAACACGTCATACTCCTTTTCGTATGTAGATTTAGATTTAGTTTGTAACAAAACTTAGTCTGGTATTTATCTTCTTCTCTTACGATAGTACCGCTAAACATGTTCCTAAATATTATTAATGAAAATAACTGCCAAGAAAACATTAGGCTCCATCGATTCTCTTATATTACATATTACGATGTTCGTGACATACATATCCACACGGCCGTGCTCTAAATATATTCCAGAAATGAAATACTAATATTTTATAATTATATTTTAATTAAAAAACTAAGAAGTCTCTTTAATTTTATAACTTCCGCTCGTCGATAAAATACGTCTTGATTCTCTAGTACCATAAATAACAATTATTTATTAAATAAATCTCATTCATTTTGTACTATAATACTAATTTTCAATGTGCATAATTTCCTAATCAATTAACTAGTATACACTGAATATGAATAAACTCTATCAAATAGTTCATCAGGAAAAATCGCTGTATAGACTACAGACATACATACAGTAAACTGATCAAAATCATAATATTGGTTACGTAACAGTATTTGAAACATTACACGAGTGGAAGGAGGGGGAGGAGTAGGTGAAATGCTATCAAAAAAAGTCTTACAACCTATTTATTCACCATAAACATCTCAGAATTTGTCCGGAATCGAACCTCTTGGCACTTCAAACGAGAAGCTGACAGCTAAATAAACTACAGACAATCCCAAACGAGTCAATTACAACACAGCTGAAGATGTCACTGCTGCTCCAACTGCCGATATTTCACAAGAAGAGGTCGGGATGTGAAAACTAGCTATTTTAATGTAATCGTACCAAATTGTGTGAATTAAGGGGAAGACTCGCTTACCATTGTAAAAATAGACTTCAGCCGTTTTTACAAATAAGAGATTAAAACAGTTTCGTAGTCAGACAGCATTTCTACCATTCAGGTAAAACATTGTACAGTAGTAAGCGAGAGAGCTCCAGTTAGGATTTTCGTACCGTGACATTGATATTAATCATTGCATTTTATATGCAATTTCTCTTATACTATCCTGCGACACTCAAAGATCTACTGTAAACATGAAAGAATCGTGTTTAAAATATTTTATTATATGAAATTCGTAAATAACTAATAATAGCCTATAATGATATCATTTGTCTAGCTTCGTTGCTGGTTACTTTGCTGGTCAAATTATGTCTCTGTTCTAAATTGTTTATTATGTATGTATGTATGTACGTATGTATGTATGTATGTATGTATGTATGTATGTATGTATGTATGTATTCACACTGCAAATGGGTAAATATCCGGTGGCAGTGGTCACTTCGCTAAAAATGACAATAATAACCACAATTAATAATAATAATTATTATAATAATAATAATAATAATACTAACAAATAATAACAAAATAAAAATAACAAATAATAACAACAGTATAATAATATTAACAAGGAGCATCCTAATGTTATTGTAATAAAAACTAATATACAACCTGGTTAACTGCTGATGAAATTGTGAGTGGGTCCTAAATTGTGATCACAAACTACGAGTAATTTTGTTCCCACAAAAACTAATACGCGAAGCTGAGTATTTTGCTGGTGAAACTGTATCTGAATTCTAAATTGTGTTTACAAAGAACTTTCTTATCATAGAAACAAATAAATGAAGCTGAGTACCTTGTCAGGGAAATTGTGTCTGGGTTCTAAATGGTATTCATAAACTAATTTTGTTCTCACAAAAACTAAAACACGAAGCTGAGTATTTCGCTGGTGAAACTGTGTCTGGATTCTAAATAAATAATGTTTATAAAGCAATTTTGTTCCTCCCACAAATCCATTTTAATAATATACTCCCATCTATGTCTCGGCCTCCCTAAAGGTTATTTTACCCTCCGGTCTCTCAACTAACATTCTATATGCATTTCTGGATTCGCCCATACTTGCTACACCTGCCCATCTCAAACGTCTGGATTTAATGTTCCTAATTATGTCAGGTGAAGAATACAATGCGTGCAGTTCTGTCTTGTGTAACCTTCTCCATTCTCTTGTAACTTCAACCCGCTTAGCCCCAAATGTTTTCCTAAGAACCTTATATTCAAACACCCTTAATCTCTGTTCCTCTCTCAAAGTGAGAGTCCAAGTTTCACAACCATACAGAACAACCAGTAATATAACTATTTTATAAATTCTAACTTTCAGATTTTTTTACAGCAGACTAGATGACAAAAGCTTCTCAACCGAATAATAACAGGCATTCCCCATATTTATTCTGCGTTTAATTTCCTCTCGAGCGTCATTTATATTTGTTACTGTTGCTCCAAGATATTTGAATTTTTCCACCTCTTCGAAGGATAAATTTCCAATTTTTATATTTCAATTTCGTACAATATTCTGGTCACGAGACATAATCATATACTTTGTCCTTTTGGGATTTACTTCCAAATCTATCGCTTTACTTGCTTCAAGTAAAATTCCCGTGTTTTCCCTAATCGTTTGTGGATTTTCTCCGAGCATATTCACGTCATCCGCAAAGACAACCCATTCAATCCCAAACCCTCTCTGTTATCCTGAACTTTCCTAATGTCATATTCTAAAGCGAAGTTAAAAAGTAAAGGTAATAGTGAAACTCCTTGCTTTAGCCCACAGTGAATTAGAAAAGCATCAGATAGAAACTGGCCTATACGGACTCTGCTGTATGTTTCACTGAGACACATTTTAATTAATCGAACTAGTTTCTTGACCAAATTCAATAAAAAAATTATATAAAATTTCTCTCTTAACCGAGTCATATGCCTTTTTGAAATATACGAGGGGGGTCCAGGAAATAACGACCGTTCGCGCATACCCGCCGCGCAGCTGACTCCCCTTCCTTGTTTGAAGGTCAACTGGCTTCCTTAACATGTGTTCTCATAATGTTGTGAGTACTGGTTGCAACAAGTCGCCATTGTGCATCTTGTGTTACTTCAAAATGAACGACGTGATTGATAATCCCGCCGACTGTGAGGTGAGGAGTGTGATTCGATTTTTGAATGCCCGACATTTGAAACCTGCAGAAATTTACCGGCAATTGAAAGAAGTGTATGGTGATACTGTAATGAATGAAAGAAATGTGAGAAAATGGTGCGAAATGTTCAACAATGGGCGAACAAATGTCCACGATGAAACTCGACCCGGACGCCCATCACTCCTCACAGAAGACCTGAAGACTAAAGTGAACGACAGAATCTTGCAAGACAGGCGCACATCACTCGACGAATTGCTGCTGAAAGACTTTCTGGGTGGTACGCGTTTTGGAAGTGATGAAGAGTTGAAGAAGACAGTGAACACCTGGCTTAATGAACTGGCGGCAGAGGAGTATAACACGGGAATTCTAAAGCTAGTGAACAGATACGACAAATGTTTAAATCTAGGTGGTGATTATGTAGAGAAGTAAAGGAAGCTTCAGTTATGTAACAGACTTTGTTTTTTCAAATAAATATATATTTTTTTAATTATTACAACAAAACGGTCGTTATTTCCTGGATCTCCCTCGTATGAATAACTGATGTACTGTACCCTTACACTCCCATTTCTTCTCCAATTTTGTATTATAGAAACAAATATACAAGTACCTTTCCGGAGAAATTGTGTCTTGGTTCTAAATGGTGTTCATGAACTAATTTTCTCATAAAAAACTAACACATCAACATATACTCGTATTAATTAAATTTGCCAATGAAAAGTGAATTTAACAATCGTCACATTCTCCATAACCAAACAACAGAGTTAGTTTTTCCCTACTTATTGCACCTTTTAATAGGAAACACAGTGTATTATTCAAACCTAACGCTGCTCAAGTGGAGAAACATACTGATGAAGCTTGCAGAGTGTATGAATTTCGCTTTCTATCGCCTGAGGTGACAACAATTTTTTTTTTTTTGAGTCCACGTTCTCCTGTGCACCACTTTCCAAACAGAATGAGAACCACAGCGCTGCTACGTCTTTACAGCACTTAAAAAAAAAAAAAAAAAAAGCTACACAAAGTACTTTACTTCTCCACAGGTTTGGTAGCTTCAGGAAAACCCTTACGTGAGATAATGTATAGGAAGTTTAATGTGGGGTAAGCAATGCAATGTCACGCTCGAAGTTTTCTTGCCGGAAAATTAAAGATTATTGTTATTGGGGTAGGATTTTTTGTGGTTGTTTGTTATGGTGTTCACAGGGGAGATTGGCTTCGTCTTCATTCAGTTTTTGTATTCAACGCACCAATTTCTGTAACAATTGGAAGAAATTCATCCTGTCCAGAAGGAGACTTCACATGCAGGCAAGACTTGTTTGATTTATATTCTTAACGGAAGGTCCGGATCAGGAATTTCGAAAGCAATAAGCAATTTGAATTCATAGCCGGCCGCGGTTTGATGCTGCGTGATGGTGGGCCCTAGAGTCTAGTCCCTTGTGGAAGGGGGACATGGGCTGTTTATTTTCCATCGCTATTGGATTGTGTGAAGTAGACGGTCGATACAAAGGAGTCGTATTTTCTGTCCCTCCATTGTTACATGACAAAATGTCGATAGTAACGTTGATACATGTTATGATATGAAGTGTAAAATTTCGGTTACTAAACGAAGAATCGTGTTAATTTGGAATGGTATTCAATAAATAAATAGATAATTAAATAAATAAATAAATAAACACACACATACATACATACATACATACATACATACATACATACATACATACATACATACATACATACATACATACGTTTCCATCTTAAACAGTACCACCACCAATTTAAGCTGATTTTTCAATCATAATTCTTTCACGTAGGCTACTTCAGAGCTAGCTTTCATATAAAATTAGCTGGAAAAATTTTCCCTTCCATTCTCTTTCGTCATCGTCATCATCATTTTCATATCTTCATGTTATTCTTCTTATTCATGTACAGAAGTAACAAAAAAACCGGACCGACGGAATAATCAAAGTCCCCGAAATGAACCACTGAGCATGCCACGCCCGCATTCATAAGATAGCGAGTAATCTATTGAAATTGTAGTTTCGACTGCTGACGTAGCCCACTCGAAAGCCATTAGAAAATAAGCTGGTGAAGTTCATGTTCTGGGAATAATAAGTTACTTAGTCAAATATCGTTGCAATCGAAAAATATTAGGAATAAATTTGAATAAGGAACAAAAAAAAAGTTTCCTTCCCGGGCAGGATTCGAACCACGAAAGTCCTAGTTACCAGTCTGTCGTGCTCTGGAGTGAACAAGGCTCTGAAATCAGCTACAAGGGTCGGTCCAGTTTTTTTTTTGCTACTACTGTACAGCACCTTCTTCGGTTGTATTTTCATCAAAAAGCTAAGTTTACAAAATTTAGAATTAAATGGCATTATACCGAATACTTTAGTCCAATCTTTACATCTGGAACATATTTCACCACAACTTAAAAAATCAGTGATTTTAGACATAATTGAAGACCTCGGGGATAAATAGTGATAACCCTAAAAATTATTGAGATTGACAGTTCAGTTTTTTGGTTGTTAACAGCCTATAGGCCACATTACCTCTGATTTGGATTATGTAAATATGTTAACAAATATTGGCTTATGCTGCTTGAAAAATATAGGTATGTCGGTCCTCTGGTCTTTGCAGTAAAAATTAAAAATTAATGCTATTTCTATATGTGGGTTATCATTATTTACCCCTGAAACCTTCAATTATGTCAATTTGACTGACTTTACCTAAATGCAGTATAATTTGCGATACTTAATGTAAATAATGTGAGAAAAATAAATCAATTCCAGGATACACATTCAGATGTAGAGCAACAACAATAGACAAAGTGATGATAAAGACAACGATATTGCAATCAAAGATGAAAGTGATAGCGGATGTCATTCGAGGAAAAGGCCAAAATGTACGCTGCTGTTAGTGTTACCAAAAATAGTTTGTTAGCACAACTAGAGCGTTATTTAAACGAGGCAGTAACGAAAAAAAGTAATACCGTCGGTAAATAAAGAGGGTAGTTGTTTCACGATATTAGTAACTTTGGCCCTGAACTACCGTGCAGTTCCAGCAATGTCGGTGCCTAGCGAAATGCTAGGCGAATTTCTGTCAGCTAAAGCTGAAACACATCAGTATACCCATACGAATAAACATTAACAGAGACGTTTAATAAGTAGTACTGATGCTATGGAGTTTATGTAAACATTCGCTAACGAAGTTTAGTTTTTTTCAGCATTTTGAAACATTTTTTTAATATGCCTTTCACAAAGCCATACCTAGGCCTACTTATTATTGTGCCTCAAGTGCATCTCACTTATATGCATATTATACACACACACACACACACACACACACACACACACACACACATATATATATATATAAAGAGTTCGCGGGAAAAACGATGAATGTACAGTTTTCTTAAGGTTGATGTCATTATCTAATTCAATGGATCACTGCGAAATTTAATGTTGTTCTTATGAAAAATGGTAAAAAGGAGAATTATCACCACGAATACAGTAATCCTTTCCTTTATTTTCTATAGAAACAGCACTACATCTTGCAGTTATAGACTCAATTAGATCATTATCCAATCCTTAACAGAAATGTGACATTCATCGTTTTTCCCGCGAACTCTTCATATACTTATACCTATACCTATCGATATGTTTCTTTAATGATATATCGAAATCAATAACATCGTTGTCACATCGATATGGTCCACATACTGATAAACAGAGAGTCTACCTATATTATTTTGAATAGACAGAGTTATTATATCACATAGAAATGTCTGATCCGTTATTAATAAAATAGACTTGTAGCCTAATGTTGGGGACCGATAGGGTGCGTTACGGTGTTTTCAAGTTTACTATCCGTTCAGCAGTCGCTACTGTAGCATGCGTAAACAGTGTATCTGCCGAATAACGCCAAAGAATGAAGGTTCTCAATCGTATATTTTTGCAGCGGAATTCGGTGAGGCACTGAAGGTGTGAGTTGTTGTGCATTATAATTATACGGATCCTGAAGGAAAGGGGGAAACTCAAACTCAAAAATAATAATTTGATAATTTTTTTGTACATAACGAAGGGTACGTAAAAATATACTGTATATATTTGTAATGCTATGTAGCTTATATTTAATTTTAGAGCTGTCCAGATTTGTTTGTTTACCTTGTTATTCCATAATCGATCGCAGAACCAAGTCAATGTCCCCGTACTAGCTTACATCCCCGGCCTATGTACAATGGTGCAGTCAACATTAAATTTGTAATCAGTGTCCAACATTACAAGCCTACTAACAAATGAAGGGTTCAGAGCCATAGTGGGCCAAGCGCCATTTATTAAAAACGAAGAAAGCAAGGGTTAAAGTTTAATGAATACCATAGTTTAATGAAGATTGACATATCATTTAGTTTGAATGTGTATATTTTATATTACTTGCTATATGTCTCCATTGAATTATGGTAGTAACTTCATTTTAACCCTTGTTTTCTACGGTTTTAGTAAATGGCGCTTAGCCCATTATGGTTCTGAACTCTTCAAATCTAGATTGATTTAAGAAAATTAATCAAATATGTTACTAAAATCATAACACTAAAAATGATGAAACAATGAACTTATGGATTCCGTAAAGGTCTGTGCAGGATTCTCTCTGCATATGCTATACGAAAAATTGATCTGTATGAATCAGAAGTGCCAAAGAAAATGAGTTGTTTATTCTGTGAAAAGTACTCCAATATTTTACTCACATAAAACATTATCATTACCATCATTACCATTACCACTACATTATTATTATTATTATTATTATTATTATTATTATTATTATTATTATTATTATTGTCTATGCGGATGACGTGAATATGTTAGGAGAAAATCCACAAACGATTAGGGAAAATACGGGAATTTTACTTGAAGCAAGTAAAGAAATAGGCTTGGAAGTAAATCCCGAAAATACAAAGTATATGATTATGTCCCGTGGCCAGAACATACTATGAAATGGAAATATAAAAATTGGAAATTTATCCTTTGAAGAGGGGAAAAAATTCAAATAACTTGGAGCAACAGTAACAAATATAAATGACACTTAAATTAAACCCAGAATAAATCTGGGAAATGACATTATTCAGTTGAGAAGCTTTTATCATCCAGTCTGGTGTCAAAAAATCTGAAAGTTAGAATATATAAAACAGTTATATTACCGGTTGTTCTTTATAGTTGTGAAACTTGGACTCTCACTTTGAGAGAGGAACATAGGTTAAGGGTGTTTGAGAATAAGGTGTTTAGGAAAATATTTGGGGTTGAGAGGGATGAAGTTACAGGAGAATTGAGAAAGTTACACAACACGGAACTGCACGCATTGTATTCTTCACATGACATAATTAGGAACATTAAGTCTATACGTTTGAGATGGGCAGGGCATGTAGCACGTATGGGCGAATCCAGAACCTACATATAGAGTGTTAGTTGGGAGGCCGAAGGGAAAAAGACCTTTGGGGAGGCCGAGACGTAGATGGGAAGTTAATATTAAATTGGATTTGAGGGAGGTGGGATATGATGATAGAGACTGGATTAATCTTGCTCAGGATAGGGACCAATGGCGGGCCTATGTGAGGGCGGCAATGAACCTCCGGGTTCCTTAAAAGCCACTAAGTATTATTATCATATACAAACCAAGTATCTTTTCGTAATTGCTTCGTCTCCTAGCAACTATAATTGACTGATATGAAGGTAACTGTAGAATTCAAATATAGTTATTTCCTTCTATGGGTACTGACAACAATTTTATAGACATAAAATTACGAGCTATCATCCTCAAATGTGGAGAATGCAACCATCCAACGACCCATAACTATCACTGACGGGAGAGATACAAGGAATTTTAAAAATCACGGGAATTTATTTATAAATTTATTTCTACTTCTCTTTAACCTTGAGCGGCTCAAAGGCGCCATTGACCCTTGCAAATCCACTCGTGCGAATGGTATTATTCCCATATACTGTAAACGTATAATTGCGAAGTTCAAATCCTACTCGTCTTAATTTATAGCCCTCATCCGCGGAATATTTTAACGTGATTCAACAGGAATTACTGCAATGTTTCGGCTTTCACCTCCATCTCCAGTTGCCTTCTTAAAGTTATGGTCGCTAATAACGTTTGCGGAGGAAATCTGCAAAGGAATGTGAGTCATCTCTGAACAGATTTTAAATGGCTGCTATAATAAATCATGTAAAAAAAACTCTTAAGATCTGTAAACGGATTCTTTTCGGAAATTTTTCACTGATGAATTGTATGACGTTTTAAAAACATCCATGCTCAAAGTGAAGTTCATCACAGCTAAATGCAGTCTTAACGTGTATTGAAGCTACGGTCGTGGATTCAAATCCCATCTAAGTCAAACTTATGTCCCACAGAGTGTGCGTCTAATTTTATACCGGTACTGGAAAATTCCCGACAAGGACCTGAAGAAGAAAGAGAGGAAATATATTCCACACAAGAGGAGCAATCGTACGACCGATTACACTGAACAAGAAGCATTTTGCTTCGACTTAAAACAATGTGTTCCTCACGGTTTGATGTGTGCTGAGTCCGAAAATGCATCTCTTTTCTTCGTATCACGTAAGGTTTTTAAGATACACTATGATTTCACTTTTCGATAAGCGCTTCCCCAGGCGACATCTGGCGCGGGTTGGGGGTATAAACCAAAACAAAAGCTAATGTATTTTATGAGTTTATGACTTATTTACGGTTTATTATGTTGGCATGTTATTTTGTACTTCTATTAAATAAACAGACATTGGTCCCTTCTATTAAGTAAATTTCATAAGAGTTCAGACTGAGGTCTATGCCAGGGATCGTCAGCACAGAGGACGCTGGGGCTAGCCTCTCTTACCCGCTGAAAACGCAGTGCACTATAGTGCTCTCGTACCTGCTAGCGGGTATGCTCTCTATCTCTCCCTGTTCCACGACCGTGCACATTGGACGGCACCGCGTACCCATTGCACATTTCAGCGAGTGCTGACGACCACTGGTCTATGCAATGAACAAAGAAGGGTGTGGTTTTCAGTATTTAAAGGAAATGTTTACCAGTTTGAGTGAAGCAAAATTAAGAGAGGGCATTTTCATCGGTCCACAAGTACACAAAGTTATGGCTGACCCTTTGTTTGAGGAAAAACTTTCCGTTACAGAAAGAATGGCATGGCGCGCTTTCAAAGACGTTTGCTCAAATTTCCTTGGAAA
This sequence comes from Periplaneta americana, assembly GCF_040183065.1. Lineage (NCBI taxonomy): Eukaryota > Metazoa > Arthropoda > Insecta > Blattodea > Blattidae > Periplaneta > Periplaneta americana. The sequence continues at coordinate 57,939,684 of NC_091127.1, read as the reverse complement.
TTCTAGGGCAGAGAACTACATAGAACTTGTTGTGGAAATCATGTTAAGTGCATATGACAAAATGGAGTGTAATGTCTCTCAAAATACACTTTTTACATTCTCATTTGGATTTCTTTCCTCCTAACTTTGGAGCGGTAAACGACGAGCATGGGGAAAGATTTCATCAAGAAATATCTGAAATGGAAAGGAGATATAAAGGAATATCATCATCCAGCATGCTTGCAGACTATTGTTGGTTCCTTCTAAAATACAGTCCCGGATATAGTTATAAACAGAAGTCATCTTGAAAATTATTTTAAATGTAAGTTCAAATTCCGAGATTTTTCTCGTTATATGTATGAAATATTTTTATTGTTGTTGTGTTCTAAACTATGTTACATCATTTCTGTATCCAGTACATATTTTTCAAGTATTATGAGGAATTTTCAATCCCTAGTGTGTTGTAATTTAATCAGTAGCAGGGAAAAATTAAAAACAAGTAAGTTTTGTCATAAAAAATTCAATTCATTTTCCCCGGAAAATGGTACGTGATGGGGCAATTCAGATTTAGGGCACACATATTAGTAATATTCACCTATTTTTTTTTTCGGAGCTAGACAAAAAGTAAAAATTTGTTGTTCAGTGTTATTTAGTTCTGACAGCTCGGCGACGCGAGAGGGGAAGTAATAGGAGTAATGGGGAGAGCTCCAGAATAGAGATAAGGGCGAGAGGTCGGTAAAGGAATGCAGTACAGCTTAACTTTACTAGAAACATACCGCTCTACCGCACGCATGACAATCGATCACTCCGAAGGCAAGCGAGTGACTAACCCAAACACCCCTTGGCGTAACTAAATGGACTCGCCTGATCAAGGCGCACATTGCCGGCGACTGTCAGGACTAAATAATCGTACTGTAAATACAGTTTCACAACTTCTTAAATTATGACATACCGGTATTGTTGGTTATATTTAGGCCTATTATATGACACATTTGGATAGTGTGTTAAAGAAAAATCTAGGTTTTCCAGTATTGTGTTGTGTTAATCAAGTCATGGACGGATAAAGTGATGATTTTCACTATGTAATTGAAATATCTAACCGAGTTTAGGCATGCTTGCTTCACCTCTGTTTATGTAGAGAGTTTCTTCTCAGCTTATAAAATTACATTGATCGCAGAGTATGAAAGTGAGACAATCTGAAGAAGATTACTCTTGTGTATTCACAGAAAATTATAAATTTAAGAATTTTATTTTTATATATTTAATTTTTTAATTCCATAACGTATTGATTAGCTCTACATTAAATACTTTAATACTCACCAACTAATACTTGTGTTTAATTTTTTGGTGATTAATAATTATTTAATCTAAATAATGTTTTAGTAAAATAGTGTATCTATTGTTCGTATCAACCAGGCCTACATAAATTCGAATGGCATGTTCTTAATCAAAGGAATCTGTTATGTCCCCCCCCCCAATAACTCTAATCTGTTGTGTGTTAAAATTGTTATATTTTAGAACCTGTTTTAGGCGCCTAAACGTACACTTTTAAGAATTTAAAATCTAGTGATAAAATACTATCACGGGAAACAGTCACATCTCAAGAGTGCGAAGATAAAAGAACGATCTCTGAGAAGGAATAGGATCTCTGGTCTACCTTTAGATATTATTAATGATTTATATTAGGTACTTTCTCTACTACTAATTCCAGTTTGTATTTTGTGGTATTTAAATTCTGGTCTCTGGTAAACTGAAGCATTAGCCATTAATATTATAAAACTACCAGGACCGCAAATCTCGCTCGACTGAGTTCAGGACCAACATCTGGCACCATTACACTTCTGGTACCCTGGGAAAAGTTGGAAAAGCGCTGGAATGCAGTGTTATGGGTGTTATATCGCAGAAATAAACATTCTGTGCCCCAGACAGAGCCGCTTGCTCACAAGAATGTTGTAACAAACTCAAAGTCAACACACTTGTACCTAACGTCGGATTTTCTGCGTCATAAACTTTGTTTAAAAGCTTCTGTGGCTAAAAATACAAATATTTTACATATTTCTAAGTACAAATATTACCTCGAACGTGTCTCTTCAGTCACTGAACTGTTTGTCCTTAATCGTGTTAAAATTTTAACGTGTAACAAATGTAACCTGTCTCATTTGGAAATAGTATAATACAATGTTTCTGATGGAAATTAAACATAATGATGTCTTAGGTTATTTATTGCTGTGAAAATGAAATTAATTTGCCGGATTTTCTAACAAAATTCAAAGTCGTCGTTATTCTGTATTGTGAAATGAATTCGAAGTTTATCATATCTTAACTTGTGAAATAAAATTCAAATATCTAATAAATAACCTACCTGTCAAACGAAATCCAAGTGTATGATGCTAAGGGACAAGTATTTATGGAGATTAATTTTATAATTTGTGTTTTTTTAATATTGGTGCCGGCTCAGATTGTTGCGGATTGATTTGTACTCTTGGCGGAGATTAACGGAAATTTCGGAAAATACCATTATTTTGGAACTGAAGTATTAACTCAGTATGAATATTACTTTCCAAATAATTAACATTAAAGGTTTGTTTGATTATGGTAAAGGTGCGGTATGGCCAATACACAATATTTGTTGGACTGACACTAACACACATTCATTATAAACGAAAAAAATGTGAAGCCCTCAAATTAACACTTTCAAATTATTAGAGAAATGTTGAATTCTTCGTCTTCTCAGTTCGCTAATGTAACCATAACACTTTAAATACCATGTAATGTAGCTACATGGATATATAACAAATTCAAGTGAAAAAAAAAAATCCGAAAGAAAAAACTCAGAATATGAAATTCGCTGTAAAACGACGCAATAGTAATAATTCGCGAATGTGTTCTTAATTCGCTATTAGAACTCTATTTCGCGATTGTTTTATCCGCATATTATTAATCAGAATCACTTAATTCGTAAAGATTAGTAAAAATCTATTGTACACCTATTATGTTGTAATTTTCGCGATCTCCATAAATACCGACCCTGATGATACCACAGTCTACTATATACAGTCACGAAGCTTGAGTTTTGAGAGTGCTAGAAACAATAGACTGTGCCGGTACTATTTTGCATTGCCTGTAATGAGGCGATATTAGCGATCCTAGTGGTGAGCAACTATCTAATATTTGCATATTTACTATGTATTGAGCTTCGTGACTGTATATACTAGACTGTGATGATACTCATCTTGTCAAACGTAGTCAAGATATTATTGGTCTTCCTGTCGAAAAAAAAATACAAGTAGGCCTACCTATATGCCATTTTGTCTCAAAAGTACACATAAATGTGTGTGAAATCCTAGCCTCTCAATCTCTGATTCTTTACCACCTTAGATATTATATATAACGTACCCTAGGTCCGTCTGCACTTATCAACTTAAATTATATTTTCAAAACATTAAGTTACATATATTTTTGAGTGAAATTATTTTATTTGAGATAGTACTTTCGCCGTTGCGGCATCTTCAGGTCTTCTATTTACATAGTGTGGTGAACACTTTACAATAGCGGTCATCAGCACAGTGCACCCTCGGGCTAACGTCTCTTACCCGCGAATAAGAGATGCACTAGAGTGCAGCCGTGTGGCTGCTGGCGGGTATGTTTTCTCCCTCTCCCTTCTGCACGACGATGCATATTCCCATACACTCCTTACCCGTTACCCATTTCAACGAGTGCTATCGACCACTGCTTTACATGGTCGTCCGGTACTAAATGTAAATACACTTCATGGAGTATAATACGATTGTAGCCTATTGATATCATATGGCTTTCAAGTTAAAATTCATAATACACTTTGTTAAAAATAAAAAAGGGGTTTGCTGATGATATGGCGTTGTTAGCAGAAGAGGAACTTATACTAAAGGATATGCTACTGGAGCTAAATGACAGCTGTGAGTAGTATGGGATGAAAATAAATGTACATAAGACGAAGAGCATGGTCATAGGAAGAAAAATACAGAAGATAAACTTGAGAATTCTACATGAGGCAGTAGAGCAAGTGGACAGCTTCAAATACTTGGGGTACACTTTAAGCAGTAACATGAGCTGCTGCCAGGAAGTCAAAAGGAGGATGGCAATGGCCAAGAAAGCTTTTAATAGAAAAAGGAACATCTTCTGCGGACCTCTGAAAAAAACCTAACGGAGAGACTAGTGAAGTGATTTGTATGGAGTGTGACAATGTATGGGGCAGAAACATGGACATTACAACAAAGTGCAGAGAATCGAATAGAAGCATTTGAAATGTGGATATGGAGAAGAATGGAACGTGTGAAGTAGACAGACAGAATAATAAATGAAGCTGTGTTGGAAAGAGTGGGTGAAGAAAGAATGATGCTGAAACTGATCAGGAAGAGGAAAAGGAACTGGTTGGGTCACTGGTTGAGAAGAAACTGCCTACTGAAGGATGCACTGAAAGGAATGGTGAACGGGAGAAGAGTTCGGGGCAGAAGAAGATATCAGATGATAGACGACATTGAGATATATATGGATCATATGAGGAGACAAAGAGGAAGGCAGAAAATAGGAAAGATTGGATAAAGCTGGGTTTGCAGTGAAGGACCTGCCCTTGGGCAGAACAATGAATGAATGAATGAATGGGGTATGCTTGACTAAAATCGAAGTTACGCGCTGAGCGCGTGATGTTCGAGAAGTTTGTGATATTAGTTGTATAATTTGTAAGTTGTTCTTTTCTAAGTTAACAATTGTGACAGTTCTCTTATTAGTTAAGATTGAAAAATATTAATAAAATAATATAATCATTATGCATCTTGACATATTTAATATTGGAGAAATGATAGTAGCTCCATCGTAATATTAAAGGTTGACGTTAAATGTAAAAATAAATCAAATCGAATTATATTCCACGTTGTGAAGCAAAATCTATGTGCTTAATATTATGGGCTCCGTACAAAGAAATGAACATGTATGATATTCTATCGAAGCTTTTAACAGGCTCTACTCCATTTTGTTTAATGACCCTATCCAAACGAAATTCAAATGACCGATACTCCATTTCCTGACAAACGAAATGAAAATGTGTAATATTTGGACTTATATAAAATAATAAAATTGCTGATTAATATGTTCTGTTAAGCAAAATCGGACTGTACGTACTGTCTAGTCACTCAAAATATTTTAACTTCTTCATTATTCCACTTTACCAAATGAAATCAACATGTCTGAATGTCTTCCTTCTCAAGATAGGTCAAAATCTCTTGATATTTTTAGTGGGTTATTTACGACGCTTTATAAAGTGATGTGGTTATATAGCGTCTGAACGATATGAAGGTGATAATTCCAGCAGGATCCAGCACCGAAAGTTACTCAGCATTTGCTCTTAATGGGTTGAGGGAAACCCCCGGAAAAAACTCGACTAGGTAACTTGTCCCAATCAGGAATTGAAATTTTGCCTGGTTGTCTATCAGGAATAGAGTTCTTTAACGTGAGTATTCACGACTCGCAACTCAATTTACTTTCCTCCCGGAGAAAGGCATCGTAAGGATTTTATCGCCCTGTAAAATGCATCAACCTCGGCCAGATTTGAAGCCGCGGGCGTCGGATGCAACGGCCAGCATGGTGAACAGGAGACCATCGAGTATAATCAAACGAAATTGACGTGCCTGGTATTCTGGGCTCTCAAACAAAACCATGATGCCCGGTATTTTGTATTCCAGAACAAAATGGAAATGTCTAATACAGGGGCACAAAACTGTGCTACAATTGTGGCACAAGTCACAAGCCGGTACACGTGACTCATCCCTTTCATCTCCACACGTCATTCGATATGGTAGGAGGAGAGGAAATATGTATTCAGTGTGCTTACGGACGTTACAGATACGTAACCTAGACACACGATCACAACACTCCTCAATATTATCCATTCCCTCCCATCGAACATCCTCAAATTCATCTTCTTTCACTGTGGCTGTTCCTCGACTTTGGAATTCCCTACCGAGTAATGTCAGGGACTGTCAGACATCAAACCAATTTAAGAATAGGCTAACGAAATATTTTTCTAACAATTCTTGTTAACAATAACAGCTCTTTCAGGTTTCTCAATGTTTAATGGTTATATATATCACAGAATAAATATTTAAATTATCTCATTATTATTATTATTATTATTATTATTATTATTATTATTATTATTATTATTATTTCTTACCAATGTTTATTATTGTCACACTAACATTACTTGTCCAACTTTCATTATTTACTTTCATGTTGTTTTATGGTCTAGATATTAATGTAATAACTATGTAAGCAATTGTATTCAATTAGAATTAGAGTCTGGCTGGGCGGAAGAGAAGGCCTACTGGCCTTAGCTCTGCCAGATTAAATAAATAAATAAATAATAATTATTATTTTTATCATTATTAATTCAAGACCGGGGGATTGTGGACGGGGAACAAATTCTTTCCCCATGCTTCCACCCCTCTCTTCCCCAGTTCTGCATTCTTGGTCTAATATAATTTCTACTTTGTAAAAAGAGCAAAAAGTATCTGGTACTTTTCTCTGTCAAACGACACTAGAATACCTGAAATACTGTCGTGTCAAACAATGTCAAAACATCTGGTGAGCTGTCATGTCAAGATATCACACACTGCAATTAAACCAGAAATTTAGGACTACATAAAGAGATGTAAGGTACTGTCGTAAGGGGAACAAGTTTACTAAACAGTCGGGTCGAGTTGAAAGATTTCTCCACTTGTTCTCTGAAGTGTTGGCTTAAATGAACTCGAGAGGTGACTTAAAAAATGAAAAAGAAGAGGGACAAACAGCGATCATCATAGCAACTGACCTCGGAGTAAAATGGAGAGTTCTTGTAGACAACCCGCAGTTTTCTCTTCCTCGTGTTTGATCATGACCTGACAACAGCCTCAACGCAAAACCGCAACCACCAGGTTGTGACGTCACGAGTCGTGACTTTTATTTGTTTATCTACGGGGAGATGGTCCCGAGTTTGAAAGACGTCGCTACCAAGAGGCTGAAGTGAGCATGCACTTGCAAGCAGATCTTGTTTCCAGTAACAAAAGACAGTAACCGCCGACCACTAACAGATCTTGTTTGTCTCTGTCGCTGATATTACTTATTCAGCTCAACAAATTGTCTTTCTAATAGTATTAGTCAGCTACTGTATAGAAGTAGTTTCGCTTAAGGCTATAAAGCCACAGGTTCCAGGTTCTATTCAAAGAAAGGAAAGAGGGACAGGAGTATATTATATCATTTTGTTTTAGCAAATGGGCATTTTTTCCGTGACTACCATTCCAATCCTTCAAGTTGTAAACTTATATTGTTTCCACTTTCTCATAATACGCAGTATAAGAAGGAAGTATTGTAATGCTGTAACTTATAAAATCTATTTCAAATTTTCCAAAGACATACATTTTTTTCAGCACAGCGGCTACTGTGAGCCAGTGCAAACGCGCTGGGTTTATAAGCCAGGGGGTTCCGTGTTCAAATCCCGGTCGACCCGTCCTAAATGTATAGGGAAAACTCGGTTAATTCCGCAGTAGTGCATATATGGTTTTACTGTGGCTTTACATAGTGTGTACGTAAGTTTTGAAAGGCTGTCAACAGTGGTATGCCCTCTGCAGTGCTATAGAAAAAAATCAAGGATATTGGTCGACACCTCTGTCGGCAATACAGTGAAACAGCTACACAGCTGTGAAGAAAGTGAGCATTGTTACGTACAAATTGTTCCTTTTATGTTACTTTCATAATATATTTTATAATTATTTACGACTGCGGAATTAGCCAAGTCCTATTGCTGATTTATCCGCACTGTTGCGCAATTACCCGAGTTGTTCTTTTTCAACTGTAATGTATGTACAACTAAATATATTTGCATTTTAATAGGTCTCTTTATCACATTTGGTAATGAAAGGTTTCGTCCATGTCTACATACCTTGTGATAAAAATATGATAGATTTACTTCTTAATATTGCGGAATTAGCCGAGTCTCCCCTAACTTGTGTTGGGAAAACATAATAATAATAATAATAATAATAATAATAATAATAATAATAATAATAATAATAATAACTCGTAGCCAGCATCAATACTTCTTCTTTCTATTCCTCGTCTCAGAACTTCTTTATATTGTCTACCTCTCAGCTGTTAAAGCAATCTTTCTCACCTGACCCCAAATCTTTGAAAATAGCACATTTAAATTGTCAAAGCATTACTCCTCACTTCCAGGAATTCTCTTCTATTTTCACTAATATAGATGTCCAATGTATTCTTGTTAGCGAGACGTGGCTAAAACCCTCGTTGTCTTCCTCACTCGTTCACTTAAACGGCTATACGTTATGTAGAAATGACAGATTATACAAACGAGGGGGTGGAGTTTGCGCATATATTAGGAATGATCTGCACCCTAAAATTATTCTAAAATCACAAGGCGATGCATTACGACCCGAATATTTGTTCGTAGAAATACAAGCAAGTCTTCATAAATGTCTCTTAGCAGTTATTTATAAGCCTCCCAAAGCTGGACATTTATCCGATTTAGAAAGCCCGTTAGCCGATCTTTTACCGCAATATGAACATATCTTACTTATGGGGGATTTCAATATTAATCTTCTGGCTGTCAGATCAAATGGGACTAATCAACTGCGTAATTTGTTCGAAACTTTCAATCTAACAATTCTTCCACTCAATCCTACCCACCACACACCTACTTCTGATACTTTAATTGACCTAATCATTACGAATAATTCTGATAGAATTCTAACCTCAGGACAGTTACCAGTTCCGGGAATATCTGGTCATGATCTTATTTTTGCCGAGTACTCTCTTCAGTGCCCAAAAAATGCAGCTAAGGTAATTACTTACAGAGATCTAAAAGGCATTGACAACGACCAACTAATTTCTGACGCCCTACAAATGCCATGGCATACTATTTTTAATTTAATCACAGTTGACGAAAAAGTTGCCACCTTTAATGACATGGTAATACAATTATTCGACAAACATGCACATTTAAAGAAGAGACGTGTCACTCACCGACCTGCCCCATGGCTGAATGACAGTATTCGTAATCTTATGACGTCACGTGACGCTGCTTTCCGGAAGTACAGACACAACAAATCTGCCGAAAACTTTAACAACTACAAAAAATTAGAAACAAAACCACACAAAGCATTAGGAATGCTAAACGCCGTCACGCCCTGAGTCTCGTCGACCCGTCCATTCCCCCTCGGTGTCTTTGCAATAACTTACGCGATATGGGAGTAGGGAAGAAAGCATCAGAAGCTGAAGTTATAAACATACCGCTTGATAAACTCAATGAATACTTTACCTCACCTCCCACTATACGACCTGAAAAACAGTCAAAACGAAATACAATTAATACTCTCCTAGCTAATCCTCCACCTTCTCGCGAAAAATTTTTCTTCTCGCACATTACTGATTCTGAAGTAAGAAGGGCTCTTAAAAGCATTAAATCTAAAGCACAAGGCTCTGACAACATAAGCATAGTCTTTATCAATAAGTTAGTTGATATCGTGCTTCCTGTAATAACCCATATTTTCAATTCTTCAGTTATCACGCCTGTTTATCCGCAACTCTGGAAAACAGCTTTGGTACGTCCACTTCCTAAAGTAAATTCACCTACTTCTGCAAAAGACTATAGGCCAATCTCCATTCTTCCCGTTTTATCTAAAGCTCTGGAACGCATCATTCATAAGCAGTTGTCAGACTACCTAATAGAATTTAATCTTTTAGACCCTTTACAATCAGGTTTCAGAAATGGCCATAGCACTTCTACTGCTTTGTTGAATGTTACTGAGGACATACGCGCAGCCATGGATAAACGACAGGCTACTGTACTAGTTTTATTGGACTATAGCAAAGCCTTTGATTCTGTTGACTTCGATCTACTATTAACTAAACTACAAACGCTACACCTTTCTGATAGTGCTATCAGCTGGATGTACTCCTACCTTACTGGCCGCCAGCAGCGTGTCATATCTAATAATCGTTTCTCATCCTGGCGTACTGTAGATACAGGAGTTCCTCAGGGATCAGTATTACGCCCCTTGCTCTTCTCTATTTATATAAATGGAATTTCCAACTCATTTAAGCACTGCAGATATCAAATATATGCAGACGACGTTCAATTGTATATTTCAGCCCGTCCCGACGCACTAAACGATAGCATTAATAGTCTGAATGAAGATCTTGATTCCATCTCTTCCTGGTCTCAACAATTTGGGCTTAACCTAAACGCATGTAAATCACAGGCTATTCTGTTCGCGAACCGTAGATTAATTCCTGAAGTCAACGACCTGAATATTCCACCTGTGAAACTGAATAAAACAATCATCCCGTTTAGCTCTACCGTCAAAAATCTCGGAGTACATTTCGAATCTAATCTCAATTGGGATACGCATATTAAATATACATGTAAGAAGGAATTCTCTATTCTCCATTCACTAAAAAGATTGTATCATTATCCATCTAAATTAAAACAGACGCTGGTACAGACACTCATTCTACCTCACTTCGATTATTGCGACGTTTTGTTCAGTGATCTCAGGATTGATTCCGCTCAGAAACTACAGCGTGTTCATAACGCGTGCGTCCGCTTCATTTGTAATGTTCGATACTATGATCATATCTCACCTTCTTTCAAGAAGTTATCATGGCTTAGGTTACATGAGAGGAGAAATCTGCACTCACTTTCTCTCTTATATCGAATTATGCACTCTTCATCCCCCTATTATTTATTCGCTCGATTTCATACTCTCTCTCGCTATCATAATATTAATACTCGATCACAACGCGATAACACGCTAGAAATTCCACTTCACGCATCGTCTCTGTATTCCTCATCCTTCACTGTTGCTACCTCTCGTCACTGGAACTCTCTGCCGCCTGAAGTCAAGGGCTGCCGAACATTGAATTCTTTCAAATCCAAGTTAGAAAATTATCTTATGACGAGTTGCCAAACTAACTTACTATTATGACAAGTGTTGTATTGCATGTTTCCACGTATTCACTTTTTTTTTTTTATGTTCTAATGATATTCAACTTATTTTATATTTTTGTTTTCATATTTTCCGATAATGTTATATCTCTAATGTGATAAGTTGAGCTATATATAATCTTAATTTTCCTTATTGTGTGTACTTAGAAATATTGTATTCACTGTATACTTTGTACTGCACTATTTTATTACTACTATTAGTATTATTATTATTATTATTATTATTATTATCATCATTATTACTATTCTTATTATTATTATTATTATTATTATTATTATTATGAATAATTGTCTTTTTTTGTATGCCTCATTTATTTTGACCTGCTGTTCACATATTATTATGCTTTTTTCTTTCTTTCTGTATGTTATATACTATGTCTGATTTCTTCTTATTTGTTGTTTATTTTTTATTATTATTATTATCTTATTTAGTTTTGTGTGTAAAATTGTAGTGTAATTTGTAAATTTGTAGTGTTTTTGTAACGCAGTCTTTACTCCTGGTTGAGTGTTAGAGAAGGCCGTATGGCCTTAACTCTGCCAGGTTAAATAAATCATTATTATTATTATTATTATTATTATTATTATTATACCCGTACACATCTTCCCAAGCCATATCACCACCTCACCTATAGAATTCTTTACCAATAATAGTTTAAGTTCCATCTTCTATGCTACGATCGATAGACAATTGGAGTGAATTCACAACGAAAAGTTGAAATTGTTTTCTGTGCAATATTTACTTTTATGAAAAAATTTTATTTAACACGATTTTTTCATTTATTGTCCACTCTCTAGCATCTCTTAATATTTTCTGTTCGAGTTCACAGATGGCCTTACATGTCAAAATTGTAACGCTGCAAAAAGTGTTCAGATTTCTGCCAAACGACAATCTTGATATAATAATAATAATAATAATAATAATAATAATAATAATAATAATAATAATAATAATAATAATAATCTTTTATTATACCTGGCAGAATTATGACCATATGACTTTCTCTTCTACTCAACCAGTATGATACAAAATTACTACAAGCGGATTCATAACTGATCCAACTGTAAGGATGGAAACATATGAAAATCAACCTACTGAGGTACATCAGGAAAAATGCGACATATACGACCCCACTATACCATATTATAAGGAAAAATATAATCTAACGTCGATCGAAGTTATTGGATTACTGATTGGGGTTAGAGAGGCCGTCACAAAAAGATTCGCGTATTTTTGCAAGCAGTTTGGTCTAGGACAAACTCTTGTCACTGAAGTATCTCTGTCTGCAGTGAAGGGATCTATAAAAATCGTAAGAAACCATCTCTACACGTAAATAGATTGACCTCTTTCCTATGGCGATCTGCTCATTTAAGTTGGGTCCTGCAACTAGTGCTATATAGACGACTGTGATCACCTGATAGCAAGTAGATACTAGGAAATTTTATGTTTCTTCTGTAATTAATTATGTTTTGTTTAGTAGTTTTCAATTATTTATAATTGTGTTATTTCTTTTTCTTTTCATTCTCCATTGTTTTCTTTTTTTCCATTATAATTGTTTACCTACCATTTATTAAAAAAAAAACACAATTTTATGATAAGCTTTGTCTTGTTGGCAGCCTTCACTTGGAGGAAGCTGAATAAAATTTATTCAAAATAAATAACAAAACATAATTAATATAATACAATACAATACCACTACTATACCGTATTGTATTTTATTTGAGAACTCGCAATCACATTCGCAGTAACACCAATTTCCCGAATCTATTTTCCCGGGAAAATTCTCTTCTTCAAGGAAAATTTCCCCGAGAATCGAGTCCACGAATCCAACCCGAAACCTCCAGATCTGGAAGCCAGCATACTGATTACCAGATCACAGAAGCAATCAATAATATCAATTACATGGTTTCATTTGTCAATTATTTCTATGCAGTAAATAAATGAAGGAGAAATCCGCATGATTTGATTTAGAATGAGGCGTCAATGTAGGCAATACTGTTCAAATATTAATTCATAGTTTTCTGCCCAAGATTAGGTCTTTCGCTGCAAACCCAGCATTCTCCAATATTTCTCATTTTTCACCTTTCTCTCAAGTGTACGCATATTATGGTCGATCAGATCTATCATCTGATATATTTTTCTGCAACGAACTTCTCTCCCGTTCACCATTCCTTTCAGTGCATCCTTCAGCAGGCAGTTTCTTCTCAGCCAGTGACCCAGCCAATTTCATTTTCTCTTTCTGATCAGTTTCAGCATTATTCTTTGTTCGCCCACTCTTTCCAGAACAACTTAATTTCTTATTCGGTCTGTCCATTTCACAAGTTCCAATCCTTTCCATATCCACATTTCACGTATACCTTATTTTATTTCATGGAGTGCAGTTTCATAGAAAGGACTTTGCCGACAGACCTCCTACTGCCCACTACTAATTGGTTGTCATAAATAAATGTCTTCCTTTCTGTGACGGAAATCTTGTCTTCTCCCGTCAGTAACCAATCACAACCCTCGTTCAGAAGAATTGACAGGCTCCCCTCAAATCCATGTGGAGGTACAGTTGTCGCATCTTTTCCGAATTCCAAGAATCCCGTCAGTCTGACTTCGATAGTCACCAGGATTGTGGCAACTGTGCAATCTTGGGACGAGGGGACAGGATGGAATTATCAGAGTTGTTTGTGTAGGAAGTCATAAATCTGTAAGCGGGTGTTCAAAGGAGCCACCGAACTGCACTCCTTGAAATAAAATAAGGTATACTTCTAGTCATTTTCCTTCACTTCGTTGTAATGTTCATGTTTCTGGTCAATACAATGCCACATTTCACCACACAAACCATTTCACTGGTCTCTTCCTTAGTTCTTTTTCCACAGGTCCGCAGAAGGTGCCCCTTTTTCTATTAAAAGTTTCTTTTGTCATTTCTATCCTCCTTTCGACTCCTTGGCAGCAGCTCATGTTACTGCTTATAGTACACGCCAAGTACTTGAAGTTGTCCACTTGTTCTACTGTCTGGTTTCGAATTCGCACGTTTACTTTCTTTAATTTTATTTCGATAATCGTGGTTTTGTCTTATTTGCATTTATTTTCATCTCATACTGCTCATAGCTGTCATTTAGCTCTAGACTAGACGGCATTTCGGAAGACGGTCAGCTGCTACATGCGCCCTAGCATTTGTGGTATGTGACGTCACAAGCTTGTAAGTAGAACCAATCGGAATCAGTCTGTAACAAGTACTTCCCGAATTCGTTTGTTCACGTGTGTTTCAATACATTGAATAAGTAAAACTAACATTTTCTGTCTGTCTGTGTGTGCGTGCGTGCGTGTGTGTGTGTGTGTGTGTGTGTGTAAGATAAATGGAAGAAGAGACAAGTATTGCACAGGCAGGCGCGGAAAATAATGTTTAAGGTGTATAATTATTTTTAAAACGTTGACGAGCAGAACGCTGCCGGCCATCTTGATGCTGGCTGCAACATCGCAAATGCGCAAGAAACGACTGCAGAAGAATGTGGTGTGGGATTATTGAGAACTGTGGAAAAAATATTAAAGAAAAAGAAAGAGTGTTTGTTTGGTGTCATACTTACAGTAATCAACGGCTAAGGTCATTATTATCTTTTGATAATTTAAATTCTCTCCTGCATTATTTGTATTGCACCGTGCGCATGAAGTACGATGTGGCAATGTTGTACGCTGCCTTGCTCTATCTGTCTCTCTCGACGCAAACGCTAGCAGACTACCGCCTTCCGAATTGCCGTCGACTCTAGTAGCATATCCCTCAGTATCGTCTCTTGTGCTAACGTCAATCATCAGCAAATCTTATACACTTTATTCTTCTTCCTCGTACTATCACCCCTCCCATGTTCTGAAAACAATTCAGAATAAGACTTAAGGGAAATCCGTCAAAAGAATGCGAAAGCTCTCGAAAAGAAAAAACATAAAACGGGCAAAAAGTAACCCTATATAAAGCACTGTGCTTCGAGCAAGAGGTCGCCTTCGTACCTGGCCATGGCTCTGATCTCATTAATCTAAATTCTTGTCGCCTGCGACCTACATCACGCTCGCACAAGAAGGGGAGATTACAAGCTGACACTGCACGACAGAACATTGTGACTATTCATAGGGTTCAACTGTCATCTTATTTGACAGCTTTGCTTCTTCGTTCACTTGAGCCTGGTTGTAATCAATGTAAATTTTCCATCACTTATTTCAATTTTGTCAGTAAACACAAGTGCTGAAATATGCACACAAATATGCACAAAAATACTAAAACATTCTAACATCAATTACCGAATTTTCAGGATTCAAGAACGTCCAAATATTTTCCTACAGAAATAAATACCAGATAATCAGCCCAAACAGGACTCGAACCAACGCCCGAAAATAATATAAAAACAATAATTTGCAATTATAAAGTTCGTAAATTCCAATCTAAATTAATTTACCTATACATATAAAAATAACATACAAAGTATAAAATTATGATTCTATTCTCATTATAACAAATAACAATGAACATTTTCATTTTATCTAAAGAAATGCTCCTTTTAGGTTCAGAAAAAGAAAACAATAATTGTACCACAGTGAAGTATATACAGTCACGAAGCTTGAGTTTTGAGGGTGCTACGAACAATAGACTGTGCAGGTATTATTTCGCATTGTCTGTAATGAGGCGATAGTAGCGATCCTAGTGGTTAGCAACTATCTATGGATGCATATTTATTACGTATTGAGCTTCGTGATTGTATATACTAGACTGTGTTTGTACTCTGAAAATATTCGTTCTACGTCACAAGACGTTACTGGAGCAAATCTGAAATATGATACAGTATTTCTTACGATCATCAGGTGAACAACTTCTTTGTGAATCTAATAGTGTAACTCGTTTGTGAGACTTACTATTAAACCCATTATTTTTTTTCAAGAAAATTTTTCATTGCTATTGTAATGACAGCTAAGACGTTTGTACCGTAATTCCGATGTTGAACTTGGACTGTAACGCAAGTGAATGCATAGCAGCACGAAACGTCAGCATTTAATGAAAAATAATCGGGAAAAAATAAACATATATCACACACTTCTGTTTGCATAATTATTTAATAACAGATTAGTTTCCTTTTTTGGAATCAAGAATTATATTCACATTACGCAAATAACACAAAAATAACAGAATAGCTCACTTTGTTCAGAACCTAAAGTATTAATATAAATTAACAATACTCTTCAAACTATCCACGACTCTACACAGTTCCACAGAATGCCACTATGCGTTGTTAGTGAACATATTTTATATCATCCGTAGCGAGTGGCAGCAGGACGATACGCGGATATCTATATTCCTCGTTGTACAGTACGATTATTTAGTCCTGAAATCGCCGGCGATGTGCGCCTGGATCAGGCGAGTCCACTTAGTTACGCCAAGGGGTGTTTGAGTGAGTCACTCACTTGCCGTCGGAACGATCGGATGTCATGCGTGCGGTAGAGCGGTATGTTTCTAGTACAATTAAGCTGTACTGCATTTCTTTACCGACCCCTCGCCCTTATCTCTACTACGGAGCTCTCCCCAGTACTCCTATTACTTCCCCTCTTTCGCGTCGTCGAGCTGTCAGGACTAAATAATCGGTCTGTACTCAACTGAAATCTACTGCTTTGGTACGAACTTCCTAGCTCTCATCATCATTACAAGTGGATCAACTTCCCTCTTTGGGCAGTAGTCTTCTTCTGAAATTCCTGCTAAATTCTCTAGTCACTGTCAATGCCACCCAATTTGTTTTCTCAGGAGTTTATTTTTCTTCATCATCATAATCTTCATCTTCATTCACGAATTATGTCATTAGACCTGTTTCGGCTTCAGCCCATCGCTTCCTAAGTCTGCCTACATCTCGCTTTCCTCTTGGTTTACATTGCATTATTTGCTTAGGATATCTTTCTTCATTCATTCTCTCTATGTAATCTCTTTAGTTTTGTCCATATCTTTCTATTTTGTCTGTTACTGGAAACATTTCAAGGTTTTGTCTAATTTTCTTATTTTCAATTTCGCTTTCCCTTGTACAGCCTTCAACAGAACGTAAAAATTTCATTTCTGGTGTTATCTTATTATTTATTAGATCTTGTTTTTTTTTTTCTCTCTATCCAGGATTCACAACCGTAAAGTAGGTATTGCTAATTTCCGGAGTTTAGCGTCTTTAATCACCCAATCGTAATTTTTATCGCCCTGTGTATCTTTTGCCTTCAACGTCTAAATTAAGTATCTTTTAGTGCCTAATCGGTCATTGGATCTTATTTCTTATAAACTCTGCCCATTTTATATAAACTGTAATGTCTAGATATTTTTATGCAAGTCCTATAACTCACAGTTGTACGTTATTCGTCCATTTCCATTTATGTTTACTAGCCCAGATATGATTATTAACATTCTTACTCAAAAAATACTGTTAACATTTAAGTAGTCGCGTGAGGGTCACGTTGATCCCCCAGTGTTATGTGTTGGTTTGTATTATTTTTACGCTGTTGCCTATATTGCCCAACTTATCAGTACCTTCCTGAAAGACCGTCAGCAATACGACTACATGATAACTTTCAGTTGTTCCGTTAATTTAAATTTTCTAGGCTGGGGATTCTGTTGACCCCCACGCGACTACTAATGTCATAAATTAGTTCACAAGTAGTATTGAGTTATTTTTTTGATTCTATACGTGAAATCTCTTAGTCTGGAAGATTATGGCAAGTAATGATGCATATGAGCTACAATATTTACATAGAACCAGGATATTTCATATTTTAATTCGTGTTTTTAATTGGGGGTCACTCTAACCCCCACGCGACTACTAGTGTTACAAATCAGTCCACAAGTATTACAGTGTTACTTTTGTGGTGTATATACATGCAAATTATTACTTAAGAACATTTTGGCAAGTAATGACCCATATGAGCTAGAAAGTTTGCGTGGAACTATGAATTTTACATTTTAATTCGTATTTTTGCTTGGGGGTCCTTTGACCCTCACGCGAGTACTAATGTCACAAAATAGTTCGCGAGTACTTAAGTGTTAAGGTGATCATGATGGTTACACTGGTAAAGTCTAAGCATACTACGAGTAATAAATAATAATAATAATAATAATAATAATAATAATAATAATAATAATTCAATACAAACACTGTGATTCTAATTTAGCTTTACAGCACTTACTGTAAAAACAAATAAAATGGTACCGGAAACCAGGCTTCAATGATTCTGTCTAAGCCACTTGTTTCTTCTCAGATCTACTTTATGTTGTGGAATACAGAGGTAATCAAGCAGCGAATAAAAAAAAAAACATACATATAACGTAAATGTGCAGGTTTCCTAATTTGGAAAAAGTAAAGGAGACTGCACCATTAATCCAGCGAGTTGCCAGGGAAGAAGCGTTCTAAGTCATAACGCAAATGCTACGTCGTTAAACCTCTCTTGCAAGTAACTTAGCCAGTACATTCCACATGCTTCTATTTCTTTGTGTTAGGATATCTTTTTTTACTGCACGGCTGTACTCTGTGGAGCTGCTTTCAGCATGGAGTGGAGTGAAGTTATGGCAATGTGTTACATATAATACAATGAATGCAGTGCGCCGAGCGAGTTAATTCATGAACTAGCCTTAGTCCTGTCTTTCAGTGCGTCAATCATTTCCCTCCACGTAATACACTCATGCTTGTAATTGCGATTATTTAATGATCGTTACCAACTAATGACTTGTTTCATGACAATATGATAAGGCAATAATGTGAGACTGGTGGAATATGACGGGAAAGAAACTGCGGCACTCTGTATCGCAAATCATACAGAAAGAAACAAAAGAAGAAAGGAAGATACAGAGAACAGTGGAAAAGAACGAATGTACAGAGTAAGAAAATAAAGGAAAAGAAAAACCGAAGCAACACACGTATTATAATTAAAAATGAAAAAGAAAATATTAAATACAATTAAATACACGGAAGAAGGGAAGATAAGTCTAAAGAATGTGAAATAAGTAATAATATAAAAAGTAAAAGAATAGACAAAAGTAGAAAAATAAGAAACAATAGAAAAATAAGAATGAAATAAGTAGCCTAAACAAATTAATGTAAAATTGAAAAAAAAAAATGAAAAAAAAAAATGCAAGACAGGAGAAAAAAAAAAAGCCACACAAAAGCAAAAAAGAAAGATACTTTTATAGTCATCTAGCGGTTCGTACGATATTCTGCAATTTTAATTCTGCTCTGATTTCTTCACTTTTCTATCATCGTGTAACATTTTACAGCCACCGGCGTAGCTCAGTCAGCTGAGGCGCTTGTCTGCCGATCCAGAGTTGTGCTCGAGCGTGGGTTCGATTCCCTCTTTGACTGGTTAAGGCTGGTTCACAATAAACCGGGAACGAGAACCAGAATGAAAACGAGAAGCAGAGGACGTGAATATGAAAGTTTTTGATTCACAATATACCGAGAACGTAGACATCTATGCATATCGATATGCATGCCAATAAGGATATGTAAAGTCGATATTACGCAGTCTGATGTCTGGCGTCCTCTCATGAGTATAAGGCAGCAACATAAACACAGGTTAACCAACTTCCAAATTTCAACTGAAACATTTCATTAGGTACGGTACTATAAATATGTCCATGCATCTTTATTATCACAACCTATGTTACGTCTACCATAACGTAAAATAATTAGAGAAGAAATATTTGTAATAGAACAATGAACACAACAGTAGGTATTGAATTGAAGCGTGAATATGTAGTGTGTAATACAACCAATACAGTAATAAAATATGTTTCGCTTCCGATCGGTGTTCAAAGATGCAGCTATTGAAAGCCACGTATTCTCCTTCATTTTCTCATCTTTATACGAGGCGCGCCGCTTATCGTAAACGTGAGGATTTTCCTCAACACTCAATATTAGAATCTCATCAAATAAAACTTGCTCCATGACGCACAGCACAGAACAAAATAATGCATAGGTTATGTCACGGTCTTCTTGCTACAAAATATATGACGACGAAATAGCTTTTAGATGGCAATAGAATGAATCTAGTGGGCTGTGATCGGAAACGTGAACGCCAAAGTTGAAACTTGGCAAACTCTCCGTTCCCGATCCTGGGCTCCGGCAAGCTGTTTCGTTAATTGTGAATGCTTACATTTAAATGTACACATTTTAACAATTTTACCGTTTTCGTTTTGATTCTCGTTTTCGTCTTATTGTGAACCAGCCTTTACCTGATTGGGTTTTTCCAAGGTTTTCCTCAACTCATGGCGAGTATTAGGTCATCTATGGCGAATCTCCGACCTCATCTCGCTATCACCAATCTCATCGATGCTGAATAGCCGAGTAGTTGATACAGCATCGTTAAATAAACTAAAAAAATTCTATTTAGCTACAAATCTTAAAACTACCATCTCGAGAGTCTCGATTCTTTTTATATATACATTTTTTTTATTCGGAAGTTGCATTTTCGGATGATACGGTATATGGATAAAAATAATTACATTATTCTAATGTTTTTCACGAACACTGCTCTCTCCCAATATTTGTCATACGAAACAAGAGAAATAAAAATTATCAACTGTATTTAGTAGCAGTAATGGCAAAAGTTTTCTTTGCGAGGGAAAAATTTAGAAGAATTATTAATTTGCCTGCAGACTTACTAAAGGCTTTACCAATAACCAAAAATGTATTTAAAAATAGGCTTAAGGACTTTACTAATAGACGGTAGTATATCATACATACTATTTAAAGGGTGTAATTGATATTTTGTTATTTGAAGTGTTGTATCAGTGAAGAAGTATGTAGCGTCAGTGAAGTGTGTTGTGTAAGTGAAGTGTGTTTGTGTCAGAGAAGTTTTATAGTTTATAGTGGTAGTGCAAAGTATTTGAACAGTAAAATGTTTTTGAAGTATTAGTGAAATCAGGATAGTGTCAGTGAAATGTGTCGTAGTTCCAGTGCAGTGAGTGAGTTGTCAGCGAAATGAGTGTAGTGCTGAAAGGTACTTGTGCATGTATGAACATATCATACTCGTGGGTTTTAGTTCTAACTTAGGGTTAAGATAAAAATTAGATTTACTTTAAATGTTATTTTAGGTGATCGTGCTTCATTTATTTTAAGATGCTCCTTGATATTGTTATTGTTACTATTATTATTATTATTATTATTATTATTATTATCATTATCATTATTATTATTATTATTATTATTATTTTATTCTTAATTGTATTTTTTATTAACTGTGTTTATTATTAATTGGAATTATTGAGTGTAATTAGTTACCACTGCCACCGGGTATTTACCCATTTGCAGTGTGAATAAATACATACATACACAAAGTCCCCATTTCTCACGTTTATGGCGTAGAAGATAACAATGAAAAATATTCAGCCCAAATTCACGAAAATTGGCGTTAAAATATTACCATAGATAATTTATAATTGACATGAAACGTGAACATGCTTTTTTCCTCTCATAAAGAACTTCTCGTGTTTACGCTTAATAATAAGGAAACGCGGTTCTAGTAATTATGCCGACATCAAAGACGAGGAGGAGGAGGAAATTCTGAGCTTCTATTTCGTGCTTTCAGCTTCACAGGAGATGGCAGTGTGTATTGTAGTAAAAAGGTCTTCTGTCGTATAGATTTTTCATACGATGAATCGAGATTCCAGACGTCGCTCTATTGTGGTCTCGCCTACTACAGACGTAAACTATAATCGTGACGTTTTACAATCAGTGGCACGCGCGAGCGGCTCAAATATCGTGGCATCTGCACTTCATCTTCCTGCAGCTGTTCGCCGCTTTCAGGAAATGCCTTTCGTTTTCTCTCATTGTTCGCCAGACTTCAAAGCGCTCGTCAGGCTGCACTGCCCCACATTGCGATTGTACCAGCGACAGCGACCTCATGCACTCACGGGAATTCTCTTCTTTGGAAGTTCAATTCAGACGTGTACACGAGGTCAGTGGTGGCTGTGGTGCCGGCAGAGGGAAGGCTGGACTATGAAGAAGAAGAAGAAGAAGAAGAAGAAGAAAATCGCAGTGACAGTGGTTGTAATGTTCATATTATATCGTCGGCTTACAAGCAAAACACAAAAATATTACCTCTGAGAAAAAGGAGTTTTGAAAATCTTAACAAAACTTAATTCTCAAAATATTATTTTTAGTAAGTTGTTTTTCTTTATGTGTATTTAATTTTCCAATTCTAAGTTTATACATATACATTATATACAGTAGTGACAAAAAAAACAGGACCGACCCTTGTAGCTGATTTCAGAGCCTTATTCACTCCAGAGGACGATAAACTGGTAACTAAGACTCTCGTGGTTCGAATCCTGCCTGGGAAGGAAACTTTTTTTTTTGTTCCTTATTAAAATTTATTCCCAATACTTTTCGATTGCAGCGATATTTTACTACTTAATTAACTTATTATTCCCAGAACATGAATTTTACCAGCAATCGAAAAGTATTGGGAATGAATTTGAATAAGGAACAAAAAAATGTTTCCTTCCCAGACAGGATTCGAACCACGAAAGTCCTAGTTACCAGTCTATCGTGCTCTGGAGTGAACAAGGCTCTGAAATCAGCTACAAGGGTCGGTCCGGTTTCTTTTTGCCACTACTATACATTACATACGCCTTTTTCTCGGAAGTAATATTTTTGACAATATATTTTGCTTGTAAACCGACGATATGACATAGCTATGAGATACAATACAGTATCCTTATGATGCAACGGTATATTATTTCACAAAATATGATCTGACTTGATAGACTGATAGAGCAAACAAGACACATGAAACGATTCGATACGACACGAAACGAGCAACTACGACACACGAAACGATTCGATACGGTACAGTCAGGGATGTCAAAGCGCCTGTATTACGTGCTCATACCTCAAACAATACAAGTCCAACAAGGTTCACTTTTCCGCAAGATGAAGTACAATCAACGCTTTTAAGGAAATGTTGTACGAGTTCTTGAGAGCATGCAGTGCAGGCGCGTTGACATCCCTCCAATATACGATTCGAAACTATAATGTACGCGAGCCCCGTTCAGACGGTCGAAACGAGAATTTATTCGAATCGATTTCGTGCGGACACTAGTGTACACACGGCTCTATTTTCCCTGTGCATAACTTTAATTTCATTATGCACAGGAAAAAATTGAACCGTGTATATTTATTTATTTAATAGATTTATTTTTACTGGCAGAGTTAAGGCCATAAGGCCTTCTCTTCCACTCAACCAGTACGCTAACCGTTCCTCCACAGCGGTGGAACGTTTCCAATATAATCGTATGTTATACCGTTTCGAATATAATAATATTGGTATTCCTATCGAATCGTATGGTATTCTTTCGAATCGAATTGAAACCGTACCATACGATTCGTTGCGGCACAACGAACGATACGATTCGATGCGGCAAACCGTACAATTTAATTCGACAAGACACCATACGATTCGATACGGTACATCATAGCATTGTATTCGAAACGGTACACCATACGATTAAATTGGAAACAGTCCACCGCTATGGATTAACGGTTACAATGCCTAGCCGTGAAACGAACGTGCCCTGGTTCAAACCCTGGTTGGGACAAGTTACCTGGTTGAGGTTTTTCCAGAGTTTTTCCTCAATCCATTAAGAGCAAATGTTGGGTAATTTTCGGCGCTGGATCCTAGATTCATTTCGCTGACATTATCACCATCTCACTCGGACGCTAGATCACCATTGCAGTTGATAAAGCGTCGTAAAATAATTAAAAGAATTTGAAACCTTACACCATACGATTAAATTGGAAACGCTACACCATACGATTAAATTCGAAATCGTACACCATATGATTCAACAGGTAAAAAATACGATACGGTATACCATACGATCCAATAGGTAAAGCATACAATACGATAGGGTACATCATAAGATTCCATACGGTCCATCTTATGATTCGATACACTACGGTACGCTATACGATTCAAAGCAATACGGTATGCGATCCGATTCGAAACGGTACACCATATAATTCGATACAGTAAACCATATGACTCGTTCCAATACGGTATACAGTAGAGCATCGATTATCCGAATACCGATCAATCGAAACATCGGTTAACCGAAAGCGTTCCAGTCGGCAAATTCAAATTTGCGCGCGCGCCATGTAGAAGTTTCGCTAGCGCTGTTTGCGAGATTTAGCGGCAAAAAAAAAAAAAAAAGAAGTCTCACCTCTGAAGAAGAGAAAAATTGGACTTCTTTTCCTGAACTGTAGGCCTACTTTAATGACCATTTTGAACTTGTCAAACTAGGCTAACCAGTTCTCTGTGTTATTTGTAAGACATGTGATGGTACTGTATTTACAGTTTTCTATTTAATATCAGTGTTTCTTTGTTTCATACTGCTCCTATGACACCGGTATAATTTGTTTTTGTAAATGACCGGTTATCCGAAAAATCAGATATCCGAACACTCCCTGTCCCCAATTGTTTCGGATAATCGATGCTCTACTGTATTATTAAATTTCACATAATACAGTTCAACATAATACGGCATATGATACGATTTTATAATTTGCGATATGATATATTAAGGTACCATATATGGTTATTCTGGGGCATTATTACAGTAGAAACATCAGCACTTGGTTCAAAACTCCTCCACTGAAATTTTGATCGCCTCTAATCGTTTAATTGTAAACTTTCATGTATTAACACCACATATGCATAGGACGTGCATGGAACAATCTCTGTTGTTGAGAATCGTGTTCCCATCGTTTTTACCAAGAGATCAACTTGGAACAGGTGAATACCAGCTACGGAAGTTATTAATTGCTTGAAGGAGCCGTGTAATTAGGGGAAAAACCGGTCAAGACAGTCGACCCCCGAGGATAAACCCCTAAATTACCGACCAGAAACAGGGTCGCTCACTCGACATTTACTGGTTCTAGATGTAGGAAAACACAGAAATTAGGCCCATCCGGAATAAAGTTTACCCTAAAATTTATATTAGTTAACCCTGCAGGATATTTGCTTTGCTCCATCATGCCGCAGTTTGCATCTAATTGGTGCGAGTTGAACAAACACAGTAGGACGTCGTATTAACCCTAAATAAATAATTGAGGGAGTAGTCACTCGAGAAGGGTTTACGAACGAGGTCAGACATTAGGCCCCACCCAACAGAACTCGCTCCCCTTCTTCCTCTTATAATAGCATCTTAAATTTGCAGTTAATAGGGTCTGAGGGAGATGTAAAGAACAGGGACTGTGGCATTGTTGCCCAAAATGCACCATATGATGATCCGTCCGCTTGGATTATACAGGGTGTACCAGGAGGAAGCAACAATACTTACTCATGGAGATGTTGTCTGGATTAAAGTACGATACATCGATTTAGTAAGGCAGGGGTTCCCAACCGGTGTGTTGCGCAGCCCCATGGAGTGTATCGCGAAATTTTGGAATTGAAAAATAAATTTTATGCCCTCCAGAAAATCTCTTTATAACACATTTTTTTTTTTATTTATAACTAAGTCTTTGATACGGTACATTTTATTTTGAGACAGACTTTATCAATGAAACGTGAACAGTGCAACACGCTCAGTTTAATTTTTCTGGCGAGAATTCGAATGAAAGTGAACATCTGCAACAATGCTTAGTAATTCGCTTATTCTTCCACTTAGTAATAAACAGAATTTAAAATCATCCGAACATTTTGGTCAGTTTCAGTATATATAGTCCCGTCGCTCTAATTTCCGGCAGCCAATCGCGTTGCAGGTCGGCTACATTTAAACGTGTGCGTCTTGTGATTCGCTGATTCATTTCTTAAGGCTCGATAAATACTTAATATAATGGCCCGCCATTTTAGCTCTTTCGTTGGCGTTCGCAGAAAGAACACGAAGACGTTATTTTCCGTTCAATTATTTGCTGAATTACATTGCGTTTGATTTATTATCATAGGAGCTACGACATGATAATGTTTAACGGTGTGGCAAATAGATTCCTCGTATGGTAGCTCGGCAACGTAAGAACAAAAATAGCGAACGATACTACCTACCTAGACTTTATAGAGCCTTCACTTTCTAAGACGTAAGCAAAGAGGCGGAGTCACGCCGGAAATAACAGCGTCGGGACTATAGGTGTGAGCATAGGCGGAGTTATGGTGGGGGGGGGGCATGGCGAGGCACTGTCCCTCCGCCCCCCCCCCCAAACTTGTCTGATTTTTTTTTTTTCTTCTAACGTTAGAAAATATTGAATTCAAAAGATCTTTTTTTGCTTTTGTTTATGATTTACTTACAGTTACTTCACAGCTGTGGACTTCGCAAATCATATACTACGTCCTGCTGCATCCCATATTGACCTGAAAATCGCAGCATCGTAGATACCGTGATTCACTATGGTGCCATCCGTCGAAGGGAGCTATATAGCTCCGGTAGCTCCCTGATCTGCCGTAGTCTTCTGTGAAAGCCTTTACACTTCCCTGGGATATATGCAGCTCCCCAGACAGATGGCATTTGCAAGCGAATCACGGCACCGTCTGCTGGATCTCCTGGTCGATCTCAAACTATTCAAGGTGATAGATGAATTTGATATTAATTAAGGCGAAATGAATTCGAGGTCCAACGCCGAAAGTTACCCAGCAATTCTGATTCAAGTGGTTGAGGGGAAAATCTCGTAAAAAAAAAAAAAAAAAAAAAAAACAGGAACTCGGCCATTACAGTAGAGTGACGGGCTACTACGAACGCCGTGTCTGCGCTGAGTCTATTAAAATTGCATACAAAATACGGCCTACATGTTGCAACTGCCAGTGGCTAGTGGTTTCGTTTGCACTCGGTCCTACTCTTCTTATGGATTCCACACAGTGTACACCTTATAATACTCTATAGTCTGCAATACAAATTAACTGTGTTACACTTATACGTATTTACTAACCAATGTAGATAGTGTAAGTGATTTGTAAGGATTACACCAAAATAAAACAACAGAACTGGCACGTTCACTTGAAAAAACATGTTCGAAGTAAGCATTTTCTAATATCGTATGCTATCAAAAAGGTGTGCGTTATATGGCATAACATTTTTTAACAGCCTCCCTATCGATATAAAAAATTAAACTCAAAACATAAAATTATTTAGAGCCAAACTGAAGAAGTACCTAATTTCTCACGCCTTCTATTCTGTAGGTGAATTCATGACATTCAATAACACTTCATGAAATTGATACTAAAACTTTGTGTTGTACTAGTAGACTACATTGTAAATCTCATCTGTATATATTTCATCTAGACTGTGACTATGAATTAAGATTTTATAATAGTATTAAGTTTTTTGACTTGTTCCTTATTCTAGCTGTAAGCAATGTATGACTACCATGGAATGTTAATGAATACAATACAATACTGAAGCAATAATACGGGGATGATTTCTTATGTGATATGCAGCAGCTCTTCCTTAGTATCAACCATGGTTTCATACATTAAAGAATTCTTGTGCGTTCACGTTAAGAAGTCTAGGACGTAAGGTCTGGTGTTCTTGATGGCCATTCCCGTGCCAAATATGGAATGAAATGTATCGTGATTTGCTATCGCTGTGATGTGAAATACCAAGTAGGCCTATAGCACACACAGTAACGAGATAGTCTAGTTTTACATTTATTTTTAGTCTAGTTTTATATTTATTCTTTAATCTAGTCATTAATGGCATTTCATCACGGTCGTCTAACTTCGGATCAATTGGTGAAAACGAGATGGTATTTGGCGAGGATTACCGATATTCGCTTCACAGTTTGGATAAAAACATCGAAAAACCAGTTCAATCACGTAGTCAGCGAATCCGGATTCCCAACAATGTCCGAGTGCAGCCCAGGGAAACGCTCGCCAGCCTGAGACTACTTCTATTATTCTTGTACATTTCCATTCGCCCCAAACTATTGACATTCGGATATTAGGCATTACGAGTTAAATCGATGCAGTATAACCCGAACAATAATTCCTGAAATTCCTCGAGAAACATCCTGTGCATCAGAATAACCTATTTTCACTTAGGTTTTGGATATCAACACAAGTCAATAACCAGTACACCACACAGTTGGCCAATAAATCAATTCATTGAGGAAGTTATTCAGGGCCACTTTATGTAAATTTGAAACGACTATTGTTTTCATTGAATATGAATGCTCGAATGCTTGTTGTGACCAGGTTGAAGGAGTTATAAATTAGAGTGATGCCAGTGACTTCACATCAAGATTTCTATGAATAAACATATCTATGTCTTTAGACAGGAACCGGGAAATACTGTATATATGCGATAATCTCAGGCCACTTTCATCCAGGTTTCTGGACCTTGGATCACCTTTCTTACAACTAACTGGAAGGTCAAATAAGTAAGCTAATATCCTTGCGTGTATTAAGCATTTACAAAAGTTTAAGAAGTAATGTTGTGAATGTTCTGTAATAAATGAAATATGACCGGAAAATTCTAATATTAAGTTACCTGTACGTAATAAATTTGATAGGGCGTAAACTTTTTTGTTAAATATGTGTATGTATGTATGTATGTATGTATGTATGTATGTATGTATGTATGTATGATCCTTTCTTACATTTAGGATAAAAGCACAGATAATTTTATTTAACTATGCATATATAACTGGGTAGATTAGACCTGAGCTAAACACGCGCAGAGTGGAAGGCATTTCCTCCCTTTCGCCGGCCGCTACAGAGGAGATGTGATCTACTGCACATATACCAATTTCTGGGTCAGGTCTTACCTTCCCAACTGTATCTCTGTAGTCTACGTTCTCCGGCAATGCCTCTAGCATCAACCAGTTTTCATCTCAAGTGCTATGTGTAAGTTTAAATAATGCTCTATTCGCGATCAATTACCAAAGTAATGGTTGCCATATGGGTCACCTGGAGAGTCAACAGTGGTTACTCTCTGGTATTATTTTGGAAAAAATGATGAATGCCGTTTCGTAATTTTTGTTGGCAATATTTTGTACACCAAGACTTCGAGTAATAATAATAATAATAATAATAATAATAATAATAATAATAATAATAATAATAATAATAATGTTATTTTTTTCTTTCTTGAATCCGTATCACATTATTTCTATGCTTCTCCACTTTCGTCGTCCATTGTCTCGTCTTTCCTTTTTCTCATCTTCAATTTTTCTTCTTTCTTCTTATCCTCGTCTCCTCATCAATTAGTCTTGCTCCCCAAGGATTAATAATAATAATAATAATAATAATGATACGTACCCTTTATTTGCTTTTATATACTCGTATTTCTACCACTATTTATCTTTCTTCTCCGTATTGATCCTCTTCGTGACCAATATCTCCATTATAATCTTAACCTTAACTTTCAACATCTTTATCATAGCAATTTTGGTTTTGTTCTTCTTTAACCTTCAATTTTTTTCTTGTCCCATCCCAATCTCTTCCTTTGTTCCTCCTCTCTCTTCCCTCATCCTCGTTCTTGTTTTACTACTTCTACTCTTAAGGATTGAATTTTTTGGCCCAGTTCCACGGCCAGTTGACGCTGTGTACCAACACCGCCAGTTAACATAGACCTCCTGGTCGCGTGATTCCATGGCAGAAATTAAGATCCTGACACTGCACAAGATAACCACAAGAAGTGCACACTGTCCGACTTCATAGTAAGATAAATTCCCGCACCTCTTCCAAGTAACAAATCAGAGACCATTTCTATCTCACTCAGGCGCGACGTATCGCGTTCCGTTAGCATTACATTTTTTTTTAATTACATAATATACATTTTCCACATCAAGGTTATAGCAATGAAGAAATGGGTTTAAAGAAGTCTGAACCTCAAAAATACAAAGTAAGGTATTCTTTGTTTGCTTTAATGTATCCTGTGCCTACGCTTTCCGGAAGGGAAAGAGAGGGTTATAAGAAAAGCACCGTCATTAGGATTACTTGCCACGACCCACGCCTCCTACCACAGATAGTCACTACGGATGAGGCAAAGAATCATGTACTCGTAGTAATACGAAATTATGTGTAACGTGGCTGTGCCGAATTCAAGTGCTTTAACTAGAATTCTATTTTTTTTACTTAGTTATTTAACGACGTTGTATGAAATACTAGGTTATTTTGCGTCGATGGGACTGGTGATAGCGAGATGGTATTTGGCGAGATGAGGCGTCGCCATAGATTACCTGACATTTGCCTTACGGTGGAAGAAACCTCAGAAAAACACCAACCAGATAATCGGCCCAAACAGGAATCGAACCAGCGCCCGAATGCAACTCCGGATCGACAGGCAAGCGCCTTAGCCGACTAAGCCACGCCGGTGGCTAAGCTCTGTATTCCTTAAGTACGAAGTTATTCGGTATTTAATTTGAAACGTTTTAAATGAAATACTAAACCAAATGGTAATCGGCATAGATGACCTTGAATTGGAAACGTTTTAAATGAAGTACTAACTCAAATGGTAATCGACATAGATGACCTTGAATTGGAAACGTTTTAAATGAAATACTAACTCAAATGGTGATCGACATAGATGACCTTGAATTGGAAACGTTTTAAATGAAATACTAACTCAAATGGTAATCGACATAGATGACCTTGAATTGGAAACGTTTTAAATGAAATACTAAATCAAATGGTGATCGACATACAAGACCTTAAGTATATTTGAAAACGTCGTAAGTGAAATACTAAATAAAATAGTGATCGACATAGAACACTATGAATTTGAAAACGTTTTATTTGTGGTCGACATAGAAGACCTTAAGCCTATATCTGTAAACTTAAGTGAAGTATTAAATAAAATGTAGATCGACTTAGGACACCTTGAATTTGAAAATGTTTTAAATGAAATGCTAAATAAAAAATTGTGCTCGACATAGAACACCTTAAATTGTAAAACAGTTCAAAAAAAATAGTAAATCAAATGATGCTCGACACAGAATACCTTATATTTGAAAACTGACTCAAATGATGCTCGATATAGAGCATCTTATAAAACCTTATAAACATTCTAATGAACTACTAAATCAAATTGTGTTCGACATAGACGACCTTGTATATGAAAACGTCATAAATGAAATAATAAATAATAAAATGAAGCTTGTCATAGAACATCTTGTATTTAAAAAGATCATAAATGAAATATTAAATAAAATTATGCTTGACACATAACACCTTCTATTTTAAAACGTCACCTTCTACTTAATAACGTCGTAAACTATATCTATACTAATAATAAATCTGTAGCCGAAATTTTTCGGGTAATTTTCGATTTTCCAAAAATAATTGGTGTTAACATGTATAATTAACCATCCAGAAACCGAAAATCGCTTTTTTGAAATTTTTGTTTGTATGTCTGTCTGTCTGTCTGGATGTTTGTTACCTTTTCACGCGATAATGGCTGAACCGATTTATATGAAAATTGGAATATAAATTAAGGTCGTTGTAACTTAGATTTTAGGTTATATATCATTCAAAATACTTTATTTAAAAGGGGGGTTATAAGGGAGCCTGAATTAAATCGAAATATCTCGCTTATTATTAATTTTCATGACAAATATTACATAACAAAAGTTTCTTTAAAAATAATTTCCGATAAGTTTTATTCTAGGCCTATACAAAATTTTGATAGGATTGATATTTAATGAGATAAATGAGTTTTAAAATTACAATAACAACGCCATCTAAAGTGCTGTACTGAAATAAAAACAAATGACTTCGTCTATAAGGGGCCTTGGACAGGCTAAGAGAATGTTTCTGTGTTTGTATGAAGTAATATCGGAAGCTAATTAATAGTTTAATTATTATTTCACCATTGGAAAGCGTAGTTCCTCTAGATGGACATAATTCTACAATGTTATTACAGTAACTTCTGAAACATATAGCAAGTAATATAAAGTATACACATTAAAACTAAATGATATATCAATCTTCATTACACTATGGTTGCATGTAATAACAATTAAGAAACATGTTAAAGGAATTGTCATTGCAACAAATGATTGCTGTCTGGACCAAAATGACCGCATTTTAATTATTTAAATACAATTTAAATTAAGTAACATATTAAACGATTTATCCTTCTATCAAATACGAATGTACCCTGGATCAAACGTCCTATTTTAATTATGTAGGCTAATTAATTTATATTTATTTCTAACAGGTGCAGTGGAGCGCACGGGTACGGCTAGTACTGAATAAAATGGTGCTCGACATAGAACACCCTGTAATTAAAGACGTCGTAAATGAAATACTGAATACGATAGTGTTCGACATAAAACACCTTATAATTGAAAACGTCGTAAATTAAATCCTAAATAAAATGGTCCTCGACACGTAACACACTGTATTTGAAAACGTCGTAAATGAAACACAAAACAGAATGGTGCTAAGCATAAAAGAGGCCAAGAAAGTGTAGGGCTTCATCTTCATACTCCCCAAGTGCCTTCGTAATATGTATAGGGACTATTTTCACTTTTTTTTAGACATAGAACAACCTGTATTTGAAAAATTTCATACTACATAAAATGCTGCTCGACATGCAAGAATTCTTTATTTAGTAAAGTCATAAAATTAGAAGTTATTGTTCACAATTTGAAAACTAGCATCGTGTTGACTGCATGTCATTATGTCTCTTGTTTGTTTTCGTGTCAAAAGTTCCAAAAAATGAGCTAAAAGTAAAACTAGGAACAAGTTTAAATATTTTCGCTGCAGGTTTTGTTCAATCTCACAGTCGAAACGTCGTAAAATGGAATACTGCATGATCTGAATAATGAACTTAAAACCATACAAAATGGTTAATGAATAGCGTAATAAAAATATGTTTTTACGAGGTATTAAGAAAAAATGCGAAATCATTAGTCAGTCTGCCTTGGTTTTCCAACTTCGACATTTAATCATCTTAATCTGCAATCGTAAATAAAACCCTCGCCTCCTAAATGTTTCATATGAAATCATCTACTCCAGAATAAACTACTCTATGTTTGACATCTCCAGTATGAAGCCGTTCAAATGATTATTGATACTGTGTTTCCTTCCAACTCTATAGACATGAAATCAATTTAACAATAGCATCGCCTATTTTGAAACATACTGTTTCGTTGATGGCGAACAGACTTGAACACCCTATACCACAAGATTGGCATCACACAATACGATAGACATGCAACGTATTTCGTAACTGTATATTTTTATATTGAGCATGTTTTACGTGTTTATTTGCCTCGACTCGCCATTCATCTCACAACCTTACAAGCCGCCCCTGTTGTTCCGTTAGCTAGGTACAGTACCGGTAGAGAGTAACGAACACACGATGGTTCCACATCACAGAATGAAAAGCTTTCTCTTTTCTAAAGGTATTAACACTTACTACTACGTAAGAGACACAATAATGTAGAATATAGCTAAGTAACATAGAGATTAACTTAGAGGAGAACAGTGCGCATTCAAAGAATGCTAGAAGATATACACTAGTAGGCCTATATCTAGCCCATACTTTAAGTTTGTGAGTGTTCAAAATAAAATCACACAAAATGGAACATTTGACTAACCCATATGGCGAAACTTCCTACGGTCGCGGTCGTCCTGAATGGCGCAGCTGGTATAGCGCTGGCCCGAGGTTACAGGTTCGATCCCGGCACAGGTCGATGGCATTTAAGTGTGCTTAAATGCGACAGGCTCATGTCACTAGATTTAGTGGCATGTAAAGAAACTCCTGCGGGACAAAATTTCGACACACCGATGTCACTGATATAACCTCGGCAGTTGCGAGCGTCGTTAAATAAACCATAATTTGAAAATTTTTAAACTTCCTACGTATTTAATCCAAGGAAGAGTTTTCGATTATTGATATCGACATGTTTTATACCCAAGAAGAAGGTGGAAAATAGGAAGGATTGGAGCATTGCTGGGTTTTCAATGAAAGATCTGCCCTTGGGCAGAACACTATGTATGTAAGAATGAATGGTTTTACACCATCACCTTAAAATTTTAACAATGTTTCAGAGTAGGGCACTTCTTATATTCTCTAAAAATAGAAAAAAAGGGGGGGGGGTTACTGTTGCAAAATCCCCAATCTGTACGAGTAACTACTACAGCTCATACCTCCTGTATCTAATATGAAAATTTCCTACCTAAAATATAAAAATACCAGGCACTTGATGATTACAGGCACCGAACTCTTTTCTTCCAATTAGTTTTATTTTCAAACAGAACTATGTTTTATTCTGATATTCTGAAAACGTCCAGAAAATCAGTATGCTGCCATTTTCAATTTCAGGAGAGCAAAAAGAGGGAAAAAGTTTCGACAAAAGGTTTGAAACTTAAGGGCGTGTTGTTGAATTCTACATTAATTTAACGCAACATATCTACTGTATACAGTGAATCAATTTAATATTGGGCCAATGTTATCCTTACTGTATGTGCAGAATCACATTTTGCATTAAAATAAATTTATTGTAAAATACATGAATATAAATATATTGTACAATTAAAAGTAAGAAAACTATGTTATTGTACTAAAGTCACTATGACATGGTAAAAATATTTCAATCATAAGGAGGCATTATTTTCATTAATTCCCCGAAATACCGTAACAGTGCGTCAATTTAATATTGGGCCATTCAGTGTTATTATCCAATCAAGGTATTCAGTTCAGTCTCAGGTGGAGTCAGGTGCGATCTCTGTGCTGTGTGGACATATAGAAGTTAACAAGAGTGGTATAGGGCGAAGAGGACCCAAAATTACGTTTGAGCAGCGACAAATGATTATATACCATGGTGCAAGAAGTAAAAGTCAAAGACAAATAGGCAATACGCTAAATTTGCCCAAGAGTAATGTTGGAAATATTATAAGACTATACCAAAAAGTAGATAGAATAGAAAGTACCACAAACAGGTCACCAAAGAAATTAACTGATCGTGAAGAACGGTTCGTACTAAGAATGGTTAAAACTAATCCAAGAATAAGTGTACCAAAACTTGCTTCCGAATTTTTGGATAAGTTTAATAAGAAAGTAAATCCAGAGACAGTGCGTTGTGTAATTAGGAAAGCAGGGTACAATGGCAGAGCTGCCAGAAGAAAGCCATACATAAGTGAAGTGAATAGAAAGAAGAGACTTCAATTCGCAAAATAATATTTTAATAAGGATAAAAACTGGTGGAAAGATGTGCTTTTTGCGGATGAAAGTAAGGTACATATTTTTGGTTCTGATAATAGGATAACTATATGGCGCAGATTAAATGACGAACTAAAAACTAAGAACTTGCAGCCTACAATTAAACATGTAATGATCTGAGGTGCATATCTTCAGCTGGGGTAGGGGAGATGGCCTTCATCGAGGTTAAAATGAATCAAAATGGCTATCTGAATCTCCTGAAGAGCAATCTTCATAACAGTGCTGAAAAGTTGAGTATTAGAGACACTTTTAAGTTCTACCAGAACAACGACCCAAAACATAAAGCTGGAAAGAACAGAATATGGTTGGTATATAAATGCCCGAAAGTAATAGACACACCTCTCCAAAGTTCAGACTTAAACCCAATCGAAAATTGTTGGCAAGAGCTGAAAAGGGGACTGCGATAAACAGCAATAAAGTGAAAATGTTAGCTGAAAAAGAGACTGCAGGAAGAATGGGCACTTATTGACTCAAATTATACCAAGAAAATAATTGAGAATATGCCGCAACGGTTGAGGGCCGTCACTAAACAGAAAGGCACCAAACTGAATACTAGGGATTAGGTTTTTGTACAGTAGAGGAAACGTTTAATTTCTCTGGCCCAATATTAAATTGTGTGCAAATATATTAGGTTATTTTTTCAGAGAATCATTTTATTTCTTCAAGTAACAAATCGGGTTTTTTACGAAGTGAGTTTGTGTTGTCTAAATTGGAATAATGCTCTGAGCTTGAATTTCTTGTATATTTTTGCTTCAAATGTCAAATAAAGACCTACAAAGTGGTAGTGCAACATTGGCCCAATATTAAATTGATTCACTGTATCTGAAGTTATTTATGCAAGAAGTATATACGTAATGTGGTTGTTTTGTTATTAAATAAGCACTAAAAGATACGCCAACTTTTCAAATGAAGTTACTGTATGTTCTTTGTTTACATAATATGAGAAACATAAACATATAAAGTGGCTGAAGTTAATATATTTATTTTATGGAAACGAGACAATATACAATCAGTATCTCATTCGTGTTACCAGAATGACAGGTTATTAGTCTGAAAAGTTCAAGACAAACAAGTACAATAAGTATCATGTCAACACATCTATAAGCCTAATTAAGTCTCCTTAAAGAAATAAGGTCTATATCGTCTTCAGTCATTTTTTAATATAAAACTCCTCTTTTATGAATGACAGTTGAAGAAAGAGAGTTACAAGCTTGAATCTAATTGGTAACATACTGAAGCGTAGTTTCGAAATAAGTAAAACGTAAAATAAGAAAGTATGTGACGTGTCACCTTCATGAGATGCATTTTTACATTTTTTTACTTTCTATAGCACTGGTTCACAAACGTTCTGACTACCTTAACCCAATTCGAAATATACAAATCACTGAAAAATCGAAAACAATAATTATTTTATCTAAAACCGGTGGATACTACCAAAAGAACGACTTAAATAGAAGTATATGATGCAACAAATACACTAAATATTATGTGAACATAATTTCTAGTACTTCAAACTTTTACCGCCGTTACGCTGCAGAGCTACTGTAATAGTTAAATTTACTTAGCCTATTCACTTATGACTTTTGAGGAACCCGCAGGTTCAATACCGCCCTCACATAAGCCCGCCATCGGTCCCTATCATGTGAAAGATTAATCCAGTCTTTAATCATCATATTCCACCTCCCTCAAATCCTTTTTAATATTACCCTCCCATCTACGTCTTGGCCTCCCCAAAGGTCTTTTTCCCTCCGGTCTCCCAACTAACACTCTATATGCATTTCTGGATTCGGCCATACGTGCTATATGCCCTGCCCATCTCAAACGACTGGATTTAATGTTCCAAATTATGTCAGGCGAAGAATACAATGCGTGCAGTTCTGCGTTGTGTAACTTTCTCCATTCTCCTGTAACTTCATCCCTGTTAGCCCGAAATATATTCCTAAGAACCTTATTCTCAAACACCCTTAATCTCTGTTCCTCTTCCAAAGTGAGAGTCCAAGTTGCAGTAATAGTTCAATACCTAAAAATAAAACATTGTGCTTGCACTATCTGTTACCCAATATCCCAATTCGATTATTTTTGTTTTATGGACTTCCAACCTGTTCGAGAGCGCACGCTATTCGTAACTAAATGTCATAGATATAATGCTGAAGTGTCCTTGAACTTTAAAATGATAGCCTTTCAGCGTGTGTGTATCGAATACAGAGTCCAGAATTGAGAAGCTTTCTGAAAACCAAGCGCATTTAACTTATATGATTATTTATTTTTTTAACTACTGAAACACATCATGATTTTTATGTTCTCAATTGTTTATATTTCTAAATCCAAAATAAATATATGGTAATAAAGCGTTCTGTTTTATTCTATAAATCATTTCGCGTCGCGAACCACTCTTTGGGAACCACTATTCTACAGTACTGTAATGTGGAGTGAATTTTCCTTCGCCCAGGGACGGACGACACAAGTGGTACGCCACATTGTAGTATTGAAGATCCACTTATGCATGTTATCCACTTGAACTGCTTGTGCACGGCGCGCGAGTCTCCCGTCACTTCCTGAAAGCGAAGCCAGTACGGAGCCCATGATGTTTCAAGATATTTCTAGACAGAACTCGCTATACAGTATAGATATTCAGAAAACACCACCACAGTAACTCCAAGTACATTTTTTCTTATAAAGTAGTAGCCTATACCTTTTGTTTTGAAGTTGTACAAAACAACAAACCAATGCATTAAAGGGTTCTTCACAATGAAAATTAAGTGCAATAGTTATTGTAAGCATCAAACCTTGTACAGATCTCGGATTTTATCTCTGCCTCTGTGCAACGTCACATTTGCGGCGGGGAAGTCAGAAGATGGGAGGAAAGTTGTAATGCTTTTCAATACGCTGACGCCCACGTTGTAAGATAAGCCATTTGAAAATTTAACGGCCACTGACCGGCAGAGATATAATCCGAGATCTGTACAGGTGCTATTTAATTAAGACATTCACAATAAAGTGTAAAAGTACAAGAAAAAATTAGACGTTAACTTAAGTCCTTTGTAAATCCCACGCTTTTACGCATAACTTTTAGTGTAACTAAATCAGAGACAGATGCCTGCAGCCAATCACAGATGAAGAATCTACAACTGAGAAAATTGGCGTCATTTGACGAAAAATTGATAATTTTATTTCGACGGAATTTATAACAAAAAATAGGTAACGTCGTTCTTTTTATGAAACCTCCGATGTGGCAGTACAGAAAATAATTTTTCAGGGGGGAAGAAAAAATTAAGTAATTAAAAATCAATGGGCCTACATAAGAATGTGAAGTAATTCGGTAGAAAACGTTGGTGAATATGATGAACATAAATGACATCATCGAAGATCAGTGTAGCCCTATTGATATTTAATTAATTTTCTCTTTCTCCTAAAAATTATTTTCTGTAGTGTAATATTGGAGGTTTCATAAAAACAACGACGATATAATTCATAGCTGTAACTTACAGCCGAGGTAAAATGTAAGGAAAACAATTGTAATAGACATGGATGAATGTAATAACCTAATACGCTTATTCAAATAATTACATATCAATTTAACCTAAATTTCATGTAAGAGTTCCCGCACATAGCCATTTCGCTAGTTTTCTGTCCTCATTTTAGAATTTCAGAATGATCCTTGACAGAATTGCGAAGGTGAATAGAGAAAACTATAATTCTAACGGAAACAGGACCCATGGAAGATCCCAAAAGAGATGGAGATACACACTTTGATAAGAGAGACTAGTAGCACAGTCTACTATATACAGTCGCGAAGCTTGAGGTGTTTTTTTTGCAAATCTCGTGATAAAGCGCTCCAAGCGGTTAGCAACTAGAAACAATAGACTGTCCATGGTCGACTTTGGACTGTGTCGTATTTCTATCGAGTGCTAGCTCGTTGCGTATTTCACATTGATGCTTGTGAAATTTTCGTTATTGGTTATAATGAAAATGTTAATGGCTAAAATATAATAATTGGAATAATAATATGGGACAAGGAGGAGACGTTTGTAGTGCTATAAATTGTAGCAACAGTAAGAGAAAGAGGCCAGAGTTATCCTTTTTCCGATTTCCGAAAGATTCTGAAAGGTTCCTGGGTTTCCAGAAGAATGCTGTGCAGAAACAAAACTGTTAATTTGAAGTTATTTGTGACTGTTAGAATACATTATATCCTTAAATTTCACAATGAAATGTTTCAGTCTAACAGAAAGGACATTAGATACCGGTCAAAGTTCTGTCACTTAGGCTGCTAAATTTCCAGAGAAATAAAGGTTAGGTTTACTTTTTTTTCAGAGGATATATTTTTAATTGTAGCTATTAATGTTGTTATTATTTTTATGTGTTATTTTACTAAAGATGTAGAAAAATTAAGTTTGTTTTAATGAACTTTACTGATCACGTTTTATTTTCAATTCTGGTGGGATTATTATTGCTTAGGCCTAATTTTTTCTTCAAAGGATATGTTTTTAATTATAGCTGTTAATTTTGTTGTTATTTTTATTAGTTGCTTTACTAGAGACGTAGAAAAAGTCTGTTACAATAAAATGTGTTGATCACGTTTTATTTCCAATTCTGGTGTGATTATTATTGCTTAACCTCATCCCATTTTGTTAACTACGTAAGCCTACACTACAAGTACCGGTACACGTAAGTTACTCCATTAATTCATATTTCCATTATTATTGTTGTAAAGAGAAATGCAAATTAATATTTATTGGTTTCAATTCATAGTTAATTATCGCTATAATCTTGAATGAGTGAAGCTATTATAGTAAATTTCAGTTCGTTTTGCACAAACAAAAATTATATTAATTTATTTCTTGCAGGTATCTTCGAGTTTATGATGGAATTTAATATACTTCATTAAAATAATAAATTAACTTCATGCATTTAATATTTCAATAATGGAAGGAAGGTGTTAATTTTTCCAAAAGAACACAACGAAAGTGTAACATATTTTGTCGGCTGCTAGGAGAGAGATCTGCGATGATGAGGCGATAGTAGCGATCCTAGTGGTGGGCAACTACCCATGTTTGCATTTTTACTACATATTGAGCTTCGCGACTGTATATAGTAGACTGTGCTAGTAGCCTAACAAAAGTAGACGAAAAATGTAATTCTAATTACATATACAGTACTCGTACATCTTCACTGGAGCTTTATATGCGTGTCTTCCAAGTTGGTTAACGTTAGACAATATAAATATTTTACTTGCATACAATTAACCACTCTTTTAAAAGCCCCAACCCGTTACAAAAAGTGTTGCCAAGTAAATTTCAAATTGAAGTTTCCTAGTGTCATGTTAAAGCAGAAGTCTATTCAAGATCTTGCTAAGAAAGGCCGACATGTATACCAACGACAACGTAGTAGTGCGGGCTGATTACAAACGAGACGCTCTGTACGGAGACATATGCATAACAATTTTTTTTTTTTACAATTTTCTGTTGCGGGACACAGTTTT
Source organism: Periplaneta americana (assembly GCF_040183065.1). NCBI lineage: Eukaryota > Metazoa > Arthropoda > Insecta > Blattodea > Blattidae > Periplaneta > Periplaneta americana. Next base: position 57,899,048 of record NC_091127.1, on the reverse strand, counting down.
AAGGAAACAAGTCTCTAATTCTTTACTAATATGCTATGGCGCAGTTAGGTCTCTGTTACGTGTCCATTGTTCAGAGTGGGCACGAAGTCCCGTTACCCCCTTTAAATACCTCAAATAACGCACTATTTATGTAACCTAATTCCGGTCATAATCCTAGATCATACATACCCAGATTGCTCGGCCTTATAGGCTTTGACGGTAACAACTTTTGTCAGGTTTACTACGCTGCCATCTAGTTGTTACATAAGGAGTCACGTCATAACTCCCATTTGAATTGCATTAGCGACTGTACTGCCATCTCGTGTTCGTTTACGGCGAACGGGTGGCAATCCTGGCGGTTGTTCTCTTCAAAGTGCTACCGATTTTAACATAGGGATGAGCAATCTATATGTGATCTGGGTCATAATGCAGACATACAACCACTTTACACTAACTGCGTGTCCTAAGTATCCAAAGGGTCAGTATATTCCCATCACTGTCCTCACACAAAATAATGTGTCGCCTGGTTCGGAGTGACATTCGCCTCAGCACTGCTGGTGTAATCTGTTGGAAAGCGCGTCGCACGGCGTCCTTCAATTCATCAATAGTGTAGTACCGTTCCTGTGCAACAATGTTCCTAATGAAACCCCACTTCAATGAGGTGTTTCCACAACGCTAGACTGGCCGTGGAACACCCATCTTACCAGCTCCTCTCGACTGGCCACCTCGCAGCCCTGACTTCACAAGCTGTGACAATGCGCTGTGGAATTTCATCAAGAGCATTGTTGCACAGAAACGGTACGACACCATTGATGAATTGAAGGACGCCGTGCGACGCGCTTTTCAACAGATTACACCAGCAATTCTTAGGCAAATGTTACACCGAGCCTGACGACTCTTTGTTTTGTGTGAGGAGACTGATGGGGGACATGCTGACCCTTTACACACTTAGGACACACAGGTAGTGTAAAGTGGATGTAGGCCTATATCTAGGATGACCAGATGTCTTCTTTTGTCCGGACATGTCCTCGTTTTAGGTCTTTGTCCGGGGTTCGGACGGATTGAAAAAAAAAATCAAGAAATGTCCTCCTTTTCGTAACTTATATGCCTGATATTTTAAAATTATCTGATTTGACTCCTTCTTCAAGTAATTTGCCTGTAGGTGGAAGCAGCATCGACGGAATACACTCTTTACTAACGATTATAACTCTCTTTGCTCCTCCTCATTATAATAGTTGCACAGAGGTAGCTTACAAATCGAGAGATCGGGGTGCGAATGTAAATCTAAATACAGTAGATATTTTCTATCCTTTTTAATAATTGTAGCACAGTCTAGTAATATACAGCCACGAAAATTGAGTTTATGAGGGTACTAGGATCAATAGACTGTGCAGGTACTATTTCACATTGTCTGTAATGAGGCGATAGTAGCGATCCTAGTGGTTAGCAACTATCTATGGCTGCATATTTACTACGTATTGAACTTCGTAACTGTATATACTAGACTGTGATTGTAGTTCCCTTGAGTCTCATAGCTAACTGTAAAATCGTTATTATTAAGTTTTTCATAATTATTTTGTAATAAAATAGATATTAACTTACTTTCAAGTACGATTTAAGCATAAATATATAATTTTCATAATTATTTTGTAATAAAATAGATATTAACTTACTTTCAAGTATGATTTAAGTGTAAATATATACTTACTTACTTACAAATGGCTTTTAAGGAACCCGAAGGTTCACTGCCGCCCTCACATAAGCCCGCCATCGGTTCCTATCCTGTGCAAGATTAAGCCAGTCTCTATCATCATACCCCACCTCCCTCAAATCCATTTTAATATTATCCTCCCATCTACGTCTCGGCCTCCCTAAAGGTCTTTTTCCCTCCGGTCTCCCAACTAACACTCTATATGCATTTCTGGATTCGCCCATACGTGCTACATGCCCTGCCCATCTCAAACGTCTGGATTTCAAGTTCCTAATTATGTCAGGTGAAGAATACAATGCGTGCAGTTCTGTGTTGTGTAACTTTCTCCATTCTCCTGTAACTTCATCCCGCTTAGCCCCAAATATTTTCCTAAGCACCTTATTCTCAAAAACCCTTAACCTATGTTCCTCTCTCAGAGTGAGAGTCCAAGTTTCACAGCCATATAGAAGAACCGGTAATATAACTGTTTTATATATTCTAACTTTCAGATTTTTGGACAGCAGACTGTAAATATATACTGTAAATATTTTGTAATGAAATAGATATTGACATAGCTGTAATTTAAAGTACAATATAGGCCTAAGTCTAAATATAAGTACATATTTTTGTCCTCTTTTTCGAACAATGTCCTCCTTTTTGAAGCTTTGTGTCCTTTTTATCGATGTGAGTCTGGTTACCCTACTTATGTCTGAATAATGACCGGAATTACATAAATAATGTGTGTATTTGAAGTATTTATAGGGGGTAACGATACTTTGTGCCCACCCTGTACTGTTTCAAAATTCCGAATAGAGCTATAAATGACTAATATATTATAAATGAAGCTTTCTGTGAGGAATAGGGCTATTTTACGTACTGTAAATTTTCCATTAGCTTCGCAGCTTAGCTTGCCTCCCAGAGAAAGCCATGTTAAGTATTTCAGCTTTACTTGCCTCCCAAAGGAAGCCATGCTAAGTATTTTATTACCCTCGACCACTTTGAAACCAGGTTACATGATGACCGCTAGAACAAATGAGAACCAAAACTACATCGTCATGTGTGTTCACGAATAATCCATTTCCAATTAGGCCTAATTCTTGTTTGACAAAGAAGTTGTACGTTAAGGGCCTGGAAGACAAAGAAATGAAAATGAGGAGAATGAACGACCTCTTAATCAGCGTAGAAAACCGACTTCCATATTAGTGAGTAAGAAATATATTGATAAAACAATCACGTGTTAAGTGTGGGCATCAACCGAATTGCTCGATCCTTGACACAACAAATGCAAGTCGGTCAGAGCAAAAGAAATAAAACTGACACATAACAGGTGTGTTCGAAAGGACATGACTACAGCTTGCGACCTTTCAAGAATACTCAACAAGGGAATGCTGCAGGCCTAATTTTGATATGTAGTAGCCAGTGACACTTGTAATGAAATGGAAATGATAATTTTCATGCAAAATCCATTAGCACGCCTTTTACGAATTATCTTTGAAGATCATTAAATGTACAATGAAGGACAGAAATGTTGAGTGGTTCGAGTATTTTCGAAGTCAAAGAAGATCACATTGCGCATGCTCCGGGCCAAAAGCCTGGTTCATACCGTGAAGAGTAGGTTATTTTACGACGCTTTATCAACAGCTTAGGTTATTTAGCGTCTGAATGAGATGAAGGTGATAATGGCGGTGAAATGAGTCCGGGGTCCAACACCGAAAGTTACCCAGCATTTGCTGGCCACCTGGTTTCGAGGCTAAACGCGCTAACCGTTACTACACAGGTGTGGACCCGTGAAGAGATATTCGTTTCTCTTTTCTATTTAAATATTACATACCTATGCTGAGGAGAAATTAAAACATTGGGGTGGGGGGGGGGTTACTGCGTATACAAATAGACAGACGTAAAATGCTGTTTTTAGGGGAAAAAAAGCAAACCCGATATGAGAGAAAGGGGACAGTTTACTATATGCATTGGAAGTAATAAAATATAATGGTATGCTTACTTTTAGGCAGTCAGAAAAATAATGACAAACAATTATTTTAATTTATTTAACGACTGTTCCTTTGAAGCAATAATTAAAATTACCGAATTCCACATGCTTAGAGTATAATATCAATGATTTTCACTTGGGGGGCATGAAGGTAGAGCCCCATGCTTTCCATGACCTCGACACTAGAATGAGGCGGTGTGGTCGGCACCAAGCTCTGACCGCCTTTTACCCCCGGGAAAGAACCGGTACACAATTTTATAGGAGGTTGAGTGAACCTCAAAGCTTGGCAACGAGAAAAAATCCTGTCACAACCTGGGATCGAACCCCGGACCTTCCAGTCCGTAGCCAGCTGCTCTACCAACTGAGCTACCCGGACGCCTGAAATGAGTTAATTGATGTATAAAATTAAAGCGAAGTATAGTGGAAAAATGAATGCTGTAATAGGCCATAACATTTAGGAATTCAAATTAATATGAAGCCATATGAAAAGGTTGCATACTCTTCCTATATGTTAAAAAATATAAAACATAATTGATTATGTCGGCATTCGAACCGTCGATTTTTAATTTAGTGGGTTATTTTACGACGCTTTATCTTAGATTATTTAGAGTCTGAATCAGATGAACGTGATAATGTCGGTGAAATGAGTCCGGGGTCCAGCACCGAAAGTTACCCAGCATTTACTTATATTTGGTTGAGGGAAAACGCCAGAAAAAAAGAAGCTCAACCAGGTAATTGCCCCGACCGGGCCACCTGGTTTCGCGGTCAGACGCGCTAACCGTTACTCCACAGGTGTCGAACCGTCGATCCCGTACTCTACAAACATAAGCTTAACTACTCCACCAGTTCATTTGCCTTCAAATATTAGCTGTTTTCATAACACTGTAGAATACTCCCGGCTCTTCTGCATATTTCAGATTTGTTTTTTTTTTTTCTAAGAAAACTACAGCATTTTACGTCTGTATATTCGTAAACGCATTTTAAATAGTAACCCCTCCATGTTTTAATTTCTCCTCGGCATAGATATGTAATATTTAAACAGAAAAGAGAAACGAATATCGCTTCATGGTATGAACCAGGCTTTTGGCCCGGAGCATGTGCAGTGTGATACTCTTTGACTTAGAAAATACTCGAGCCATTCAACATTTCTGTCCCTAACTATACCTACTGACAGAAAATACTCGAGCCACTCAACATTTCTGTCCCTCACTGTACCTACTAACAGAACACAAGTTCTCATAACGTACTGGTACTATTGACATTATTTGTATACATAAAATTTGAATCTAATTAAATAATCCGTTTATATTAATTTTAAGTGAGCTCGAGTGGGGTACATATGCATAACAATATAAATATATCATATTCTCCCAGAAAGTATAAAATGTTATTTTTAAGATTCGCGTTTCAAATAATGGCATATTTGAAAATTTCTGCAGCAGCGACAGTCTTTATCGCTGTAGACTTGCAACTATTCACGCATGAGAGATCTATATGATTACGTACCACGGCCCGTTAGTTTATGAATTATTTATTTTCCCTGGAGCTATAAGCATACTATGTCGAGAGGTTATATTTTATACGAATTATCAATTTGTAACTTCATTAGACACGCTCTTACGTTGCATATAACCGTACTACTGTACTTTTTTTTCACCGTACTACTGTAAATACATTTTTTGCATTTCTTATAAGTGCATCATCCTTTCAATAGGCCTATATTACAACCTAGACAGCACGGAAGTACAGATACTGAGGTGATTATCACACGGGACATGGAGCATCCCTAAGCACGTCAGTCCAAAGTGGCTTTTTGTGCACCGGTGATGAGTTGCGTGCAGTGTGTGCTGTCCAGTTAACCCGACCTACCGCTACACTACGCATTTCTCTCCAGTCTTGAAATCCATATTATTCTGGTTGCGATATATCGCACCTCACAAATCTGTATTAGTCAGTAAACAGCCTTCAAACGGAGGGAAGCCTTGGGGAGATTCAATGCCTCTTATATATACCTATGGCCTTCTAGAACCAGGCATCACTGCCCTCTATGAATATTTGGACAAACCGCTAGGAACACATACCATGGTGGACAGCCGATACGGCGTCACACAAACATAGGAGATGCCCTATTTTTTCGAGACTGAGATGAATAATGAAATAGGAATTTTGGATAGTGTTGATGAAATGTCGAGGGGGGAACAGGAGAAACACGAATAAATTCCTCATAAAACTTGGTTTCATCACCACAAATACAACTCCGCCATCGCCGAAATCCTCGGTTATCTTAATCCAACGCTCTATTAACTGAGGCGGCGTATTAAGATGTATTCATATTTTATATCATCGATATTAATTCTTTTTGTCAACACGTAATATAACCAGGTATCTGAAGGGGAGATGGAATATTAAGTGAAGCTATGTATAAATAGGAACTCAACAGTAGAACACCATGTGTAAGGTAAAGTAAGTGACTCGTCATAGTTTCCCATTAGCATATTTAAGGGGTTTTTTTAGTAGATTATTTTAGGACGTTGTATAAACATCTCAGGTTATTTAGCGTCTGAATAAGATGACGGTGATAATGCCGGTGAAATGAGTCCGGGGTCCAGCACCGAAAGTTACCCGGCATTTGCTCAAATTGGGTTGAGGGAAACCCCGGAAAAAACCTCAACCAGGTAACTTGCCCCGACCGGGATTGAAACCCGGGCCACTTGTTTCGCGGCCAGACGCGCTAACCGTTACTCCACAGGTGTGGAGTCATTTAACTATGATGTATCAACGATTAGGTTATTTATCGTCAATGGAATTGGTAATATTGAAATGGTATTTGGCGAGATGAGGCCGTGTTCCGGGTTCGATTCCCGGTCGGGGCAAGTTACCTGGCTGAGATTTTTTCCGGGGTTTTCCCTTAATCCAATATGAGCAAATGCTTGGTAGCTTTCAGTGCTGGACCCCGGACTCATTTCACCGGCATTATCACCATCTCATTCAGACGCTAAATAACCTAGATGTTGATAAAGCGTCGTAAAATAACCTACTAAAAAAAGAGTTGAGGTCCAGGATTCACCGTAGATTGCCTGACATTTGCCTTACGATTGGAAAAACATCGAAAGAACCTAACCAGCTACTCAACTCAAGCGGGAATCGAACCCACGCCTGAGGGCCACTTCCGATCAGAAGGCAATCGCCTCTGTCGACTGAGCTACGCCGGTGGCTCTATTTATGATTTCAATGTTCCAACAGAAATGACATCTCCTGGTATACACTTATTCTCTAATTAATTCATTGTAATTCAACCATTGTTCTGGGGAAATACCTATATGGTATTATGGTTAACTACAAATCCGATTCATCTTGCTGCTTTTAGTCCTTTTGTTTCAATACTGCTATAGTTTCTATCGATACCAGTAAAATATCTAAAACCCAATATCTAATTCAACTACAGTCAGTATCCTAAGTAAAGTATCAATACCTAAATGTTTATAGCCTATCGATAGTATCGCAACGTTCCTAGCCGTGTCGTAAATACTGTATCTTTGAAGTTACGAAAGTCTGTACATATGAATTCCACTATCATGAAAAAGGTAAGGAAAGGTGAATATAGCATACAGTAGCCTATACAGTATGTGAGAACCGTTAACAAGAACTATGAACTCGAGATGTCAAATGCAATGTGGAATGGATGTACAGAAGTGGCAAAAAAAAAAAAGCCGGACCGACCCTTGTAGCTGATTTCAGAGCCTTGTTCACAGTTATAGCACGATATACTGGTAACTAAGACTTTCGTGGTTCGAATCCTGCCTGGGAAGGAAACTTTTTTTTTTTGTTCCTTATTCAAATTTATTCCCAATACTTTTCGATTGCAGCGATATTTTACTATTTAATTAACTTATTATTCCCAGAACATGAATTTTACTAGCTTATTTTCTAATGGCTTCCGAAATGGGCTACGTCAGCAGTCGAAACTACAACAATTTCAACAGATTACTTGCTATCTTGTGAATGCAAGCGTGGCATGCGCAGTGGCTCATTTCGGGTACTTTGATTATTCCGTCGGTCCGGTTTTTTTTTTTTTTTTTTTTTTTTTTTTTGCCACTTCTCTGCGTACAGTACTGTACATGTGGAACTGTAGAACGCTGAGTTACAAGAGAGAAAACAGATCTCCCTGTCTTTGCCATTCTATATTAGGCCTACTACGTTTTCATGGAGTATTCAGGTCAATCTGAATACACTTACCGTACTAAAATCTTCATGAAAAAGGAGATTCAATTCGACCTGAGTCTCAAGGTTGATACACCTGAAAAGTGGGATCGGATCGTATTCAGTTCGAATTGAGTTCCATTGAAAACGGGTATCGTATTCAATTCGATCTCAATACGCTAAGCGCGTGATCGATCGTCATTTGTTTGATGTGTCAGCTGTTTTACCTACAGCGAGGACAATACGTATGTTGCAAAGAGTATTGTAAAACACAGTATTTCGTATTTTCCTAAAAGTCAATAATGCCATTAATCATTAACAGCCAAGATATTAAGTTTTTATGCGCATCATTTGAAAAAAGCATCATTGTTTATAGCTAATGTCTATAGAGTGACCAACACGCTAATATGTCGATGACATGTTAACCAACATAACTATTTTCGAAACTTCAGCTTCCGTACTCAGATCGTTTTCAATACGTATCGAAAATTGCATGAAAACAGGAATCGTATTCAGTACGGATCGTACTCAGATCGATCTGAATACTCCATGAAAACGTAGTATATGATGGAGTTCATGCAACTCCGTTAAGTTGCGTGTTTATATTCTATGGCACAGGTGCATATGCTGACATTTAGCACAGTGGTGATGACCGTGAAAAATTTTTAAATGATATTTAACATGTATTGCTTTCTCAAACTTCCTGCTAAGGATGAACTAGTATGACACATGAACTTTAATTATTATATATCTCGCCTTTGGTGCCAGCAATCTAAGGAACAGCTTAATATACTTTATAAGCTTCATAGGGAATTTCACACCTGAAAAGAATACAGTTCGCAAAATTGAAGAACAAATAGATCTATGAAAATTCACTAATATAGAAACATGTCATAATGAAAGTATTCGGTGAAAATAATCAGTTTAGGTTAATTTTGGTTAGTATGAGTTAGAACGTGAGCCAGTGTTTAAAAATAAACCATTAATACAATTTTATTATATTTGTATATACTGCAACTGACAACAATATTCGACGATTACGCGTAGATGGTTCAGCAAAAGTAAAATAAAAGACCTATCGAGGGGTGAAACTAACGCTCAGTTAGTTCCGGTGATTTTGGAAGTGGAAATGGTTGAATTTGTAAGGGATTTTTTGAGTAGATGAATTTGAAAACTTGAGATTTTTATACGAATTTATATGAAAGAAAGGAAATTATTCGGAAATGTAGTAAATTAGGTCTGAAATGAGATGTGCGTAGTAATGGAAGTGAAACGTCGTGTTTTCTAATGAATGGAAGGAACGCTGGGTTACAAAACACACGATACGATGTAATGTGAAAAACGGACAACTTATATTAATTCAATAAGCAGTGAAACACTGTGAAGCACAATAAATAATAATGAAATAAACACACAGTTTCCATAATGTAACCACAGTCTAGTACACGAAGCTTTATGAAAGTTCTAGGAACAATAAACTGTGCCGGTACTATTTCGCATTGTCTGTGATGAAGCGATAGTAGCGATCCTAGTGGTTAGCAACTATCTATGGATGCATATTCCCTACGTATTGAGCTTCATGACTATATACTAGGCTGATGTAATTTCGTTTCCACGCCTGCCATTACGCTAGCCACTGACAGACCAGTAAGCCTACTGACATCTCTAAACAAAAATCACCAGGTCACAGGCTTCGCCCAGCGCTTGAAAATCCTACACAGATTCGCAAGGCATAACAAAAGCCTAATCTAACCTGTCACAAATTCGTATATTCAAGGTTAGCGTGAAATTTTCGTATTATGTCATCTAAGTTATGTTGGTATAACTGAGGAAAGAGCTGTAAGGCAGTTGGTGTATAAGAGGAGTACGAAGGGAACTACTGTAAGAGCTAGTTTAACCTTAAAGGGCGAGTTAATTACATATCGCTGAATTTATAACTAAAATACAATTCACTCTAATCAAACCTAACGTATTCTACATTCTTTCACCTATTCTATGCATCCTAACCTAAACTATCATCTTATGCTTATTATATCGCACTTTATTCGAATCTATCCTTTCTTATTGTATCCTGAACAGGACATCGTTACTGAAATATTAATGAATATTTATAAAAATGATTATCCATTATCAGCACTTCTCAATTATCATCAATAAAATTCAGCAATTCTATACGAATCTAAATACAGCCTCAAAACAGCAAAAAATGCATTTGCACTCACCCAAGTGACGTCACGTCCAGTAGAGTGCCCGCCTCTATGATGATTCTGGCTCTTATGATGGTGTCGGCCTGCATTCAGTTCCTCTTCCTCCTCGTCTTCCTCATCTTCGTCTTCATCTTCTTCATCCTCTCTATTATCACCATCATCCAAGACATCCTCTTCCTCCTCATCGTCGTCATCTTCATCATCATCCTCGTACGAATCATCAGCGTTGCTTCTCATCTGCGCGAATCGGTTATCTGATGATCGTAAGAACGTCGGTGATACTGTACCATGTTGACGATTTGTGTGACTTGTGTATGATGGCAACTCGTGGTGACGCTTCCCTTGTTCAAAACGCGTGAAGTGATTCTGATGGTGTGATGATTGCTTCTCCTCTGAATCCAGCCTGTTCATCAGACGGTCTAGTGGTGATAACCTGCTGCTGGGTGTAGTAGTTGTGGTGATCGTGCTGGCGGTATATGGCACAAGCCTTCCTCTACTGATGACACCAACAGCAGCTTGCTGAAGTCTTCCATTGTTGCTGTTATGATGCTGGTGATTTTTATGATGATTAATGTGATGCTGAGAAGATAAACCGGAAGAATAATATCCACTAGGTTTAGAATGTGGATTAGTTCCGGTGTTGGTACCTCTATTGTAGAAATACGCAGCGTGGCCAAGGCTGTTGCACAAAAGTGCCACAAACAGAAGAAATAACAATGCAGAGGTCTCCATATTTCTGGTCATTGTTGAGGATGACAGAGTTGCTCGCTGGATGTCGACAAGGCGTGACAGCTGATTTCAGTCTTGTCCTGTTGTATCTGATAAACCGGATTCCTGTTTGTTTACTTCGGATTGCGTGCAATAAGATGCAATTGGAAGCGTCGAAGCGGACAGAATTTGTAGCGGCTCTTGGAGGGCGGGTGTACGGTCTATAATGCTAATCTGAGGTCAGGGTAGTTTCAGATTACAAACATATGATCCACAGTCCAAGCGCCAACACGCAATGAGGTCAAAGAACTAAGTTTTAGAGACAAACCCTAAGGTTTTGATTACAAAAATCTAGTGACAATTTGTAGCAGATTGCACGAGGAAAGCTGAACGTTTATTATAAATTCTTCAGTTGTCTTGACGTTCAGGCTCTTCTTTTACTTATTTGATCACACACACACGTACAAAACACGTTCCAAACTTCTCTGCTTGACGGAACACTTCACGCACCTGTCTGTTCCTCTTTGTTGTTGGCTTTATAATTGTCGATTTTTGTCTTACTCGTTTTCTCCCTTAACACTACAGTCTTAACCTAAATTACCACTAGCCCAAATATTTGTTTATGTTGGCAGTGTAAAATTCCCTGTATAGTCTCCTCCATAACAGTTTACTAGAATCATCTGTTGCACTCAGTAATAACGCACGCAATCTCTACAGTTTATTTTACAAAACTTAAACCACGCAAAGATTTTTCTTTTATAGAATGAAACTTAACTTTCGTCTTGATTTAGCAGTCTTTACTTCCTCGAAAAAAATTCACTTCAATTATAAATACATTACGTCATGAAAGGTCACATTTATATAGAAAGTAAATTGGCGATGGTTAACTACAGAGATGTTTATATAAAAAACGAACTTAATATACTGCAGTGTTCAACGCAGAAACCACACGAAATAAAATTAATAACATACAAACCGCACCATTAATAATTGTCTAACTGTTAAGTTATATAAGATGTTACGGTACAACGATCAAAAGGATAAATTAAAAAGAACAAACTAGAACACTTTCATATGCCATATGTTCGATAGAAGCAGACAAATTTCGCTTGTTTTTCTTTTATAATTAAACACTAAACTATTAATCCTATATAGTTGGTAGTATGTGTGAAACGAACCAGAAAATGAAGATAGTTGGTTTCAGATGATTTCATTCAGTCCTGAGGTGCTAGTAGTTAAATTTTTAATTCGTAGCTATTAAAATATATACTTATCAAGTAGATGAAATGAGGTGCATACACAGTGTAAAAAAAACTGCTGATGTATGTTTGTATGGTAGCATATACGACAGAGATAAGACAAGACGGCTTCTTTAGCTTTGATGCACTACACAGCAATAAACACGTCCTTGGTAATGGAAACATACAATACACAGCTTTGTAGTCAAATAATTATCAAGTCTTTTGTTATTTCACGCCTCGAAATAATTGGTAAGCGTGCAGTTGCCCATCATTTACAGTTTTTAGTTCACTGATGTTCCTGACCTAGTGCTGGCACAGTTATGAATGATTTAGGGAACAATAGCCTACGGCAAAACAGTTTCACAGTTTCTTGAGGACAGGCTCACACAAGTCAACACAATTTAGAATTCAACACATCAAGAGGAACACGTATGGTCAGTTCGTGCACTATATCAGAATCACTAATGTGCATTTGTTTTCGCACGTAACCTGCACTTACTGCAAGTTGTATCATGTACAGATGGCTCCCATAAATTTATATCACTGTGTCACATTTAAGTTCTTTGTAAAAAAAATAACACAAATTTATACGCCGAAGTAAAATTATAATTCCAATGAGATAAATGCTATTATTATTCGGTGTAATGAAACAGGTAACTGTGTTCTGTATCAAATAGTCCTCAAAGATCCCGATACAGGTGCCGGTTGTATAACAATGTAAATATATACACGCGTCAAGTCTTTTATTTCAGGTATTCAAATAAAATATTACGACAAATATATACGGAAAATTATATACTCAACACGATTTCAACGCACAAAATACAAGAAAAATTGACACAATTTCCGAAACTGTTAAAAAAAAAACAATCTTATACATATTTCAAGGTTATAATTGCAGTTACACCACTCGGAAGCAAGAAATACCCGCTGCACATGGGCGCAACAATCGTTTACAACGTGTTTCGCGTACGGACGGACCCGGAACGCGTGCGCTTCGCTAGAAACAGTTGACGACGAACTGCGGTCTGCCGCGTGAAGACAACTGACTGTTGCCTGCCTGGCCTCAGTGCAGCTAGCAGGATCGCGAGACTCTCTGCCAGCCAGAGAGAGGGATAATGGAACTAACTCCCTCTATCTATCTATCACGTGCTACTTCGAAATCCCATTGGCCCACTACTTCGGCTACATAGTTACGAACCTCCTTTTGTTTTTATGCGCGTTTCATTTTAAACAAAAAAGATTGTAAGTCAAACTATTTGCCTAAATATCACACATGAAGTTCCTTTCGTCACAACAGGTTCTTAGAACTCAAGCTTGTGCACATTACTTTCAAACTTACGTAACAGGTAAGAAACTATTATGACAATGGTTTGATGATTATAATGATAAATTTAATATGATGATGATGATCATAATATAATAATAATAATAATAATAATAATAATAATAATAATGATAATAATAATAATAATCTGCTTTTGTATTTATTACTATATTAGCATTGCTGACATTGTCACATCGTCAGATAAACTGTGTACACATTTGTATTAAATTATTGTGTAATAACAATTTATTCTTATAGCGAGCGAAAATTAAACAAAATATTATAGATCCCTCTACTTCTCCCCTCTTTACGCACATAATTAATTATATATGTATTTTCCGCCTTGTTAGTCTCTGCATACGATTCATATACTCGTATCTTAATGCTGTATATCAACTGATATCTTCTTCCGTTCATCATTCCTTCCAGTGGATCCTTCACCAGTTTCTTCTTAACCAGTGCAGCTTTATTCTTTCTTCGCCCACTCTTTCTAGCAGAGCTCTGTGTATAATATACCAGTGTTGCCATCTGAAGTGAACGTGAAGTCGCCCAGAAAGTAGTTCAAAAGTTAATAGATTACATATTATTAATAGAGGAAATTTTTATTTTTGTCGCTAGAGAGTGCTGAAAAAGTAATTAGATCTCTATATATAAGCAACAGAAAAGTTAAAAGAAAATGTCACCGAAAAACAGCTCAAAGTTGCCAGATTTAGCGAAAATGTTGCTAAATTGGCAACAGTGGTATATACAGAGTGCGAATTAAATATTTTCCCCAGGGAGGAAAATTAAAATAAAAAAGCAGTATTCATTACTCGTTCTTCGTGTAAAACTTCTACCTCGGGAATAGGAGAGATGGCGGTGCACAATTTCTAATCTCTAAATTGTGCACTAATATGCCTTGAGTTAAATCCCAAATCTCTCCACACGCATATGAAGAGAAGACAATATCGTCGTTGTTGTTATGAAATTTCCGCAGCATTTTATTCATTGCATTTCATTACATCTTTATTCAAGTATGTTTATGTTATTCAAGTAAACTCACTTCCAGAAATGAAAGGCCATCAAACATTCTTTACGAAAATTACTCTTAATTTGTCCTCTATTTAACGACGTAATTTAACCTAGCCACCTGCTCCAAAATCGGTTACTTACATATTATAAATTTTTAAATTTAAATAAGTTTGAAGGAGCTGCTTCTCTGTTACCGATCTTCATGGGGACTTTCCTTTAATTATCTGGCAACTATCTCATTCCAATGGTTTCCTATGCCTTTTCAGTTATAACACATATATACAGGGTGTTTCAAAAATACAGGGCATAATTTCAGGTATGTATTTCCCACATGTAGACAATCAAACTAGTTCATTACAACATGTGTCCGGAAATGCTTTATTTTCGAGTTATGGCCTTCACAACACTGAAATTCACCGGAACGTTTTTCTTTCCGCAGGTCGTTGCTGTCAAAGGAGACATTAAGAGGGCACTCTGACAGTTCATTCCGAGGCGAAGGTTACATTCAGTGTTGTGTAGGCGTTAGACTGTGCGACATGTATTCAAATCAAGAGCTGGCAGAGATACAATTCATGTACGGTAAGGAGGACGGCAATGCTGCGCTGGCTCGTCGTTTGTACCAGGAGAGATACCCACAGCGACAATGTCCAGATCGGAAGACATTTGTACGTCTCCATTACCGTCTGTGCGAGTACGGAAAATTTAACTCTCCTGGTTTGGGAAGGGGACGACCAAGATCTACAACTCCAGAAGTACAGGAAGAGATTCTGGAGGCTGTGGACATGACTCCTTCTATCAGCACACGAAGGGTAGCGTTGCAAGTCAATGTTCCTCATACGACTGTCTGGAGACTGTTGAAAGAGTATCAATTGTATCCTTATCATTTGCAACGTGTACAGGCCCTGTCTGAGGACATACGCAATATTCCTGGAGTTTGGGATCGTGTTCGCAGGTCAATGAGACATCGATGTGATGTCTGTATTCAAGCACGAGGTGGACATTTTGAACGTCTTCTGTAATGACAACGACCTGCGGAAAGAAAAACGTTCCGGTGAATTTTAATGTTGTGAAGGCCATAACTCGGAAATGAAGCATTTCCGAACAGTTGTAATGAACTATTTTGATTGTCTACATGTGGGAAATACATACCTGAAATTATGCCCCGTATTTTTTAAACATCCTGTATAGAACAATTCACAAATAAGTAAGCCCCCAAACTACAAAAACGGTTGTTAATCCTCTTGACGAAATCATAGAGATCTGTATCCAGTGAAGCTCTGACTCAGTGTTGCCATATTTAGCGATAAGTCGCTAAATCTAGGGAATTTTGAGTCAGTCTCGGCGACAAATTTTGTAAAATACGATTAGCGACTTTTCTACTGATTTTTATATTCTTTCATTTTTTTCTTTCTTTTAATGCACTTCTTAGTTTTAGAAGAGTCATGGGTGCATGACTGAATAGTATGATGATTTATACGTGAAAGCCCTGATCTCATATATTTCTGATCAGTGATGAAAGATGCTGATTCAGTTATTCTCACGGTTAGGTCTCTCTCTCAATGCTACTGCTCCAACACCCATAAACGGCGGCAACTTTGATTGACACGTGACGAGTCGCGAGCTGTAGCTAATGTAATCTTGGTTCTTCCCCGCAACGCGCAGACTTTCCACTCCGAACCGATCCGAGAATTGAGTTTTGGAATTTTGTACTGACAGTTCGTGGGAAGCAAATGAGACTGTAGTTTTTGCTGGTTTTAATATATTTTAATATCTATTTAAAAAGTGTTAGATTTCATTAAAAAAAATTGTGGTCAAATGCTTAGGTGAAAATTTCCACACTTATAATTTACCAGAAAGTGTAGTGTCAATGGTTGGATCAAGTGCAGTGTATTCACAACCAGCTGTTCCCACATCTTCCTCCTCAACATCACAACCGTCAACAACACAACCAGACTCCGTAGAAGAGGGTGACGACGAGGAAATTATATTTTTCTCCGCATATGTATGTTTTTCTTATTTTTATTTAGTGATATTTATTATTAATTTTTAGCAATATTTCTGGGGATATTTTAACAAACTCTGGAGAGATTTTAGCTACTTTTTGTTGAAAAGTTAGCGAGTTTGTAGGGCGCTATGTTGGCAACAGTGCTCTGACTGTCATCGCGAATGTCTTTCTCCTTGAACTTAAATTTAGACAACGAAACGACATCAGGACTCTAAGTAGAGATCTGAAGATTTCTGCTATAATCTTCGAGGTACAGAAAGTGAAAATTCCTGGAAGAATAGAATAACCAGCAAGCCTCGTTGTAAAAGTGGAATTTTTAGGATCTGTTGGAGAAGGAGACTATACCATATACTGGACGGATCTAGAACAGAAGGCAATGTTGGAGTAGCCATGGTAGTTTACTCTAAAATTCGGAAATATTCTTCAGGCCAACCGAACTAAATCCGCAATGCACAGTTTTCAAGCCGAAATATAAGGCATTCTAATAGAAGTGAATCAATAAATATACAATCAATGTGTACTCAAAGACAGCTCTTAAAGCTGTCTCAATAGGCACATCCAGCAACTCTGTAGGCTAGTCATCAAGATCAGGAGGGCTCTTCGCCCTCTCGTCACAGAAGACAGGTAACATTTCTATGGATCTGAGGGAACGAACAGGCGGACTTTCTAGCAAAAATTGACTCCAGAAAACACAACAGAATGGAATATGATCGACTCCCCATATCTTTCTGTACAAAGAAAATATTCAAGTACTAGAGAAAAAAATTTCTACAATCAGTTGTACACTTACTCTCCTAAAGCCTTCCACACTAAATTATTCTTTTCGAACATTCACTTCAGGCGAAAAGCCAATATCCTCCCAACATTTATCCTAATTCAGTTTCTAACCAATCACGGCAAATTCCAGCAGATCTACACAAAATTGACAAAACGCTTTCCCCACGGTGCCCATGCGAAGAAGACAACTAGACAGCCATAGGCTACATCTCATCACCACATACATGCAGACTTCGGGAGCACAACAGATTTGAAAACCTCAAGAACTTATAAGCAAACATTTTCATGGTGCAGATAAAAAAAAGTCAATTTTTTTTCTTCCATCATGTTAATAATGTCAAAACAAGTGCTTATACAAATTTTGGCACTCGACCGCAATTATGAGGTCGTCCAGAAAGTGACTTTCCCTGGGGTCGTTTACAGAAAGAAAACACAATTTCATGGAAAGATTTATTGGAACAGATACAAAATTGTTGCGCTATTTTTCAACATATTCCCCACCGGAATTGAGACATTTGTCATACCGTGGGATCAAGAGAGGTGCAGACGGCTGTCACACACTGGTTCCGATCCTAGGCGGCAGACATCTATGACATATGTAGGGATATACAAAAATTGATCCCTTGGTAACTGATAACAAATGTCTCAATTCCAGTGGGGAATATGTTGAAAAATAGCGCAACAATTACTGTATCTGTTTCAATAAATATTTCCATGAAATTGTGCTCTCTTTCTATCAACTGTCCCAGGGAAAATCACTTTTTGGGCGGCCTCGTAATTGCGGTCGAGTGGCCAAACTTTGCATAAGCGCTTCTTTTGGCATTATTAATATGGTGGAAGAAAAAATGTGACTTTTTTTATCTGCCCCATGAGAATGTTTGATTGTTAGCTGCAAACCTCCACAAAGTGATCTAAAATTCAAGGACATTCAAATTCCTTTATCACATGTATGAGATAAAATTGCTTAATGAACAATATCCAAATTCAAATAACCCGCTGTTTAAGATCATACAGAAGTAACTTCCGATCATCTACTAGTCTTGTCGGGTATGCAGTTTTCTTTGTAAGCTACTTCTTAATGTAAAGGTCAGTCGTGCCGCCGCTCTCATGAACTCCAGCCAACTCTTTCAATTTCTTGTAAGTAACCTTAAATAATATTTTCAAACAATTTTGTTCATACCATCCTTTGCTAATTACAGGGCTTTATCCTGTCACCATTACTCGGCAACACGACCGCCCTATTTGTAGCATCTTTAATCTGATTTCGAAACTGTTACCGCAATACTAGAAGAGGTCTTGCCGTCCCCCTCGTCATACATGCTTTCTACTATATATCATTTTCTACATACAACCTGGTGGCTGCATCATTCAATTTCATTAACTGTTTTAATTTATATTCTACTTTTAACGTTGTTTTAACTAGTTAAGACCAAGTGTTCATTTTGTTAACATGTTTTTTTCGACCTGAAGATGCCAATGTAATTGGCGAAAACGTTTGTCGTTAAAATGTAATGTTACTTTTTGGTATAACATAAATTTTAATGTATTTCTCACTGTTAAGTATTGACTGAATTAAATTCTTATATTAATTGATAATGTACTTAACGTACCAATATGCCATTGAAATTAATTTCTTAAAGCCTACTGATTAAAAATCTAGCGATATACCTACGTTGTAAAACGCAGGTTGTATTTCTAATCAAGTTTGAAAAAGGAGATGCTTGTAGAGTGGTTTACGATACTATACCGGCATTTACCTGGAAAAGGGGAGAATGCTGACGGATATTTTCCAAGGAAAGGCCCTGGGCTAATTTCAAAAGAGCATGATAGCATTTAACCTTGGAAAAGTTTCAGGTATTCAATTTTGCAGGCGGGTGACCTAATTTTTCTGCCAGGAAAGACGGGATGTCAAGTCTCTGATAGGTTTAGGCCAGAGGAACCGAGAGTCATCTGAAAATTATGACGCCTACCACTCTGGCTTGAACACGGGCTCATCCAGCCTGTAGTGCTTCGCCAAGAGGGTCAACTCCACTTCATGTTTACTCGATTTGAAATAAGGCATCTGAATTGCGGCTACTGGTTTTAGGCACGCAAGTGTGTGGCCCGCCCGGCGCCTGATGGAAAGGTGTTGCTAATTATACTCTTCGCGCCGGATGCGTTTGAACGGGCAATTAGCTTGAGGAGTGTGTCAGATATCCACCTTGTTTATTTATGTGAGCGGCTGTGTTTATGTGAATTAATGCGACCGAGAAAAGAGACCGAGACTGTTAGTGGATAGCGAATATCAGAACAGAAGAAGTATGTTCAAAACACGGATTCATTTTGTCTTTTACAGATTCTCAGAACCGAAAGCGTGTTTTCATTTAAAGGAAGTGAATCACGATAACGATAAGAATTATATTATTGTTGTACGGAACATTTATTTTAAAAGATTTCACCAACTACTGCACCTTTCTTGCTTCTTGCGATCAATTATATCACTGAACGACAAGAATTTTGCTCTGACTTAAAACAATGTGTCCCTTATGGTTTGGTGTTCGCTGAATCCGAAAATACATATCTTTTCTTCGCATCACGTAGGTTTTTAAGATATACTATAATTTAACTTTTCGATAAGCGCTCTCCTAGGAAACATCTGGCGCGGGTTGGGGGTTGTAAACTAAAACGAAAGCTAATGAATTTTATGGGTTTATGTCCTATTTCCGGTTTCTTATGGTTGTTGGCATTTCTTTGCAATTCTAATAAATAAACAGATATTGGTCCCTTCTATTCAATAAATTTCATAACAGTTCAAAGTGAGATCTACGCAATGAAGAAGCAAGGGTGTGGTTTTCAGTTATTTAAAAGAAACGTTTATCAGTTTGAGTGAAGGCAAATTAAAAGAGAACATATTCTTCAGTCCACAAATTCGCTAAGTTATGACTGAGTCTTTGTTTGAAGAAAGACTTTCCGTTACAGAAGAAAAGCATGGCGTGCTTACAAAGCTGTTTGCTAAAATTTCCATGGAAATTCTAGGGCATCAAACTTGTGGAAACCATGTTAAGTGCATATTATGAGAAAACGGGATGTAATATGTGTCTCAAAATACACTTTTTACATTCTCATTTGGATTTCTGTCCTCCTAACCTTGAAGCGGTAAACGACGAGCATGTGGAAAGGTTTTATCAAGAAATATCTAAGATGGAAAGGCGATATAAAGGAAGATCATCATCCAGCATGCTTGCAGACTATTGTTGGTTCCTTGTAAAAGACAGTCCCGCGTCTAGTTATAAACGGAAGTCATCCAGAAATTCCTTTTAAATGGCAAGTTCAAATTCCGAGATTTTTCTCATTATACACATGGAATTTTTTTATTGTTCTTTCGTAACATAATTTTTGTATGCAGTACACATTTTCCAAGTATTATGAGCCATTTGAATCCCTAGTCTGTTGTAATTTTATCAGTAGCAGTGGAAAAAAGAAAGAAAGAAAAAAAAACTGAATTCACTTTCCCCGGAAAATGGTACGTGATGGGAACATTTGGATTTTAAATTAAGATTTAGGGCACACAAATTAGTAATATTCACCTATTTTTATTTCGGAGCAAGACAAAAAGTAAAAATTTGTTGTTCAGTGAATTATTATTAAACTAAATCTGGGAGACCGTGAATTACGGCGTCTGCGAAAGGTGTCGCTATCCTGATTTTCAGTTACTGGACTAGACTCAAAATCATACTACGAAAAGACTTTTGATCTTGTAGAGAAACGATTGAAGACATTTCAATGCTGTTTTTCACTTAGACAGAAAGAAAGAGATTATGAAAAAAAATGCAAAATTTGATGTACAGTGAAAGTGTGTACAAAAAGTTTTAAAATTTGCTAATCTCTCAACGATATTCTCAGACTAGGAAGTAACACTGCTTTCATTTTATTCATAAACCTTTTAAATTCGTACTCGAGTGCATTTAATATTTATTATTACTTTCATCACCATTACGTGCAATGCATTTTAACATCTAACTTCGCCATAATCGAGAATATTTATCATTGATTATCTCAAAATATGCTGCTTGTAAATCTATCTAAAGCAGTTGAATTCATTCCATTATGAAGTAATTCTATTTTTGTTTATAGACAGTTTACATTTAGTGATTAGACAAAAATGAATTGTGGATTGCAGAAACTCTACAAGTCACACTTTTCCTGAAATTTAGTTCTTTGTATGGTTGTAATATTTTTACACAGAAATCTCACACGTCCAGCACTGTGTACACTTCATAGCGGGAATAATTTACAGTGAATTGCAGGAAACTGCAGAAACACCACAATTCCAAGGCATGTGGAATTTCTTAGAAGCTAAAAAAAATGTCAGTTTACTTTTCTTTTTTATATAGGATTACATGAATTTCAAGAATTGAATAAGCTATTCATATAATTTTGGTTTGTTGTATGTTTGTGTACTTTTTTCAATTTCTTGGCTTAAATAGCTATACATTTATTCGAAAAGTTCTTTATAAGATAAAAAATTGTCCTTCTCCGTCTTTTTTTACCTAAAAGTTGTTTTAAAAAAGTGAAATTATTGTTACTAGTCGTGAATTGCAGAAACCCACATGTCCAGGAAATTTAGAATTTTTTTTCCAGAAAATACTAAAGAAAAAAATTTAAGTTCATGTATGTCAAATACTAGAATTTATTATTATGCTTTAATAAAAATATAGGCACTTCTATTCTGAAAATATATCAGTTTTTGTACCTCCTGAAAAATTACTGAGATGGACATGTGGGGTTTCTGCAATTCATGTTTCAAATTAAGAGGGAAGCTCGCAGTAGAGCTAGGGCATATATCCACTGAAGAAGAAATTTAATCAACTTATCTACGAAGCGCATAGTTATCCGTGAAGTCATATGACGCAACCTGACTCGGGCTGTACAGTCTCGAAACTTAAAGCCAGCCTAAGGACGAAGATGGTGATTGGTGCTTATTCGACATTACTTGCAGCAAGTTGTCGAGAATTGACCCATTCTCAGAATGTGTATTGTGTTGTACAACAGTCAATCCTCTGATGTGACGTCCGCTGATGATCGTAACTAAATTCATTATATCTACAATCCTTTACAGGTTTTCCAATAACAATTTATATTTAACTTCCCGTCCTAAAACACTTACATGTAAACAAAAATTAAATATACACTTAAAAGACTGTTTCTATTTCGGGACTATATTTCAAAGCGCATTGCTACAGAATCGTTCCGAGGAATCAGCAGTAGCAGCACTTTCACATCAGGATCAACCTAAGGTCGGCAATAGTTTAGTCTAGTACGACAACGTTTATTGTTAGAAACAAATGTCAGCAGTTGTTACATTCTTGGAAAGTAATTCATAGTACAGAACGCCTTCTTTTTCCCACCAAACGTATAATATCATCTTCTGTGGATGGACACTTACTTTTGTACGGAGTGTTGTGTGTTGAAACGACAGAAACATTTTCTTATCTTCCCGTACAAGGCACAAATGTTTCGAGCCGCCTCCGTTACCTTTGCTCCCCTCTTAAACTGAAACAGAACAATATGTCCGAAATGTTAGTTTTTTCACTTAACATTCCATCTCTTTTAGCTCACATATAGCACAATCTTTCTTCAAATCTATAAAATTCAAGGTGTATTTGCAAACAAACACTCCAAATAACAAATGACAAACAATAAACAATCTCCTAACAATGCAGTACAGTACGATTATTTAGTCCTGACAGTCGCCGACAATGTGCGCCTGGGTCAGGCGAGTCCATTAAGTTACGCCAAGGGGTGTTCGGATTAGTGGTTAAATCAGTCGCTTGCATTCAGAGCGATCGGATGTCATGCGTGCGGTAGAGCGATGTGTTTCCAGTACAGTTAAGCTGTAGGATTTCTTTACTGACCGCTCGCTCTTATCTCTACTTCGTAGCTCTCCCCACTACTCATATTACTTCCCCTCTTTCTCGTCGCTGAGCTGTCAGGACAAAATAATCGGTCTGTACTGTGATGACGAGCAAAAACGCTATTAAGTTACGAATCAACCAAATATAATTAAGAAGTCGCTTAGAAACACGTTCAAAATAATTTAAAATTTCGCCCATAATATGGATCTTCATCGTCAATATTACATTCTTCGCTATTTAGCTGGAGGCTTGACATTATGCTGACCTCATATCATAGCAGTTTCGTTATGTATCTGGATAGAATCTACGAGTTAAAATTTTTCTGGAAAGGCGTAAGAAGAAATTCCGACAAGAGTATTTTGTCTGAGAAAGGAAAGAATCAAACATTTATTTCTATACGGCATAGGAGGAGGGAGAACAGTTTCCTTGCGGGGGGGGGGGGGCAAAGCAAAACCATATAATCCCCATGTAACGGGGTTATGAAGGCCATCATTTACTTCCTCCCCCTGTTACGTATAACTTGACTGTGGTACAGTATATCGGAATATGATCATTTAATAAAGGTATTTTCGGAGGCATGTTTCTTCCAGTGTTACATCCATATCCGAGTTGTATAGGGCTTCAACTGTAGGTCTACTACAAATTACAATAGGGTATAAAAAAGTAAAAAAGGTAAAGGTATCCCCGTAACATGCCATGAAGGCACTTGGGGGGCATGGAGGTAGAGCCCCATGCTTTCCATGACCTCGGCACTAGAATGAGGTGGTGTGGTCGGCACCACGCTCTGACCGCCTTTTACCCCCGGGAAAAACCCGGTACTCAATTTTATAGGAGGCTGAGTGAACCTCGGGGCCGTTCTGAAAGTTTGGCAACGAGAAAAAATCCTGTCACCACCTGGGATCGAACCGCGGACCTTCCAGTCCGTAGCCAGCTGCTCTACCAACTGAGCTACCCGGCCGCTATAATAGGATATAGCTTAAAACAATGTCCCTCTTTTTTTTCTGTTACAGAAAAACATGCATACATCAATAAAACTATGTAACAATGCTAACAGAAACTTTTTTTATATGAAGTTTACTTTCCTGAAGATATCTTATGAAATATAAACTCTAATTATTTTATTTAATCTCTTATTTAAGTTTACACATTATATAAGGATCACCTTTCTTTTTTCTGCATTGTTGTGGATTGTTATTCATCTAAGTGGCGGCCTGAACACCTGCATATATCTAACACATGAGTATAGGCTGTTACAGAAGAAACATTACAGTGCTTTCATACCTCAAATGAGGTAGTAATTCTTATACTTTCAGAAATTTAAAATATATGTTATAGTCCAGACACAATATCTGAAGATATTAGTTCATCAATTCAAGCATAGAAACTTAATTATGAACAAAAGCAAAAAGATCTTTTGAATTCAATATTTTCTCACGTTGATAGAAAAAAACAATTGAGACAAGTTTGGGCGGGGGGGGGGCAGTGCCCCTCCATGCCACCGTATAACTCCGCTTATGAGTCTATGGCAGTCATGTCAATTGATGCCCATAGGAGCAAGCGCGCGCTTTAGAGCTCAGGAGAGCCCGAGCTCTTTACAGCGGAAAGGAAAGAGACAGACGAAAGAGGAAGTATATGCCGCTTGGTCGAGCTATATACAGGGATGGCCAGCAGTGATTCTATAGATAAAGGGAAGAGAACTTATTAAAACTGCATCCATGTTAATTTTTAGATTTGTCTGAGAAGTATAAGTGCATTATAAGAATGTAAGTTTTAATTTTAATGAACATTTTTCACAAGTTTAATTTTTTAATTCAAAATAAATATTTTCTCAACTTTTTTTTATAGAAAAGTGAAATTTTCAGATATAGGCCTACTTATTTCGTAGCCTTACAGAATATTTTCGTAAATCTAATATACCGTAAATACGTATTACTGAAGCTAGTGTATTGAAAATTTTGAAAATATTCGCATGGAAATTGTTTGTAAGGAAATTAATTAACGAAGCAACTACTGTTACATCATAAGCAAAGGATACATGCTCATGTGTTGTAAAAATGTCAGCTCTATAGCTTCAGCACATTTCGAGAAAATAATTTAATATTATGTTAGGAAGTTCCTCACCAATATCACCTTAAAAGCATAACGCGATAAAAGTTTTGTTATGTAATATTAGTTACACTTGAAACAGATACAGTACCTAGGTAACTTTGCTTTGTACTGTAATATTGTTTTGATTAGTTTATTGATTACTTTTGTAAGGCTACAGATACCATCAATATAAATTCCAACTTATCATGTCATACTCAGTCTCTTTTCTTGGGATATCACTTTCTTTGTGAATGATGTGTTTCATCCATTTAGTACAGTATAGTTCTACTACTATGGAATTTATGTGAATATTCCTTCTTAACTCTTTATTATGTTATTAACATTTAAAACACAACTGCAATATTAAGAAATTGGTATTAGCACTTTTATTTTACAGACAATATAGATAATATCAAACAGAAAGAAGCCATATAAAAATGACACCAAATTTCACATTCCGTTTGAAGTTTGTGCGCCACTGTTCTCTTAATCCAACAGGCTGCTTATTCATGTACTGCACACAACCCTTCCTCTTTCCATACTTAAGCGCTTGATGCCCGCGCACGACGTCAAGGTCAGAAAAATGCGCTTGCTTTGACATGACTGGTGTACGGCATAACCATTTTTTCGTGAATTTATTTTATGAGCATAGATGTAATTACATTGTAATATATTTTATTTATATTCCATAAAACTTAGTCTCCAAAAAATTAAGATATTTTATATTCGCTCTGTGGATTGCATGCTGTTTGCCTAATGAAGCAGTCCTACCAGGAAATCTCCACCTGTTGGGTTGGTCATCTATAGAAGCGGATGAGTAATGAAATCTCGAAAGTGCATCCTCTCCTCTGTAATAGCTGGCAGATCACGTAAGCTTCCGTTCTGCAAGAAGTTTACACCTTGACGTAATTATCAGGAACTTGAATTATGAGTTTACAGTCAGGGACTTCTCATTTTTTAATCGGACGAGACTTATTAACTAACGGAAATGAAGTCACGGCTAGAAAATGTAAAACAACATCGCATCACCAGAGCTTTCGTAGCAGCAGGGTGTGACTAGCTTGTTAGAGTGCATAAGTGTTCGACAGGGTGTAAAAAATTTAAAGTCCACACTGTTTACTACCTTTAACACGTTAGAGCTTCAAAACATACATTAACTGCCTCAGTCGTCCAGTACCCGGGTAGTTATCAAATTTATTTTAAAACACAACGAAAGCGAGTGCAGATATTGACGAATTTTGTGAAATGGGTAGAGTATACAGGGTGTTAAAAATAACGTTTACAACGTTTCAGGGATAATAGAGGAGGTAAAAAGAAATATCTTTTGTAAGTGACAAAACTTTGGCAGATGCTCCGTTTATTGTGTACGTAAGTGTTATTATAATCCATAAGGAACGAGACCAGTTGTCGTTTTAGAGGTTGTGTTCAAACTGCCGTCCATTGAAGGCATTGCACAACTTGTACCTTCGTACTATGGAGTGTCTGCAACGCTCAAAAAGGCCAACAATGTCTCGAATAACATGTGCAGCTTCAACAACGCGAGCAACTATGTCGTCTGCCGTATCGATCGGTGTCTCATACACAAAACGTTTCACGTCTCCCCACAAAAAGAAATCCAGTGGGGTTAGGTCCGGTGATCGAGGTGGCCACGGTACCGGTCCACCCCTGCCAATCCAACGATCGGGGAATGTGGCATTTAGGTGGTTCCTGACACGACGATCAAAGTGTGGAGGGGCACGGTCATGCTGAAACCATATGCGTTCTCTGATGTTCAATGGGATATTTTCTAAAAGTTCTGGTAGGACGTCCAGTAGAAAAACAAAATAACTACCACCACGGAGACTGTTAGGCAACAGATAAGGCGCTACAAGATGGTCGTGCACAAACAGAACTAACCAGTGTGTGTTGTGACGAAAGTCAAGTCATCTATCTTTCAGGCCATCTAGCGGCAAAACGGCGCATCTGCTAAAGTTTGTCACTTAAAACAGATGTTTGTTTTTACCTCCTCTATCATCCCTCAAACGTTGTAAACGTTACTTTTAGCACCATATATATGCATTTTCCATCGAATAAAGAAAAACCGTTGGCCCGATGTACTATATCATGTCAGACTGGAGCGTACCCCGAGCCAGTTTATAGAGAGGCACCATCTAGGCAGGTACTTTCATGGGGGTGACCGTAGGGAAAAAGCCGAAGACATCAGAACTGTAGACATGTACGAATGAAAGTGGAACCGACATCTAAATTCAAAAGTTTTCAAGACAATGATTACAATTTAATTACTAGGCCAAGGATTTTTATCCCTAAAATCGCCAAAATATGCACTTATAACGAAAAAAAATTCCAGAAATATGCTCTGTAATATAAAAATATGCCATAACAAATTCAATTTTTTACAGTTTACTTTGGATGTATAAACTATACCTAGAATGACAACCAGAAGAGAAAAAAGTGAAACTTCAGGGATTTCAAGGCATACAAATTTTATTCAAACAGAACATGCTAACTTATTTTCATAAACTTTCATTGTATCTACAGGGTGATTCAGGACCTCTGCAACAAACTCTCGGAATCGATAGATCTCGCAATGAGGATCATTTTTCATAAAACAACCCATGTTTTCTGATGTCTCGTTTGGGAGGTAAGCGACATCGAAACAAAGACAGGTTTTAGTGACATTAACAATTATGAAATGAGTTATTTTTCAAGTATGTTTGCTGACAAGTTACAGGTGTTCAAAGTGTCTACCTTGAACCTGATTACATTCATTACACAGTCGTAGCAGTGGCTATCGGCCTGTGTCGAATTTGATCAAAAGCAGCTAATACTCGCATAGTCGGTTCCTCTTTGGTATCAGTTCGAGTAGTGTATTACTTCACATGTCCCAAAAGAAAAAAAAAAGAAGATTAAGGGCGTGAAGTCGGGTGATCACGCTGGCCACGCGACAGGTCTGGCTCCCTCTATCCAATGTGCTCGTACAACCAGATTGAAGTGCGTTGGGATGTTATGTTGAATCACATGTTCCCTCACATCGTGAAGAGTAGCTACATCCTCCATAAGCAGCGGAAGCGTGTTCCGAAGAACGCTCCATTCAAACGGGGCCGGCAGCAAAATGACAGGACACTTGTAACATGTCCGTAAGGGTACTTGAAAAAATTAATGAATAACTCATTTAATAATTAACTGTAATTGTCACTAAAACCTGTATTTTTTCGATGTGGCGTAGCTCGTACAGGAGGCATCGGAGAACATAGGCTGCGAGATCTATCGATCCCCAGAGTTTGTTACAGAGGTCCTGAATCACCCTGTATGTTATGAGACCTGAGTTGCAATGTATCGTACAATGAATACCTTGTGCAAATTTTCAAATGAAAATGTCAGCAAAAAAAAAAAAAAATTGTTACTTGTACTCATAAAATGGGAGCAGATTTAAAATGAACATTATTACTTGATTCTAATTCTCTCGCTGTCTCTCACACGCATCCTCCTCTTTCTAAAATTTGGCAACAGTGATTTTCCCTACTTCCACATCCAGTTGCTTCAAGTGAGATGCCTAGCCATCCCTTTCTCTACCTGCGTGAAACAATAGACAAATATTTGTCGTGACTCGTTACCATTTAGGGTCAAGTATATTTTGCACATTCCACAAAATAGGGGAGAACTAAATATTAAAATTTTACCAGAGGAAAATGAAAGAACATAATTCTAAGAAATCCAAAGAAAGAAGGGAACCTACATTGGATATAGACAAGTGTATAAAAGCTTCAAAAGATAAAAATGCGCTGAATATGACCAACATCATTAAAATATACTCAATCAGGATAAAATTTTCAAATATGCAAAAATGTGCTCTAACAAAATACCCTAATTTATTTTTTTCAATAAAATGTATTTTTATATACTTTACCAACTCGTTGTTGACCTTATAAAAACATGTTAAATCCTGAAAGTTCTAGCCCTATTAATTACATTCGCACTTCCAATGATTTCCCTACTCTTGAGATGAATCACAGGAGAGCAAGTTAAAAGTTTCAAGACTCATTATATTCTATTGTGTTTGGGTTATCATTCCTGACATTCCTTTGGACTAATGAGCGTATTGAGTACAGTTAAACTACACAAATCTACACTACCTGTGCTATTACATGACATCTAACACACAAAATCGATAATTTTGGACTTATCACGCTTTTCCCCTCTGATTCTCACTTTCAATGCATGTATATTATTACTAAAATATGCTTGAACGAAGTATTACGTCACTTTGGAATTGGCGCACAACCCTAGAGGACTGTGAATTGTCGCTGAAACGACAGCGCTGAACTTAGCAGGGTGTATTTCCTTCTGCACAGTTCGTGTCCACAAGACCAATGCAATGTTTGGCTTTCGGGAAAGCAGCATAACTTCAACCAGAGACACGACTGGATATAAACAAGCAGTCTTACATCTCTGTTGTAGAATAAACCTTGATATAAATTTGACAAGAGACTGAGTGTACCTTCAAACCGTCTGTATGTTTCGCGTTTTGCTACACGCGACAAGAAGTAGATGCTGTGTTACCTCACGTACCTTTCTTCTCTTTTATTCACTTTTCGCCCTTGGCACATCATTTTTACGTAAATAACGACAAATAAAAACTAACATGCCACATAACATTACTTTAAGAAATACAGGAAACAAGCATGAATAATATTCACCATTCTTAATGATCTTGGGATAGAAAAAAAAAACTTATTTCAACTGGTAATGGAAATTACGGGAAAACGGTTGAACGGATTTTAATGAATGACCCGTCATTTTGAAGCTTGGTATTCAAGGATTTTCAGAAAAATAGTAACTTTCAGTGACGCGTTAGTTTTCCTACAAAATTTTCCTATTTTCCAAAATCCATCTTTCGTCAGTTTTGAGAACTAATTGCATTTCAGAATAAAACAAAACACACACTACAATAAACAATAGGCTATTACACGAAGGCCATAACCTGCAGGAATGCTGACATGAATACAGTAAAACCCCGATTATCCGTCACTCTATTAACCGATTGACGGATTATCCGACTGTTTATTTCCCGCTCTTTTTTTTTTCTTCAGAAATAAATAATTTATATTAAGTACTCTTTCGTGCAAGTAGGTTCTACATATGTTTTTGCTAGAGTGTGTTATTACAAGCCTTTATCGTTACGAAACATTGTCTACTGCTCAAAGTGCCTTTCTATAATATAACTTGTATATAAAAGTCTTCCACGGATGTTAACAGAAAACGTGTTGTGCTAAGTATCGAAAAAAAAAAATTGAAATAATTTGAATGGTTTGAGAAGGAGAAACTGTGGCTCATCTCGCATCAGAATACGAGATTGGAGTTACAACTGCACGATTTAATATAAAAACAAGGATAAAGTGTAAAAAATTATGTAAATCTACAACATGAGACCTCCTTTAGACTATTCCTATCTTTCCTGAGACAGTCATTACAAAGGGTTTCCTTGCTCCTTAAAAACCCGTCGTTGACAACCATGCAGAAAATAACAAAATCTTTCATGGTACGGATTATCCGATTTTTCGATCAACCGTTCAGTCCAGCCCCTTCATTACCACGGATAATAGAGGTTCTACTGTACAGCTGAACTATCGGGGACTGAACCCAACGCCTCTTTAGTGAGAAGCCCGCAGCTGATTGAGCCGCGATTATGTCTTTGGAGGTTCACAGGGAACTCCTCCATTGCCCATATAAAGCATTACGACTTCCCGTAAGAACAATGGACTAGTTTCCATGAAAGTGAATGCTGTAGTCTTCATTCACTTTCAGACGACTCGGTCAATGATCCGTGCAGGTATCCGAGAGGAGTTGGGGAGGGAGGCTATCATAACCCTACAAACCCATCGATGCTCCACTGCCTGGGGCTGTTTGGTTTCCTTTATACCATTTATGAGTCTCAACGCGCTGAGTCTATCCCCTCAATTACGATCCACGGCGAAACGTGAGCTTTGTTACCAGACAGTGGCGGCTAGTGAAAAAAAATTAATCTAATGGCCGGCTAGTGAAAAAAAAATGACGCGTAACTGTAAATATTTCTCCACTCCTACTCCTCCTCGCCTGCTGTATGCAGATCTTATTACCAATTCGTCCAGATTGCATCTTGAATATATGCATCTGTAGTTTCGGATGCAATAACAACAATATTGAATGTAGCAAATTCTCCGTATACTAGTGATCTATGGGTTATTGTGCGAGGTTTGTGAGTTCAAACCCAGTCAAGGGCAATTGATTTTTTAAGGGGAGAAGAAGGGTGAAATTTTGGTCATTTTCAGTTCAAAATCGCATTTTCGTTTTTTTGTGAAAAATGAATCAGAAATATATTATTTATTCTCTATTTTACACGCTGTTTTCTCACACATCATTTCCAGCACATTACGTCAAGTTCCAAGTGTAAAGGCTCTTACAATTTTGATGTTAGGAACACGAAATGTTCTATATACTCTGGTTAACAAAATAGAACACGGGACTTACGTTAAATATATACTTTATGAAATAAAAAATGAAATATTTATAGTTTTAGGATTACAGTGGTAATAAAAATTATCCCTCCTTTTGTAGTGAAAATATAGGAAAACTAATACCTAAAGTGTTTCTAAATATGTCACTGGTCTTGCAAAATATTAAAAAAATTTTACTGAAAAATTGAGCGACACATTTAATTTTAAAATCTGCAATTTTTTTCAAAATGTTTTTGTTAATAGCTCAGAAACTGACTCACAGAAATGAAATTTCACACATTATTATTTATCACACCGTGATTATGTGTACAAACAAATTAGGAACGTAGTTTGAAAAATGAAAAAAATAGAAATTTCTCCCATCATCTACCTTACGAACGATAAAAATGCCAGTATCGTTCTCTTTTAAAAGTACAGGAGTGGCAAAAAAAACCGGATCGACCCTTGTAGCTGATTTCGGAGCCTTGTTCACTCCAGAGCACGATAGACTGGTAACTAAGATTTTCGTGGTTCGAATCCTGCCTGGGAAGGAAACTTTTTTTTGTTCCTTATTTAAATTTATTCCCAATACTTTTCGATTGCTGGTAAAATTCATGTTCTGGGAATAATAAGTTAATTAGGTAGTAAAATATCTCTGCAATCGAAAAGTATTGGAAATAAATTTGAATAAAGAACAAAAAAAAAAGTTTCCTTCTCAGGCAGGATTCGAACCACGAAAGTCTTAGTTACCAGTCTATCGTGCTCTGGAGTGAACAAGGCTCTGAAATCAGCTACAAGGGTCGGTCCGGTTTTTTTGCCACTACTGTAAATAATAGGGCCTGTGTCGTCCATTTTAGATCGCACATTATTGTTATTCTAATAAGTACAACTTCAAAAGTTAATAAAGGTCAAAATGCAGAGTGTATCAAAAGGTAAGGTCAATCGTTATGGACGTGATAAGGGGGCCTGATATGCTGCAAAAAAAATTAATACAATTTTTATGAATTCGTCTCTGTTTTCGAGTTGCACGATAATAAATGTTTCATTTATTGTCATAATCTGTGAGCCCATTTGTCGTTTTATTTCTCTAAGTATGCTCTGTTGTGACGAATGTATTGGATTTTTACAGTGTACATTCGGTTTCTGAAAAAAAAAAAAACTTACAAACGGATTCCAAATGTAGTACGAAGTAGGGTTACCATCCATCCGGCAAAAGGAGGACATGTCCTCTTTTTTGATCATTTTATCCTGTCCGGCAGGCATTTAAAAAAATTGAAATGTCCGGCATTTCGCATTTCAACTAGAATTCACATGAATATTGAATAATATGCGATATTATGCATAGAATATCTTAATAGTGAAAACCTATGAAAGAATTTAACTGCTTTCAATGGTTGAAGCTGGAGCACATAAAAACATAAAATATGATGACCTATTGACATGTATTGAATTCTTACACTCTAAAAATGTCACTATTCATGACTCATGACTATTTTATAAATTTTATTCTTCAGTGTACAAAGATATGCCAATCAAGATAATTTGGACAAAGATTTAAGTTTAAATAAACAATGGTGCAAATTCTTCAATTCCAATAGTTCTGCGAACACTGAAACTTTCTCAGAAGTCTTAAAAATATGTCAATTCTATTTATTTATCCCAAGTCACAATGGAAGTGTTAAGAGAGTATTTTCCCTAATATTTGCTCAATGGAAAAAAGGACGAAATCGCATGCTAACTATCAGAGGTATCATCATGGTAAAATATAATTTCAAGGACATGTCCTGTGAACAGTTCCATAGTTATTTGTTACAAGATATAAGTTTTCTCTTCAGGCTCTTGTGCACAAAATGGGCTCCTCCGGTAAGTAGGGTACAGATGTAATACTGATCCAGCAACTAGTGAGGAAACTGACTAAGGTGAGCCATTGTTTTTATTTTTAATTTTGTTCATATCAATTTTTTAAAACGTCCTCCTTTTTCAGCAATGTCCTCTTATTTTAGATTCATTGTCCTTCTATAAAATTTCTTCTCATGGTAACCCTAGTGCGAAGCCGATTGTAACACATTCAATATAATCTTAAATATCTTCACTCAGGAAGAAGTAATAAAATACTGTAATACTGGTAATGGAATACTTACGCCTGAACGAGATATAGAATTGCAAAACATATAAACCTGTCACAAGATGGCGCCATTCATTAGTCTGGTTTGATATAATTGCCATAAACATGAATGGAGACTAGACGTGATTTCTATCGCTACCGACAGTAATGAATTATTTAAATACGCATACATCTACGGTGCCTTAAAGATACAATCTTCACTATACATTAACTTTATTTTACTGTCATTGGGATGAGACAACCAATTAATATGAAGCATATAATGGCTGGGACAACCATTTAAGTAAAGCAGATTGCCTTTAATTGCGCAGGAAATCTCTAAACAGATGTGTGACTATTTATTTAGCTATTACATCCGATCCCACCTTTACAATTAGACTCGCTATATGCTAACAACTTCAATCCTGCTATGATTGACTGATTCTCTAATGAACCGACTGGCGAAGTTGTTACATGTTACGTAAATCTTAAATGCGAAATCATTTTGTAAGCTCACGGTTAAAGACAAGAGTAATTATAAATTTCTGAGAAATTTAATTAGTTGTAGCTAGGCCAGCTAGCTGTAGGTTTCTCGTCAAAATAACACGGGTTTTCTTCCCGGAAGTGCCTATGATATTTACACTTTAGCCTGCCTACAATCGGTAGCCTAATCCTTAAGAAACTAGGTATGTCGAACTTTTTAGGACCAGGAAATTGTGTGGAACTAAAAAGAGAAAAGATATCATTGTTAGTCATCCCGGAATCATATTGACCTTGGACTTTAGAACTAGAGAACTGTAGGCCTACTATGGTCCGTCCCAGGAATCTGTGGAGTAGAAAGACGAAACAAGACCTCTGCGCAAGTGATATGTGGGAGGGCTAGGGCCAATGACTGCTCTGGGGAGAGGTATTGCTTGAACGAAGCGAACAATCACTTGCGGAGGGAATAATTTCTGTCTAAACTCCATTCTACTTTCTACCACGAGCATCTTACCCCTTAGCGCACTCGAGCTGATGCTTCCCGCAATATACACTCCGGCACAGATAGACTTTGCCCCCCATATACGCGAAGTTACTCCACAGATTCCTGGGACGGATCATAAACTATGGGAGGAAAAAAGAACCAGTTTCACGAAGTTGACTCGCCATTGTATTACCAGATATTCGTTTTGCAGTTAGGGTGAAGCTCAGAAAAATCTAGCCAGCCAATCAGTTCTAAAATCTTCTTATAGTTTCAACCTTTTTTATCTTTTGTCTGTTCATTTGAATTCTTTATACCGTTTGAGACTGAGCTCTGACTGGAGAAAAACATCACAGAGGAAGCTGGGAGTAGAGATGTAATGGAACTGAAAAGACGTGATGACAGGCTAAAGGTCTAACCATTCGGCTACCGCAGGGGTTAATACAGGTACAGTCATTCGTTAATATTTTTCTGAAGCTTGTACTGTGGACGTTACAAGTTTGGAAGCTGGCGAATAGGGGCGTGGTTTCAAATAGCTTTGGAGTGAGTAACAGTTGATGCATTCCTTTTGCATTCTTCACAGGGCCGCACAATGGGATAGCAGTGCTGTTTTCGTGGCCAAAATTGAAAAAAAAAAGTTTTTTATTTTTTAGGAAAATATCTGTTCAGTAATCTTTATATGAAACAACGAGCAAAAGTCAGGATAGGAGAAGAAATGTCAGAAGGAAGTGAAATTGGGAGAGAAGTACGTCAAGGATGCTCTTTATCACCTACTCTGTTCAACATCTACTTGGAGGATTTAGTGAAAAACTGTTTTAAGAACATGGAAGGAGTGATAGTGATAGTAGGACGAAGAAGAATAAAGTGCATCAGATTTGATCATGCTGTAGCGTTGTTAACAGAAGAGGAGCTGATATTAAGGGATATGCCACTGAAGCTAAATGACATCTGTGAGCAGTAAGGGATGGAGATAAATGCAAATAAGACGAAGACCATGGTCATAGGAAGAAAAATAAAGACGGCAAACTTGCGAATTATAATCGAGACAGTAGACCAAGTGGACAGCTTCAAATACTTGGAGTGTACTATAAGCAGTAACATGAACTACTGTCAGGAAGTCAAATGGAGGACAGCAATGGACAAGGAAGTTTTTAATAGGAAAAGGAGAATCTTGTGCGGATCTCTGGAAAAAGAACTAAGGAAGAGACTAGTGAAGTGGTATTGTATGGGGCAGAAACATGGACATTACGACGAAATGGAGAGAAGCGAATAGAAGCATTTGAAATGTGGATATGGAGAAGAATGGAACGTGTGAAGTGGACAGACATAATAAGAAATGAAGCTTTGTTGGAAAGAGTGGGTGAAGAAAGAATGATGCTGAAAATGATTGGGAAGAGGAAAAGGAATTGGTTCGGTCATTGCTGAGAAGAAACGGCCTACTGAAGAATGCACTGGAAGGAATGGTGAACGGGAGAAGAAGTTCGGGGCAGAAGAAGATATCAGATGATAGACAACATTAAGATATATAGATCATATGAGGATACAAAGAGAAAAGCAGAAAATAGAAAAGATTGGAGAAAGTTTGTTATGCAGCGAAAGACCTGGTGTTGGGCAGAACAATGAATGAATGAATTATTGAATGAATTAATTTATTGCAGATGGAATCTATGATCGTCAAAACATCTTATAAACATACATTTATGCAAATTGGCATTAGCGTTTTAGTGTAATCCATCTCAAAAGTTGACACTTCTGATCAAATCTAGTCAGAAAATTTGTGCTCTCTAAAATTGTTCATTCTTTATCTTATTGTGTGTGTTGTGTTCAAGCCATATACCAAATACTGGACCATGTATACCATTCACCAAGGTATGCTCTTACAGTCTTACGTTTTCATTCATTATGTAAGGCGTATCTTGTTATATAATAGAACTGATAAGTTCACAAAGCATTCAAGTTTTTCTTGAATACATTTATTATTTTTTTTTTTTTTACGTTTCAAGTTCCAACAGGCTTACAGTAAAAGTGCTGCGATATGCTGACTCATACTCGAATGTAAATTGACTGCTATTTTATTACTGATCGTGATTGAATGCTTTCATTTTGCTATCTCCTGCACTCCTACTTATTTACCTTTTTTCAGAGAAGTGTCGCATGAAGGGCATGAGGAAATCGCAAAATTAAACAAGGAAATTGCTGCTCTGTATCACATATTCAACTTCAGTGATAAAGACAATCTTCCAGATGATTATGTATACAATTCGAAATTAAAAGTTGAAGATTTTTGTCATGACAAGATGGCAGCAAGTCTACAGTGAGTTAGAAAATTTTTGTCTAGGAACACTCGCTGATTTTTTTTTAAGGATTTTGAATTCATTGATTCTTGTTCACGTTAACACTTGGTCTAAAAAACTTAAAATTGTTTAACGACACGTTAAAAGTGTTAACATTTTTAAAAAAGGTTATGTACCTTAGTTCCGCGTCGAAACTGGCCGTCTGTCTAAGGTACATAACCATTTTTAAAAATGTTAACACTTTTAACGTGTAGTTAAACAATTTTAAGATTTTGAATTCCTTAAATGAAAATATTCTGCCTTTACAAAGAGTTCAAGAAATGAATCACGTCACTCTGCTCTTTCTTTCGAAGGAAAATCGGAAAGATCGAAGCTTAGAGTAGTATTAAAATCATCTTCAACAGGCCGGGTTTTTTGGTTAAAGCTGCACCTGTGGCTGCCAGATCAATAGAACAATTAGATATTGCTGTTGTGGTACAGGAAGTGAATAAAACACTCCCTATGACAAATAAAGTTAGAAAAATATGTTTGATTCCAATGTCCCTTTAAGTGGTGATGAAGTGTTGGCATGTTTACTACAGGGTGATCCGTTTGGTTACGGATAAAATAAAAACACTGTAAAACATTTACTACTGAACTTTATTTGTCGAAACTTTGTGCATACAATACAACACTGAAAGATGGGAGATTCCTCAGAGCTCAACATGACCCCCATTGCGCACCCTGCACAATTCATAACGGGTGATATAATTCAGCCCATGTCCGTTGTAACATAAGAGGGGTGATTTGTTGAAAATCTTGAGTAATGTTTACTCTCAGATCATCAATGTTCCTGGGTTTCCGTGAATAGACAATGTCTTTAACAAAACCCTACACGAAGATGTCAGGAGAGGTTAGATCTGGGAAGTTTGGAGACCAAGCCAAGGGATAGCTGCTTCTGGTACTGGGTTTCGCCTGCGACCTCCTATATGTGTTTTTTTTTAACACAGAACCTGATTCTACAAATGTTCATATTTAGGTAGCCTACATTACGCACACCATACTCAAGTCGAAATTCACTTTAAACTCTTTTAACACACTCAAATTTAGCATACCAAAGAACACATTTTGCCCGCTGTTGATTTGTAGTAGCCATTTTAATTATCTACGATTTTCATTTGTCCTTTCAGATTATGCATTGTTGATCGTCATATATTGAAACTCCCATCTTTTAATCATAATATAACCAGCAAGAAATTTTTCCTACTATCATAATAGCTTTATAATAATAAATTAATATTATCCATATCCAAACGGATCAGACTGTAGATAATAATTTAAGTAAACAATAATATATATATATATATATATATATATATCAACATTAAATTACACATTAAAGTCAAAATGTCAATATATACCATCTTTACTAAAAGCATTAAGGAATCATAACCTTCATGCAAATCTTTAGGCCTGCATGAGCTGAAATTCCCTTAAATCTCTTGCTAGAACAAACTCCTAAAAATTAGTTTCATTTGAGGAAGGAATACTACTACGAGACATGTTAAAAATCATAGCGAATTATCCAATTTGAAACTAATCTGTAGCTATGGATTTGATGAAAGTTCAGACCAAGCACTACAAACTACTGAAACTACAATATATCAAAGAAACGAGCTTGCCCTACAAGGGAAGGCTAATATCGACAGAAAAATCGACGAGATGAAAACATTTAAATAACTCTAACCAATGAAAATACGTCATATGTAAAATATCTTCGGCTATAATATGATCTTAATTGAAGGGAAAATAATAAACATTTTAACAAACACAAAATATAACCAAACATGCTGAATTAAAAAAAAATCTGTAATTTAAACATATAAAAACTTTAAATTCACCAGTATTTGTGTCTGAACGTGAAACACTACAACATGGAATCAACATCCTTCATCTCTGGTTTCGAATGTTTAAATGAATTATACATATTTCATATCGAATTGAAATAAAAACTTGGCAAATCAGTAATTTACAATTCATTTTTATATTTCAATATGCCTGGTGATTTATTAAATAAGTATATAATAAATTTTCAATCTTAAGACATATCAACTTGCAAATGTTTATTTGCTATTTAATAAAATATATGAACGTTTTCGCCGTTTGGGGCATCTTCAGATATAACAAAAAACATATAATCTGGCAAATCAGATTAGAGGAATTTATGCGCTTATATGCTGACAAGCCCAAGCCAAATGGGAGCGGCTCAGCTAATGATGAGAATACGGCCCAAAGTACAGTATATTTCCTTAACCAACATTATTTTCGGAAGTTACAGAATTTATTGAAAGGTTTGGAGTTATTATAATAGCTCTGGCATGTCAATACAGTCACGATTTTCACTTCTTTGAAAAATATTGGATTGAAAGTGCTGGAGTGTACATGAAACTTTATGAACAGCTTCCAATGCCAGTGTATGTACAGTTTCCCTGGAAAAGGATGAGACGATTGAATATTCCTAAGTCTCAGATGTAAGACACTGCGCATGATCGGAGACCAGAGCACCGATACACAAGATAACGAATATTGAGTTACTTAAATTCAGGCTATTTGATTTGTTACTAGCATCGTTCCGAAATTCAATTAAAAAACTGCAAAAAATATGATAATATTACGTAAATAAAAGATAAATATATACATAAATCGTGTAGTTAAATCGACAA
This sequence comes from Periplaneta americana, assembly GCF_040183065.1. NCBI lineage: Eukaryota > Metazoa > Arthropoda > Insecta > Blattodea > Blattidae > Periplaneta > Periplaneta americana. The sequence goes on along the minus strand of NC_091127.1, from coordinate 57,859,400 downwards.
TGGACCTTCATGACTAGATCGACACTCCGCACAGAAAGGAAAGCTTTCGTGCCGTTTCCATAGCTCAGACGGTAAGACTTCTGCGTGTTGTGTAGAAGAGTGCGAGTTCGATTCTTAGTCTACACAACAATTTTTTTTGTCTAAATAACGTTGAAATAGCTAAGTCACGTTGAAATATAGTTTTACAAAGTCCTGAGATTAAGTGTTAATGATCGCAAACAATACAAAATTACAAGTTATAATATTATAAACGTTAATCTAATGAATGCATTTATACACACATATATACAATGTAAATGCATATATATTAAAAACTAACAATTAAAATGAAATTAAAAAAATATATAATAATAGACAAACTTTTACAAAGGTTTAGAGTCCTTAGGCTATGTCATTTGTTGAGTAATTATTACAATAATTTATTAATAGCTTTCCCATATGTGTAAGAAATGCACTCGCAAAAAACAATTTTTGTTAAAAGTATGGCTTTGGATTATTTCATTCCCACCCCTGCAGTTAATTTTAACTATTTTATCTACGTGTTTGCATTCAATTTTATTCATGTTATGATTGAATGTATAAGCACTGTTGCAGTTATTGACTAATTACATATATTAATAATAATTATTAAATACATCTGTTAAGTAACCAATTGCAGTATCTTTTGCAAAATCTTGAATGTTTAAGTTGTCAATAATATTTTTGTACTATATACTATAATACGTTAAAAGAATTTGCAATAGATTTGGGATTCTCTACTTTATAATCATTGGTTTTAATGAAAAAAATAATTTCTTTCTTAGGATATCTACAAGTTTAAATTTAATAATATTACGAATAGGTTTAATTGCATTATCTGAATTTTGTACTTTTCTACTCAAATATATTCTATTTCCCTCTTTCATAATTTTTGATAAATTACACTGTACTTCTTGCAGTATTTAAGAACATGAAGATCATTACATTGCAACTCATTACATATAGATTCTTCTTTTTAATACATGAGATTTTGAAGTCCCTGCGTTATCTACATGTTTTAACTTTTGAATTTTTTCACAACATTGAGTGGAGAACATCCACTGAAGTGATTATGAAATTAAGTGAAAAATTCAATATATTTACTCTTAATATCAGTAGTACCAGTATTATATATGTTTTTCTAAGATTCATTTTGTAGACATAAATGTAAATAATCACTAGATACAGCAATTACGATCCTTTCTTAGTTTTTAAATTAATATTTTGAAATTGTTCAGTGACATTGGAAACACATAGGATTTGTTTATCATGGTCAGACAAGCCATTGATTATAGGTTCTGTCGAATAGGAATTCAGTCTAATTCTGTGTACAAAACGTTTATCAATGGCTGTGTTACTTCAGCTTGTATGCTATGGGAAAATGACCCTACGAATAAGGTTTCCAGTTTCAAGGAGTGAATTTAATTTACTTTTACGGAAAAGTTCCGAGAGATAATCTATGTTTATGTCACTACAGATCACAAATTCCATATGAGATTTCTAAAGTCTTTTCTTTACAAATTCAATGTTGGCTATAAATATTAATAAATAATGTAAGAAATATGAATGATTGTAGTTATAAGACTGATTTACATTATAAAAAGCAAGAAGTTACATTCCTCGGCAAGATTCGAACTTTCGATGTTTGGTTTTGTCGTCCAACGCACAACCACGGACCTATTCAATGCTTATGTTAATAACATACAATTTAGTTGTAGCAATGTGGTGTCATAACTTGGGGTTTGTTTATTTAATGTAATTAGATTTAATTTGATTAGTTTCGCAACAATTGGACTTCCTGTTATATCCTGTTATTTAGATATTTAATTTAGGGTTGATTTATTAACTCTTACTATGCAAGATGCCTCTTATTTCAATAATTCTATATCATGTTAAATAGTCATTGTCTACACTAAAGTATTATCGTCATCTCTCATTTCTCATCGTAATGGCGAACCGACGTGACATGAGACAGCGAGTTATAGCTCTAGTTGAGGCTGGATATGGGGCTAGATCTGCTGGCCGTTTGGTCGGTGTTCCTGGAAGTACAGCCGCGAGATGGGTTCATCGTTACCAAAATTTTGGGGAGGTCGAAAATCGCCCTATTCCTGGGCGTCCGCGGATTTCTTCATTGGAAGAGGATGCTCTTTTATTCGAGACAGTTCGACAGGACCCCTTTCTGACTGCTAACGAAATAAGAGCAGCATCTAACTTTCCCGGCTCTTCACAGACTGTGATCAGCAGGTTGAGGAACCGCGGTATTAGGAGCCGGAGGGCTGCGCAAATGGAAATATTGGGGGAAGCACAAGCTGTCGACCGTCTTGCCTTCGCTACCAATCGAGTGGATTTCGATTGGAGAAATGTAATTTTCTCCGACGAAACAACCATCTCGAGTGATTACGAAGGTCCTGTCCGTGTCTATCGTGAGGATGGTCTCCGACATGATCAGCGCTATGTGCACCGACGTGAAAGATCGGGGCACTTTAGCATATCGTGTTGGGAGTGGATGTCTTACGATGGACCTGGCGTTATAGAACGCAACTATGGCCGGTTTAATGCGGAAACTTACGAGCACATTCTGGAAAATATATTCCTTCCCTCCGCCCGAGAACGTTTTCCCGAAGGAACATTGCTGTTCCAGCAGGATAACCATCCCGTGCACTATGCTGCAAGCATTCAAAGATGGTTTCAAAGGAGACCCGAGATCGAAATCATTAATTGGCCTCCGAAGTCACCTGATTTGAATGTCATCGAAAATTTATGGGCGGAATTGAAAAAGAGAATGATAGCCACCTATGCCCACCGACGCCCTCGAAATCGAGACGAATTGTGGGATCAAGTTGTTGACACCTGAGAAGATCTCGCCGGGGATCAGAACTTATTCCACAATCTCGTGACATCCATGCCGGATCGACTTAGAGCTGTAATATAAGCTGATGGCATGTGGACAAGATTTTAAGTTAACAGGTCTCTTTTTGTTTCTTATGATTTTTGTTTGAGGAAGAATACTTTTAACTTCCAAGTAAGATTTATTTTTTTTGACGAGGTTCAGCCCACTTGTAAGACCCAGAAATTGGGCATAAATTATTCCATATTTTTCGACAAATTAGACAGTCGAGGAACTATGAACAAATTAATTACACCTCAATAAAAAAAAGGTTTACCTGGGATCGAACACGAGACGTTTCGGTTATACAATGGAACCGGCACGCTACTATATGAGCTACCGAGACAAGACAGTGATAGCAGCAGTCCAGAATGTAGATCCCTTAGGAGGCATTTGCCATTCGGTACAGTGAAGCAATGATATTTTGTGACTCGAGCTATGTTGTGAAATCCTGGCCTTAAATGGCAGTCTTCTTCGTGATCCTTATTCTGGTCCTTGTCCTTGTTGTGGTCCTTGTAACAATTCTTGTACTATCTGTCATGTTATGTATCCCTACGTCGATATCGAGTGAACCGCGCTGTAGAACTTTAACTTCCGACGACCAAGAATCGTCTCATTCTTTTTCAGGGTAACTGTACATAAAAATGCTCTTACATAAAAAACATATCCCTGTGAACAGTGTTTTACCACTTGACTCTTTGGTAGAGGATGCTTCAGAATCACGGAATACGTACAGTATAAAAGAGAGGAAAAAATTCGCAGACTCCCAATTTAATACACGATTACAACAGAACCTTGGAAATTTAAAAAAATGTGGGCAGTTATGTCTTAAAGGTGATAAACAGTCTTAATTTCAACATTCTGAGTAAAGAAAATGGTAAAATATTGTTGTTGTTTTTTTTTTAATTTCGGCAACAGATAAAGTCATTCTATCTCAGTGTGGGCCGGTGAGGTGAGTCACGTATAATAGTTGTATATATTTCGGTTTTCCTCTTTCTTTCTGATACATCAACTAAAAGTCACTCTGTACAGCACATTATCAAAAATTAATCTAAGTTAAATACTCGCATTAATTATCATTTTCTCATCATTATGATTATCTCTATAGAGAATTGAACATTTTACTATACAGGGTGTATCTAAATTGATGTCAGATATTTCGGGGACGTGTTCCTAACATAAAAACATTACAAAAAGTTCATATGAACATGGCTCTGAAAATCATTTATTTCAGAGTTACAAGACAGAATTTAATGTTACAAAAATTTCTCGAAGTGGCTTCCTCCTGCTTCAATGTATCCCCTAAGCCTGCGTTATACGCTCTGGCGTACTCTGTTGAAAATCGCTGGAGTGTTTCGTATTTGGTCAAATCCAGTTTGGATTCGCTCTCTCGTAATGTCAACATCAGGTACAGGAGTCGCATAAAGCAGGCAGACGAAGAAATCCATTGGATTCAAATGAGGCGATCGAGCAGGTCATTCAATTAATCGCCTTCAAGCAATCAATCTTTGCGGAAATTCATCGTTAAAAAATTACAAACTATCAGACTGAAATGAGCTGGAGCACCATCGTGTAAAAATCACATTCGTTGGATGACGCCCAGAGGCACATTATCAATTAAATGATGCAACTCATTTCGTTCTGTTTACTCACAGAATACATTTTCTTCTGATTTATTTGCTCTACAACAAACAAACAAACAAACAAAAAACAATTAAAAAATCAGCGGTCAATATAGGGATAAAACTTTTAATAACTCCCTAATGAATGATTTTCAGACCGATGTTCATATTAACTTTTTTTAATGTTTTGATGTTAGGAACTCGTCTCCGAAATATTTGACACCAATTTAGATACACCCTGTATAATATAACTAGACATCGGAAGTTAAGGCACTAAAAATGGTATTTTAGGCGCCTAGAAAGGCTCTAAAAACAACAAAAATAGGGCAATAAAAAGCATTGAAATTATATTGACTCACCCATAATTCATAAAGTAATAATCCATAAGACCATAAGTAACTTAACAAAGTGCACTGGAAAAGTAGTTTCTTTGTTCTATAGACTTGTTTCACTTGTACTTATTCATCCACAACTTCACTTCCATGATTTGAATTACAATAAACAACAAGCAAATTTTAAGATTAACGCACAAACTTCTGTCACGTTTATTGGACAAAATCAGTGTGACGATGATTAATGTAACAATAATAAGACGTCGGTAGAGCCGCGAAGTCCTACCAGCAAGCACCGTCTTTGTCCACCAGAAATTATAGTTGGACTCACCGGGATTCGAAACCGGGTTATCAGCGTGGAAATCCAGCGCTTCATGTATTCGACTAATAACTGATGTTTGTTGTTGTTTAGTCAACTGTACGAATATATGTTTGAAGCGCACATGTGACACCAATAAGGCACCACTCATGAGGCAACTAAGCCAGGCATTAACGGGGTAGGTCAGTGTTGGAGTCAGGTAGCAGTGCTGGGTAAGGACGAGGTCGATTCCGAAGTAAGCGAAATAACACTACATAGCAACAGGGTGTCCCATACCTATGGCTACTATAAGAACTGTAATTTCCTTTATTTCGAACGCATAAATAAATGCAGTATTGTTCAGTGAGTAGTCATATAAATAGAAAGGCATAAAAGGTACATATTAAAGTAAGAAAATGGCAAAAAAAAAAGTACATATTAAAGTAAAAAGGGCATAAACGGCTTCATTTCTCATGATTCGTTCACATTTACTAAAAGCCTTTAAATATAAACATTCAAATAAATTAGGCATTTTCCTAAACATCCGATGTCTAAACGTAACATCCAAAGACTTCTCTTGCGAAAAAAAAAGTATGTGTAATATGTCAACAACATGAGAGTTCTGTCAGTAATCGATGTTGTTGAATCTGAACAGCTCCTCGTATTGCATAAATTAGTAAGTACGTTGTAAAGCTCCTAACTATTGTTAGCCATTGTGTTATTCTATGAATTGCGTGTAACATCCCCAGCACCAATATGAAGGGTGGAACTTTCATGTTTGTATACACGACAAGCTTTTACTATTATTATTTTTTTTTTCAAGGATTGTGTTCAATTTCTTCACACATCATTGAGTCCGGTTGATATTTTCTGCCTCCCTGTACAAATGTTACGGTGCACTGGTTACAAATGGCTACAAATTCTGTCTTCAGGCAAGACATCTGCTGTCGTGCCGACACATTTATCTCCCAATTCTAAACTCCTGTTTTCCTTCTTTGCCAAGTTTCGACACTCGTAGATTCTCTTTTATATATATAAAAACATCTGATACCGGACACAGTATGCCCACGACTAAAGCATGGAATTTTAACTTTGCTTGGAAGCCAAGCTTGTGGATTAAAATTTTTACTAACCCACGCTTGTTTGTCACTTTAATATTCTGTGTTGTCTCAAGTTAAGGATCATTATAATTTTCAACGAGTCAGACAAGAGTAGGTTAAAATAGAGGCTAAATATGAACTTACATGATAATCCTCCAAAACCATTAGGTGAAAACTCCTCTTGAAAAGTGTCCACTGTTACGTTCTGAAACGAAAGATAAAAGAGAAAAACTTAGCTTACTTGTTAAAAAGAGACAACAAGTAAAAAAAAAATGTTTATTTAATGACGCTCGCAACTGCAGAGGTTATATCTGCGTCGCCGGAGTGCCGGAATTTTGTCCCGCAGGAGTTCTTTTACATGCCAGTAAATCTACTGACATGAGCCTGTCGCATTTAAACACACTTAAATGCCATCTACTTGGGCCGGGGTCGAGCCCACAACCTTGAGCATAGAAGACCAGTGCTATACCGACTACGCTACCTAGCCCGACACACACATAAAGAATAACGAAATAATTATTATATCACAATTACTGTAAGTAGTCAATGTAGTTGAAATATAGTAATAAATAATTACAGTAAAATTCTTATCTGAACTTCTTACACAGAATATTCATTAAAAGGTATGATAAATAAATAAATTCAATATTATCTCAACTCCTTTTGTTGCTCATGTGGTGAAAAGAGGCCGACAAATAATAAAGAATTACAATTGCAATTATTATTCAAAATTCTCTGTATAGCCTTACAGCCTTAGTTGGTAAAAATAGGACAACAAATAAAGGCTTGCAATACGAATCATTATACCAGACTCTCTGAACAGTATTTGTACACAGTTAAAAGAGACAATAACGTACAATTCGCAATTGAAATTGTTTTGTGAACGCCTCTTCGTGATCTATGTAATGATAATGAGGATATTAAATAAATAATAGCAATTGGGATTTATTGTTTCAACCTCTGTGAGCGGTCTCTGCAGTTATGGGGGACTACAAACTGTGAAATTCATTCTTGCCTGCCGGTTTTCTCTGAACTTGTATTGGCAACACTGCTAATTATTGTCATAATTTCGTAATGTATCCAATACACTATGATGATTTCGATAACGTAAATGCCCCCTATAAGGACGAAACATGTGGCAACATGGCATTTTTTTCGTTCTCACTGAAGCTCGTACTAGTGTACAATCTTGTACGTTGAAAATTGAAGCACGTTAGATTCAAAACTACGTATTTCTGAAATTTTCCCCTTTTTCCATATTTCGCTATTTGCACTAATAACGGAATCTCACTATGTCGCCGGATTTTTTAATCACTCTATATAATCTGTCTTTAAGGACATGTCTACATAAAAATACCAAGCATTTTTCGGTTTTCAATTGTGAATCTGACCTATGCCAGATCAGTTGATGAATAGTATCCTCTACCGATATTTCGAGTGATCTATCATGATTTATCGACTCGTAAGTTAGAGGTTTTACAACGTGTTGATTTAACGAGGAATCCATTCAAGATGTTTAACTTTGATTACATCTCTGATTAACTTCCGTATTGCGAGGCACGATTGTAAATTAGCATCATTAACTGTGGCCAGAGGCATGAAAGCAAGAAATTAATTGAAGGAGCCAATAACTGTCGAGAAATATGCCATAAGTAAAGTGAGAAAGTAACGTGCAATACTGGAGAAAATAAATCCAGTAATTAAAATTTTCGTAGAAAGAACATAAGGAAACTCGTAACTAATGTAATATGTATTGCGAACTTGTTACATTCATAATTTTACGATTGTAGACACTATTTCTTGTGTGACTGCAACCTGTGTATATATTTGTGTGGCTTTACTTTCTTTATAGTGTGATTTTTCATTTCTATTTCTATTATTGCATTTGTATTTCTGGTGGTGTGGAAGAGAAGGCCTGATGGCCTTAACTACGGATAGATAGATAGATAGATAGATAGATAGATAGATAGATAGATAGATAGATAGATAGATAGATAGATAGATAGATAGATAGATAGATAGATAGATAGATAGATAGATAGATAGATAGATAGATATATATAGGTAGGTAGGTAGGTAGGTAGGTAGGTAGGTAGGCAGGCAGGCAGGCAGGCAGGCAGGCAGGCAGGCAGGCAGGCAGGCAGGCAGGCAGGCAGGCAGGCAGGCAGGCAGGCAGGCAGGCAGACAGACAGACAGACAGACAGACAGACAGACAGACAGACAGACATAGATATAGATATAGATATAGATATAGATATAGATATAGATATAGAGATAGATAGATAGATAGATAGATAGATAGATAGATAGATAGATAGATAGATAGATAGATAGATAGATAGATAGATAGATAGATAGATAGATAGATAGATAGATAGATAGATAGATAGATAGATAGATAGATAGATAGATAACGTGTTAAGTCAGGTCTAACCGATATAACCATGAAAAGATATGTTAAAAATTTATGTCACGAAGATGAGAGATATTTTTTCACTGTGTGTTTTACGCGGATGGGGACAATTAATTTCTTTATAATGTCACAAAAGGTATTCCTGTAGTTTATTTTCTTTGGAATGAAATTAATTTTATATGATTAAATAAAATAATAAACTAATTTTCTGCACAAAATACGTAATTTTTAATCACAAAATGTAAGTTATCTGACTTTAATTACAATTTTGACAATTTAAAGGAGACATGAATTAATTAATTTAGCCCATATTTCCATTATGTATGTCATAATGTTATCGCTTGTAATAATAACAACTTTGCTGTAGGGCTACACGAAAATCTCTATTTCAAAGAGACAGAAACATGAAAAGACAATGCATTAGTAATTTTTAATGAGAGCCTTACACGTACTTGTCTATCTACCCTCTGTTAGTCTAAGCCAGTGGTGCGCATTACGCGGTCCGCGGGCCGCATGCGGCTGTCAAAGACATTTATTGCGGCTCTTGAACTAATATTACTATTGCTATTTTTTTCTGAGATTGTTGAGTAGAGCAAAAGCAAAGTTCGAAATGACGACCAGTAACATTATGAGTTGGAAATTTGAGGCTCTACATCATCATCAGGCTTCGAGACTTTGGACCCGATACAATAACTTTACTGTGCATGCACTATAGGTTGTTGACTCGCTGCAGGTAGATAGTGATGTGTTGAGGTAACAACGTTGCTATTTAGATTAGAGTAAGGTAGTATGGGGAAACACACATACTCGTATGTACATTCTCAAAGTAAATATACATTACACAATGATAATGTTAAAAGAATGTGAAAAGCATTTATTCTCCTGTCTTTTATAAGCATTTGTGTTTAATTATACACAATGTTAATGGTGGAAATAAGCATGTAGCAATTTTAATTTTTTCATTTATCCTATTGGTCGTCTTTAGGAAGTGCAGTTACAGAATCGAATTGCAATGTACCTGCTACATTTTTTAGCTACAAGATACATTCTCAGTGTTTCAAACGTAAATCTCTTTCGGTTATCTGCCAAAGTTTGTACTGTAGAAAGCTGCGCTTTACTTCGTATGACGCGATAGGAGCAAAACGAAAAAAAACCTAACATCATTGCAGTCTCTAAGAGACAGTCCTTTATTCTCGGTTGACTATGTCCACTAATTTGCTGTTTATGTTACACAATGTTCCATATCCGTTATTTTTACTTAAAATTGATTTCCACTTCTGTTTTACACGTCCAGTAACCGGTGTACTTGATGTCTCATTAATTCTTTGCATCATTTTCTGAATTAATTTCAGGGCTTTCGGCATCTCCTGCTCTGACTTTTCTAACCGTGTAATAGTTTCAGTCACAGTTTGTATGAAAACCAAATTATTCGTCAGAATCTTCAAATCCAGAGCGTTTTCCTTTGCGTATTTGTTGGCATTCATTCTACAGTACCTCCACCCACTGTGTGCTTTACCACTATACTCAGTACGCCGTTATGCGGATTTCCCACTGAACTGCTCTATTGGGTCCGAAGCCTCGAAGCCTGATCATCATAAAACAGCGATCATCAAAGCACTGCACGCTTGGGCTAGCGTCCCTTATCCGCGGATAAGACACAGCCCTAGCGTGCAATCGTCGCATCTGGCGGGTATGCTGTCTCTCTATCCCTCGTGCACGACGGAGCAGAGTTCCTTACCCTCCATGCACTCTACCCATTTCAGCGAGTGCTGATGACCACTGTCATAAAAGAAGACAGACATATCGCTCTCCCAGTAAAATACTGTCGTAAGTCGAAAATCACATATTACTTTCGTAAATTTTTTCCAACAATGTTTTGCTGGTTAGGGGTATGAAATTCTAATAATAAAATAGTAAATTATCAAAGGTTTTGGTACCTATTTATTAAAATATTGTACAGCAGTATTTAACTAGAAAATAGCGTATCCTTACAAACAACAATTTTCGAGTTACAACACTATTTTACTGAAGTGCGATATACCCTTTATACCAGGGGTTCTTAAGATTTTTTGACCAAGACCCAAAGTTAACTGGGCGATAAACTTGAGCGATCCATGGGTCTATTTTGAAGTTAAACAGTGCTATTGTATTAAAAACAAGTAAATTAGTGTAGCAATTATTTATTAATATGGAGTTGTAATATTTCCTAATGAGCTATAATTATAAAATATAATCATAATCCCAAATAGTTTAATTAACTTACTTTTGGCTTTTAAGGAACCCGGAGATCCATTGCCGCACTCACATAAGGCCGCCATCGGTCCCTATCCTGAGCAAGATTAATCCAGTCTCAACCATATATCTGACCTCCTTCAAATCCATTTTAATATTATGCTTCCATCTACGTCTCGGCCTCCCCAAAGGTCTTTATCCCTCCGGCCTCCCAACTAACACTCTATACTTTAATTAACATTTCTTTAAGCTTATTTTTTTGGGAAGCTACGGCGACCCATCTCGAAAGCCACGGCGACCCTTGTTTGGGTCGCGGCCCATAGGTTAAGAATCCTTGCACCATCTGAATAAACTTCTTGTATTCACATGGAGGCCATAACTATAATTCACCAATATATCTGATATACGCTCATTTTTCCGCGACCATTGAAATATGCATGGATTTATACAGGAACATAATTTTATTTTTACTAACATTTCTAATATTAACCTGGCTATACCTTTGGATTAACGGTTGAGAACCAGAAACACCGGTTGCTACCCCCTTCCACGACTGGAGTTCGATGATTCTGGCGTAAAATAGAAACAAATCACTTTACTAGGTATAAGAGGGACGAAAGTAGTTTGTCCATTTACGTAAACTAGGAAATATCGCGATTTTGAGTTTGATAATTTTCATTAGGTTTTTCTTTAATCAAAATATAGTACTGTATTAACAATAAGTATTTTTACTCAAAAACTGAACGTATTCACAATGCAGTGTATATGACACTGTCTACAGCACATTAACGTACAATATAGACTAGAGAATGAAGTTAAATTGAAAAATAATCATAATATGAATATTTAAACACATTTTTGAAAATGGTGGCCGTTCATTTCGATACAGGCTTCAGTTCTTTTGTGCATATTATCGCACTATAGACTATTGTACCTAATTCCAATTACCAGTTTCGTCCTTCGTACTTGTAACTCATGTTGAAATAATTCTGTACCTACTCTATAAAAGAATACCTTACTTACTGTAAATTCAATCTTCACTTCTGCCCGATCCGAAAAGATAGAATTACTCAGACATGCTATCTACTGTCCGTCCAAGTGGTTTTGTCGCAGAGTCGTAGAAAGGGGGGAAATCAAGTGACAGTTAATTACTTAACGAGGTCCTTTTATCCAAGTTATTTTAAACAGTTGTATAATATTACGTAGAAGTCCAATTTCTAAGAAATATTAATGTTTTCAGAAAAGAGCTAAGACAGTCCAGCCACTAGCCTTTACAGAGGGGCGAGCAGAAGCGGGTGGGGGAAACCGGGATGCGACGTAGGCAAACGGCCGACAGTTCCTGTGCGAATATATGATTCAATATTTAAAGCTCTTTCATCACTGGAAAACGCGAATATATTTCTGGAACGTACTATACTCACAACTCAGTACTGTTTACTATCAGCGTATTCCGAATCTCACCGGATCGGTGGACAACAATGACGTCACGCTTGAGCTGGAAGGATCGATGGCTGTCATGGCGACTGTGTAAGTTGTTATCTGTGCTACGCTAGCAAAATTTTGCGAAATTTCCGTACCATCTCGTTCAAAGAAAAGAGATCATAAACAACTTATTTCTTGAACAGGTAGTAATAACTGGTCCGTTGACATGTTCGCTCATAAGCCATTAACATACTGTTTTTACGTTGTGCTCATTACAAACAATACAGCAGAACTAAAGCAGAACACACCGCCATGACACAACAGTGCACGATATCATTTGTCTGCTAATTCCCGCCCTATATAAGAACCAATCAGATTCACTGATGGCGACTGCCACCACCTCTGCAAGCTGATGGCACCGGTGCTACACCGGTGGAGCATCAATGACGTCATCGGTGGAATTCGGAACACCGTGATGCCATCGGATTGCTCACCGGTGAGATTCGGAATATGCTCTATGACCGTTAGACGACTTTGACTGCATACGCGGCCTTGGTTGTGTGTGGGGGACGGTTGTAAGTTTACTAGTAGAGGGGGTGGGAGTAAAGTACATTCCGAAACTCAGATACAATAAAAATTTAAGTAAAAATAAAATGTCTCTATATAAACCAGTTCACATCAAGCACATGCATTTTTCTTCCGTTGAAATTTTTCACTATTTTGTTTACAACAGAAAGTTCTTGTAGGACATAAATAAAGGCTGATTCACAATAAACCGGGAACGAGAACCAGAATGAAAACGAGAAGCAGAGGACGTGAATATGAAAATTTTTGATTCACGATAAACCGAGAACGTAGACGACTATGCATATCGATATGCATGTCAATAACGATATGTAAAGGCGATATTACGCATTCTGATGTTATTTGTGTATAATTGACCAATGGCATTCTCTCATGAGTACAAGGCAGCCAACATAAACACAGGTTAACCAACTTCGAAATTTCAACTGAAACATTTTATTAGGTACGGTACTATAAATATGCCCATGCATCTTTATTATCACAACCTATTTTAAGTCTACCATAACGTAAAATAATTAGAGAAGAAACATTTGTAATAGAACAAAAATGAAACAACAGTAGTTATTGAATTGAAGCATGAATATGTAGTGTGTAATACAACCAATGCAGTAATAAAATATGATTTACTTACGATCGGTGTTCAAAGATGCAGCTATTGAAAGCCACGTATTCTCCTTCATTTTCTTATCTTTATACGAGGCGCGCCGCTTATCGTAAACGTGAGGATTTCTCTCAACACTCAATATTAGAATCTCATCAAATAAAACTTGCTTCATGATGCGCAGCATAGAACAAAATAATGCATAGGTTATGTCACGGTCTTCTTCCTACAAAATATATGACGACAAAATAGCTTTTACATGGCAATAGAATGAATCTAGTGGGCTGTGATCGGAAACGTGAACGCCAAAGTTGAAACTTGGCCAACTCTCCGTTCCCGATCCCGGGCTCCGGCAAGCTTTTCGTTAATTGTGAATGCTCACATTTAAATGTACACATTTTAACAATTTTACCGTTTTCGTTTTCGTTCCGATTCTTGTTTCCGGTTTATTGTGAACCAGCCTTAAGACTAATTTTATAGTTCAAAATTAGACATCTGTTCATCCTTGATTGAAAGGAATAACACTTCACAGTTTTCTAATAACAAGTAGGCCTATTTCGTCTGCATGTGGAAGGAAATTAGTAAAGATGGCATTGCCGACACGAGCACTTCTCGGAAATGTGTCATCTGACAGAGATCAGGTCCCTGTCCAATAAATCGCGGCTCCTCTGTCGGATGGATTTGCCCCGCCCATAAAACTGATTGAACCGGAGCAATAATCTGCAGAGGAGGCCGATGAAGTCAGTCAATCATGGTCGGAGGGGAGCTAACGACACAATGGGGGCCAAGAGGTCAGTGCAGACCCAGTGTGGAAGCGTGTGTGTCAGAGCAGATGCAGGTATCTGCGATGGGAATGTTGACGTCTGGCTCTAAAGTCATGTTTTAAAGTTTAACAACTTGAGTGATCAATGATTTCTATCTCAAAGAGTTCATTCACTTTGTACATTTTTCTACTTCTTTCTCTCTTTTCCTTCTGTGTCCTATTTTCCTCCTTTCCTTTTCTTCAACATCGTCATCAATAGGAGGCGGATATTGATGGTCTAAACCAGCGGTGACCAAAACTCGAGCTGCAGTGATTACTAAGGAGAGGATTCCTATGTAATTAAATATTATTTTTGCGTGTGATAAAACACAATTAACGAAGTTAAAAATTCCGAACATTAAGTTTCAAGTTTAAAACCCGAATTTCATTTCACATAAAAACACATATTTTCACAAAAAAGTTATGTAAATACATATTTTCAGGAAATATATTATAAACACATAAATCTTGGAGTTTTTTTACTTAAATAATTTTTAAAAGAACTTTTAAACATTTTAAAACTAAATTAATTATGTCAGTCAGAAGTACGTTATCTTTTTAAGAATTTTTGGTTGCTTCGTGTTTCTAAGCGCTGTGTGGTGTATCCGTGATCCACTTTTGTAATAGTATCGCTACAAGTTCTGTGAACTGAGGCAGCATATCAGTGTTATTATTAGAGAATAAATTAACATGGACGAGGAGAGATCTTGCAACACATAATTAGGAATGTTTATTGTTGCTGAAGATGATTTCATTCCATGCTTTGTTTGTGAAACACAACAGATAAGAGCTCAGGTATGAACACTATTTAATTTTAACAAGTCTCTCGCCCCTCGCTCATGTCCATCAAGTAAAGCAATACGTCTTGTTGTGATTTCCTGTTATCGGACTTCGTCAATCGATATCCTTCAGGACATACTGAAAGATGGTTGTTTAAAAAAACGATTTGACTTTCCTATTATCAAATCTAAGCTTTTTGTGTGACACCATAAAAAAAACTCGAAACATCCAAAAACCTGTTGTCTGAAACAGGGAGATGCGTGCCGTGAAAATTAAACTAGACTTGCTATCAGGTTCAGAAGTACAGGGACATCATTTTATTTTTACTTCAATGTTTATTGTACCTGAGTTTTTGAATATACTTCACTCCCACCCCTTCTACAATGAAGTTGAACCTTCCTCCACACAGATCCAAGACCGCATATACAGACATAGTAGCCTTACGGTCATAGTAAACAGTACGTTTCAAAAATATGTTCGCGTTTTCCTGTGACGAAAGAGCTTTCAATATTGAATCATTTTCGTACAGGTACTGTCGTCCATTTGCCTACGTCGCATCCCGGTTTCCCCCACCCGCTTCTATTCGCCTCTTTGTAAAGGCTAGTGGCTGGGCTGTCTTAGCTCTTTTCTGAAAACATTCATTTCTGTTAGGAATTGGACGTCTACGCAATATTATACGACTGTTTAAAATAACTTAAATAAAAGGGCCTCGTTAAGCAATTAACTGTCACGTGATTTTCCCCCTTTCTACGACCCTGCGACATAACCACTTGGACGGACAGTAGATTTCGGAACGGGCAGAAGTGGCGATTGAATTTACAGTACGTAAGGTACTCTTTTATAAAGCACAGAATTATTTCAACATGAGTTACTGGTACGAAGGACGAAACTGGTAATTGGAATTAGATGCAATAGTCTATAGTGCGATAATATGCACAAAAGAACTGAAGCCTGTATCGAAATGAACGGCCACCTTTTTCAAAAATGTGTTTAAATATCCATATTATGATTATTTTTCAATTTAACTTCATTCTCTATAGTGTACGCTAATGTGCTGTAGACAGTATAATATACACTGCATAATGAATACGTCCGCATGGACAGCTCAGTTCGTGAGTAAAAACACTCATTGTTAATACAGTACTGTATTTTGATTAAACAAAAACCTAATGAAAATTATCAAACTCAAAATCACGATATTTCCTAGTTTACGTAAATGGATGAACTACTTTTCTTCCCTCCTATACATAGTAAAGTGATTTGTTTGTGTGTTAACGCCAGTATCATCAACTCCAGTCGTGGAAGGGGGAGCAATCGGTGTTTCCGTTCTCTAAAGGTATAGTCAGGTTAATATTAAAAATGTTAGTAAAAATAAAATGATGTCCCTGTACAAGTACTAAGGGACAAATTCTAGAATGTGTTTGGGAAAAACAGTGGATATAAAAAATGTGTAAAGTTGCTCAAGTATTGGAGGGTGTGCCTGTAGGTGAAATTGACAGTGTATGTGTTTGTGACATTCCTCTCTTTAAATATGCACGTCTGACGTCCTATGATGTGGAAAGATCGTTTTCACAGTTTAAGTCGTTGTTCAGAGATAATCGGCATGCATTTGTGATGGAGAATTTGGAGATGACCTTTGCTGTTCACTGCAATTCTCGGCCAACTACTAGCACTCAAGTGTGGTTAGTGACTACCTAGTAACATTCTTTTTTCCAAGCTAAGTAAGGTATTTTTGTCATATTTAAAAAAAAAATATATTTTTTTTTATTTTTAGCAAATATTTTCGTACTTTTTAGCACATAAAAATAAATACATTTAAATTTTTTAGCACATAAAAATCCACTCCCTAGTGATTACATGCGACAGACAGCCTATGAAGTAAGGAGACGGAGGAAAGGTACTTGGCATGAAAACTACAACCAGTGGTGGTTACTGTACTAACATCTTGATCAATCCCGCGGATAAAAATCTCAAGCTTTGCTGTATCAATAATGTCACTGCTGTCATCAAGAGCCAGTGAATAATATACGATTTTTCTTGCTTCTTTTTTTAACCTTCCTCTTGAATATACTCATGAATTTTCTAAATTCTTCTCTCGATACTTGATCAAGAAATTCGTAGTTTTTCAAAATTAAAATCTTCTTATGGACAAGTTATTTAAGCTATTTTAATCATTACTCTTCTGAGAAATTCCGTTCTATTAAAAGGATTTAGAGACGAGATATTTCAAACCCCATTAGGTAGCTGACATATTTATTTGTGTCATCTTTCTCTTCCTGGCTATGATTTAAGACATGTAAATTCCTGACGTTTAACAGTTCGTTGGCACATAATATTGAATCAGTTTTTCTACAATATTATTATTAAATGAATAACTAATAAATAGTTAGCCTCATCTAAAGATTAAGAAGATTAAAATTCAGATAAAATCTAATAATTTTATCCTTCTAGGGAGAAGATCTAAAAATATCAATATTCATGCACGTACAGAAGAATAATAGAAACATATACTTAGTGGTCAGTATAATAATAATAATAATAATAATAATAATAATAATAATAATAATAATAATAATAATAATAACAATACATTATTCAGCGTGGCAATTAATGTTTCTGTATACTCCTCATTGAACCGTTGAGACAAGTAAACATATTACATTTTGTCCGACAGAACAACAAAAAAGTTCTCCTTCTCATTCTTTACGAAGCCACATCTTACTGCTTGTAGAAAGACTAGAAACAGAGTTTGTAGGGCGACATGATATCGCCACTGCTTGCCTTCTTACTGCTTGTAGAAACAGAGTTTGTAGGGCGACATGATATCGCCACTGCTTGCCTTCTTACTGCTTGTAGAAACAGAGTTTGTAGGGCGACATGATATCGCCACTGCTTGCCTTTTTACTGCTTGTAGAAACAGAATTTGTAGGGCGACATGATACCGCCAATGCTTGCCTTCAGTACGTGAATGAAACACGCAACAATGTACAGGAAACTCCTCGTACCCGATTGAATGTCTGTGATTACATGATGTAATCACGACACCCGCTTTGGTCACCGCTGATCTAAATATAACTGAAAAATTACCAATAAAATGCTCTTATATTTGCATGAAAGTGCCCTAAAAATTTAGAATTTGACCTTGAAGTTAATAAAGTACAGGCATGGACTCTATTATATGGACTGATAATAAACAAGACTGGATAACTTTTAAAAGAAATCACAATTACTCTTTTATTTCTGTTTTCTTGTATAAAGCAATTAATTTTCGATTAATACAAATTTATGGATGACAATGGAAAAATGTTGACGGTAAGATGTAATTGTCAGTCACAGCCTTCACTATGGATTTTTCTATTAAAAATCCCAGGCCTGAGAGAGACTCGATCCGGACCGCCTGTATGATAAGCTGAAGGCCTGACCACTTCATTCATGCATTCATAGTGTTCTGTCAGAGGACATGTCTTTCACTGCAAACATAGCATTCTCCAGTCTTTCCTATTTTCTACCTTCCTCTTTGTCTCTTCATATGACCCATATTATGAGGAGCATCGTTTCAAAACGTATTAAGTCCACCAGTGGACGAAATTAAAGTTGTTACTTTCTACTTCTTTATCTTTCATGCTGTGAAGTCTGATGGTTCCAAGTCGTCATATTTGTAAACTGTGAAACAAGTACTTAAAAATGGTTTTGTGTAGTGTTTTGAAAACTTGTCCAGTTTACGAGTAATTCAGTTTTTCGTCATTCGTGTAAAAAAATTCTATATTGGACTTAATACGATTTGAAACGATAATATCCTCTATCATCTGATATCTTCTTCTGGCCCGAACTCTTCTCCCGTTCACCATTCCTTCCACTGCATCCTTCAGAAGGCAGTAGGCCTAACCACTCAAGGCTATAAAACATGTATTATTCATTCATAGTTTTCTGCGCATGGGCAGATCTTACACTACAAACCCGGTAGGCCTATTCTTCAATCTTCCCTCTTTTCCGCCCGCCATCAAAACTAAATCCACTACAATAATATTTAATTCATTTTGCTCTTACGTTTTAAGGTTCACAATGGACTTATAGCATTCTAAGTCGACAGCTGACATGTACAGTAGTGGCAAAAAAAAACGGGACCGACCCTTGTAGCTGATTTCAGAGCCTTGTTCACTCCAGAGCACGATAGAGTGGTAACTGAGACTTTCGTGGTTCGAATCTTGCCTGGGAAGGAAACTTTTTTTTTCCTTATTCAAATTTATTCCCAATACTTTTCGATTGCAGCGATATTTTACTATTTCATTAACTGTTTATTCCCAG
Source organism: Periplaneta americana (assembly GCF_040183065.1). Lineage (NCBI taxonomy): Eukaryota > Metazoa > Arthropoda > Insecta > Blattodea > Blattidae > Periplaneta > Periplaneta americana. The sequence goes on along the minus strand of NC_091127.1, from coordinate 57,840,003 downwards.
AACATGAATTTTACCAGCAATCGAAAAGCATTGAGAATAAATTTGAATACGGAACAAAAAAAAAAAGTTTCCTTCCCAGACAGGATTCGAACTACGAAAGTCTTAGTTACCAGTCTATTGTGCTCTTGAGTGAACAAGGCTATGAAATCAGCTACAAGGGTCGGTCCGGTTTTTTTTGCCACTACTGTACACAAACACACGCCGATGGCAAAGAAGTGATACCTTGTATCTGTAATTTCTGAGGCGAATAAAAAAAAAACTGTTTTAAAAATTAAAATTTCTCAAAATAGGCAAACTTTTCATAAATTACTTTTTTTTTCATTTGCAAGGTTTTCTACTGAAGAACAATATATTTCTACCTATCCAATTTTGTGAACATAATAATGTAAATAACCTAAATGGCCATTTTGCACGTACGAGGTATCACTTTTTAGCCATCGATATGGTTTTAAGTGTTACTATAAAATGGCGGTAATATCGGGATATCCCTTAATTTATTTGACCAGTGTAATCATAGATGGAAGATTGGCACCTTATACATAACCTCCGTTATTTCTAAAATAATTATAAGGCAACTTCATTTTATTTTCTTTATTTTCTTTATCTCTCCTTTTTTTTTTTTTTTTTTAGAGGGGAGTCATCCATAGTTTCCAAGAACTGTACAATGGGCTTCTCCCTCCCTTCCTCCCAAGGTGGTCCCGTACCCCGCAGTTGTCACGACGCCGTAACCCCGCTATCGGGCGCACCATCACGCTCGCGTGATTATTGTCCAGGCTGCTTTTGAAAAATCTGAATGAAAGCTTGTATAGCACAAGTCCGTCCTCGCTTATAGGATTCCGCTTACTTCTATTGATGTAATCCTGTACTTCTCTGTTTTGTACGTGATTCTCCACAATAGCGGCTCCACAGAAGGCTCTGGACCCCTCATTCTCTCTTGTGACCTGTCAAACACCCCATCTAAATCTATCACCTGTGCGACGACCGTTGTTTGCGTGGGTGTGCGTAAGAAGGCAGGAGTTCACAAATGGTAACCGATAAATATGAGGGGGAAACAGCGGGGAGCTCTCGTACTTTGAACAGTAAAATCCGTTATTCCGCTTTGCACAGACCTACATGAAAACCAGGTAAAACACATGGCTGGTCCAGAATTGGATTGTACTATCTGTAGTTTTCATAATTCTCATTCAACTACGTCAGTCGTGGCGAAAATGCGACTCACGAGCACATTGCAGTGGCGGCTGATTGACTGAGGCAAGTGAGGCCGGGCCTCAGTCACTTGGCTTAAATGAAATCAAATTTTGTGTTTTTATATAATGTATTAGTTATTTGAATTAAGCATATATCGCTGTAGAAGCATTTGAAAACTTTGTGATGTATATAGACCTGTTTTGCAGTAAAATTTGCTCCTGAGGCCAGAATCGCTCGTGCCGGGTCTGTCTTCTAAAATTTCCTGTATTTTCGCTTGCGCTTAAAACGTTGTAGCTGAGGCACAATTCGTCCGGCCTCGTGGCCTGTTCAGGTTTCACTCCTCACATCCATCGGCCGGCCTCAAGGGAAGTGTGAGGTGGTAATAGCAATGGTGACTTGTCTTCCCAAATAGGCCATAAATAACACAAATTCCAGCTCTTTGGCAGGCAGAGACCCACACTATTCTCTCCCCTTATGTCTTAATTTATGACTTAAGCGAGGGTGTTGTACTATTGTACTTCGTAGTACAGTAGTGAATTTGGGCCAATGTTGTTATGCATTTCGAGAAAATATAAACAGAAACAAATGTGAGAAATAATGCTTGTGTAGTTAATTCATTGTCAGAGTGTCCTTTTTCGAGAAGAAATAATATTGAAAGAAAGGAAGTTTTAAATAAAGAGAGAGTCTACCGAGATACCTACGACATCGCTGACAATTTTTCTGACAGATAATCTTAACACGCGAGTTTCTATTGCATCCTGGTATGGGCAACATAATTGGTTAAGTGATAATGTGGTGCAAAATAAACTTCTCTGTTGGCCTTGTTTGTTGCTGTCAAGGGACAAAAATAAAAAGAACAGAAAGGAAGGGGATTTTCAACACATAATATGGGTTGCTTCATCACACTGAAACAATCACTGAAACTCACAGCATAACAGCTTATTTGGTGAGTGGCATTATTTTTCATGAATAGTAGGCTAATAATAATAGACTAATAATACAGTAATCATGATATTAATAATATAACAATAATAATTAATATCATAAATAAACATTTTTATCGGACGCACTTAAACTAGTTGCATCTGGCCTCACCGAGGATTTCGATCACCGGCTGCTACTGGGTGGTTCGCAATGATAGGTGCGCATTTCCTTTGCTTCCTACCTTCCCCAACCCCCACCCTCTCGCTCACTGCAGTCAAACTCCGTTCCATCTGTATTTGTCTCTGACCTGCGAGCAGCGTATCGTCGCAATGTCTCTCTCGAAACCATGTACCTCTATAAAAACGAAAGTTTCAAGTAGGATGGGAGGACGCATTTTTTGCTGCCAATATGATGAGAATATTAAATGTATGATTTGTCCACAAGTATTACGAGGAAAACGGTTGTATAACATAAAACGGCATTATAAGTTACTACATGTTACTGTTCAAACATTAAAAGGTGTTATCATCATCATCATCATCATCATCATCATCATCATCATCATCATCTCTGTACGTCGATCCTTTTTCAGCAGATGTACGAATGATGCGGTTAGATCTTCAATTTAAACTCACAGATTTACAATATGATGTTAAATGAAAGCTAGATGTAAGCACTTGACAAATGTTGAACTTTTCAAATCTTTGCCAAAAAATAAATATCCGAAGCTTCGTTCTTTCGCTTGTTCTTTTGAAGCCACGTTCGCTGCAACTTACGTTTGTGAAAAATTATTTTCAACAATGAAAATAGTAAAAACCAAATTTAGTTCACGACTGACAGCAAATACCTTTGTGATCAACTACGACTGGCAGAGACATTCTGAAGACAATTAATTTTAGGTTGTGATAATGTGTCCTATGTTTTCTTATTAATTTTTTTCTTTGTTACAAGTATTAAACATTATTTTGTAGCCTTGTACTGTATAAAATTATATTTAAGTGCTTGACGTAAGGAAAATGAAAAACCGTTAATAAGTCAGACAGTTGCTTCACTTCCCCTTCGAGTGTCCGCCTCCCTCCATAGGTGCTATGCACGTTGCAGGATACACAGTGGCTCGGCGCACGATCGCATTTTCGCCACGGCTGAACTAAGTACATGGTCATGATAAGTCAATTTCTCTCCACCTCTCAAAACATAACTTATTTGTGCACGATGATTTTTTCGAACTATTTCAGCCTGTTACACTTTGTATTAGAGACAAAGAGAAAGACAGAAAATAGGAAAGATTGGAGAAAACTGGGTTTGCAGTGAAAGACCTGTCTTTGTACAGAACACTGAATGAAGTAATTAATTAATTAATTAATGAACACTTTTTATCATATCCGTATACATTCTGTCATATTTCAGAATTGGTTTGAACTATGTCCAGCCAGCTAATAATATTCTACGTGAATATCCCGTTACTTGAGAAGAAAACAAGAGTTTTATTATTTTCATGGCCAGATTCTTCAAGTAATGTTTAATTTGGCTTAACAAATGTTAAATTAACAGCCAGTTTATTTTTAACGTTTTGTTAATATGTTTTCCATTTCTTCAACATAATTTCGTTTAAAACAACTAACACTTAACTTTAAATGTCGTTAATACTATTCTAACTACTCAACAGGAGTTGGTAATGATTTTGCACATATAAGACAATTTCTTATTGGCTGAAATTATTATTTACTGTAGAGTAAGTCATGAAACATGTATAAAATCATAACCTGTTGTAGTAGGTCATGATCCATATAGTAGAGAGTGTTGATAAATGAAAGTTGTATTCACTACTATTGAATAACAATTATTATAAGTAAGGTATAGCTGTAATGCTAAATATGAATTTCTGTTTAGATAAATCTCAGCATTATGACCACCAGGTGACAATAATTAAAGGACTGTGTGTAGTCAACTGTACAGAAAAGCCTGAGGAGAATTCCGTATCATATAAAATCTTCTAATCACTCTCTCTCTGCTGCAGGTCCATGTAGAAATTAAATGAAGGGTACACGGGAAAAACGATCAAGGTCCATCAAAAATTGAAATTGAGTTAATAATGCTATCTTATAGCGGAAAGGAAGTACTATCATATGGTGTAGCTGGTAATAAGAAATCATAGTTCTTGACATTCCACTACGTCAATTTCTATTAAATACACACATAACAAAGTATTAAGTGCTTGAACTTTAAAATTCGTTTTTCTCGAAACTTTCTAAATGGACCTTGATCGTTATTCCCGTGTACCCTTCAAATGTAATTTCGTCTTAAAGAAGAAATTTCTGCTGAAAAATTTTATTAGTCTATTTACTCACTGCATATTTTGAAGCACTATTGACATCGGCTATAGTTGAAAAGAACCAGTAGCATAGAATCTAGAGTTAATAGTAGCTGCTGAATTGGAGAAAGTGCTCTATTTCTGTTTGTAGGATATTCAAATCTGACTTCAATTTATTGCCACGTTGAGATCCCACATTTTCTAAATATTAAATGGATAACAGCTCAGCATTGAAATAAGCGCCAGTATGATAATCGACTTACAAAGATTATCTTCCCTATAAATATTAATATTCCAAAATATCTTTTGAATGATATATTATTAGTCTTACTCTAAACATTCCTTAAAGAGAGATATAACATATTATTTTCACATCTTTTGTCTGAACAGCTGTGGTGCCATTCGCCATGTTTAACTGATTGTTAAATGAGTTAACTGCCTGAAATCCTACATTTAAAGTTAACAAACAGTTAACAATCTGTTAAGCCAAACTAGTGTTGAAGACGTGAAAAAACTGTATTTAACAAACTATTGAGAGTTTAACAGTCGTTAAGTGTTCTAACAATACTTGAAGAAACCTGCCATCAGTCTGTTACAGACACAACTTTTCAGCATTGCGTTTCTCTAAAATCAGGATTTAGGTAGCCACCTAACTCCAAACAAACCTTTTTCAGTATCCAATGCATTGGGTGTGACGATGAAGCCATCAGAAGTCCAGATGACGTTACTTTCCGATGAGAGAGAAGGGCAGAAATGAAGATGTTCTCCGTCCATGACACCTTCAGACTCACACAGAGTGCAGGTTGAAGGACATATCTTTAGCTTGTGGAGACGGTTAGCAAGACAGTCATGGCGATATATTCTAACCAAAGCTACCGATGATCTTCTGGAGCATTAGTGGTCCATTCCAGACTCTAGTTGAGGGTTTTTCCAATTTTTGCTTGCTGCAGCTTTTTCTATCCTCTTTTCATTTAAGATTCTGGTCTTACTTTGGATGCTGTTAAATGCGGGATATGAGATATCCTTCTATACAGTCTGCAGGATATTCAATACTTTATTCACGAGTTGGTCTGCTGTTTCGTTTCCTATTATCCCACAATGTGATGGAAGCTATTGTAGAGTTACGTGCTTGCCGATATTCCATGACTGGTAAATGAGTCTACAGAAGTCGTGCTCAAATAGGACAACTTGCAATATAATTACCTAATATCAGTGAATTTTGAAACGATCTCACACATGTAAGATATTACAAATTTTTTTAGAAGAAAAATTTTCTATTTCCATTCGTGTGTCGAGATAATAATGTCTCTAATGTTTAGAAATGGCTTGCTGGTTGCATGCAGTGCAGTATCGCTCAAGAACTGAAGGGTCTCCTGTATACTGTACACACATACGATGACACAGAGCAATTAATTAATCAATTCATCAATTAAATAATGCTCTTAAGTGTTGTCGGAAAAATTCACCATTAAAATGGGACACACTCACGGACAGGAGAACGCGAATTCGATTATGCGCACTGTTCAAAACATACAGAGGTGATCTTGCCTGGAGAGAAATAAAAAATAGGTTGCAGCCGCCAAATTACTCTTCAAGGAACGACCACTCATATAAATTGAGGGAAAGAAGGCAGAGGACGGACACTGGAAAGTTTTCTTTTCTCAATCGTACTATCAAGGGACTGGAATCCTTTACCTGCAGACGTACTAAAGGCTTTACCAACAACCAAAAATGTATTTAAAAATAGGCTTAAGGACCTTACTAATAGACGGTAATTATACACAGTATTTAAAGGGTGTAAATGATATGTTGTTATTGAAGTGTTGTATCAGTGAAGAATTATGTCGTGTCAGTGAAGTGTGCTGTGTAAGTGAAACGTGTTCCTGTCAGTGAAGCTTTATAGTTTATAGTGGCAGTGCAAAGTATTTGAACAGTGAAATGTTTTTGAAGTTTTAGTGAAATCAGGATAGAATCAGTGAAATGTGTCGTAGTTCCAGTGCAGTGAGTGAGTTGACAGCGAAATGAGTGTAGTGTTGAAAGGTACTTGTGCAGATATGAACATATCATACTCGTGGGTTTTAGTTCGATCTTAGGTTTAAGATACAAATTAGATTTATTTCAAATGTTATTTTAAGTGATCGTTTCATTTAATTTAGTATATTCCCTGTTGTTGTTGTTGTTATTATTATTATTCATTATTGTTAGTATTAATTATTAGTATTATTATTAATTGTGTTTTTAATTAATAAGTTTATTATTGTCATTACTGAGTGTAATTAGTTACCACTGCTACCGGATATATACCCATTGCAGTGTGAATAAATACATACATACAACTTATGAGACTTCTATTCTAATTATATGTAAAGAAATAACAGATTTGTCTTCTAACCATAATAATTTCGTGGTTAGAAAGTTATATTTAGAGATACGCGACCACACAGTTCGTTATGTTAAAAGGAATCGTCTTTTCTTTTCACTTGTCTTGATGTCATTAATTGAACAACGCTCGAAGCAATGTGTCAGAACACTGCGAGAGTAACCACCTACAAGCTGCGTGCAGGTGGAGTCGTGGGTCAGATACTGGAGGAATCTTAACCCCGATGACCCACGACTTCAATTAGAAGAAATATGAAGGTCAGAGCGAAGGAACAATTTGTGAAAATCGTGATGATGTCGAGGGCTGGGATCAAAGAGTTTGCCGACTAGACGATATCACACTGAACAACATCATCTCCTCATTATTCGTTCCGATTCTCACAAATTATGAGTTTAAAACATGACTTTTGCCATTACCTCGAACCTAGGTTTTCTAAGCTTTATCTCATTTTTATATTTCCTTACGTTGAGATTTCATGACTTTGTAGTAGATGGAAATTTGTGAGAATATTATCTTTTATGAACAGTATTTTATGTAACAATAATTCATTAATAAGGGCAGATCTTTCACTGCAAACCCTGCATTCACCAATCTTTCCTAATTTATGTCCTCCTTTTAGTCTCCGCATACGATCAAAATATCTTAATGCCGCATTCATTCATTAATTCATTCGTTCATTCATTCATTTATTTTATTCCATAGATCTTATATGAGCAATGAAGCTTTAAGATCTGGAACAAATCAAAAATGTTACAATATTACAATTACAATTTTTACAGTTTTACAATTTAGTAATTTTCTACAATTTTTACAATTTGCTGCAATTTTTTACAATATTTTTACGAGATGTAGTCAGATGAGGTGAAGTCCGAGGATTCGCCAAAAGATTACCCGGCATTTGCCTTTTGGTTGGAGAAAACCTCGGAAAAACCCAACCAGGTAATCAAATCAAAAGGGTTGATGCCGAGGACTCTTCTTCTGCCCCAAACGTTTCCTCCGTTCACCATTTCCATTAGTGCACCCTTCAGTAGGCAGTTTTTTCTCAGTCAGTGACTCAACCAATTCCTTTTTACTCTTCCTGATCACCAGAAGTAGACTATATTTAATACTTAATTACTTACTGGCTTTTAAGGAACCCGGAGGTTCGTTGCCGCCCTCACATAAGCCCGTCATTGGTCTCTATTCTGAGCAAGATTAATCCAGTCTCTATCATCATATCCCACCTCCCTCAAATCTATTTTAATATTATCTTCCTATCTACGTCTCGGCCTCCCCAAAGGTTATATTTAATACTAAACAAATTTCCTAGCTTATAAAGTTCTAAATCTTGAAATGCTATTAAATGAAGTGGAAATTTATGTATGCATATATTTCACTGACGACTCATCCTTGCAAAACTATAAATATGAGATATAGGGAAATACTGATACCATGATAAAGTAATTATTTTCACAATAGATTGCTGAATATAATATGTTATGCCCTTAGTTCCTAATAATCAGTTATCACATGACAAAGATTTCATTCATTCATTCATTTAGTGTTCTGCCCAAGGGCAGGTCTTTTACTGCAAACCCAGCTTACTCCAGTCTTTCCTATTTTCTGCCTTTCTCTTTGTTTCCTCATATGATCCATATATCTTAATGTCGTATATCATCTGATATATTCTTCTACCCCTAACTCATCTCCCGTTCACTATCCTTCCAGTGCATCCTTCAGTAGGAATTTTTTTCTCAGTCAGTGACCCAACCAATTCCTTTTTCTCTTCCTGATCAGCTCCAGTATCATTCTTTTTTCAGTCACTCTTTCTAGTACAGCTTCATTTCTTATTCTGTCTGTCCATTTCACACGTTCCATTCTACTCCATATCCATATTTCAAATGCTTCTAGTCGTTTCTCTTCATTTCGTTGTAATGTCCATGTTTCTGCCTCATAAAATGCTACACTCCACACTAATAAACCAACTAAAAGACTAGACGAGGTTGCTCTTCATCTCGAATTCTATATAATGTTATTTATCCTAAATAAATACATACATAAATAAATAAGTGAATAAATAAACAATTAAATACATAAGTAAATAAACAAATACACACATATATTACTAGGATAAAGAGAGAAATGTAACCAAATGGGGCACTTCATTATAAAATGTAGGTTGCTATTTCAATTTGTAACTTCTTTATTTAATGATTTATGATTTTCGTAGCACTATTAAAACAAAGAAATTACTTTAAATTCGCTATCTTTTTGACCCCAATTCAACTTGAAAATATGTGACGCCGTATGACAGGGTTCGATAATTTTTGACTGTGTTGCGAAATGCCAAATCCAGCCAAATTGGCAACACTGGCTTTACTGCCTGGTTTAACCCTACAGAAGCTGTTTCGCGAAGCAATAAAGTAGGGTGATAGATCTATTGATTTAGTGTGACTCATATGCGTGGATTATTGAAATGCCCGCAGCACAGATGCAATTACATTCGGTCTGCGTGTTGATTATCCAATAAACTGAAGCAATTGGCGGTGACCACTGCTTCTCCCTCAGAGCAGGGTCTGCTAACCCCGAAACAGAACCTTTCCACACAGTTGGAGTGAGAAAAGCGACGAAGGCCAACCGTTGTCATTAGTCTGACTCGAACTCTCACTTACAAGAAGAATATTACATGATTGGTGAACGTTAGTATTAGCATTAGCATTTATTTATTTAACCTGGTAGAGATAAGGCCGTCAGGCCTTCTCTGCCCCTCTACCAGGAGATTCCAACTACAATATGAACAATAAAATTACAACTAGTATTAAATTTACAATTACAATTACAAATAACATTACAATTAGTATTAAATTTACAATTCCAATTACAATAAAATCAAAGTACGAAAAGATTACCTGAATAATTAAAGCTAGATAATTTATCATAGAGAAACAAAGAATATTTTATATTTACTGAATTACAAATTAAATCTAGAATAACAAAATTGTATAGTGATGAAATTACTGAATATTGAAATATTTTGTGATAGATTAAAGAAACTATTTACAAGAAATCAATTACTGACCAAGTGCCTAGTAAGTTTTCGTTTGAATTCAATTTTATTTCGACAGTCCCTGATGCTAGCTGGTAGCGAATTCCAGAGTCTTGGCAGGGCTATTGTGAAAGAAGATGAGTATGAGGAGGTGCGATGGGATGGTATTGTTAGTATTGTTTCATGACGAGAGCGTGTGTTCAGATTATGGTGGGAAGAAAGGTAAGTGAAGCGAGACGACAGGTACGAAGGAATAGAAGAGTTCAAGATTTCGAAGAGAAAGAGAAGTGAATGTAAATTTCTTTTCTTATCTAATTTAAGCCAACCTATTGCTTCCAGGGATGGGGTAATATGATCATATTTACGAACATTGCTTACAAAACGTACACACAAATTATGAGCACGTTGAAGTTTCATTTTGTTGTCGCTGGAGAGGTCAGTCAGTAAAATGTCCGCATACTGTAGTCGAAATAGGGAAATACAAGTGTCTGCACAAGGGACTTTTTTAAGTAAGAGGGGAGATGAACATTTATCCTTTTTAGCACATGGATAATAGAATATACTTTTCTGCAGGTTTCTGTGATTTGCATGTCTCAGTTGAGATTATTATCCATGTTAACCGCATAGTCTCAACTAAATTGCTAAAAAAAATAGAAATTTCTTTACTAGTGCCTACTTTTTTCTTTATTGATCTGTATTTATTTCTCACTCTCTCGTTCTTTTTAACTTCACTCTTGTTTTATTTTCTCTATGTGTAGATTGCCACAGAAAATAAAGGGATGGGTTCCACCTTGTAGGAAAGAAAGGGGACAATCAAAGATTACAAGGAGTTTTGAGGAGCATGCAGAAGAAAGGATTGGAGGATGGACATTGGAATGACAGAACAATGAAGAAAAGCGACAGAACACTCAAGAGAAGAGACAGAGTATTAATTGGGCGCAGAAACATATTGTTTTCATTGTAAAAACTGTTTAATAATAATTATCTTCTTTTATTACTTTCTCTATTTTTCCTTACGTTCTTCGTTTTACGTATTTTCGCATTTTCCTTACTTCTTTCCTTCCGGTATTTTAATTGACTTTCCTATTTCTCTTTCCTCGCTTTTTCTCTTTCTTACCATTTTCCATGCATCATTAACTTCTCTTTCTTGATTTCTGTCTCAATTTCCTTTATTTTTCATTTCTTTATTTCTTGTTCTCTTATTCCGTCTTCCTTTCCTACTATTTCTTCCTTTCTCACCTATTTGCTTGCACTTTCTTCTTTTCTTATTTTCTTACTCTTTCTTCCCTTCTTATTTTGTTATTCTTCAGTCCTTTATTTCTTTATTTTCCTTCCTTTCTTACTCATTTTCTTACTCTTTCTTATCTTATTGTCTTAGGGTAGATGTAAACAGGGGGTAATTGTAAACAAATGCTGTGAGAAATACAAAACTGTCAATATAAACATTTTAATTCGGGGGAATACTTAAATTAACATGTTGGCTAACCTACAAAGCAGTTTGGCGCCAAATAGGAGAAACTGCTTAGTCGTGAACGAATGTTTTGCAAGAGTCTACAAAAAAAAAAAAAAAAAGAAAGAATTTTGCTTCACCTTTATTTTTGGCATTATAAGTAAACGTACAGTGCTATTTTTTAAGAATATGTTGTTTTTATGAGTAATGTATAGTAGTTAACATTTATTACAATGGTTTTGAGATCTTTCATAACCTCAGTTCAATAAATTATGACGTGTTTACATTTGCCCCATAGTTTTAATTGCTTGGGGGTAATTGTAAACATGTTTTACTCTGGTTACATTTCGTACTTTCCACTAATCAAAATGCCAAGAAATTATATTAGAAAGAGACTCACACCCAACTACACTGTAGAGGATTTAGAGAGGGTTGTCACAGATGTGAAAAATAGTAACTAAAGTTATCGTGAAGCTCAGAAGAGGTACTGAATTCCTATATCATCATATATCATATGTTAAAGGGAGAAATGTACCAGTGACCAAAATTGGAGTTGGAAGGAGTACAGCTCTTTCTTCTGAAACAGAACGAAAAATGTTCAGTGTCTGATAGCCCGTGCGAAAATTGGTGTTTAAAATTACCCCCCTCTCAAAAGGGTAAATTTAAACGAGCAATTAAAATAAGAAAAAAGTCAACCTTATTATTTTAAACCCATTTTCAGGGAAAAGAAAGATCTAAAAATAACACATTGTTTCTTCGTCATGCTTACCTTTACTGAGAGTTGTGTAAATGTTGAAATATATTTGAAATCAGTGAAAAGTGTTTACAATTATCCTGTTCTACCCTACTCTTTCTTACTTATTTTCTAACTCTTATTTTATTTATTATTTTCTTACTTTCTTACTTTTTTCTTATTCTTTCTCCTTTTCTTACTTTTTCCTTTCTTGTTTATTAATGTCCATCTAGAACAGTAGACTACCGATATCGTAAGTTGTTTAGTTAGATAGTAATAGTGGAATAAGTATGGCTTGAGCAACCGCTATACTCTAAGAAAATCTGTCGCTCTTATTCTTTGTTGACACACAGTAAATGTTTGATAAACAGCCCGAGGTTGAAATCTTCTGTACTTCGATAAGAAGCTTCAACTACCACAGCTGGGAGTAATACTGAATACTAGGAAAAAAGTATAATAGTACATTAGTAATTAAGAAGCGAGTATGGTTGTTTATGAAACGAGCGCAAGCGAGTTTCATAATTTTCATACGAGCTTCTTAATTACCATTATAGGCGAGTTTCATACGACTTTTTATGCTCGACCATATTTATAACTTGAAATTATTCAGATGTATACATTTTATTTGTATCCGACAAGATCGGAAGTGACCTTGTTCTAGGTCGTGAATTGTGAGATGTGAGCAGATGCGAAAGTATTGATTTTTTTCCGAGGAACAATAATGTCATTGACCTTATGTAATACGCCTGTGGAGTAACGGTTAGCACGTCTAGCCGCGAAACCAGGTGGTCCGGGTTCGATTCCCGGTCGGGACAAGTTACCTGGTTGAGGTTTTTTCCGGGGCTTTCCCTCAACCCAATATGAGCAAATGCTGGGTAATTTACGGTGTTGGACCCCAGACTCATTTCACCGGCATTATCACCATCTCATTCAGACGCTAAATAACCGAAGCTGTTGATAAAACGTCGTAAAATAACATACTAAAAAAACCTTGTGTAATCCCGTTAAACTTGGTATAACCTTGATTATTGAATTCGACATTGAAAAACGAGATGACAAATTGAATTTATTTCAATATTATTTACAATTAACGCTAATTATTATAGTAACAGAACATAACCTTCTGCGACAGTATTGGATTTCCAGCCTCCGTCACTTTTCGCTAATTCTCTTTCGATTGCATATCCGAGAATAATCGATACTTGCGGTTTTATAACGGTACAAAGCTGACTTGTCATTGGCTGAACACCTGTAAGCTGAGTTGTCATTGGCTGAAAACACCTGTACTTTAATGAGTAGGTGTACTTTAATGACATGCATTAAAGCACTGCTACCAGCTGTATAATTACTACATTTCGGCATGGTGGAGCATAAAATATAATTTAACATAAGCTATCTTTGAAGACTGAACTACAGATCTCCCTAATATGAAGCTATAAAGTGTCGCCTAATTTAAACAATCTTGACAGGATTATGGAACCACATACAGCTGACCTAGCTGCTGTCAAGAAGTCAAAAGGAAAATAGCAATGGCAACGGAAGCTTTTAATAGAAAAAGGAGTATCTTCTGCGGATCTCTGGAGAAATAACTAAGGAAGAGACTAGTGAAGTGATTTTTGTGGAATGTAGCATTATATGAAGTGAAGAGAAGCGAATAGAATAATTTGAAATGTGGATATGGAGACGGATGGAGCGTATTGGCTATTCCATATAAAATCGACCAGTAAAATACCTCGCATTTTTTTATATTCTAATTTTTTCCCTATTTATACAAGGTGCTGAGGAGAGTGCATTTTCAAAAATATACTATCGAAAGTCAAACGGTTTTCATATTATTGAGCGACAAATTTAGTGTATTTTATAAAAACAAGCCTCTTTCAGCGCTCAGAACTCTGGAACCGTTTACTGCAGAACATTGAACGAGAGCTCATTTTGAAGCTGACATTTGGTAGCTTATGTTAAGAAGCAATCCTTATTTTATTGTATACAGAGAAACAGATAATATGATTTTACTTACGTTTAGGCTTTTTGCCAATTAATAAAAATGTAAAAAAATATTGAGAAAAAACCTTGCATTATTAAGAGGGATTGGGCATTGTTTGGTTAGTGGTACGGATATTAAATAGATTATTTTCACACGCCTAGACTTGAACGGCGCTCTCCGGTACCATCTTGAGGAATCATGCTGTGAACCTGTTATGAGTCACTAGTATGCTTACTGTGTTATCTGAGCATGCATTACGCGGTCGGAATAATTAGTAACGTGTAATTAGCGGTTGGAAATTGAGGTTAGGTTTTCCATGCCGGTACCGTCTCGTTCTCGCAGACATACATTCGGTTATTTTTCAATGCATCTGAAATACAACGCCATACATCAAGAAGGAGGTTAAAATCATTACAGATTTGCTTTCATAAAGAGAGAGAAAATAAGAATTTACAAAATTATTCGTCATGAAGTTGGTAATTGAAATTAGAGACGAGACAGATGAAAGAAGGTAAATATTAAAACTATTACAATTTTACTACGTCATACTAGTTTTAACCAATAAAACAGTACGAAAGGACTTTTTCAACCAATCATGGCTCCTTATCGCACAATTTGATCGCTTCCCTAGCATTTGTTTAATTTTATCGCTTCCCAAGTATTTGTTTGATTTTATCACTACCCTAGCATTTGTTTCTTTGTTTGCCAATATTTCAAACTGCAAATTCTTTACGGTACTATAAAACATGTCCCGCGCCGTGGCGTCGTGGTCTAAGGCATTCTGCCTAAGACTCGCGTTTCGGAATGCGCGCTGGTTCGAGTCCTTATGGGAGAAGAAATTTTCTCATGAAATTTCGGTCAGTGTATGGGACAGGTGCGCACCCAGCATCGTGATGCACTTGGGGAGCTACGATAGGTAGCGAAATCCGATTACGTAAACCAGCTATAAAGGCTGGGGGGGGGGCTCATCGTGCTAACCACACGATACCTCCATTCTGGTTGGATGATCGTCCACCTCTGCTTCGACATGTGGGCGTGAGGCCAGCAGCCGGCTGGTCGGTCTAGGCCCTTCACGGGCTGTAGCACCACGGATTATTATTATTATTATTATTATTATTATTATTATTATTATTATTAATTACACTTAACACGTAAAACACTGCGCCACAAAATGAGTCACATTAGAGTTTATATCCTCGAGTGCAGTTGGAATGGGAAATGGGAAAACTTGACGAATCAGATCTTGTATTATATTGAGATACTAGCCGTACCCGTGCGCTCCGCTCCGTTAGAAAAAAATAGAAAGTAATTACATCATTAAAATAGGACATTTGATCCAGGGAACATTCGTGTTTGATAGAAGGATAAATCGTTTATTATGTTACTTAATTTAAATTGTATTAAAAAATTAAAATGCGATCATTTTGATCCAAAGACCACTCATTTGGTCATAAAAATTATTTTAGGAAATACAGGAAACAAATGCCTATCAATTTTTCTGTGCATAAGAAGCTATTTTAATCTTACCTGTCCTCGATTCACTCAGAAGTTACTGTAATAACATTATAACATTATGTCCATCTAGAGAAATTACACTTTCCAATGGTGAATTAATAATTAATTATACAAATCGGTTAATTTAGCTTCCAATATTACTTCATACAAACACAGAAACATTCTCTGTAGGCTATCTTTCATAGCTTTCGATTGTTGCTGCCCAAGGCCCCTTATAGACGAAGTCATTTGTTTTTTAATTCATTACACGGCCTTAGATGGCAATTATTTTAATTTTAAAACTCATTTATCTCATTAAATATCAGTCCTATCAAAATTTTTAAGGAATAAAACTTATCCGAAATTATTTTTAAAGAAATTTTTGTTATGTAACATTTTTTACAAAAATCAATAATAAGCGAGATATTTTGATTTATTTAATTCAGGCCCCCCTTATAACCCCCCTTTTAAATAATGTATTTTGAATGCCATATAGCCTAAAATCTAAGTTACAACAAACTTAATTTATATTCCAATTTTCATAGAAATCCGTTGAGCCATTATCGTGTGAAATGATAACAGACAGACAGACAGACATACAAACAAAAATTTCAAAAAAGCGATTTTCGGTTTCAGGGTGGTTAATTATATATGTTAGGACCAATTATTTTTGGAAAATCGAAAATTACCAGAAAAATTTCGGCTACAGATTTATTATTAGTATAGATTTGTGCCCTCCTTATGGTCAATTGGAAGCGTTGTTCCTGACTGCGACGTTTAAATGTTCACTCATGCGGGGGGTTCTCTGCAGAATCCTCTCGTCAGGGGCTGAAATCATGTTATCACCCTTGTCGAGGAAGATCAGAGCGAATCCCTCCTGGCAAGAACCGGGCAGCGCTCTAATCCCTCCACTCCTGCCTGCAGCTCCACAACTAACTAAATTAATATTTAGTGTTGTGCGGTTGTCAACGCCATGGCATTCTTTACTGTTAATTCATGATAGTTTGTTTCTTCCTCACGTACCATAAACTCCAGGAAACCAGGCAGATTAGATGGCATTTGGATAGTGCAATATAGTAACACAGTGGCGGCCGCTGAAGTTTGTGTCTAGGTGTTGCACTTTCTGTGATGAGTGGGGTAGAATTAGTTACGTTTATCAGTACATGATCATGAACATTTTAATCCAATACTGTTACTTAAATGATTAACATCAGTAATGCCCGTTCTTGTCCACGACTGTTCCCCATCAAACAAAATACATGGAAAACCAAACAGTGCGTTTTTCACTTCACAACCACAAAGCCAGTCATGATTATTGTAAATTTCCTTTCTAAAAATTTTCTTGAACTGCCTTTTCGCCGTAATAACTGTCTGGATAATATTTAGATCAGGCAATGATCTACCAAGTTCTTTAATTTTTTATTTTTATTCGTCAGAAAGTACAGAGAAGTTCTTGTTTTGTAAACTATTTACAGAATTCATAATTGTAAACGCACGTATATCACAAACTGGAACAAAACATCAATGCACTATAAAAATTGTGATAACTGCCTCAATTCACATAAAACTCATTAAACTCCAGAAAAATTCCTGTTTTAAACAACTTACAAAATTCATAACTTTATATGCCTACGTACCTATGTCACAAACTGACGAAAATATTACATCCAATAAAAAAATTGTATTATGCAACACAATTCAATAAAACTACTTAAATTCCAACAAAAACTAAATATTTTAGAAAGGATTAAATAGATTTCACACGATTATAAAACGACTGGACCACGTGCTCATCTAGCTACACGTTGGTCAGGAAGTGAGAAACCATGTGAGAAACGAAGACTCGGAAAAAATCTGAAATTTTCGTCTCAAGTCACGAGTCATCCAGCGAATGTGTTCATTCGGAATGGTCACTTCTGCAATCTACGGGCAAATACAAGAACTACATGTTTCCGGTTGTTGCAAGAGCTTTGCCGCGACCAGCTGAGCCTACCTTCAATACCAGCCGCTACACGAATGTGGCTGTTGCTTGAGCAGTACAACGACCACTTCTGAAGTATTCACAATTTGATGAATTTTATAAACGCTGATTATTTTATACTGGAATTCTTGTATGATATATAAATAAAAAAGAATGTATAGATTTAAAATGGACGAGAAGGAAAATTAATATCTGTTCAGTTATTTAATATAAGCTTAAACAAAATTTTAATGTGCGGGAAAAACTTGGTCGTTGTGCAACGCTGCAACATGATCAGCGGCCGCCACTGCAGTAACAACGAATGTGTTTCTCTTGCTGTTACACTTTAGCGTGTTTCATACGCTCAGTGAAGTTAGAGATAAACAGTTACATGCGCTTACTTACTTACTTACTTGCTTTTAAGGAACCCGGAGGTTCATTACCGCCCTCAGATAAGCCCGCCATTGGTCCCTATCCTGAACAAGATTAATCCAGTCTCTACCATCATATCCCACCTCCCTCAAATCCATTTTAATATTATCCTCCCATCTACGTCTCGGCCTCCCCAAAGGTCTTTTCCCCTCTGGCCTCCCAACTAACACTCTACATGCGCTACATATTACAAAACATGAACAATAATTTCATATCATAATATTAAATTAGGGGAAAGAAACTGACCACCAGAGCGCTGCATTGGAGTTAAATCGCTCGCTTGAACTCGGTCGAGTGTCGCACCCTCGAGTGAGATACGATTGGTCGTGATACGCTCGTAATAAATAGAAGCACACTACAAGGTCATCTCGCCGACATGTCTTATCTTGTATGGAAGACGACAGATAAGATACACATATGTTTTGCTCACACGGTAAAAATAAGGCTTTATTTTCTGCGTTTATGACAAACGTTTAATGGAACAGTCAATGGAACGTACCAAAACAGGAACATGAAGTTATAAATAAAATAGTATGAAAAACTTCGATATACAGTTATTACTGCTAATTAATAATTATTCAATATTTGATTTACCACATATCGATCGTCCAGTTCAAAAGTGCGACAACTCAAAAATTGTCATTTTTTAGTTATTTGTACTACTGAAAGCCCCTTTCAGAGCTCTTTCCGATTCAGTATTCAGATAGCTAAGTCATATTTACAACCAAAAAGAAAAAAAAAAACTAAATAAACTGCTGTGTTCCTTTATAAGCTATTTATTTGAAACTTTCAACTGAAGATATCTCAAAACTTGTTTTTTTGAGTTGTCGCACTTTTGAACTAGACGATCGATATATAATATGATAGGTCCATACATAATGTTCCGCCTATATACTGTGACAATGTAGAAACGTTTTACAAAATATTATTGATATAGCAGTAGATTAATAACAATATTAGTACAGAGATAACGTCACAGAAAATATAGCAAAACGAATAATCATGCTGCACAACTGTTACAGACGCAAAGATTGATATACTAATTATTAGAGATTATTATTATTATTATATTATTATTATTATTATTACTAGAAAACTTGATACGGTTCTTGCATTATCGTGATTGTGTTCTCTGTTTATAATAATTACATTTACATCCAATAACATTTATCAGATGTGGCAAAAACAAAATCACTCCTGTGTGAGGGGGGGGGGGAACATTTACCTACAACATTTATATTAAATTTTGAAGTAAGTTTTGTAGTTGTACTATGAAGAGGTTAGTTAAACACTGCAAAGTTTTGAAATGATAAACATCTATGATGTTACTACACAGTTCATCACGAATGTCTAACGCTCGGCTTATACCGTTCGAGGATTTATCGCTCGTGACAATTTTACCCATCATGCATGTGCGCTACCTATCGGATTATGCTATGAACTACTAGGCGCTCGAGCGAAAACTTCGGATGCACACCTCTGCTTACCACCATACACTCTTAGGGTATCTGCTGGCTGTTGCCTCATGAGTGATGCCCTATTGGTGTCATAGGTATACTGTATATCGACTCTAGAAATGTCACCTTTCTTCAGAGTTTTGGTAAATAATGTTTTTGCCTCATCTGGAAGGTCATTTTTCTTATAGATTAAAATATATATAACTTTTACCCATTATCGGAATCATTTCATGATTTTATTATTTGAGCATAAGTGCACTATACTCTCTATACCTTACGCCAGTCATGTCAATTGATGCCCATAGGAGCAAGCGCGCGCTTTAGAGCTCAGGAGAACCTGAGGTCTTTACAGCAGGAAGGAAAGAGACAGACGAAAGAAGTAGTATATGCTGCTTGGTCGAGCTATACACAGGGATGGCCAGCACTGATTCAATGGATGAAGGGAAGAAAACTTCTTAAAACTGTATCCATGTTAATTTTTAGATTTGTCTGAGAAGTATAAGTGCATTATAAGAATGTAAGTTTTAATTTTAATGCTCATTTTCAACAAGTTTGATGTTTTTTATTCAAAAGAAATAATTCTCAACTTTTCGTATAGAAAAGTGAAATTTTCAGGTATAGGCCTATTTATTTAGTAGCCTTACAGAATGTTTTCGTAAATCTAATATACCGTATATACGTATTACTCAAGATAGTGTATTGAAAATTTTGAAAATATTCGCATGGAAATTTTTTGTAAGAAAATAAATTAACAAAGCAACTACTGTTACATCATAAGCAAAAGATACGTGCCTATGTGTTTGCAAAAATGTCCGCTCTATAGCTTCAGCAGATTTCGAGAAAATAATTTAATATTCTGATGATAGGAAGTTGCTCACAAATATCACCTTAAAAGCATAATGCGATAAGAGTTTTGTTATGTAATATTAGTTACACTTAAAACAGATATAATACCTAGGTAACTGTAACCAGTACCTGATATGAATTTACAATTCATGGAATCCATAAGAGCAACTTAGTAATTTGTCTTGTGTAATTATTTTAATTATTTCATTGTGTTACCGAGTTTGTACTTACAGTCATTATGAAATAAACTTAAAGGAAGAACACAAGATCCAGCATTTTGAATAATGCATCTTATCACAAGTTCTACAACGTAGAAATACGTCTAAAGTGAAGGAAACTATTTATGGGAACCCCTGTTTAAAAATAGATATTGGATAATGATTTGAATTTCATGTTGTATATGAATATTTATTTGATGGAAAATAATACGACTTATATTTGTATGTATATATCATTATTATTAATATATCCATGAAATCATTATTGATGTATTTATTAAGACTTCTCACGGCATAAAATGCACGGTTTGATAATAAGAAGCAAGTTGGTTTACGTGTTCACGCAAATCCTAAAGCATAATGCTACTGCTAATGGCGTGTCTTCACATAAGTTGATCAATCTTCTATCACTATAAACTCAAAACACCCCGGCCTGAAAAGGGCGGAAAAGACCCTAAGACAGGCAGTATCCCTACAACAGGGATACTATGACAGCTCCACCACTACACGTGTTCACGTATTCGTTTTATTTATGGGTTTACTGTATTACAATAAAATTACTTACATTTTAATATTCCTTTTTACCATAGAAATTAACGTCATAACAGTCAAAAGTATAAATGTAAAATTATAACAATAAACTATACATTTTCAATACCATAAGTCCTAACCCAGGCATGCCAATTGATACCCACAGGAGCAAGCGCGCGCTTTAGAGCTCAGGAGAGCCTGAGCGCTTTACAGCGGAAAGGAAAGAGACAGACGAAAGAGGTAGTATATGCCGCTTGGTCGAACTATATTCAGGGATGGCCAGAACTGATTCAATAGATAAAAGGAAGAGAACTTATTAAAACTGTATCCACGTTAATTTTTAGATTTGCCTAAGAAGTATAAGTGCATTATAAGAATGTAAGTTTTAATTTTAATGCTCATTTTTCACAAGTTTGATTTTTTTATGCAAAGAAATATTTTCTCAACTTTTCGTATAGAAAAGTAAAATTTTCAGATATTGGCCTATTTATTTAATAGCCTTACAGAATGTTTTCGTAAATCTAATATACCGTATATACGTATTACTCAAGATAGTGTATTGAACATTTTGAAAATATTCGCATGGAAATTTTTTGTAAGGAAATGAATTAACAAAGCAACTACTGTTACATCATAAGCAAAAGATACGTGCCCATGTGTTTGTAAAAATGTCAGCTCTATAGCTTCAGCAGATTTCGAGAAAATAATTTAATATTCTGATGATAGGAAGTTGCTCACAAATATCACCGTAAAAGTATAATGCGATAAGAGTTTTGTTGTGTAATATTAGTTACACTTAAAACAGACACAGTACCTAGGTAACTTGGCTTTGTACTGTAATATTGTTTTGATTAATTTATTGATTACTTTTGTAAGGCTAAAGATACCATCAATACAAATTCCAACATCATGTCATACTCAATCTCTTTCTTTGGAATATCACTTCTTTATGAATGATGTGTTTCATCCACTTAATACAGTATAATATTATACTACTATGGAATTTAAGTGAATATTCCTTCTTAACTCTCTATTATGTTATTAAGATTTAAAACACAAGTGCAATATTAAGAAATCAGTGCTAGTACTTTTGTTTTACAGACAATATAAATAATATTAAACAGAAAGAAGCCATATAAAAATAACGACATAAATTTTCACGTTCCGTTTGAAGTTTGTGCACCACTGTTTTCTTAATCGAACAGGTTGCTTATTCATATACACAACCCTTCCTCTTTCCATACTTAGCACTTGCTGCTCGCGCACGGCGTCAAGGTCAGAAAAATGCACTTGCTTTGACATCACTGCCTTACCACAGTGTACTATATACAGTCACGAAGCTTGAGTTTAGAGGGTGCTAGAAACAATAGACTGTGACGGTACTATTTTGCATTGCCTGTAATGAGGCGATATTAGCGATCCTAGTGTGAACAACTATCTAATGTTTGCATATTTACTACGTATTGAGCTTCGCGACTGTATATACTAGACTGTGGCCTTACGCCAGGGATGAGACGATATTAGCTCCCAATCATGGTAAAAGAGTTCGATCTTGATCACGAGCGCATAGCGCATCCATTGTAACGTAGACAACAGGGATGTACATGCACATGCAGCGAATAAAGGCAGCAATTATTACAATAACTTGCATTACTAAATTTCTGGCTATATTATAGGGCCAATTACACAGTAATATATATATATATATATATATATATATATATATATATATATATAAACAAATCGCAAAGGGAAGGGTTTTTAGGAACAAAAAGAGAAATAGGAAAAGTTAATTGTATGTAAACCATTTTATTGTTAAAAGCAATTATTTATTATGTAAATACTTCACTTCATTGGTTAAGAGAAACTAATAGGGTCTACTGTACCTGCTCGACGTGTGTGATATCTAAGTACTTTTGAGTATTTGTTGAAAAATTAATAATGGCAATATTGATTGAAATAGAGTATATTGATTGTGAAAATGTAGTCCTTACTCTCCAGTCGTGATTATGTAATGAGTTTTCTTAGAGAGATTTGTGAGATGCACGTAACACGAAAAAATAAAACAAATTTATTAAATTAAGGTACTGTATTGAGAGCCATCGTAATTTTTGGGGTCATTCATTTAAGGGGATAAGTATGACGTTAGAAACTTCCACAATGTCGGCCAAAATCTGTGAAATTTAAACTATATAAACAGATCTATAATAATATCAACTGTACAAAATAGTTTTGAAATTATATTTTTAAGTATATTTTATATTGACGTTACTAAAAAAGCTCCTTGCATCAAAGTTTTCAAAATGTTTAGTTCATATTTGCTAAAAATTCTGAAAATAGTTATTGGAATAAAAGTGAATTAGCATTTTGAGTTTAGTAATAGTATAAGTTAAAGTGCAATCAAAGATAAATTATTATTTCTAAATTAAAGAAACACGTAGTCTAATAAAAGTAAATATCCAGAAACAAGCAAAAAATAAAACATCAACAATACATTTAAAATAAAGAAATAAAAGGAATCTCGATACTATCTTCTGACCCAAATGTGAATTAATTTACCTTCGATGTCAATTCCGAAATGAATTTATTTCTCTCTTCTCCTGAATAATGCCTATACTTTTTTCATGTTGCGTCTCATAATGCCGTTTTATGTTGCTTTTTTGCAAATGATATTTTTTTTTACACAACAAACACTGGACTTCATCACCATGTTCGAAGCATAAATATTGTATCTTCCACTCTTCCTTGAAAGCTTTAAGCGCTTCCGTTCCGTCATGATGCGCTGTGTTCTAAGATCTGTACATCCTTTAGCAATGTTTACAGGTAAAAGAGCTCCGCGCGCGCGCAGCGGGCGTAAAATAGCTCTCGCTCGCAAATATTAGTCACCATCGCAAGACTGCCTTACGCTATGTTCAGTGTCTGTTTTCTCCTGTTTCACATTTTCCAAAGTCTGTTGTTCTTCTGACGGACACAAAGTAGACTTCTAATAGGGCAAAAAACTTCATTGAGGTACGAAATTGAAGCTATGTGGCTAAGCTGTAAATTGAAATTATTATTTTAAATCAAATATATACATATACATATATATATATATATATATATATATATATATATATATATATATATATATTCTAAAGTGCTTATACAAGGTGATTCAAAGTTATACTAATTTGAACAGTATGTTAAAGGTACATTCATTGGTAAATTAAACAATTGTGATATGAGCTCTTATGTATTAGCAAAAAATAATTAAAAATAAAGTTTATAACAACAATACTTTGTACTGTTTTTGTCACTGTATATTGTAATGCTTAATACTCGCTAATTAATTGCATTTTTATAGTTACTGTAGTTAGTGTGGATAGAAATTACGTTTTAGCTGCATAAAATAGTATTTTCAGGTGCCTAAATCTTTGTTTTAGTATCTGTTTTGATAAATTCAGGACCTATTTTAGATGCCTAAAAATCAGAGGTCTGATGACTTAATTTCCCCGAAAAAAAAACAGGAACATTTTCCGAGATATACCATCACTCAAAGTTAAGGCTGGTTCGCAATAAACCGGGAACGAGAACCAGAATGAAAACGAGAAGCAGAGGACGTGAATATGAAAATTTTTGATTCACAATAAATCGAGAACATAGACGACTATGCATATCGATATGTATGTCAATAACGATATGTAAAGTCGATATTACGCATTCTAATGTTATTTGTGTATAATTGGCCAATGACGTTCTCTCATGAGTACAAGGCAGCCAACATAACACAGGTTAACCAACTTCGAAAATTCAACTGAAAATTTCATTAGGTACGGTACTATAAATATGCCCATGCATCTTTATTATCACAACCTATTTTAAGTCTACCATAACGTAAAATAATTAGAGAAGGAACATATTTGTAATAGAACAAAAATGAACACAACAGTAGTTATTGAATTGAAGCATGAATATGTAGTGTGTAATACAACCAATACAGTAATAAAATATGATTCGCTTCTGATCGGTGTTCAAAAATGCAGCTATTGAAAGTCACGTATTCTTCTTCATTTTCTCATCTTAAACGAGGCGCGCCGCTTATCGTAAACGTGATTTTCCTCAACACTCAATATTAGAATCTCATCAATTAAAACTTGCTCCATGATATATATTATTGTAATGTATCGAAGTACATATGATATTTCTATGCAGATATTCTGCGTCATCATACGATGAAAGAGTAATGGAACGGAGAAAAATTCTCTCCGGCGCCGGGATTTGAACCCGGGTTTTCAGCTCTACGTGCTGACGCTTTATCCACTAAGCCACACCGGATTCCACCCCGGCGTAGGAAGAATCGTCTCAGAGTTGGAACTTAAAACTGAGACGATTCTTCCGACGCCGGGGTGGAATCCGGTGTGGCTTAGTGGATAAAGCGTCAGCACGTAGAGCTGAAAACCCGGGTTCAAATCCCGGCGCCGGAGAGAATTTTTCTCCGTTCCATTACTCTTTCATTGCTCCATGATGCACAGCACAGAACAAAATAATCCATAGGTTATGTCACGGTCTTCTTGCTACAAAATATACGACGACAAAATAGCTTTTAGATGGCAATAGAATGAATCTAGTGGGCTGTGATCGGAAACGTGAACGCCAAAGTTGAAACTTGGCCAATTCTCCGTTCCCGATCCCGGGCTCCGGTAAGCTTTTCGTTAATTGTGAATGCTCACATTTAAATGTATACATTTTAACAATTTTACCGTTTTCGTTTTCGTTCCAATTCTCGTTTCCGGTTTATTGTGAACCAGCCTTTAGAAGCAAACACGCGACGGTCTACAGCGACTAAACGGAGACAAGATCATCCTGCAGCGTAAAACATGTGGTAAACAGTGTGCACTCATATAAATTGTGCCAAGTACTCCCGATGTAAATTTGTTAACCCAGTGTATACAGCGCGCAACATGACAACACTCTAAAAAAAGGCAGAAATAATTAATATACGCACGAATACAGCAGGTGCAACTGCTTGTAAAGGCTACCTTTGTCTTCCTGCCAGGAACTAACCGACAAAACATCACAAATCCGCATAAAAAAACGTATAACCAAAAGAATAAACGCGAAATAAGCTCTACAAACTTTATAGTAACCGTTGCCAATATGTGAAATAGAATACCACATTTCAATTATTAACACTCACCGTGAAAATAGTCAATTAAATAATATTCGACTGCGGCAGGACGTAAAATAGAAACCATTTTTTAAAAACGATTTCATTTACACGGTTTTCAACTTTAACGAACTATCCTGCCCACCAATGATAACAATTACTGTACTATAGTCGCGACGCTGTTATTCCTGGCGTGACTCCTCCTCTTTGCTTACGTCTTAGGAAGTGAAGGCTCTATAAAGTCTATGTAGGTAGTATCGTTCGCCATTTTTGTTCTTTCGTTACCGAGCTACCAGACGAGGGATCTATTTGCCGTACCGTTAAACATTATCATGTCGTAGCTCCTATGATAATAAATCAAACGCACTGTAATTCAGCAAATAATTGAGCGGCAAATAACGTCCTCGTGTGCTTACTGCGAACGCCAACGAAAGAGCCAAAATGGCGGGCGATTATATTAAGTATTTATCGAGCCTTAGGAAATGCATAATGTCTTCATCAGCGAATCACAAGACCCACACGTTTAAATGTAGCCGACCTGCAACGTGATTGGCTGCTGGAAATTAGAGCGACGGGATTACAGAATAAAAGTTTTGGTGTATAACATTACTTCCCCGTCGCCCTCGACAGCGTAGTTGGTATAGCGCTGGCCTTCTGTGCTCGAGGTTGCGGGTGCAATCCTGGCCGAGGTCGATGGCAATTAAATATGTTTAAATGCGACAGGGTCATGTCAGTAGATTTACTAGAATAGGAAAGAACTGCGGGACAAAATTTCGGCACACCGGCGACTCTGATATATATATATATATATATATATATATATATATATATATATATATATATATATATATATATATAGTAGGATTTTTCAAAGGATCCCCAGTCGGTCTCTTTTTTTGCTAGAAGAACTTTGCCGCACGGTCCACCCCGGTCATTAAGGAACGCGTGCGGAAATTTTTAGGCGCGAAGTTGTCACGTTTTACATTGACTTCGCCACGTGGGTATGAAACAATCGTCCCGCAGTTCTTTCGTATTCCAGTAAATCTACTGACATGACCCTGTCGCATTTAAACACACTTAAATGCCATCGACCTCGGTCAGGATTGAACCCGCAACCTCGAGCACAGAAGGCCAGCGCTATACCAACTACGCTGTCGAGGGCGACGGGGAAGTAATGTTATACTCCAAAACTTTTATTCTGTAATCCCGTCGCTCTAATTTCCAGCAGCCAATCACGTTGCAGGTCGGCTACATTTAAACGTGTGCGTCTGCCACCACGTTTGAATGAGGTGAGGTACAAGGTCTTAATGCGAGATATTCTTCCAGAACTGTTAGAGAATGTACCACTTATCGCGCGTCGTCACATGTGGATGCAACTAAACGGAGCACCTGGACACTTTTCTCCTCAAGTGTACGTGACATATTAAATGACGCATATCCCGGGCGTTGAATCGGAGGGGAAGGTCCTATTAATTGGCCACCCCTCTCCCCTGATTTGACGCCTTTTGATTTCTTATTCTGGGAGCATGTCAAAAGCCTCGTGTACGAGGCACCAGCTCCCGATCAAGAAACACTTTTCACCAGGAAACTTTCGAGGTTTGTGAGATACGTGATGTACGCTAAAAAAGTGTTGAGTAAACATTAACTTTGCTTAACTTAAATGTGTGATTGTCTATTGTGTAGTTCCTGACGTTCTCAGGCTTGCACTGATCCAGGATTACTTCCTAGACTATAAGTTCCTATTCTAAAGCTGTTGTATCTCGATATCTCCATAAGCTCCATAAGTTTGTGGGCAATCTTTTGAATCACTCTGTATTATATTGGCGTAGAGATAATGTGAAACTAATTTTAAAACGTGGCTCCCGATTTTTAGTTATGTAAACTTTATACAGCGAGAAAAACTGGCTATAGAAACACTCGCCATTAGCCGACGAAGAGCCATAACAAACTCCAGGGAATGTGAAATATCCTGGCACAGTTTAGGCAAATGAAGGCTTTCTATTACTGTAGAACATGTTCTGTAACAGGTTGAAGTTTTCATTTCATAAAGGGTCTTGGAAAAAAGAAATTCCTCAAACGTCCACCTCAATTGCTGCATTCCTGTACTATCTTTCATTATATTACACGTTTTAAACTCTTCTTCGATTTGGTGATTGTTATTCTGATCATTAGAGACCGCCACAGTATAAAGAAAATTTTGCCGAAATATGAAATTGATTACAATGCTCCGTCGATTTAATAGAAAGCATTTGAGCCCAAAGAAAGCAGAAGACATTACTACGTGGTCTTCTATTTGACGAAAATCCAAGCCCTCGCATACCGGTAAAGCATCATGTCACAGACACGTTCACGTCCGAGTACGTCTGACAAAGTAAATATTATTCAGCGCCTTGTAAAGGCGCAAATATTAAAGATATTGCTGGAGAGTTTATACTAAAATTTATTTATTTATTTATTTATTTAAGCGTTTATTATTTTTATTTATTTACTTTGTTACATACTATAGGCCTATTACTTATTTACTTTTTTATTTACTCATTTTTTTATTTATTTATTATTGTATTTTATAGATATATTTTAGGAAACACAATTAATTATTTCTAATGAATTAACAATTCTTAATTGCTCATTCCCGTATGATAGATATTTTACTGTCCATAATATTCCTTGACTTTCATACTCTACCTAAACATGATTCTTACCGATTGCAGGAGACTTGCTCCGCGTGTTTTATCTAAGTAGGTAAACATTGGCTTTCTCCTATGTAGACGGAGCAGGTATTATACTGTGATGTGTTTAGGTTATGTCCACATCTTAACAAGCATAGATGGTCATAGTGGTCAGTTTATGAGATGAGAGGTGTCTACTATCTTGGAATTAATAGTTTTCTTTGTCATGATATTCCTTTGTTAAAAAGTCTAGTATTGCTAGTGAGTTTCTTTTTTTTTTCTCTAAAAAATTTGTCATCAGTTTTCTGTGAATTGCTTTGACGCACCAGAAGATAACCTCTTTTTTTTTTTTTTTTCAAGTTGTATCGTGTGCTATTGAAGGTTAATAATAACCTGTTTTATACGTTATTGCTGATCATAGCGAATGTGTCGTCGCTAAACAGTCTTAGGTAAGTGCAGCTTAGTGTAGGGATTTCCCTAATGTATGGTAGGAAGAGTGCGAAACCAACACTGATCCTTGCGGTACCGCAACCATTACGGAGTGTGTGGAGGATTTGACTGTGTGCACACTGAAAAAGGGGTTACAGAGGAAAAGAGAAGGGGTGTGTGTGTGTGTGTGTGTGTGGTGTGTGTATGCGCGCGTGCGCGTGTGTGTGTGCGTGCGTGTGTGTGTGTTTTTTTAGTATATATTTCAACATGCCCCATTACATAGGTAATATTACATGTTTTGACATTTCTAGATAATTACATTTTTAAGATTGCAAATTTGCCAGTTGCGTAATCAATAAATATCTGTGTGATAAGATATACGATGAGAATAAATTATAGTTAAGTACTATTCCAAATTCTGAATTCTTGCACCTTCCTACTTACAAACTTTCAAATTACATTAGCATTATTAATTGAAGATTATAAGACCCTGTGTTTACCTAGTTACAATTTTAAATTACATCAGCAGCAATAATTTAAGTATATATCACTCCTACATTTTCCTAGTTACAGATTTCAATTCAATAAGCAATAAACACACAAAAGGATAAAGATAATATACCAGTAAGTTACATAGATAGATCAAAAGACATTAAGGACATGGACATAGTTCCACAGTATCAGTTTTACAAATTACACATACAATTAGAATATATCTTAAAATATATTTACAAATTACCAAACCCCACATAAGAATAGAAACACACTAAATTATATTTAAAAATTATCAAGACTTCACTTTCACTATCCTAGATTTCAATTCAATAAGCAATAAACCCACAAAAGGATAAAGATAATATACCAGTAAGTTACACAGATAGATCACAAGACATTAAGGACATGGACATAGTTCCACAGTATCAGTTTTACAAATTACACATTACACATACAATTAGAATATAATCATCTTAAAATATATTTACAAATAACCAAACCCCGCATAAGAATAGAAACACACTAAACTATAATTAAATATTATCAAGACTTCGCTTTCACTATCCTATTTACAAGTTTTGCAGTTTCACTGTCAAGTTTGATGTTTCACAGAATTGTGAAGTCTATATCGCGAACGAAGGTCGAAAATATTTGGAGGTAGTTGGAGGCCAGTGCTTCGCACGTTGTTGGCCACTTGCCTCCTGCTTCTTGGATTTTTCTTATAATATCGTTCCTTTGTCTAGTCACTATGTTACAATCAAATATTACGTGATTGGCCGTTTGTTCCTGCTGTCCACATGGGCATATGGGAGACTCTATTATTCTAAATCTGTGGAGATATGCCCTCAGCTTTCCGTGTCCTGTTGTCATTGCTGTGAATTTCGGGGAAATGGGCACCTTTCGGCTCAACCTCCTCTTGACTGAGGGAAAAAAGGCTTTGCTTATCCTTCCTTTCGTCGAATTGGACCATTGTTGCTGCCACATGTCGAGCCCCCTCTCCTTCTCTAGTGTCAGAATAACTTCTCTTGGTGTTTTGTTGTAGACGACTTCCCTATCCTCTAACGCCGCTGATTTCGCCAATCTGTCTGCTAGTTCGTTGCCCAATATACCGGAATGTCCATTGACCCAACCGAAGTGTATTATCCACTTGGATTGTGTTCATTCTATAATTTTTGTTTTTATTCTCTCAATTATTCTGCTCCGTTTGGATTTGTTACTCAGTAGGTCTAATGTTATCTTGCTATCAGTGTATATGGCGACAAGCTTCTCTTCGTCTGATCGGTCTTGGATTCCTTGGAGCGTTTCTAGTACCTTTAAGACTGCAATTTGTTCAGCTTGGTTGTTTGTACAGTTTTTGTGTAATTTGTATTTTACTTGTTGTGTTGGATTCCCGTTCTCGAATATAATTCCTGCTGCTCCTACATTTTCTCCGGTCTTGCTACCATCGGTATACACTTCGGTTGGATATAGGGCTCCTTGTTCCACTTCGTGAATGACTGGTGATTGTGCAGGATGTCGCCAGTATTTAGGTTCCAGCGGGGAATCGTATTCCGCGTTGTCGACTCTTGTTGCCAGGTAAGTTTGTACTTTTGCTTCTATTGTTATGGCTATGGGGGGTACGCCAGCTAGTATGCAGGAGGCATCATAAGAAATAGTCCGGTAGGCTTTGGCTATTTTGATGTTGATTAGCCGTTGTATCCTCTTGAATTTCGTGAGGTTCTTATTTTTCTTAATGGCTTCCGCCCACACTGGTGCTCCGTAAGTTAATATAGGCACAATGGCTCCTTCATAAATTGTCTTGAGCGATTTGTGACCTAAGCCCCATTGTAGCTTAGCTGTTCTTGCCAGTCTGTTTATCAAAGTCAGCGAGTTTTCTGCGACATGATCTATATGAGTAGTGAAGTTGAATTTGGTGTCCAGATATATTCCTAAATATTTAATTTCCTCAGTTTGAGCCAGCCTTTTATGGTTCAAGTAAATGCTGACATTTCTGTCCTCGTTCATTTTCCTTGTTATGAAGAGAGTCTTAGATTTTTTGGCGTTAAATTCTATTTTGTTTTTGGTTGCCCAGTTCTCGATCTTCTTGATGTCTTGGTTTGCGGATTGTTCTGCTTCTAGTTTGAACTTTCCCCTTGTGAGAATGATTAGATCATCTGCGAAAGCTATGACTTTGGTTCGGCTGCTAAGTCCAGATTTAGGAGTGAGTTGAACATGATATTCCAATATCCAGGGCCGCAACATGATCCTTGTGGGCAACCTTTTTGAACTTCTCTTTCTGTTGTGTAGTTGTTAATTGAAAAAATTGCTCTTCTGTTGCTAAAGTAGCTGGCTGATAGACTATACAGATTTTTAGGGCATTGAAGTTCTCTTAGTTGTTTAAGGATGCTGGGCCACCAGGCTGCGTCAAACGCCCCTTTGACGTCCAGACAGACTATAACGACACATTATTCCGAGCTCAGGCTCTTTTCTACGAAGTTTTTAACTTCTACCACTGCGTCCACTGTTCCTCTATGGGGGGTGAATCCATATTGATTATTGTTAAGGAGTTCGTTGGAGTATGTGTGATACAATATCCTGTCGATCATCAATCTTTCCAGCAGTTTGCCTCCGATATTCAGTAAGCTGATGGGGCGAAATTTGGACACGTCGTTGCAGTCCTCTTTGCCCGGCTTGATGAGTGGGACGATGATTGAACGTTTCAATTTTGTGGGGAAACAGCCCTTCTGCAGACATACGTTATACACTTTGGTAAAGAATAGAGGAAGGACTTTGATAGCCCTCATGAGGATTTCGCTGGATAATCCGTCCTCTCCAGGAGACTTTTTTGGGTTGAATTTCTTTAGAGTTGTCATTATCTCTTCTGTAGTGAAATCCATGTCGTTCTCAGTGCCTATTGGCTCTGAACTTCCTTTCTGATCTTCCTGTGTTGGTCGTTATCGTTGTGTTGTCCATCTTCGGGTATGAAGTTTTCAATCATATATGTTGTTGTGCTGCTCGTGTCCGTAGTATAGGTTCCGTCTTCTTTTAATAGTGTGTTCAATGTAGTTGGAGATCTAGTTTTTCCGGATGCTATTTTGTATGCTTGGTTCCAAGGGTTGGTTCCTTCGTCAATGGTACAGAATGCTTTCCAGGATTGTATTTTTGTTTCTTGCATTTTCTCTTCATATACTCGTTTTCCTTCAAAGTACTTTCCTTTTCTTTCTTGTCTTAGGTTCTCGTTATTATATGTTCTTTGGTATCTTCTCCTAAGTGCATTTGTCTTTTTCCTTAGCACTGTTAGCTCGTCTGTCCACCAGGAGACTATGTTTTTCTTCATTACATGTTTGGCTCCTCTTGAAACTTTAAAGGTGGCGTTGCTGGTTTCTATGATGCAAGAGAATGCTGCGTCTATTAGGTCTTCCGCGTGCTCGTAGATGTTTGTTTTTTCGCACAGTTCCTGGTCGACTTGGTCCGTGCTTTTATTTTCTTCCTTATAGTTAAATTTGGATGCAACTTTAGATATGAACAGGGTATCAAACTTTTCTAGTTCCTCTTCCCTTACTATGTATCTTGACCTAAAATTTCCTATAGCGGTATTATGTCTTTCCTGCCTTCCCACTGTGATGTTATATGTGAGTAACTTGTGATCCGAACAACTTTCTTGTGTGCCGCATGACCAATCTTTAACGTGCCGTAATAATCGGGGGTTAACTATGGTTAGGTCCACGTAACTACTGCCTCTTATAGTTTCAAACGTTGGCTCTGATCTTTCATTTATGATGTGTAGGTTACTGATCATCAAAAAATATACTATAATTTTACCTCGTTGGTTAGTTACAGTGCCATGCCATGTTTTATTCCTGGCGTTGCTATCAACTGCTATTAATAGACCTTGTCCCTTTGAGAATTGCATAATGTGCTCTACTGCTCTAATGTTTATGTTGATGTCTAATGTGATATCGAAATATGAACATATTCCGTAGAATTTCAAGTTTTTGTAGTTTATTTCGGCTACGTGTGTGTGTGTGCGTGCGTGCGTGCGTGCGTGTGTGTGTGTGTGTGTGTGTGGTTTCCTGGAAGATGGAGTTTGATTAGCTTCACAGTAAGATCTAACCAGACTTCATCGAATGCTTTCCCTACATCCAGAACTAAATCCACCGTGTTTTGTTTGCGAAATCTTGAGCCATATACTGTACGCAGTAGCTGTGAGTTGCCATGGCTACAGCGAAATGGAAATCGTTTTATTATACCTTATTTATACTCCCTAGAAAGAAATGTAGTCTTTTTTTTTCTGTACTTCATGTAGTAGCCTATTGGCCTATTGCGAGTAATTCTTTATCTGATTATCAACTGTATTTATATGGAGCTTTCTAACGATCGCCTTCTTGAAAATACTAAAAATCACAAACGACCCCACAATAGAAACGGCGGAACAATTTCATATTATAAAAGAACACAACTCAGGAAAACCCCTACTAAATGAACAAATAGCCAACATAAATAACCCACTCTTCAATTTATTCAAACTATTCCCGCCCAAACAATCACACACACAGATTTCACCGACACCCCCCCTACTTCCGGAAACAGACAATATAACTAACTAAAAAAATACTGTGAGCAAGTCCATCGCTCTAGTATCAGCCTAGCATCAAGCACGAGCAGATCAATACACGTTAAAACTGTAAGTTACTTTTCTTACATAATAGGCATCACCCAAGCAGTTAACCATACCAATACCAGTAAAAGGAATTTCCAATTTTAATTACAAACATTCCCAATTTCAAATTCATAAATTAATACTTAATCATATTGTTACAGACACGCCAGGCGATACTAAAGCCACGGACCTGACAACCTTCATTCTGTTATAATATTACATATGCCATCAACTTAATAGAAGTGCCTCAACATCACTTTTAGAAAACATAGCCATGTTACGATATTGCGTCCAGCTCAACGCTAAACAAGATCACCACAAGTGCCTCATTTAACTTCAAACCGGCAAACACTACACAATAAGTGATCACATACTTCACATAGTTAAAGTGATGTAAAAACTATGTGCTTTTAAATAGTTTTAAATAGTGTTTTTAAACAGTGTTTTTAAATAGTGTTTTTTTAAATAATGACTGAAACATTCTAATTTAAGTTTGATAAAGTGTTGTACCAGCAAATAGTATATAAGAGTTAAGGTGATCATTTGTGTAATCATGACAACACTTCACCGACATCGCACAGCATGCACAAAAACACTGACCATTTAAGTCCAGATACATGCACCCACAGGCTTGGTTAACAATTAGCATCATATACAAACATCTGAAGATGGTACAATTTACGTACCGAAAACGTTAATGAGAAAATATGACTAATTAATTCATTCATATTGTATGATAAGCAAAGGCGGAATAAACACACATAATTATAGTCAAATTGTGACAGCTTATCGGTATATCTTCAACATGAAATTCACAATAACATGTTAAATAAAACATAATAGATGCATAGTACACTGATCAGACTTCATATATACAGGGGGTTTCAAAAATACGGGGTATAATTTCAGGTATGTATTTCCCACATGTAGACAATCAAAATAGTTCATTACAACATGTGTCCGGAAATGCTTTATTTCCGAGTTATGGCATTCACAACATTGAAATTCACCGGAACGTTTTTCTTTCCGCAGGTCGTTGCCGTCAAAGGAGTCATTAAGAAGGCACTCTGACAGTTCATTCCGAGGCGAAGGTTACATTCAGTGTTGTGTACGCGTTAGACTGTGCGACATTAATTCAAATCAAGAGCTGGCAGAGATACACTTCATGTACGGTAAGGCGGACGGCAATGCTGCAAAATATATATATATATATATATATATATATATATATATATATATATACATATATATATATACATACAGGGACATCATTTTATTTTTACTAACATTTTTAATATTAACTTGCCGATACCTCTGGATCAACGCCGTTTGCTACCCCTTCCACGACTGGAGTTCGATGATACTGGCGTAATATACACACAAATCACTTTACTAGGTATAGGAGGGAAGAAAAATAGTTCATCCATTTACGTAAACTAGGAAATATCGCGCTTTTGAGTTTGATCATTTTCATTAGGTTTTTGTTTAATCAAAATACAGTACAATATTAACAATGAGTGTTTTTACTCACGAACTGAGCTGTCCATTTTGACGTATTTATTATGCAGTGTATATTATACTGTCTACAGCACATTAGCGTACAATACAGAGAATGAAGTTAAATTTAAAAATCATCATATTATGGATATTTAAATACATTTTTCAAAATGGTGGCCGTTCATTTCGATACAGGCTTCAGTTCTAATGTGCATATTATCGCACTAAAGACTATTGTACCTAATCCCAATTAGCAGTTTCGTCCGTCGTACTAGTAATTCATGTTGAAATAATTCTGTACCTACTCTTTAAAAGTGTACCTTGAAAATTCAATCTTCACTTCTGCCAGATCCGAAAAGATAAAATTACTCAGACATACTATCTACTGTCCGTCCAAGTGGTTATGTTGTAGGGTCGTAGAAAGGGAGGAAATCACGTGAAAGTTAATTACTTAACGAGGCCCTTTTATTTAAGTTATTTTAAACAGTTGTATAATATTACGTAGACATCCAATTCCTAACAGAAATTAATGTTCTTAGAAAAGAGCTAAGTTAGCCCAACCACTAGCTGGCGAATAAAAGCTGGTGGGGGAAACTGGGATACGACGTAGGCAAATGGACGACAGTAGACCTACCTGTGCGAAAATGATTCAATATTGAAAGCTCTTTCGTCACTGGAAAACGCGAACATATTTTTGGAACGTACTGTTTACTATGACCGTAAGGCTACTATGCGGTCTTGGATCTGTGTGGAGGACGATTGAACTTCATTAGTAGAAGGGGTGGGAGTGAAGTACATTCAAAAACTCAGGTACAATAAAAATTGAAGTAAAAATAAAATGTCCCTATATATACAGTTATTGTGCTTCCTCTGACACATACCGTCAAGTAAGATGTACTGCATGATAATAGACGTAGGTAAATATCAGCCCAACCTCAATCAGAGATTCTAGATTTGGAGTACCACCTGGTAATTGTAATATTTCTTTTACTGCGATTTTAATCATATTGTCAGCTTTAATAAGGAACTTTTTGGAGATGAGGTCCACAGACACAGATTGAAATGGTAATCTGGCATTGGACATTTTATCAAGATGTTACTGGCAGTTTTCCTGTGGAATGATTTTTTTTTCTTTTTTTATATTTGTAGTTCGTCTTTTTTTTAACGATCAAGAAATACGAAAAAAAGAGGAAAATTACAGTACATAATTCGCAGAATGAAATGAAATTACGAGTTTACCAAGTAATATCTTACGTTTTACTTTTTATGTGGATTATTAAAATTATCGTCATTGTTCTTGGTTAGGAAGAGAGACATTAGTCTTACGCTGTCCCTCTGTATACGCTTCTGGCACAGTCTGAAAATATCGACAGCGGAATTAAAGGAGAAGTGTAAGACGAATTTGACACAGCTCGCTTCCTTGGAAGGGATTTAATCTCTTATATACCTTTCCAGGAGATAAAGCTGAACCCACAGAACGGGGAAATAAAACAGTAAATATCTCAACTGTGTACACAGCATTACGAGCTATTCTATATGAAATCGACCAGTAAAAAACCTCGCATTTTTTTATACTCTAATTTTTTCCCTATTTATACAAGGTGCTGAGGAGAGTGCACTTTCAAAAATATACTATCGAAAATAAAACGGTTTTCATATTATTGAGCGACAAATTTAGTGTATTTTATAAAAACAAGCCTCTTTCAGCGATCAGAACTCTGGAACCATTTACTGCAGAACATTGAACGAGAGCTCATTTTGAAGCTGACATTATGGTAGCTTATGTTAAGAAGCAATCCTTATTTTTATTTTATACAGAGAGACAGATAATATGATTTTACCTACGTTTAGGCTTTTTGCCAATTTGTAAAAATGTAAAAAAATATTGAGAAAAAACCTTGCATTATTAAGAAGGATTCGGCATTGTTTGGTTAGTGGTATGGATATTAACTAGATTATTTTCACACGCCTAGACTTGAACGGCGCAGTACCGCACGCACTGGCCGAGAGCTGAAGATAAGCGAGCGTTGGGCGTCATTTTACTCCAGTGTTTATGAAAACCTATGATAAAACTAACACAGCCATGACTGCTAGACGACACATCACGTGTTTATGTCTTCTGGCCTTGCTTACCTCGGCTAGCTCCCGCCTCACAGTCAGCTGGTTAGTTCACGCGCGTACTATTTATTTTCATTATTTGATATTTTCAATATTTTCTTATCAACGTGCCATCAGTAAAAAAATGTGTTTATTTGTACTTTCAATGCGGAATCTAACTATATATATATATATATATATATATATATATATATATATATATATATAATTTTTTCTTTGGCAAAGGAGTCTTAATGAGGAAAAATATAAATTTCTCCATTTCCATAAAAAGTAAGAAAATCTGTTTACATGTCAATATAAACTTTAATTTCTCAGCATCAAAATAAACCATGATTTTGATCAGTGGATGAAAGTGTTTCGGAACTGCAACAGTTTAAATTTGCAAATGTTATGAAAATACGATAAATTTAAATATTTTAAATTTAAACACTATGAAGTTCTGATGCCTCAAACTTTGCACAAAGCATTGTATCACAGTTCTCTACGTACAAAAAAAGTTTCATTGTATTTAGAAGTTGTAAGGTCAATTTTCTCTATATTTCGGTCGATTTGAGATGGAATAGCTCGTATGAAATGGACAGGCAGAATAAGAAACGAAGTTGTGTTGGAAAGAATGGGTGAAGAAAGAATGACGCTGAAACTGATCAGAAAGAGGAAAAGGAATTAGCTAGGTTAGTGGTTGAGAAGAAACTGCCTTCTCAAGGATGCGCTGGAAGGAAGAAGAGCTCGGGGCAGAAGATGATATCAGATGATAGACGACATTAATATTATGGATCATATGTGGAGACTAAGAGGAAGGCAGAAAATAGGAAAGACTAGAGAATGCTGGGTTTGAGTGAAAAACAATATGAATGAATGAATACAGCTGACCTAGAGAACGCCAATATCGTTATATAACCCACATTACTACTCCGTCAGTTGGGTTGCATATAGTGAAGACAACTCAATAAATTGTATGGGACAGACGAATCTCGAAAGAAAGCAAAACGTACTATGTGCAATCAAACGCAAAGTGTGTCGATAGTCGAATGGCAAGAGCTTCGGCTTTCCGCGGTCATAATCCGAGCTCGAGTCTTGGCTGACCCAAGTGGAAATTGTGATTTAAAAGCCTGTGCTTCGTGTAGGTTTTCGACTTGTACTCCCGATTTCTGTACAAAAATTCCACCATTACTCCATTAATCACCATCATGCGGTTCTACGTAATTAAATAATAATAGTCTATGGCGACAAAAAGAACTACATCTTCGACGGATCATTCTTAAACAGGGACGCTTGGATGACTGACGTAAGGTCAAGTACTGTACTCGCCTCCAAAAAAAAATATTCTGACGTAATTATTAGAAGTAGAATAATACAGGGACATCATTTTATTTTTACTTCAATTTTTATTGTACCTGAGTTTTTTAATGTACTTCACTCCCACCCCTTCTACTAATGAAGTTCAACCATTCTCCACACAGATCCAAGACCGCGTATACAGTCATAGTAGCCTCACCGTCACAGTACGTTCCAAAAATATGTTCGCGTTTTCCAATGACGAAAGAGCATTCAATATTGTATCATTTTCGCACAGGTACTGTCGTCCATTTGCCTACGTCGCATTCCGGTTTTCCCCACCAGCTTCTATTCGCCTCTCTGTAAAGGCTAGTGACTGGGCTGTTTTATCTCTTTTCTGAGAACATTAATTTCTGTTAGGAATTGGACATCTACGTAATATTATACCCATAAAACTGTTTAAAATAACTTAAATAAAAGGGCCTCGTTAAGTAATTAACTGTCACGTGATTTCCCTCCTTTCTACGATCCTGCGACATAACCACTTGGACGGACAGTAGATAGCATGTCTGAATAATTTTATCTTTTCGGATCGAGCAGAAGTGAAGATTGAATTTACAGTACGTAAGGTACTCTTTTACAGAGTAGGTACAAAATTATTTCAACATGAGTTACTAGTACGAAGGACGAAACTGGTAATTGGAATTACACACATTAGAACTGGAGTCTGTATCAAAATGAACAGCCACCATTTTGAAAAATGTGTTTAAATATCCAAATTATGATTATTTTTCAATTTAACTTCATTCTCTATAGTGTACGCTAATGTGCTGTAGACAGTATAATATACACTGCATAATGAATACGTCCGTATGGACAGCTCAGTTCGTGAGTAAAAACACTCATTGTTAATACTGTACTGTATTCTGATTAAACAAAAACGTAATGAAAATTATAAAACTCAAAAGCATGATATTTCCTAGTTTACGTAAATGGATGAACTACTTTTCTTCCCTCCTATACCTAGTAAAGTGATTTGTTTGTATAATACGCCATCGAACGCCAGTCGTGGAAGGGAGTAGCAACCGTTGATTCAAAGGTATAGCCAGGTTAATATCAGAAATGTTAGTAAAAATAAAATGATGTCCCTGTATAAGTATTGCTTCAAAACATAGCGCTGCCGTTGTCAAGTCGCGCATGTGTCATTGTTGTACATGACTTTATCCATACTCCAGTCTGATTGGTAGGGGCATTTGGTTTCTCCGCACTATGAAATGTATGTTGCCTGGCTATAGTAATATCCAAATCGAAGTACTGCATGCAGTTAAGAATTTAGAGATTGGCTCGCGGGGCATTTCCGCCCCGGATTTTAGGATGTCCCCCTCGGATATTTCAGACATTTCAGACATTTTAATATGTTAAGAGAAAATCCACAAACGATTAGGGAAAACACGGGAATTTTACTGGAAGCAAGTAGAGAGATAGGTCTGGAAGTAAATCCCGAAAAGACAAAGTATATGATTATGTCTCGTGACCAGAATATTGTACGAAATGGAAATATAAAAATTGGAAATTTATCTTTTGAAGAGGTGGAGAAGTTCAAATATCTGGGAGCAACAGTAAAAAATATAAATGATACTCGGGACGAAATTAAACACAGAATAAATATGGGAAATGCTTGTTATTATTCGGTTGAGAAACTTTTATCATCCAGTCTCTTGCCGAAAAATCTGAAAATTAGAATTTATAAAACAGTTATATTGCCGGTTGTTGTGTATGGTTGTGAAACTTGGACTCTCACTTTGAGAGAGGAACAGAGACTACGGGTGTTTGAGAATAAGATTCTTAGGAAAATATTTGGGGCTAAGAGGAATGAAGTTACAGGAGAATGGAGAAAGTTATATAACACAGAACTGCACGCATTGTATTCTTCACCTGACATAATTAGGAAACATTAAATCCAGACGTTTGAGATGGGCAGGACATGTACTGTAGCACGTATGGGCGAATCCAGAAATGCATATAGAGTGTTAGTTGGGAGGCCGGAGGGAAAAAGATCTTTAGGGAGGCCGAGACGTAGATGTGAAGATAATATGAAAATGGATTTGAGGGAGGTGGGATATGATGATAGAGAATGGATTAATTTTGCTCAGGATAGGGACCAATGGCGGACTTATGTGAGGGCGGCAATGAACCTCCGGGTTCCTTAAAAGCCAGTAAGTAAGTAAGTTAACTAAAAATACGAGACTCCTATATAAGGTAGGTGTATCAAAGAAGGTCCAACTAAAGTTTGGGACCATCTATGTTTTTAATGTTTAAATATGGGGAATCGTTATTTTCTGTGTTCTTAGTACTCTCTTTGAAAACAATGTTCTAAATGTATGTTTTTAAGATTTTGGCCCTGGTAATTCTTTCAAAATTAGTTGTCACGTGGGCCTTATTGAAAGCATAGGTTCTAAATAAGGCCCAGGACTGTCTTCATCGTTGCTCATCACATGGGTGTTTGGAGATTGTTCACTGTTAATGACATTATCAGTGAAATCATCAGGATTATCAACTTCTGCCTCTTCGTGGTTGACAGGTCTAGTACATTCGCATTTGAACCTGAGTTTCCTTCAATAAATCGCAGATTCAGGAATAGCCAAGAAAAAATTCCTGTTCTTCGAAACCTTGCAATCAAATTACCTGCAGCCATTGCTCTGAGGCAAGCAGATGAAAACAGTTCATCAAATCTGATACTTCAAACACCAAACAAGGCCCACCCGGGCGCTTAATAGTGACCTGCAGTTTTTCTTCATTCTCTTGCTCACTACCTCCTCGCCACCAATTATATCTTAAATATAATTATATTATACTGAAAAGGAATAAAGCAGCTTTCGAAAAATATGTAATACCTGAATTATTACTTACAAATGGATTCAGAAATACGTAAAAACTGCACTTTCCATAATTAGCCAGACGACTCAAACACAGCAACACACAATGGCGGCAACCAGTTACAGCTGACATATATTAGCACTGTTAAATGGGTACTATAGTCGCGACGCTGTTATTCCCGGCGTGACTCCTCCTCTTTGCTTACGTCTTAGAAAGTGAAGGCTCTATAAAGTATAGGTAGGTAGTGTCGTTCGCCATTTTTGTTCCTTCGTTGTCGAGCTACCAGGCGAGGAATCTTTTTGTCACACCGTTAAACATTATCATGTCGTAGCTCCTATGATAATAAATCAAACGCACTGTAATTCAGCAAATAATTGAGCGGCAAATAACGTATTCGTGTGCTTTCTGCGAACGCCAACGAAAGTGCCAAAATGGCGGGCCATTATATTAAGTATTTATCCAGCCTTAGGAAATGCATAACGTCTTCATCAGCGAATCACAAGACGCACACGTTTAAATGTAGCCGACCTGCAACGTGATTGGCTGCCGGAAATTAGAGCGACGGGACTATAGTAGAGGATTCAATTACTGTTGCCATTTAGCAGATATCGCATGTACTTCTAGCACAAGAAGGGATGGGCCTTATTAAGAGCTGGGCCTTGTTTGATACACCTACCTTACATTAATTAATATGACATTATATAAATTCAATTTTATACGACTTTTCAGTAGGCCTAACTAAAATAAATTCTGCTGTGCAGATTTCAGATAATTGTTTCCTGCCGACCGATCTTGATTTGTTGAAATTTAAACTATCTGAATTTTCAGTCTT
The DNA here is from genome assembly GCF_040183065.1 of Periplaneta americana. NCBI lineage: Eukaryota > Metazoa > Arthropoda > Insecta > Blattodea > Blattidae > Periplaneta > Periplaneta americana. Next base: position 57,797,093 of record NC_091127.1, on the reverse strand, counting down.
GATTTTTACAGTTAAGAAGTCAAATATGTTGCATTTTTATTCGTGTAGTTTTCCGCTTTAGTTTTGTTTAACAAAATTAATTTAATAATTAATATAATAATTTTGTTTACTAAAATGGCTATAGCATAATATACAGTGGACATAAATATTTCAATGTATAATGGCAGAACAAGAGACTCTGCTTACTTTTCTTAAAAAGAAAAGACGCATTGAAGAATCAGTGGAAAGTGCATAAAATATTATCAATTGGCTTTTAGTGAAAGTTAAATCTGCGAACTGAACTGGAAATTCCATTTCATCCAGTGCAGGTAGTGGTGAGTCAATGAATAAAACGGTTGGTTGTATTTCGATCGTACTCATGGTGGTGCATTTCGTAAATTGTGTGAAATGCATTTTAAAATGACCTCGAAGTTCTTCAAAAAACAGATGGGATATTCACATCAGTGCCATTTAAAAACCTTACAAAAGCTACTGAAAGAGCATTCGTGTAATTTAATCGGTGAGTTATTATTGCTTGTAGGTCTACTAAATTTAGGCGATTTCTTTAAAAGGATACTCAACACCTGATTTATGAAACACAGAAGTCATTCTTCATTACATCAAAGAAAGATCTATAGTTTAAGTTATACATCGGCTTTAGAAATGTCAGATTTGTTCAAAATTTTGATAAATAATGTTTTTACCTCATTTGCCTTTTCTAACCTAAAAAATATATAACTTGTACCCATTATCTCAATAATGATTACTTGGGCATTTGTAAGAAAAGCGCACTATACTTTCTATAACTCACGCCATCTTCAGTGTCTGTTTTCTCCTATTTCACATTTTCCGATATTTATTATTCTTCCAACGGACAAACAGTAGATTTCAAATTGGGCAAAAGACTTCATTGAGATTCCAAATTGAAGCTTAAACATGTGGCTATGTTGTAAACTAAAATTATTATATTCAATCGATTAGAATTATATTGTCCCAAAAATATAAATACTTTTTTTCTAAAGTGCTTATATAATGTGGCATATCTTCTGAATGGTTCAAGATAAATAAAGAATTTTAGTTTGTAACATTCTCCGTACGTATGGGATCATTTTGGCGAAAATGTTTTACCCTAGTTCAATTTCTAATGTAGTTGAGTTGGTCCACATTTGTTTTTTTTTTTTTTTCAAAAAAAATTCCTTTTGGCCCCCAAATTCGATTTTAAAGTTTGAATTGTACAAATTGCTTAGTTTACTCCCAAAAATCATGTCACCAGAGTTTCAAGGACACTAAGAAAAATATGTCTAATATCGTCTATCATCTGATATCTACTTTTCCCGTTCACTAATCCTTCCAGTGCATCCTTAAGGCCAGTGACCCAGCCAATTCCTTTTCCTCTTTTTGATCAGTTTCAGCCTCATTCTTTCTTCATTATTGAAACACATATCTTTGTTACGTAGAACTACACACACAGTACATAGGGATCACAAATTCGAGGACATTTCTTGAAAGCAATAGTAAATAAATGGTGAAAAAAATGATTTGATACGTTTTGAGACATTAAGAACCCAAATATTGGAGAAAAAGCAGATGATGTTAAAAAAACAAGACTCTTTGGCACACACTCTATAGTAAATAAAAACATTGTTCCTGAAAACGTGTTCAACAAATTCCCTTTTTCAATCCCGCCTCTTATAACTTTTGTACATAAACTGAGCTAATTGAAATGTTCCATATTTTATATTATAATAAGCAGGAATTTCACAGAATATATAGGTATTTAATATTGCGGGACTGTCCATGAGCAAATAGCTGTCAGTGATAATTTCCTCTGACCACAAGGAGAATTCACTACATAGAGCACACTTGCACTCGATACCTGACTGGCGGTACCTTTGGTTCACATAATTCCATACTTTTTATTCGCTTGGTAGCGTTTACTGCGACCCCTTTTCAACAGATGTCTTTGAAAGACACTCAGCACGTAGTCTATTAACGATCAGAGTTTTTTCATTTCAGCAGGACCATACACCTTGCCTTCTCTGCAACTTCTCTGCCTCTTCTGTAATGCATGAAGTATAAGCAACAGGCTTAATTCTTTGCAAAATTCATCGCCACGGGATGAGCGATGTTAAACCCATTAAACTTTTCCAACTCGTGAAGTAGAACAGCTTAAGCCGTGAGCTTATCTCTAGCAAGTTTTAATCGGATCATTGGATTCATTTATCGGATTTAACGAACACGGGGAAAGAGGTTCAATGTAATCTCATAAATCAATTTAGCAACATCAATTTGCAGGATAGGTAGGTAGTGGAACATGCGAAGTTTTGGTCGTAGCTTTGACATTCCTGTATTGGACATGGATAATTATTGCCCGCTGACAATGTGATATCCTGTGTTTTAGTAATTGGAGGCCTTGCATAACGTTGACTCTTTAGTGTTCACGTCAAAACCTGCGCAATATTTAAATGAAAAGCACAAAAGCTTTGAAGCGTGTTGCGGCAAAATAGGAACGAAAGACCTTCTTATATTATTTTCAAGTTTTTTTTAACGAATTATTTAATAGTGTTAATCTTGAAATTACTGAATGGAATTTTTTTGAACTATTTACTAAAATAACATATAAAATAAATAATTCGCTGTGCACCAAAGTAGGGGAAGAAACTATTATCACACATATCGAAACAGACGACAATTTTATTTAAAAATAAAAGCTATCAGATTTCAATCATAAATTGTAAGACTGAAGGGAGGACACTACTGGGTTAAAAAGATCTATATTTTTTAAAACCAATTTTCATTTTACTTGTAGTGCTAATTAGGATGGTTAAAAGAAAGACACCCACCAAATTTTAAGTGATTGGAATACATAATTTTGGATTTATTGCAAATTAAGGAAATTGAACAATTTTGAAAAAGTCGCAGGTGTCATAATTTTTTAGTTATTAATGTGAAACGTTTTAGATACATATATGGAGCATATAAATAACGTTTTCTTTTTTATAGTGTTTTAATGTAGAAAAAATGTATAGGATATAAACATTTTTATTATTATTTTCCACTTTTCCTGACGACATAAAATATATTTTTATATACAAAGTGAACCGGAAGTAACGTCATTATTCTGGTGGGTGATTTCTTGAATAAAGAGCAACAAAAATGTCAAAACCATTTTGCAATGTTTTGAATAGTTTTCCAGAAAAATGTACATTTTAAAATACATTAATTATGACATTTTGCAACGCCGCGACCACCAGGCGGTACACACTGAGTTGTGTTGTTTTGAACAAGCCTTTCACCTGGCTTGTTGAAGGCCATTGTCATTGAAGGTCATAGTTTTAAACTCGGAAGAAAAAATACAGACGATATGCTGTTTCATTTTTATGTTTAAACTGTGCACATGAAAATGCAAAAAACGTTGCAAACTATTAATTTGTTTTATTGGCTTTTCGGAACTCATTAGATTTCTGTATTCGTCAAATTGGATATCACACTAGGTAATGTCAGCGGACCAATGATAGGAAATGTTAGTTGGTCATTATATTGCATCATGTATTACATTTACTTGTTGATTTTCATGTGCGTAAACAAGATAATTATTATTAAGGTTTGCCATCACGCACACTAAAAACGACATACAGGTAGGCCTACAGTAGCTGTTATTCAATTTGATGTATTTTCCTATTTTCAATATTTAGTTTCCAGCCGAGTTACCTCTGCGGTAGCTCGTCTGCCTCCAAACTAGTCGCCTAGGTTTGATTTCCGGCGGGATCAGAAATTTTGGTGTAAAATTTCTGCCTCGGGTCTAGGAGAGATGGCAGTGCACAACTTCTAATCACTAAATTGTGCACAAATATGCCTGGGTTAAATCCCAAATCTCCCCGCAGTGCATATGAAGGGAAGGCATATGTCACTGTTGATAGTGATTCGTCCGTCGGATGGGGACGTTAAGCCTGACGGCCCCTTGGTACTATTCAACAGGAGTAGGCTACGTGCCAGCACCGGATTTCCCCTTCTCCCTTCAACTTCATCCTTACATATTCCCCACACTACACTTACACGAACATTTATACATACACTCACCCTAATACACGACATAACTCTCCACACAAATAGACATCATGCATAGCATGGCCCGCCGAAATGGTGTGCAACTTGAAAATGGGTCACAGTCCTACCATCTATCTGCAATATGCGGAACCCGAATCACCTAAGTGAAGTGGGTAGGTATTGGTATACATTAAAGTGGCCATGTCGGTAATTATCTATAAGTGCTGATTTTGGTTTTTTATGAAATTAATATTTTAAAACTTTCTGATTATTATTTCTTATGTGGAAACACTTAGAAATAGTGAGCGAAAAATAATCGTAGTTTTGAATTATCGGCCGATTAGAAGTGGTGGTCAGCAGGGGCGGCTTTCGAAGGGGGGCTGCGGAGCTGCAGCACCCCCAGACATTTGTGGCTCTTGTCTCGTTTTATGTTGTGAAATACATTTATTACACAGTCTCCATTTAGAGGCTCGAATTTTTAAACAAATTTCGCTCTCATAGACATGCACGCAATCGTTAGTGAAGTCACTTCCTCCCCTGGTGCTGCCAGAGCGAAACGAGAGACAAGGACGGATTGGTGAAGCCACTTCCTCCCCTGGAGCTGCCAGTCTCGTATCGGATGCTTTGCGCGATAGTTTTACCCCTCCCCCTTCTGTCGTTCGCCGTGAATCCAGAGTTTCCAGGCGCTGCAAAATTTGCAGCAGTTTGTCAGCAGCGCGCAGTTTTAAATACATGTTCTTTAATGTTGTGAGTACAACAAGTGCAACAATGTTTAATTCTGTACAATATTTACAGTCTATTCAGTTCAGTTCCTTAACAATTCAGGAGAAATGTGAAATTAAGTGCCCATCAGTTGAATCTCATAATGGAAAGAGCCGTTAAACAAAATTGCCTACAAAGCTCGCGTACTTTTTTGCTAATTTATCCAATATCCCTGCTTTCTTCTCTCGACCTCCACACAGCCTGTATTAGATTAATGTGTTTCAAAGACAATTCCATCAGATGTGGCAACAAGATGAAGTTTTAAAATAAGAACAGAAAATGTTGTTTATGAGAAGAAGGCATTGCTAGAATGTTTTCAAACCAAAATGGAATCTGAAACATCTAACAACATCACAATAAATGAGGCAAGCGCCCTGGTGGGTACTCTTGAAGATCCTGAATTCAATTTCTGGCTCAGTTTTTTTTCATTTATTGATGTATCGTGAAGATATATTATACAACTAACTACAACATCGCCAGTTAGATATTTCTAAGGTTCAAATCTGTATATGAAAAATTAAATTATGGTTTATTTCACGACACTCGCAACTGCAGGGGTTATATCAGCGTCGCCGGTGTGCCGGAATTTTGTCCCGCAGGATTCTTTTAAATGCCAGTAAATCTACTGACATGAGCCTGTCTCATTTAAACACATTTAAATGTCATCGATATGGGCCGGGATCGAACCCGCAACCGACTATGCTACCGAGGCCGACTCTGCATATCAAGCTTTGTTAATGCCATACAGACAATACGGATTCCGTATTACGGAACAATGCACAGTTGAGCAGCGAGATGTGTGAAAATTAAAACCCTAAAAAGCGTCGTAAGTTCGAAGGGATTCAGACAAGTGTCTTCTATGTCAAGAAAAATTTGAATGCTACAAAAGCTCATTTCCTGAAAATGACGCAAATGTATGTGTGAAGTTTTTTCCAGTGTTCGATAAAGACAAACTAAAAACGGAGATCACTGTGCTGTATCAGAGACAAGAATTCAGAAATATCAGTGACGCAGTCAAGCCCTTGCAGTTTCTTCTATCTGAGAACTTCCAGGCCTTATTTTCAGAAGTTGTAGAACTTTTACGCATAGCTATCACCATACCAATGACAACTTCCGAACCAGAACGTTGCTTTTCGTGTTTGAAGAGAGTAAAATCCTATCTTAGAAATACGATGAGAGAAGAGAGACTGACCGCATTAGCTATGTTTTCCATTGTAAAGATTATGTTAAACGACATATCGGATTTTAATAAGAAGATGACTCAAAAGTTTGCAACCTACAAGACAAGGCGCATGGAACTAATCTTTAAATAAGGTACGTTGCATGGTTTATTCTTGTATGCAGCCCCCCTAAATTCAATACCCACGAGCCGCCACTGGTGGTCAGCCATTTTGTGTTTGATATTTATAACAAGATAAGAACCGTTTGGCTGTGGCGCATGCGCTGACCTCTCATGGCGTGCCGGCGTGATCTTTACATGAATTTATTTTCGCGTGTACATTCAAGATCAAATGAAGCAGTTTCTTTCGTGCTCGGGTTACACATCTTGCATATACGAAGGTTAGGTTTGGTTACTTTATGTTTTTATTAACCGAGTCCGCGCAAGTTCATGTCGCGAGTCGGACGTGTGTAAGTCGATATTTGATGACGTCACATTAATTGGATATTCGATTTTTTTTTGTCTCTGTCACTTTGACATTAGTACTGGTGATGGAAGGAGCGTGTAGTTCTACGTCTCGTGATGGTGATTTGTGTGGAGATTGTATTTACGGATGTCGGATATTTAGCAGAGTTCATGTCCAAGAGGGCATATCCAGATCATCGTGATCACATGCATTATTTTTTCATGGAAGTGGGAGAAATTCATTAATGTGAGGTAATTGATCGTAATTTGCTATTTACTAAACTGCTTCGTCGTTGACATAAGTTAGGTTTAGGTTAGACTATATTAACTTAGAAATGTTAAGTTGATCGTTATTATAAATTGAAATGTAACTTGGAAGTTGTGTACAGTAGAACCTCGATTATCCGTCACCCTATTAACCGATTGGCGGATTATCCGACTCTCTATTTCTCGATCTTTTTTTTTCTTCAGAAATAAATAACTTATTTGAAGTACTGTTTTGTACATCATATTAGTAGGTTCTACATATTTTTTTGCTAGAGAGTGTTATTACAAGCCTTTATCGTTACACAGCATTATCTACTGTTCGAATTGCCGTTCTATAATACAACTTGTGTATAAAATGTCTTCCACGGGTGTTTTCAGGAAACGTGTTGTGCTAAGTATCGAAAAAATGGAAATAATTTGTTTAAGAAAGAGAAACTGTGGCTCATCTTGCATCAGAATACGAGATTGGAGTTACAACGGCGCGATTTAATAAAAAAACAAGGACAAAGTGTAAAAAAGTATGTAAATCTACAACATGAGACCTCCTTTGTACCTGTCTTTCCTGAGACAGTCATTACAAATGGCTTCCTTGCACCTTAAAAACCCGTCGTTGACAACCGTTCAGTCCACCCCCTTCATTACCACGGATAATAGAAGTTCTACTGTATACTTAAATTGGTTTGTTTTTGCGAATTTTTTTGTTTTGAATTTACTTGCAAAAGTTGAGAGTTTTAGATTTTTTTTTAATTTCAAATTTTAAAGTTTCCTGCTCATTTTTTCTTAGTGTTTTAATTTTAGAGACAAAGTCGGAGGTTTTTGGCTTTTTTTTATCGAAAGAACAGAACCAGTACTTATAGATACTTAACGCCATGTCTTTATAGAGTTAATCGGTGGGCCCAATGCCTAGTTGTTTGAGATAATCAGACATTAAAAACTGAACAAAACGGTCCACTTTACAAGTCTTGGTAATATGACTTTGGTAATGAAACTTGTAAGTAGTTTGGAAACGCAAGAGACTGTAAATCTTAAACACAATTGAAGAAAACAAATTATATTTCCAACCCAATCACCGTCCACCTCAAACGTAATCTTAGTTCTAATTCATCATGGTACTCAGCCGAATGGAATTACTGAAGAATTCGATACAGCCGCACAACATGCAATTGACGACACAACGAAATACAATATTCCCGTCAATAAAACGCACTATGAGATCAGCATGGTAAATATGGGTTCTGAGTGGGGAAAAATCTCAATGGAAAATTAGTATCCAACATCGTAAAATACAATCCAGCCCTTCCGCTTAACTGTAGAATACGATACGAAAAAATAAGAATCTCAACAATATAGAATCGCAAAATGCAGTAAAGATATTCCATTCAACTGTAGAATACGATACTGGTTCGAAAATATTTTCAATCTTAAAGACATAGTACCGTGAAATAACCATAGAATACGATAGAAAAAATAGGACTGAAAACATAGTATCGCAAAATACAGTACAGTCCTACGACTGAACTGTAGAATACGATACGAAAAAATATAACTTCTAAAAAATATGAATATTTTAAATACGCCGTAACTATTCACTAATCTATCTCAGGGTTAAACGAGCGTTGAGCGACTTCCGCCGATTTTGGAATAGACACCGACGCGGTTAGGTTAGTTTAGGCTTTTATTATCCCATCAAGATGAAGGTGAAAGCGATTGAGTGTGATTTTTTGTTTTCTATGTTGGCAGTTCAAGTGCGTCGGTGTCTATTCCAACATCTGCGGAAGTCGCTCAACGCTCGTTTCACCTTAAATCCTACCTAACCTTCTCACTGACAGTGAAATCCATTCTTGTTGCTAATCTAGCTCCTAATAAAACCCAACCCAACAGTGAAGTTCTATCTTGTCGCTAATCTACTAGCTTCTAATCAATCCCTACCTCAACTTGTCACTGAAAGTGAAATCCTATCTTGTGGCTAATCTAGTTCCTAATCAAACCCAACCTAACCTCGTCACTGAGAGAGAAATCATATCTTGTTGCCAACCAAACTTCTAAAGAAACCATGCATAACTTTGTCACCGACAGATAAATCCTATCTTGTCGCCAACTAATCAGACTCTACCTAACCTTGGCACACATTTTATTGCTGTAATTATTATAATCATGCCACACGAAATAATAATTCAACATTAGTAGAACCTAAATGTTTCACATCTTCTGGACTAAATATAACATTAATTTTGGCCCTCGGTTGTATAATTCTTTAGCTAAATTACACCCAGAACTTCTGAAATGTAGCCCACTAACATAACAAGAAAATTAGAAACGTGTTAATGTCTTCAATTTGATTAAATAAATTTATAGCCTATGTTAATGAATTAATCAGCCTATATTATATTTGTATTCTATAATTTTCGAATATATATTTTTCCATAAATTGTCCTGCTTTATTCACATACGATATTATTCTTCTCTATGTTCATTGCAGCTGTAATTTTAATTTTAGTTCCTATTTTATTTTATTTTGTATATTCTCTTATAGGTTTATTAATAATATATCTGAACTGCGACCGAACACGATCGCTGCTCATTCGGTCCACAAATTTTGTTATTACTTTATCTTCTTTTTTATATTGATTGTATTATTTTATTTCTATTTCTATTGTTGTAATTATATTCTGTATTATGTATATTTACATTTAAAGAATAATAATAATAATAATAATAATAATAATAATAATAATAATAATAATAATTGTAATGTCATTGTATATTATATATCAATGCCACCGGGTGTACACTCTATTACATTGATAATTAAAAAACAAACAAACATACAAACAAGCACGCACGCACACTGAAATCCTATCTCCTCGCTAATCTAGCTCCTAATCAAACCCTACCTAACCTTCTCACTGACAATGAAATCCTGTCTTGTCACCAATCTATCTGCTCATCAAACCCTCCCTAATCTTGTCTCGGAAGTGAAATCTCCTTGAGGTAATTCTCAAACCTCAATAAATTACAAATAACAAAATTGCAACTTACCAAATAAATACCAAAGGTTTACCCGTTACAAAACACCTCTAAAGACGTCACAAACCACGGTATAAATTATTATAAATAGAGTAATTAATATCTTGCGTTCGAGAGAACACACTATTGCCAACATCGGAAAATTATTCATATAAAACACCTCACAAAACAAACGAAAGTAGGCACTGATTTTTGACGTCATGACCAACGTAATAAACATTAAACAAAAGAATACCAACGCAGAAAATACTTCCGTATAGACTCTACTGATTTTGTATTATATTGAAGAATTCAACATAAAATGTTTATTCATGGGCATTTTCACGACAAGTTAAAAAAACTACGATATATATCTACTTAAGAAAAAAACTACGACATTCCTTCGGGGCTTTAAAGTTCTGAAAATTGTTGTACGTCATATTGACTCCATGTCATGGAAGTTTCGCTTTGCTCCTACCCAATACAAGGTCGAAAAAGCACAAAAATTATCCACGGTTAATAACCCGTTAGGGACATTAAAATGTGAGCGAGAAGTTACAATATTTCTGTGTAACAGCACCACAATATTTTAGTTATAGTTGTAATTACGTACCTTGTATACCAAGTGGGTTCGTAAATGCAGCATGATGCTCCAAACACAATTTGAAGCGCCTCTACGTTCTGCCTGACATTTTGTCATAGCCACTTCCATAGCTCCGCTTAACCGAACTCCTGGTTTTTATAGCGACGCTCAGTCACTTGTCTCAGTGTTGTCCCCCGTTGAAATCCCACAGCTGGTAAGATCAAGACATGTCCGTTGTCTGTGAACTATGGCCAAACCAGTTTTCTGGAAAATGTTCATTCAAAATGTTGCGCACAAGTAAGCCAAAGTGTGCAGATGGCTCACCGTGCTGTAGCAATTTACCCATTAGACCTACGTCTCCAACACTGCTGAATAAAATGCAATATTATCGGGTCCAATGAAAATGAACATTGGCTGTCATATCCGCTCACAATATAACAAGTTACGTACCTTCGGTAGTATAGGTTATGTTTCAACTCAAGCAAAAAATTGGAATTTTCTTTTACACAGTCACTAATATCACGTAAATTCAGATAGCTAACGCATTGCATATTGTCCACACATGCCACATGCTAAAAAGCACTACACACTGAATAAATTTAAGTATTTCTTGCACCAGAGTATTTCTCTTTATACCTCATACCCGTAAGTAAAAGTTACCATACGTCACTGTCGTAAAATTAAAAATATTGTCCTAAAATTAGGTTAAAGATGAACACTTTAATAGTACTTCATTTCTCTCCCTCACTCTGACTAAAAAAAATCCACTGAAATCGCTAAGTTATACTTCCATATTCTTCCTCTCCTGCACGTTTATTTTTTATACGCTATCACCGAATAGCAGATCTAATATTCCACGTCCCTTCAACGTGTTTTTAACCCTTTTCCAATTAATATTCTGTAAAATGTTAAGTTGTAGCCTCTCTTAACAGATACGGTTCATCTCTTCGTCAGAACACAAGTTCTGCACAGCGGCGGAATAAACAAGGAGGATAGTATCTGACATTGCAGTAATGTACGTAACATGCCGATTAAAGCAAAATGGCATGAATATTAACGATAAGTGTTCTACTACTCTATTTAAAGAAACTGATGAGTGTACACTTCCATATCTATAAACTTATCAACTGTAATTCCTATGGGTGATTATTCGATATTGGTAATTTCAATCCTTTGTAGCGTTGCCAACCTTCTAAATAACAATTCTACAAAAATATCTAAAATTTTTCCATGAAACATGTTGAATTATCCCATTCTTATCACATTAGTTCACGTATACTATTTCCAAACTCAATACACACAACATGGGTAGAAAATAATTCTGACGAAGAAGGAAATTTTATTATTTCACATACATTTACAAGTGCTCTTACTTTCACACCATTTGCCAGATCTGTAAACCTCCAAGGAAAGGAAAATATACTATTCAGGTATATAATAATAGCACAGTCTATTATATACAGTCGCGAAGCTTCAGGTGTTTTCTTGTAAATCTCGTGATAAAGCGCTCCAAGCGGTTAGCAACTAGAAACAATAGACTGTTCATGGTCGACTTTGGACTGTGTCGTATTTCTATCGAGTGCTAGCTCGTTGCGTATTTCACATCGATGCTTGTGAAATGTTCGTTATTGGTTGTAATGAAAATGTTAATGGCTAAAATATAATAATTGGAATAATAATATGGAACAAGATGGAGATGTTTGTAGTGCTATAAATAGTAGCAACAGTAAGAGAAAGAGGCCAGAGTTATCCTTTTCCGATTTCCGAAAGATTCAGAAAGGTTCCTGGGTTTCCACAAGAATGCCGTGCAGAAACAAAACTCTTAATTTTGAAGTTCTTTGTGACTGTTAGAATACATTATATCCTTAAATTTCACAATGAAATGTTTCAGTCTAACCGAAAGGACATTAGATACCGGTTAAAGTTCTGCTAAATTTCCAGAGAAATAAAGGTTAGGTCTACTTTTTTTTCAGAGGATATATTTTTAATTGTAGCTATTAATTTTGTTATTATTTTTATGTTATTTTACTAAAGACGTAGAAAAATTAAGTCTGTTTTAATGAAATTTATTGATCACGTTTTATTTTCAATTCTGATGGGATTATTATTGCTTAGGCCTACTTTTTTTTTCGAAGGATATGTTTTTAATTATAGCTGTTAATTTTGTTGTTATTTTTATTTGTTGCTTTACTAGAGACGTAGAAAAAGCCTGTTACAATAAAATTTATTGATCACGTTTTATTTCCAATTCTGGTGTGATTATTATTGCTTAACCTCATCCTACTCTGTTAACTACGTAAGCCTACACTACAAGTACCGGTACACGTAAATTACTCCATTAATTCATATTTCCATTATTATTGTTGTAAAGGGAAATGCAAATTAATATCTATTGGTTTCATTGTTAATTATCGTTATAATTTTGAATGAGTGAAGCTATTATAGTAAATTTCAGTTCGTTTTGCACAAACAAAAATTATATTAACTTATTTCTTGCAGGTATCTTCGAGTTTATGGTGGAATTTAATATACTTCATTAAAATAATAAATTAACTTTATGCATTTAATATTTCAATAATGGAAGGAAGGTGTTAATTTTTCCGAAAGAACACGACAACGAAAGTGTAACATACTTTGTCGTCTGCTAGGAGAGAGATCTGCGATGATGAGGCGATAGTAGCGATCCTAGTGGTGGGCAACTACCCCTGTTTGCATTTTTACTACATATTGAGCGTCGCGACTGTATATAGTAGACTGTGATAATAGTAATAATAATAATAATACCTCTGAGGTGCTGGCTGATATGTACATCTATTATCATCGAGCAGTACATCTCGCCTGACGATGTTTCAGAGGAAGAACAATTTATTGTTTGTATACATTTTAAGCCTGATTAGAGCAGGGCTGGGCACCAAGAGCGATTTATACTCTCTCACGGGGAGCCATATGACTTCTCTTCAACCCCTTTCTTCCTCGTCGAACACCGCGCAGCGTTGATGTCGTGACAAATGAATATTAAGCGTCCCCGTTTAGAGTTTGGAATCGCTACCGGAGCCCAGCCCTGATTAGTATAATATGTAGCTAGTCGGCGATGTATGCAATGGATGGGGAAAGGAATTGATCACCCTACCCCATTATCTCCTGGCCTAGTTTCCTCATGAGTGATGCCTTATTGGTGTCACTTGTGGGGTCCAGAACTATCTTCGGAGAGTTGACTAAATAATAATAATAATAATAATAATAATAATAATAATAATAATAACAACACACATTCACAGGTGTGTATATACACTGCGAACATACACAGCACCAAGATCATTTCTCGTATCCCAGTTCCCAACGTTGACTATACTGCTGCCAGTCTTCCTTATGAAGATCTCTCACTCATCGCTGATTAAATTATCTTTCCAAGTTCTTCTTGATCTTCCCCTTCTTCGTTGTGTAGAAGCCCATTCCAGCATTTTTTTTGGCAAGCGTTATTCTTTCATCTTTTGTACATGCACACAATCATCATCTTATTATGTTTCAAATCCTGCCCTGAGCACGAGATCACTCTTTTTCAGTGGACTGCTAGAATGTTGTATATTTACAATTTCTTTGTTTGTTTTTCGAGCAATGAAATTAATAATAATAATAATAATAATAATAATAATAATAATAATAATAATAATAATATAATCAACAACATGGTTTAGAGTTTGAGGCCTGTTTCGGTTTCACAGAGTTTTATTGTTTAATGTTGTCTATTTAAAGCCTGCAAGAGATTGTTAAACTAAAATCCATTTAAAATCATCGCTTTTTCTTACCATTTATCCCTTTTCCCCCCACTTTATAATAATAATAATAATAATAATAATAATAATAATAATAATAATAATAATAATAATAATATAGTTTCCGTGGTACCCATGAGATTCCATTCGTAAAACATATTCTTTCCAGCGATGTTTACATTATTCAATAAAGGAATTAAGGCAATTTAAATGTATTTCTTCTCGAATGTCTTGGAAGGGTCTATGGTCTATATCCAGCCCAAGTCTCAGAACCATAAGCAATGGCGGGAACCGTAAACACTTTATAAAATTTATATTTGCTATTACTACCATATCATCAGCAAGTAAGAGGCTGTGCAAAGGCCATTGTATCAATAGGTGTTTTCAATTTCTTCTTTCCTCTCGCTGATCACATGGTCAATGTGTAGATTAAAAAAAGTGTAGGTGATAAAGGGCACTCTTATCGTACACCTCTTGCAATTTTATATTATTTGCTAATTGTATTTATTTCAATTATTGTGGTTGATAACATAAAATTTTAATTACATTAATCAAATGCTGTAGATTACTTTTGTCTGTAGTGCAAACCATAGTTTAGATCGATACATTGTACCAAAGGCTTTTTGAAAATTAATAAAAGCATTAAATGTTTCTAGATTAAATTATTTATGTTTTTGTTAAATGTTTCTAGATTAAATTATTTATGTTTTTGTATTATTTGGACTACAAAATCCATATAGGATCGATTTTGTCTGCCTCCATTATGTACGTCTAAGTAAGAAATAAGACTTTGTAGTACTATTAAGGGGAGTGGGTAGTGATTCCTGTGCAATTAAAGAATTTCAGTACAAAGTTTAGTTCAATATTTCTAGACTTTGAAGAGCAAGTCTTGTACTTTTTTGAAACACGTCTTGCACTTACCCGTTTCCCCCCTTTTTTCCTAAAGATTCTGAAGCACCTTAAATTATTACGTTTTTAATAGCTTCCTATTCAATATCAATATTTGTGTTATGTGGAATATATGTAAGCAACTGTTTAACTCTTTCTTGATGTAACAGTCCAACTCTCAGATCTTCCAATAATGAGATTTATTCAGCCTTAATTTGATTTTGGGAAAATGTTCATGATTCTGGAAGTCTGAGTTTTGAAATCAATAATGATCTGTGTTAACATAATAATCCCTATTATACCTTAGTGTCATGTACAAAAGGCGCAATTTTTCTATTCATGACTACATAATCGATAATAGATCGATTTCCATCCTACTCGCTCTCCGATACTTTTATGTCTTACATGATCTTGTAAAGTTATTCCACAACAACGTTGCGAAAACTTTATTTTCATACTCTTTAATCCGTGTTTCTTTTGTTCAGTAGTTTCTAACACTTCTCCATAATTGGCTATGCTTTCTATTACAGTATTATATATTCATGTTTTGGCTTCTTTTCTAACACATTCATTCTAAATTATAGGCCTACAGCATAGCTGTCTTATTTGTTTTCCTAGGGCTATTAGGCCTATTTTATTTTTTAATTTCTGAATCTCTGGTTTCATATTATTGATTGTAACTAGAAGGTAATTATAAGAATCTAGACTTCTATGTCATGGCCCAAAAGTGTCTTGTTTCATTTCGGATGATAATGATAATATATTCAGTTTTTCCCATATTTATTCTTAATCACCATTTTGATACAATGAGAATGTTTAATGCTTTTCTAATTTAATAAGTTATGGCGTAACTGCTCCATTAAATTATGACTATATAAAACATGAATTTGCTTATGTCTTGGTTAATAAAAGGACACTAAATAAATTATGTTTAAAGAATACTTTAAGAAACACAAATATGTTCTATTGAATTTACTGATGCAAAATTGATTATTCTGCTACTTTCAATTTGTCTTTTGAGAGTGATGTTACAAAATGGTGTTTCAAAACATCGCAGTTCTAAAAAATCTACACACGCATACCTATTTGTCTCCTAGTTGTATTTCACTTCAGTAATTCCTTTTTTTATGCATGAAAAAATTCGTGCATTTCAATTAACTGACTGCAGCATTTTACACTACCAGCACATAGCTGTATGTACTACGTAGCAGTTCCTCGACACAGCTTCCTAATTCCTTAACCCTTCCTTGCAATTAAGGCAGATGCTTGACATATAGATCGTTAAAATCTCTTCTATCATATCAGATTGTAATTTTGAATAACATTAATTATGTTGACCTACCATAACATAACAACTGTCTTAAGTCACGACAATTATATTTGTTAATGGAATTTTATTGATTCAAAACAGTCTGAATTTCTTATAGAACTATTTTTAACTAGTCTTAAGCATTGAATTTAGCAAATTCAAGTAAGTTTTAATCTGGCTTCATCGTTCCAGGAAGAGGATCAATATAACTTATTAATATATAAAATCAAATGAATATATCATCTATTAGAATAGAAAACTTATCTTATTTCAAGGTATATATAAAAGTATTTGTTTCTACTTAAAAACTCATTTTTTCAACATTTCTGTACATTTACTTATTTTCAAATTAATATATTTTACAAGATTGAAGATAATAAAATATATTTCAATAGAGGAACCAAATGATCTACTGTGCGAATAGAAACATTATGTTCAGCAAAAAATTGACTTAATTAAATTTCACATCATCAGAATGCAATTTCTGCAGTTTCCAAATGATGAAACTGATGACTAGAAATGTATGGAATATTTTAGGTTTTGAAATTCAATTTTCTCTGCATTCAAAGTTTTGTAATTTTTAGAACAAGTAATGTAAAGCTAACTAATTCTGCTCAGAGATGCTTCCTACCAAGTTCCCAGACATTACCGGTACCTACTTGTAACTTATTTTAAGATACATAATTTTAACAGCTGCTGATATGAAACATGGCTTCAACTATGGCTTAAAACTATGTAATAATTTATGTTGAATCTTTCGTACACTACTTTTAACACTTGAATATAAATAATTGATTAAATGGCGATCTTACTAGTGTTAATTGTGTAAGCATGTGCGGCTTACACTATTAACACTAGTAAGATCGCCATTTAATCAATTATTTGTAACAATTTAATTACTGAATATAGTAATTGAGAAAATATAAGTACAATGAAAGCTAAACTTACAATTAAAGACATTATTAAGAAAATTAACATAGAGGCAGATGATTAATTACTAATTTTATTTAGTTTTCAAATACTGTATAAATAAAAATATTAGGAAGCATTAATCTAGATAGCTATTTAATTATCATAATAATAATTACGAAATATTTAGTTGACTTGCTTAGTGTTATCGGCCATTTCTTTGTGCCCAGGGAAGTCTGCCATGCCACTTTTCCTTGAATGTTTTTCTTCTTAGCTGAAGTTAGTTTCTTCCGCTCTTTTCTATTCATTGGAATTTGAAATGTCAGAGTTCCTCATTTCTTCACAGCAAACTGCTCACTGCCAACACCAAGTGTCTGTAAGTCTGAATTAAATTTAAATAGCTAATGATATCTTAAATGTTAACACTGTTGACTTTACAACTTGTTCATTGTTAAGAATTTACTTCTAAATAAGAAAAACTCCCATTTTTCACAATTTCCCCCACTTCCAAAATGATTAAAAAATGGGAAAATTCCCACAGATTGGCAACATCGTTCCTTTGTACAAAAATGTCTAAAATAATAGCACATCAACTTACACTACACACTACATGATAATAACAAAACATTTAAACATGTGAGTTCGAAAGAGATTTATTTTCTAACACAAATCATAAACATAATGTTTAATACATTTATAATTTTGTACAATGAATTTGTAAGTTTTAAATCTAAAACACAGGTAATAAAATATATCTTTAATAATTATTTTGGTAAAGCAATTATACAATTAAGTGTTTGAAAGCAGTGAACAGTTATGAGCGAAATTAAATCTACTTATTCAACACATTATGATATTCTTATTTAATTAACAAAACAAATATGGAAGTTAAATTGTCACCATCTTCATCAGTCAGACTGTTGACACAGTCAATACGTAAGCATTTTAGTCATTTCAACTTTATCAAACGCTTTTCTCAACTCTACGAAGACAATATATCAATTAGCTCGTAATTAGAAGAATATATTGCTAATATATTTTGTTTCGTATGTTCATCATTTACGAATGAACGTTTTGACCTATGCTTAATATAAAACAAGTTATCTCATCAATATATCAGACTAGATTATATAAGAATTTAATCTCCATGGTTTCCTTCGTGTTAAGACTTGTGATAGCCTTGAAAGAAACAACTTTGCAACTGTGTACCTAACTTTTACTTATCTAACGAGTTTTATCACTATTCTTGCTATCAATCTCAGATAATCTATAAATATAAGTGTAATTATTGATTTGTAAACAGTCTTCATGTAGTTAACAAACCTGCAGGAAATTGGAAGTCACTATTAAATTTAGTTTAATTCAAATCCAAAAACTACATGTTTCTCTCCTTAGATAATTCATTTTATGTTCCCTTCTTCCCGACTATTTTTAAAATCTTACATCTAATTTTGATTTACCTATATCAGTGGTTTAAAATGTTTGTACCTTATGTGTTTTAATTTTATTTCTCTACGCTTGCCATTTTGAATTCCCAACAAAGTATAGTCAATAATATTATGTATCACAGAAAAATATTTTTATTCTTCAAGGAAAATAGATATAACAATTCCAAAATAATTTGACTCAATTTAATTTCTACCAATATTTATTTGAAAATATTGTTTAGTTGTCGATATGTATTAAAATATTATTTTATAATATGTATTTCTTTTCATCACAATGTACTGGTACCATTTTTTTAATTAGTTATTAAAATATTCTTTTATAATATGCATTTCTTCTCATCACAATGTACTGGTACCATTTTTTAAAATTAGTTATTAACTCTCTAACATTCATTAGTGCTTTCTGGTTGTGCTGATGCCGTTACACGTCAATAATATGACGTTGAAACTTGTGTTCGGGTTTCTGCCTAGAGACACTCCTGATAATGTACCAATACTGTATTTTATTCAGGTAGTTGAAACGAAGGTTTGAAACCGTGTGCTGAAATATGCAATTTTCATTGCATTGAAACTACTTGCTGGTCCCAAAACTTTTAACAATTGAAATCTCAACGCACCGTTCTAAAACCCCAAATCCTCAATACATAAGTAATTTCAAAATATGGCTGTAAATAATAAAAATTGAATAGTATAGTTTAAACACACCGCTGAAAATAACAAAAATCTTTAAAACATAAATTCGATTGAAGAGTACAGGGTAAAAACCTGGTAAGTCACGTTTTACGGTTTTTACAGGAGAGCAAGTTGAAAGGTTCAAGCCCATTATATTGTATTGCCTTTGGGTTATCCTTCTTCAAATTTCTTTAGAATAATGAGGTTGTTATTCTGTACAATGAAACTACACAAATCTACACTACTGTACCTGAACTACTACACGATATCTAACACAAAAAATCGATAATTTTGAACTTATCACGTTTTTACCCTTTTTCACGTTTTAATTTTAACACGCGGCCGCAAACCCCAAAAACTTTAACGGTATATTGCATTTCAGTGGCTGATTTACAAATCCCAAAATGTAAATAAGACAAATTTACTACCAACGAACAATAACTGCAATACCCACCAAATGGCATTCTCTGTGTTTTTCTTTTATCATTTACATCAGTGGTGATCAAGTAAGCTGCTCTTACGAAGCACTGTATGCATTCACGTGCACTCGTGATCAAAAAAGAGTAATGTTGTCATTGTAAGCATTGGGACGATCTGCTCCCGCATAATGGTCGTGTGCACCAGGCCTGGGCGCTATTAGTTCGATTGAGTCATTGCAGACCACCCCTTAACTCCTCACTCCACCTTTCCCGGCTCAGGCAGTTATGTTTTAATACGGTACGAGCGGACAGGAAAGTCAGTAACGAATTGTAGCAGGTTTTTACAAACTTTCAGCTCTCGCTGGTCGTCTAAAATCCACCACTGATACACAGAACCTTACTCTGCATTTGTTTAGACGGCGGTGTAAGCGAAAAGGAATGGGTGGGAGTTACTGCGTCCATTCCACTTCCCCTCTTATGCCCAGGGCTGTCTTACACAAAGAACACGAGTTGATCACCACTGATTTACATGTACCTCCTTAGAAAAGTCTAGCAAATGGCGTCTCCTTCCTAAAATTAGTTAAGCTGTTGTATGTTGATGGCCAAGTATTATCCATCTCTGAAGACGATCTAGAATGATACATATATCTATCACTTTAGTAGAGTAGCTACAGAATATGACATGGAGATATCCATGGAATAGACAAAAATAATTGTTTTTAAAGAGGAAGAACAAATTCCTAATAAAATTGACCTAAATAACAATCTATTACAACAGTTAATTCTTTTAATTATCTTCGCTACTACCTATCATTCAACAAGACAAATATTTCTAATAAAATAATTGAATTTAATAAAACCTATGGAAATATAAACACACTAATGGAACCATTCTTAGTTCTGAGAAATAAAAGATTACACATTTACAAAACACTAACCAGACCAATTCTTTCGTGTAAAGAGTCGAGGGAAAAAACCTGAAGTGCAAAATTATCGATGTTCTGGTGAAAAATAATCGATTTTCTGTTTTTGATATCATATAATAGCTCAGAAAGAGTGGATTTGTGTAGTTTAACTGTATATTGAATAACAATTTGAATAGTCCAGAGAAATGTGAACAATTCAACTCAAAGACAATGAAATATAGCAAATCTTAAAACATTTAATTTGCTCTCTTGTAAAAACAGTAAAATGTAGCTTATCAAGTTCTTCCCTTGTACTCTTCATAAGGTAGTAAACCATGGACTATTGGGAAACGGGATGATACCAGAATCACCACAGCAGAGATGACATTTATGCTATACACAGGAATATACACATGATGGGACCAAAGGAACGAAGATGTAATGAATGAATTGAAAATGAAACCTCTTCTACAATACACAGGAATGTACAGAAAGAACTGGACACATCATGTGAATAGAATGACGTGGGGGAAAAAAAAAGAGTCCCAAAGCAGATCCTTCGATACCAGCCTAAAGGAAGACGATCTATTGGAGTTCAGTGAAAAGATGGACTGAGACAATAACAGGCCACTTAGCCCAATATCTGTTTGATGGGTGATTATGATTATAAATAAGATGTCAATACACTGAAAGCTCGAAAATGTACGACAAGTTAAATTTCAATAGATGGTCCCAAAACCCCAAATCTTAATCACACAAATTTAATTATAATACACGGATCTAAAATCCCACGGGCGGAGGTAAACTACGCACACCTTTCATGTGTATTTTTTCCCATAGCTTTGCTGTACACTTGTGGTATGTAATCTGCACACACAACAAAACCTAGGTGGGAGAGATCGTATATTAACTACAACTACTGACTCGGGTTACTTTTTTAATAAATTACATGTAAATCGAACCCAATGCCAACCAATGTTACTAGCGACAAGCACAATTGACTTACGAAGTTTGTAATGGAAGAAGAGGGGTATTGTATACCGAATATAAATACTTTATGTAGTGCGGACATTATTTTCATGGATGCCACGTTCACATTTTGTACTAAGTATTTTACACAATTGTTTGTGCGAGATCGTGCGTATTTGCTTGGTTTCCGCAAAAAACCAATACGCGGAAAGTGTGAAATTCCACATTCAGTATTCCCAACCTAACGCACATAACTATTTCCCTCTTCTTACCGCTTAAGTGACATATTGATTTTACTGTTTTAGGCTTTTAACATATTATTTTTAGAGACGTTCAATATAGTAATAATTATAAATTGGAAACCTACCACTGCAATTTCACCTAAATTGCACTGTTAATTATTGTTTTTTAAATATTTGCAAAAATTAAGTAAACTCTACAACTCCACTAAAGTTACTGCATTCGATTAAGGAAGCCGTGAAAAAATCAACAAGATTCCAGATGCCGATGTTATTACTGCAATATGTTATATAAATAATATTGTTAAAATATTAAAAAGAAAAATAAATCATTACATAACCTTACCGTTTGTTTTAAGTTCGCATTTATAGACTGGGGGGGGGGAATACAGACGTATATCACGGCATGCTGGTGTATAGTATACACAGAAAACATTTTAAAGCAACAATGTTGAAGATAGATATTTTTGTTTTCCAAATTTGCCGTCATTGAACAGGAACCAAGATGGAGATTTCATTGCAACTAATTAGAAATTCCTCTTTCAGGTATGTAATAAACAATCTTCGCACAAAATTATGTACGATACACGAGCGGTATGTTTTCTTTCAATTCTCGGAAATTAAAAAAGCTCAACTACGTTTCGCTTTTTCACACTTTTCCTCGAACATGAAAACTTAAACATACCGCTCTTGTAACGCATATTACTATTACCATCCATGAGTACAAAATGGGCATTACATACAACTAGCATATTGTCTGTTATCCGGGAAAAGCTTATACTTATGTTCAACTATTACGATTGATTTCTGACATATGCTATCATCTAAATTTACGACTGAATCCAAACACTATAATTGTGGATTTCAAATGTGCCATCCATGCTGCAATAAATGCTATATGGAATGATGTCAATGTCATTGGACGTAGATTTCACTTAAGTCAGATTAATAAATATGGTTTGATAAAGAAATATAAAAGTGACTCTGAAATCAGCAGATGGTTAAAACTTGTATTCGGTCTACCGCTTTTAGACTCACATGTGGTTGGCGACTGTTTTGTGTCTGATTTAGTGGCCACTGAACCACAAGATGAAAAACTAGATAACTTTTGTGACTATTTAGTAGACACCTATGTAGACGATGACGCTACCTTTCCTCCTTCAATCTGGACAGCTAAAACAGCTAGCTTGCAGGGTGCAACTAAGCCTGTGAGACTTTTCATAGTAGTTTCAACAAGACATTTTACTCTGCTCATCCTGATATTTATACTTTTACAAATAGGTTAATTAAATTTCAAATAGACACCTACGTGAAAATTCAGGAGATATTTACCTACTGTAGCAAAAGTTAAAACTAAGGGTTTCTTAAGGAGGAAAGCTACTATGGAAAGAAATATAAAAGATTTTAATGAGGGGCATAATATATCCGATTGGAATTCATTAAGCGAGCAAAATACCGTCTACCAATATAAATTATTGGTTAATACGTTAATATTGTTATAGTGAATATATTCAAAGGAAAATATGAAATTATAAATGTAGCTCGTGTACAATTTACATCCCGTTGTTATTACTTGGGTTGTTTGCGTGTGCAGATTACATATCCAAATTCGATGTGTGTAAATTACCTTCTTCTAGGTCATATACTTGAAACGTGTGTGTGCTGTTTTCCGCCCCCGAATCCCACATTCTTTATATCATAAATTAAATTTCATACAGGTTCAAAAACAACATTCACGAGAAAGAATAATTGAAACATAAGAATTTAAGAACCAAAAATCTCTGTCGAATCAAGTTTAATTTCAATACATGTTTGCAAACCCCAAAAATTTCATTGGATGAACTAAATTTCAACATATATTTCGAAACCAAAACTTCGTCACAATTCAAATTAATATGATAGCCTAAAATCTCATTCACGAAATTTACAATATAACGAAAACTACACTATTTTTATATTGTTTCTGCGAATATTGACTGGTTAACAGATATTTATTTCTTTAGTTGCAAATAAACAACCTCGTCAAAATTCAGAACAAATTCCATCGTCCAATATCACTTATACGATTATCAATGATATGACCTTGTGCCTGAAATCTGTACTTTGGATATTTCACATTACAGGGCAGGTGCACTCCATTCATATTCACCCAAGTCTGAGCACAACTGTCTTTCAAAAAAACTACTTACAAATAAATTTTCTACGGTTTAAATAATTGTACCAATGTCGTTGTCAAGGTGACGAGTGCGGACAAGGTAGAGAGGGAAGACACACAGGCGGAAGACGTTTTTGTTGTGTTGCTAGGAGGTAATTGGAGCTCGTCTGACAAAGACTTCGGGACGTCCACATAGACCCTGTCTCTTCCTAATGTATTCAGAATCAACTCCCTGAGAAGGTCGACGTCCACCGGATCGTCTTCAGAGCTCCAAATCGTGAATGTACTGTTATTGATGTTCTTCAGGCGTGTCAATGTATTTCCTGACTTAGCTGCTAAACCAGCTCGTACCGGAAATGTCACGGGTTGTGTCACCTGTTTCCGGTCTAACGCGTCTTCCATAGCTTCCACCTGGACAGAAAAGTGAATATAATTAGTATCTGTTGGGTTGACGTACTTTTTCAACAATACAGGCTAGTCAGCGACGATACTGTAACACAATACAGATATTTATATCGTTTAATTCTAATTTATTATTTTCATTCCATTAAGTCCTATGGAATAATATTTTGGGGAAATTCTGCAGATAGTAAAAAAATATTCTTATTGCAAAAAGAGCCATTAGAACAGTCATGTCAATTGATGCCCACAGGAGCAAGCGCGCGCTTTAGACCCCAGGAGAGCCTGAGCGCTTTACAGTGGAAAGGAAAGAGACAGACAAATGAGGTGGTATATGCCGCTTGGTCGAACTATATTCAGGGATGGCCAGCACTGATTCAATGAATAAAGGGAAGAGAACTTATTAAAACTGTATCCATGTTAATTTTTAGATTTGCCTGAAAAGTATAAGTGCATTATAAGAATGTAAGTTTTAATTTTAATGCTCACTTTTCACAAGTTTGATTCTTTTATTCAAAAGAAATATTTTCTCAACTTTTCGTATTGAAAAGTGAAATTTTCAGGTATAGGCCTATTTATTTAGTACCCTTACAGAATGTTTTCGTAAATCTAATATACCGTATTATACTGGCGTATACTGGTTAAAGGGTTTGGGCTACAGCTGACCCTATTATTACACAAATTATCTAACAATTACTTTAATTTTAATTACTATGGTAAAACTAATAATACAAAATTATTACATTATGTTATATTATAAACTTTTTCTTTTGTAATTTCCTTGGGCTACCGCCGGTAGCCCCAGTAGCCCGCAAAATACGCCCCTATATACTATATACGTATTACTGAAGATAGTGTATTGAAAATTTTGAAAATATTCGCATGGAAATTGTTTGTAAGGAAATGAATTAACAAAGCAACTACTGTTACATCATCAGCAAAAGATACGTGCCAACGTGTTGTAAAAATATCAGCTCTATAGCTTCAGCAGATTTCGAGAAAATAATTTAATATTCTGATGATAGGAAGTTGCTCACAAATATCACCTTAAAAGCATAATGCGATAAGAGTTTTGTTATGTAATATTAGTTACATTTAAAAAGATACAGTACCTAGGTAACTTTGCTTTGTACTGTAATATTGTTTTGATTAGTTTATTGATTACTTTTGTAAGGCTAAAGATACCATCAATATAAATTCCAACTTATCATGTCATACTCAATCTCTTTCTTTGGAATAGCACTTTCTTTATGAATGATGTGTTTCATCCACTTAATACAGTATAATATTATACTGCTATGGGATTTAAGTGAATATTCCTTCTTAACTCTCTATTATGTTATTAAGATTTAAAACACAAGTGCAATATTAAGAAATCAGTGTTAGTACTTTTGTTTTACAGACAATATAGATAATATTAAACAGAAAGAAGCCATATAAAAATAACGACATAAAATGTCCCGTTCTGTTTGAAGTTTGTGCACCACTGTTTTCTTAATCCAACAAGTTGCTTATTCATATACACAACCCTTCCTCTTTCCATACTTAGCGCTTGCTGCCCGCGCATGACGTCAAGGTCAGAAAAATGCGCTTGCTTTGACATCACTGCATTAGAATAGTTGGAGCAAAGGCTAGAGAATCATATAGATTATTTAAAAAAAAGAGAGATTATGACCTTAACAAATCAGTACATATACTCTTTAATAAATTTCCTCTTATGCAATAAAGAAACTTTTTCCAACAAATTTCATCATACATAGTATAAATACCCGCAGAAAAAATGATTTTCATACGCCATCATCAAATTTATCATGCTATCAAAGGGGAGTATGTTACATGGCGATAAAAATGTTCAATAGTCTTCCTGAAGAAATTAAGAATCATAGCCAAAACCCTGCATTATTTAAGGTAAAACTAAAAAAATTACTTAATATCTCACACTTTCTATTCTGTAGATGAATTCTCGACACTTCACAATACTGTGTAAATATTTTAATATCATTAAATGGTAAACATATTGCATTGTATAAAATGAAGAGTCCACTGCAAGAATGATGGATGTCATTTTTTTCAGGAGAAGCAATTGAAAGTTTGAAATGCTTAGTGCTCAAAGCTCAACTGTGATTTTCCGATCATTACTGGACAATGACTATCAGCGTTAATGCCATATAACTCTGTATGTCTTAAGCTATGCATTGACAGTCTTGGTTCATTTTCGACAAGAAAGTGACATCCATCATTCCTGCAGTGGACTCTTCAAATATTATTGTCATTAAGGTATTAATTCTGTACATATGTCATATTTGCATTTTATGTGTTAAACGCAAGAATCAGACATTGCTAAAAAGCAAATGTAAGACTATTATGGAACGAATAAATCTATCTAAATAAACACAGATGCTGAAAAATGTGAAGATTCTCACGTGAGATATTAACGTCCGTATGCATCAACGTCGGTTAGTATAACCACTGGTTAAAATTGCAACCTAATCCCTGGTTTAAGTATTTTTACGGTGTATCAGCCTTAGTTAGGAATTATGCTACCCATAAACTAACAAGGTTTGTCTTGACAAATGTCTGTAACTTCACCTCTTACCTTAGAAGTCACAAGAAATTAAGTCCAAAATCTCCGTTTTGAGATATGGTAATATGAATGCTCTACTTTGCATACAGTGTTATGAGTTACTTTCTTTGACTATCGAAATATACATGCAACTATCCATCCCTGGAATTCGGGAGTACCTACATCAAAACAAGTATAAAATATACTTTAGGTATATGAATTAGCCATAACCTGAAGAATCCAGGTTTTGGCGCTTATTTCCCTTTGCTTTCTGACGCAAGATCAGTAAGTACAGAAAAATATAACAGAAGTGTACAGTATGTTAATAAAGGAGTTTTTGTTTTGTTTTTTGTAAACCATCTCGCAACCCCTCTCCGCTGGGGTGTCGTGAAGCACATTTTGAGAAATTACTAGTACCAATAAGACTAATTTCGTACCTCGTGGTCTTCAACGCTGTTCCTTTCGCTCCAGTATCTAATTCTCCTACTGAATGTGACGTACCTGCTCCTCAGAGTACGATCCGTTGATGACCAGGTCTCCGTACCTCGTGGTCCAGCCCACTGAGAGTGTACTCTCTGGGAACAGCTTGGCGCAGAGCTCCAGGAACGTGTCGGCGTCCACGGGGATCGTCGTGCTGTTCACTGGACCAGGCAGGATGTCTGCGTTCAGCATCACAGGAAAATCAATCTGAAACAAGATGTGGTAAGCTGTATTA
Organism: Periplaneta americana; assembly: GCF_040183065.1. NCBI lineage: Eukaryota > Metazoa > Arthropoda > Insecta > Blattodea > Blattidae > Periplaneta > Periplaneta americana. Next base: position 57,769,462 of record NC_091127.1, on the reverse strand, counting down.
TAAGAAACTAAAACAATGGTGTAGGGAAGATGACATATTTTCTTCCTATAAGTTCTGCAGTGCTTGGGAAAAGCGACATAAGTCAGTTTCCACAAACCTTTTTTGATAATTTATTGACAACTTAAGGAACATTGCTCGCTTGGAAAAAAATAAGTATTTCTCCAATTACAATAATTCATACAGAAAAAAATCAAATCGACATGAACGAGTGTAAGTTGTCAATAAATTATCAAAAAAGGTTTGTGGAAACTGACTTATGTCACTTTTCCCAAGCACTGCAAAGTTATAAGCTATATTTTGCGTCCTGCAGGAACTCATTTTTCATACATCATGTTATGAATAAATAGTTATATTCATGTACTATTTACTTTTAGTATTATTTATAATACATATAGAAATAAAACAACCCATTGTGCTTACTTTCATGGACATACCAGTAACTTTTGGTGTGCCTCAAGGTTCTAATCTTGGTCCATTATTGTTTTTATTGTTTGTTAATGATATTGTGAATTGTGTACAACATTCTAAAATTTTATTATTTGCAGATGGTATTAAATTGTATAAAGAAATCAAAACTATATCAGATTGTAAGCTACTTCAAAAAGACTTTACAAACTTACATATTTGGAGTATTAATAATAAATTATTTAATATTAATAAGTGTATACATATGACCTTTTCTAGATTGAAAAATACAATTAAATTTTCATATAAAATAGAGGCAAAAGCTTTACCAGCAGAAAATGAACATAAAGATTTAGATATATTATTTAGAAGTAATTTTAAATTTTATAGTCATATTAATAATATTATAAATTTGTCCTATAAAAGTTTAGGTTTTGTTATGAGAATTTCTTGCAAATTTAAAGTCAAAACTATAATAATTTTGTATAATTCCATTGTTCGATCTAAATTAGAGTATGCTGCGGTTATCTGGAACCCAGTTACTAACAAATATATTCTGTTACTAGAAAAAATTCAAAATAAATTTATAAAATGGTTATATTATAGATTTTATAATAATTATCCTACTTACGACAGTTATGCTACATGCTTCAACATTTCAATTTTACTAGTTGCAAATTAGACGAAATTGTCAATCTTTAAACTTTCTTTATAAACTTATTAACAATAAGTTGGTCTGTATTGGTTTATTTTATTATATAACATTATATGCACCCATGCGTAATACAAAATTTCGAAATTTATTTTACATACCAAGGGCAAATACTGAATCCCACAAAAATTCCACAGTTTTCCAAATGTTACAATTATACAATAAATTACATCTTCATCCGAATGTTGATATTTTCAATATGAATTTCTCTAAATACAGAAACATTTGTTATCATATTTTACAGAATGTTGTAGTTAGTTAATTTGAAGCTACTTTCACGCCTTATTTCAATTTCTCTCTTTTCTTTTCTTTTTCTCTTTTTTCTATTTTGTTTCAGTTTTTAATAAGAGTATGTTTCTTTTTCCTTGTTTATGTTTTATAAAGTACTTTGTCAATCTTGAACATAGTAATTGGGCTTTGCCTGTTACGATAAATAAATAAATAAATAAATAAATAATAAAAAAATAAAAAATAAAAATAAAATAAAATAAATAAATAAAAATAATAAAAATAAATAAATAAATAAATAAATAAATAAATAAATAAATAAATAAATAAATAAATAAATAAATACGAATAATATAAACCTTGCATTTTTTCATTCTTCAAAAAGTCCTTTTCTCCCAAAGGTAGAAGTATCACAAATAAACATGACATGATCAGACATGATAACCAATTATCTTCTGACCAGAACTGCGGCGGAAACTGCCTCAGTCGATAAGCCAACGCGGGCGGAATTAACTGGTTTTGATCTGACTCTCACGCGGCATAAATGTACGATTCGTATGTCAGTAAAGAACCCGCTCGTGATGTAAGGAGGTTATTCCAAGAGAAATTCCTAGGTGATCGAGTTCCAAGTCGTGATACGATTAATAAATAAATTAATGAATTTCGGAAAACGGAAAGTGTTCAAGATAAGAAGTCGACGTACAGTGCTCACAAAATAAACTCTTAACATTGGACAAGCCTAGAAAATTCCCCTAAGATATCTCTCAGTCGCATTTCTCAGAAAACGGGAATTTCTTACGGTTCTATACAAAGAGTTTCGAAGTTACTTAAATTAAAACCCTAAAGCGTCGTGTATTGTGGAGCAAGAACTTAAACCGAGCGATTTTGCATTTCGGATTAGATTTTGTGAATGGATTTTGAATAAAGTGCATGTCGGAGAAATTTCCTAAGCAGAAGCCAGAAATGTGTCGAAAATGGAAGCAGGAAGTTCTTGCGTGACATGGGTGACTACATTAGAATTTATTAGGCAGTCACTCTAGCACATGGGTATCGAAACGCCTATAGAACCAGGAGATATTGCAGGTCAAGCATGCTCTGCTAAGGTCAAAAACTTTCCACATAAAATAGGAAAAACGACCTTAAAGAATATGCGCTGCGGGTTGCTTACGCCAGGGGTTACCTCGTAAGAGTTACAAATTGGACATCTATGCCCGGTCGGCGGGAAGCGATAGCTTATCGGCCGGGACAATCCCTGCCGCAGCTCTGGTCAGACGATAATTGTCTGACCCAGTACTATAGTTCTACCCTGAAATTTTTAGTACTTGTTTGTGCTCGTATAGCTCCTGAAGCGATGGCATCAGCACTTCGACGGATTTGAAGTCCAGCTTCACGCCGCAGCGATGTCCATTCTTCGTTGCGTTGACCACAGTCGTCAGGAAGCCCTTGAGACTTAGATCTGACGTTGTGCTTGGAGGATGAGCCATTATCGGAATTTCCTCTTCCGAACCTCCTTCCACAGTTCCCATCACCACGTCAGCCTCCAGCATCATTAGCTTCTCTGTCACAAACCACAATAATCTCCTTAAACCACTAGTTCTATCTTATGCACATTTCATCGTAAACATATACCATGTTTATTAGTTCGCCTATTTTGAATCAATTTAGATATAGAATTGCTGTGTGAGGTGAAAGTAAGAGAATAAAGGACATTTTATTAGTACAGGAAATGGTAGGGGAGAGTCCGGTAGTATCGGACATCGGGTAATATCGGACACTGAGTTTCTTTCATCTACCACACGATGATAGTACCTGATTGACATGGTTACGTTTCTGTGATGTCGCATAGAGAAACGTAACCATGTCATTCAGGTACTATCATATGGTGGTAGATGAAAGAAACGCACTGTCCGATATTACCCGATGTCCGATACTACCCGACTCTCCCCTAAATCTAATTTGTAAAAATTACACAGATAAAGCCCTTTGTAGATCATTGTTTGTAGATTTAGGTATTTTAATAGTGTGCAACTTATATATTTTGGATGTTTTAATTTTAATGCATAATTCCTTAGATCATTTTAGTTTAAGAAGTGACCAACACAGTTATAAAACAAGGCTTAGGAATAAAGTTAATTTTCCATATTTCAGATTAAGTAAGTCTCAAAATAGTCACTTATATCTTGGCCCAGAATTATACAATAAACTGCCTGATAACTTAAAATGATTAAATACTGTTTCATTTAAATCAAGAATTCATAAATGGCTAGTTTTAAATCCTTTATATTGAAACTATGAATTTTTAGATTTGAAGAACACGAATATATAAGTTTGAGTTTTTTTAGTATAATATGTTATGAAGTCGAAAAATTGAATTTTAAATGTTTTAAAACAGGGTTCTATTGGTTAGTTATAAATGAATTCTATCTTTACTGATGAATTTTTAAAATTGAAGATTAAAATAGTGTAGTAATATTGTTATGTAGTATGTAAGTTTGTATATCTGTATTTAAGTTTGACATTGTCTATTGTTCCTCTGATTGAAGTTCTGGCTGGTTGTTGTTTACTCAACTGTCCGTAGACAGGTTTGAACCTCATAAGTAACACCAATAAGGCATAACTCATGAGGCAACTAGGTCACAAGATAATGGGGTAGGGTGGCCAGTTCCTTTCCCCCTCCATGCATACATCACCGACTAGCTACATTACACTAATCAGACTTCAGATGCATACAAACAATGAAAACGGGAAAATGAAAACAGCGCGGTTAAACAAAACAGTGTCACTATACAACCAGAACCTTAGCGTTCATGATAGTGTTTCTATTACAATCTTGTTAGCAGACGATGACGTCTTACTGTACAGTGATGGCAAAAAAACCGGACCGACCCTTGTAGCTGATTTCAGAGCCTTGTTCACTCCAGAGCACGATAGATTGGTAACTAAGGGCCATATTCATAAACATTCTTAGCGCGGACTTCCGGTGGATGATCAGCGAATTAACGTTTTTCGTATTCATAAACCAGTGTTAACGATATGATATGATATGATATGATATGATATGATATATGATATGATATGATATGATATATGATATATGATATGATATGAATCCTGCGCAAGTAATCAGTCGATAGCCGGGGCTGGTTTAGCACGCTCTTAGCGCGGGCTAGCGAAATGTCTATGAATAGCACCCTAAGACTTTCGTGATTCGAATCGTGCATGGGAAGAAATTTTTTTTTTGTTCCTTATTCAAATTTATTCCCAATACTTTTCGATTGCAGCGATATTTTACTACTTAATTAACTTATTATTCCCCGAACATGAATTTTACCAGTTTATTTTCTAATGGCTTTCGAAATGGGCTACGTCAGCAGTCGAAACTACAACAATTTCAATAGATTACTCGCTATCTTGTGAATGCGGGCGTGGCATGCGCAGTGGCTCATTTTGGGGACTCTGATTATTCCGTCGGTCCGGTTTTTTTTGCCACTACTGTACATTGGGGCTACGAGATTAAGTTATGAAGTACTTGTTTTATTCCCACAACACTTGAAAATAAAAACTTCGCAAAATGCACATTTTATGGCTAGATAAATAAACACAGCCACACAGAGACTTCAAGCACATAGCAGACTAACTAACTTATTAATTTCCCTACTTCAACGAAAATGATTTAAGCCGCGTAGAAAATCGCGCAAAATATTAGTTTTTCTACGCGACATAAATTACGTATAATTTACGTAAAAATGTATCGTGTACCTACAGTAATATACGAGGTTAGCCCCGATAGAGAACATAAAATATGACATGAAACTAGAAATGAAATGAAACTGACAGATATAAATGTCAAAATGAAATAAAAAACTGAATAGAAGTGGCTGGATCATATCCAGTAAATATTTGATTATACCACTAGAATACAGTTCATAATGAATTACAGGCATAGCAGTGAAATTATAGAACCTATATGTGTACGAACATCGCTTACGAGTCTAGACTCCGCAGACGTGACATAAGCAAAGCAGTGGGTTTTATGCGACTTAAGCCGTAAACACTCTGCTTATCTTCTCAGTTGAGCGCACTAACTCTTGTTAGTCAGCAAAACTTCGTACTAAGAAAGCGAAGTTCTACTTTGGTAGTAGTCCTCGACAGTCTTGCCACTGGATCAAAGTTGGAGCTTGAAACCTGGCTAAGAGTAATGGATTTTAATTGGTGATGAAATCCTAATGGTTTCTTCTGAGATAGACGTAAAGCTGTGGGTTCCGTGTCGTAGATTTACGACACGTAAGAATCCTTTCACTAATAGAGGGCTCTAGGAAAAAAGTCTCAGCTATTTCTCACCCCCCGCAGAAATTTGGAGACAGTACAATGGGCTCATACTATGGGTCTGAGAACGTAGGGCTGTCGTAATCCCTCTCCATTCATCCATCCATCCATCAGTACAGTTTTAATTGCATTTTTACGGTGCTGATAAAGAAAATAATTGGTGCATCTATATTTTCATCGATAACGCAACATGAAAAATATCGTCATTGACACTATAATACAAGGTACAATTGAAGGGTTCAGAGCCATAGTGGGCCAAGCGCCATTTATTAAAAATGGAGGAAGCAAGAGTTAAGTGAATATCATAGTTTAATGAAGATTGACATATAATTTAGTTTGAATGTGTATATTTTATATTATTTGCTACATGTTGCCATTGAATTATGGTGACTATTACACTCTTACTACGTCATACTACTTTTGACCAATAAAACGGCACGAAAGGACGTATTTCGACCAATCATGGCTGCTTATCGCACAATTTTATCGCGTCCCTAGCATTTGTTTAATTTTGTCGCGTCCCTAGCATTTGTTTAATTTTATCGCGTCCCTAGCATTTGTTTCTTTGTTTGCCAACATTTAAAACTGCGCTGGTCTGGACGTCAAAAATATATATACAATTACCAACCACTCCAGTCGATGCACAGCAGTTTCAAATATGACTCGCATTGGCATTCAAGAACAAGAATTAATAAAAACTACTGATCATACCTATCCATCTTCTGAAATCCGATTTACAAATAAATGAAGAGCACCATTCGGAAATCCTGAATAGGTTGAATACACCATGTAGGCCTAAATCAACGAGTTCCACTTCTATTACGCACACGTCCAATATAACATCAATTGAACCACCAACCACATTCAAATTTGAAAATTGTACATTCAATAATTATTCCTTTTAAAATTATTCATGTTTATTTTATATGTCGTCGTCGTTAATTAAAACTTTTCTAACACTTGTGTATATTAGTTAGGTTATGTTATAGCTTCTGCTATATGATATTATGGATAGTCACGTATCAGAGATTGTTTAATATTAACATTTATTTAAAATCATCTGTCAAGTGACGTTGATTACTGGGATTCGGATAATTGAAGTGGAATGCAACTGTCTTAATAAAAATGAAACTGAATCAACAAAGCTTTCTTGACTAGTAACCGTCTACAGAGTTCAATGAAGATTCCATAGTTGGTACAACTGCCATCTAGCGTAATGGTGCAATAATACATTTGAAGACAGTTGTATTTTCGTAAGTCAATTAATATTTTATTGTATTGGAGTACTTTGTTACTTATAATCTTTATATACTTTCTTCTAATCGTGTAATAGTCAATTAAATCCCACTCGAGTTTTGATTTTCTCTAGATAAATCTGCTCGTGTTCCACTCGCAGATTTATCGATAAAATCAAAACCTCTCGTGAGATTACTGTTGATAACTTCATTTTAACCTTTGTTTTCTACGGTTTCAGTAAATGGCGCTTGGCCCACTATGGTTCTGAACCCTTCAATTGTTGTCTTTCAGAACCTAGAGTTAGATTAAGTAAGTCCAAAAAATGGTTCAATTCTATTGCTATAACACTGTTTAATAAGTTACCACAAAAGGCGCATGATGTAAGGTATATAAGATTTAAATCTGTTTTGTATAACTGGTTAATCAACCATCCATTCTATACAGTAGTATTAGTGAATTTCTTGACTCCACTGTAAATGTATTCTAAATTTATAAGCTGCATTGTTCTGTATATTACGATTATTATTAGTATTGGTTATTGTTATTATTAATTCCAGTATTGTTATTTCATTTGTATTGTTGAATTCATCTGTTTTTATATTTTATGTAAAATATTATTTTATATCTCTTATAATTTAGTATATATTATGTCTATTGCAACAAACTGTTGCTTATGGCATTAATAAACGATTGATTGATTGATTGATATTTATTTTGCGATTTCTGTAAAACTATAAAATTATTACACACAGTGTTCGTTAAATCTATATAATTAACTACGCACAGTGATGTCAAAATATTTACACAGGGAAAGGGGAATGAGACAGCAGGATGAAGCGTGGAGTTGAAAATGGACGAATTAATAAGCCAGAGTATGTTTGTATATGATTTGGAAAGCAGCAGCTATAGCATTAGCATCAGCAGCATACCTACGCGCCTGATACACACACAATGCTTTGTTAAGGGTAGAATATTGAATAATCAGTTTTAAAGTTAAAACAGAGAATAAACTAACAGCATATAGATTTTATGTTAATCACGTATTAAAGTAGAGAGATTCATTCTGTTGAAGGAAATCACTGTTGTTTATGTTGATCTATATATAATTAAATAATTTTTATTCAGTTTTAGGTGAACTTTTCATAAATATACGGTTATTATTATGGAACGGATGTTGATGAAATGTCGTTATTTTTCTTTTAACTTCAAACGATGCAATTTTTATGTTGCATTATTTTATCATTCTTTCCAACCCGACATTTTTTTTCTTCATTTTTTTGGGATCATTAAAAACAATTTTCTCCAATTCCTATTGATTTTCATAGTACTTTTAAATATTTCATTTTACTTCCTATGTCTAAAAAAATCTATTGATTATCCTACCGAAGAATTGTTTTTAGAATTTGAAGTCTTGAAAATACATCGAATTTATATTAATGCATTATTAAATTCATATAAAAATCGCACATTTTTCAAATCATAATTACGTTCACAAACATAAAACTAAAGGTATGAATATACGCCTAATTCGTTTGTTTGAACCGAAGTGTTTAACGAGCATTGCTTTCAACCATAGTAGGCCTTTTATTTATTCATTAATAACATCCGCTCAAAGAATTTGAGTGACCTCAAGGGTCCTGAACATAATAAACATGTACAATATAATGTGATATTTGAAACATTAAAGAAAAAATAAAGTTAATTGTTGAAGGCAAATATATAAGTGAATTAATTGAAATAGAGATGATGATGTATTATTTGAAGAGAATCCTTGATAATATTTAAAAGAAGAGACATTACATAATTGAAAGGAATGTGAAGTTCCTTAAGATAATTCCATGTGGATTTTGTAATAGAACCTCTACTGCCAAACAGCAAACTAATGACAGACCATTGTTTAAGAGGGATGTTGTACTTTTGAGAAAGATAAGACAAACAAGGTTCATACATAGTCTAGTATATACAGTCACGAAGTTTGTGTTATGACAGTGCTAGGAACAACAGACTGTGCCGATACTATTACGCATTGTCTGTAATGAGACGATATCAGCGATCCTAGTGGTTAGCAACTATCTATGGATGCATATTTACAACGTATTGAGTTTCGTGACTGTTTATACTAGACTGTGGTTCATATATAGACTTCTTCTCAATATTAACCTCGGTGCTCTGATTTAAATTTCTTTCGAAAAGGATAGTAGGGTCAAGAACAAGAGCCCGTTTTAAGCGCCCGTTAATGGCAATAATGTCTGCCATCTAAAAGAACCATTTGATGATACATAATGTCCTTCCTGATGAATCTCCCAATTCAAAATTTTTAACGATGTCGCCTAAGCATCTCGTACACCATGATGTCTAGCATTGATCAGTAGCTCGCCTTTACGGCATTGTCCAAGCACTTGTCTAAGTGTTTCAAGCTCACTACAGTCTGGATGAGGCAGCGGGTTGTGCTTAGTATTCTAATATCGGTCCTAGAATTGATAACAGATTGATAATTATCCTCGTCTATTTAACTCCAAAAATTTTGAAATTTTAAAATGTATGTAAGCAACTTATTAGTAATTAATTATTCATTTTTAGATGTTATTTTATTGTAATTTATGCATGTAAATTTATTATGTATCGAATCGAATCCTTCCGTGAGCACGAGAACACACTCTCCTTCCAGGGAGTGCTGAATTTTATATATTTTTTGGGTTATTTTACGACGCTGTATCAACATATAGGTTATTTAGCGTCTGAATGAAGTGAAGGTGATAATGCCGGTGAAATGAGTCCGGGGTCCAGCACCGAAAGTTACCCAGCAGCTGAATTTTATAAAGTTACAATTTCTTTATATTGTATTTTTGTGACAATAAATAATAATAATAATAATAATAATAATAATAATAATAATTTTACTTATTAATATTTGTGTGCTCAACAACACCCAGAGGCCAAATTCAGCACAATACACAAACAGAAGATACAAAGGTGCAAGAATAAATAAAATAATGTCTTAAATCAAGAAAAACATACATAAATAAAATTGAGAACAAGGACAGTAAATACTCATACTACTGTAATAAACGAAACTATTCTTTAAAAGGATCTAAATTTTTCTCATGCAAATTGGCATATTTTATGCATCTACAGACCGGAGAAAGAGATTTTGAATTTCTGTTCTAAAATTTTTTTTTTGAAATCTTAAACCCTTTGTAGGAATACGAAGGCTGATATTGTTTAAGATAGACTCACAGTCAATATCACCCTTGATAACTTTGCAAAAAAAATGAATTGATAATCAAGATTTTGACGCCTAGAATAAAAGCTACAACAGTTAAAATACTTACAGGTAATCTCATAATTAAAGTCAGAGGAATTGGGTATAAATCGAAAAGCACATAAGGAAATAAATTTTCTTTGAATATTTTCCAATTTCACCGAATCAGTTGAAGTAATGGAATTCCAGGCTACAGATGCATATTCAAGTTCAGATCAAACCAAAGTAAAGTATAGTATTAATAGAGACGCAGGAGTAGAAAAAGAATAAGTTATAGACCCTATTAAACAAAGCATTCTTATTGAATGATTATAAATATATTGAACATGATCATGAAAATATAATTTAGAATCAAGTAATACACCAAGCTATTTAACAGAATTTTTTTAACAATACGGTACAGACATTATTATTATTATTATTATTATTATTATTATTATTATTATTATTATTATTATTATTGCCGTCTGAACTACTAACACGCCGCGCCGGTGATTTTCTTTCCCCTGGTATATTACTTAAACCAAAGTATTGAGCCTAGTGCACAGAAGTTCACCGAGCAACTGTATTATCTTATTAACATTTATGCTAATATCCTTAAAATTGAAGCAGACGTCACAAGCGAAAGTTTCGCGCCCACGACAACGCTTCTGGGAATGTCAGTGCATCTGCTCTCGGGGTTTATAGTTCAAGTGCTATTACCGCACGCCAAGAGGTTTCTCTAGTCGAGCTCAGACCGGGTCTGATGAATGAACACGTCGCGTCACATTCTCTCCTTATCGCGTAGCCTCCAAGGCCGCGGCTCATTGGGATCCGCTTTCCTATATTTGGCGTTGAAATGTAGTCTGGTCTATAGTCTAGTCCGTGATGGGATTATAGCACAGTCTAGTACAGGGACATCACTTTATTTTTACCAACATTTTTAACATTAACCTGGCTATACTCGGAAACACTGTTGCCCCCTTCCATTACAGGAGTTTGATGTTACTAGTGCAATATGTAAACAAATCATTTTACTAGGTATAGGAGGAGAGAAAAGTGGTGTATCCATTTATGTTGTAGGGAAATACGATATTACGATTTTCAGTTTGATCATCACTTTTACGAAATTTATCAAAATACAGTAGAGTAGTAACTTTTTTTTTTCAAAAACTCAACTTTTCAGGCGGCTATGTTCGTTATGTAATGTCTACTTTATTTAGCATATTAATTATTGATGTTAACATACAATATAGAGATGCATTTAAATTGAGGGGGGTCATAAGTAAAGGGCTGTAAGTGCATTTAAGTTACTTTTGAGAAAATGGGGTTTAAATATTTAAGCTTTCGTAAAATCGGTGAAATTTTTATTTAAATTTTAATGTGTGATGCGATTAAAATATCCCTTTGCCACTAAAATTTTAGATACTTTTGCTTACACTGGATGCATTTAACTCATGTTATTACAAATGTCACAAGCATTCCTTTGCTTCTAGCCACCTCAATTCAAAATAAGCTAATCTGAATTTTTAAACAAGTTGCTGAAAATGGTTGCCGTTCATTACAATGCAGGCTTCAATTCAGTACGCATATTATTAAAAACATTTTGAAGCATATTATCTGAAATTGAATTTATCGTTTCTTGAATATAATTTTTTGGTACGATATTATTAATATAGGTTCTTTCTTCTATAGAAAACGCAATCATATTTATGAAACACACTATACACTGCAGTGTTTACTTCACTGCTTGAAGACTTTGAATGCAACAGCGGCCGTAAGTTTGTGTGTCTGACGGGAGCAAGGACATTAGTGAAGGGGTGAGAGTGAAGTACATTCAGAAATGCAGGTACAATAAAAATGCAAGTAAAAATAAAATGATGTCCCTGTATATACAGTCACGAAGCTTGAGTTGTGAGGGTGCTAGGAACAATAGACTGTGTCTGTACTATTTCGCATTGTCTGTAATGAGGCGATATTAGCGATCCTAGTGGTTAGCAACTATCTATGGATGCATATTTACTATGTATTGAGCTTCGTGACTGTATATACTAGACTGTGGTATAACTTCCAATTCAGCCATTTACCCACATCAATAGTAAGGAAGAATTTACTACAAAATTTGTAAAATAAGATTTGTAAATTTGTAAACAAATGGCAATTGAGTTTGTAGTATCCTAGTCTGGAACCTGTTGTCTTCTACTTCACTTACAAACTCCTAAGATATCTTATTTAATTTTTCACCCATTTTTGTCCCACTCCACCACTTTAGGGACAAGTCGGACAAAATAATACCTTATTCGTATTCTGTGATCGCAAAGACCCCCAGATATGGACTTTCATCGAGATCGGATGACATGAGATTTCTCACTCCCTTCTGCCTTTTCATCAGTACCTTAGGATATGGTATTTAAAAAAATCTAAGAATGTTTAACCCATATTGTAGAAAGTAACCTTCATTTTAAATTTTAGGTCTCTAGTTAAATATACTTTAGTGAATTTTTTAAATCGTCAACTCCTTTCTTTCTCCTCTCTGCTCGGAAGTAAGAAAAAAAAAAACCCTGAAGTTATTTGAAGGGAGTAGCCTACATGAAATTAAATTTTTTTTTACTTTCCTTATAGACTTTAGAAACAATTCTGAGAGATGAGATGAATAGTTTAACCCAATTTTATGAGTGAATCTTTGTTTTAAATTTAAAGGCTGCACGTCTGCTGGTTAAAAAAAATTAATCCGTATAATTATTTTGTGCATTACTGCCTCCCATTTTCCATCTCTTAATGTTCGTATTTCGTAAAAACTCAGTCTTATCTATTGACTAAGGATTAACATATTTCCATATATATATATATATATATATATATATATATATATATATATATATATATATAAAACAGATATTTCCATTTCGTACAATATTCTTGTCACGAGACATAATCATATACTTTGTCTTTTCGGATTTACTTCCAAACCTATCGCTTTACTTGCTTCAAGTAAAATTTCCGTGTTTTCCCTAATCGTTTGTGGAGTTATTCCTAACATATTCACGTCATCCGCATAGACAAGAAGCTGATGTAATCCGTTCAATTCCAAACCCTCTCTGTTATCCTGGACTTTCCTAATGGCATATTCTAGAGCGAAGTTAGAAAGTAAAGGTGATAGTGTATTCCTTGCTTTAGCCCACAGTGAATTGCAAAAGCATCAGATAGAAACTGGCCTATACGGACTCTGCTGTAAGTTTCATTGAGACACATTTTAATTAATCGAACTAGTTGCTTGGGAATACCAAAGACACATATAGACTACTGTAACATTTGTTTAGTTTTTGGAGGTGACTGTCCAGAGTGCAATAGAATACTCGGGCGTGCATGTTTACTCTCATGTCCTACCCATTCCACTGCGACAGAGATAACAACCGACCTTGCTGCTATGAGTAACTCGCTCTGGAGTTCTGATTAACAAAATCCATCTGCCTAAATCGATGGCGCCCACTATACTAAACTGTGATTATAGTATAATCTCACCACGGTCTAATCCAAACACCGCACCGTTACAACTACACATACATAATCTGCAATACCCGTCTGATACTGTTAAATTCAATACTCAATGGCTGACACTTTATATCATGTCTTCGATATAGTCATTCACACTGAGACGACTGATTGATGAACTTCTGCACTAGTTTAGTGTATCGTATAATTTAAAAAATAACTAAATTTAATATATTTGCTTGCTGATTGATCCATTATTTGTTTTGATCGGATGATGTTGCAGTACGGTCCATGTTCGTGGTTTCGAAGCCCCCCTCGGGCATGGATGATGTCCTTCGTTAAAGTTCTGTCCTGCGTGTCTCTTTGTGGAGGCTCCTACGCTTTGCTGAAGACTAGGGAGGCCCACATGTATGTCCATGTCTACTGTGTGTGATCCACAGACTTGTCTCCTTCCCTACATAAGCCCTAAAATAGGGAGGGGTTAAACGAAAGCGAAAAAAAAAAGTTCAGATATATCTGTACAAAATGCCTAATCGCTAATCTAATCTTCGTCTTCTAACTCGTGAACTTCGGCTGCCTGGAAAAAGCTATATAATATTAAGTTAACTGTTTATGAATAATGGTGACTAATAATAATAATGATAATAATAATAATAATAATAATAATAATAATAATAATCCACCGACATAGCTCAGGCTGTAGCGCGTTTGCATGCTGATCCGGAATTGAACTCGGGCGTGGGTCGATTTCCGTTTGGACCGACTACCTGTTTGGGTTTTTTCCGAGGTTTTTCCCAACCGTAAGGTAAGATAATTTGTGGCGAATCCTCTGCCACATTTGGAAAAATACCATTTCGCTATCACAAATTCCACCGACGCTAAATAACCCAGTAGTTGATAGTGTCATAAAACTGTATACTCATTCGAGGACCTAGCCGTCCTCTATTGAATGTTGTGTATGCCGGAATTTTGTCTGGCAGGAGTTCATTTACATAAAGGCATACAGGCAGTTGCGAGCGTCGTTAAATAAACCATAATTCAATTTATGTGTTGGCAACACTGGTCACATATTGTATACGAATATACATACTGTACGTACATCAGTCACCAAAGCTGTGAGTCACATAATACCTATCGGGCAGAATGGCGATTTCTCGGAGTTGTGATTTTGAAACTGTAGCCACAACATATCACAGCGACAAAATCACAGATCTTCAATCACATCCCATCACTAAACTATACATGCAATCTCATCATTATGTTTCCTTTCCGTCGCTCTCAACAACACACATTCGAATGAACAGCATGCTCGAAAAAAGATGCCTTACTTACTTACTGACTTTTAAGGAACCCGGAGGTTCATTGCCGCCCTCACATAAGCCCGCCATTGGACCCTATCCTGAGCAAGATTAATCCAGTCTCTATCATCATATACCACCTCCCTCAAATCCATTTTAATATTATCTTCCCATCTACGTCTCGGCCTCCCCAAAGGTTTTCTCCCTCCGGCCTCCCAACTAACACTCTATATGCATTTCTGGATACGCCCATACGTGCCACATGCCCTGCCCATCTCAAACGTCTGGATTTTATGTTCCTAATTATGTCAGGTGAAGAATACAATGCGTGCGGTTCTGTTGTGTAACTTTCTTCATTCTCCTGTAACTTCATCCCTCTTAGCCCCAAATATTTTCCTAAGCACCTTATTCTCAAACACCCTAAACCTATGTTCCTTTCTCAAAGTGAGAGTCCAAGTTTCACAACCATACAGAACAACCGGTAATATAACTGTTTTATAAATTCTAACTTTCAGATTTTTTACAGCAGATTGGATGATAAAAGCTTCTCTACCGAATAATAACAGGCATTTCCCATATTTTTATGTGTTTAATTTCCTCCCGAGTATCATTTATGTTTGTTACTGTTGCTCCCAGTTATTTGAATTTTTCCACCTCTTCAAAAGATAAATTTCCACTTTTTATATTTCCAATTCGTACAATATTCTCGTCACGAGGCATAATCATATACTTTGTCTTTTCGGGATTTACTTCCAAACCCATCTCTTTACTTGCTTCAAGTAAAATTCCCGTGTTTTCCCTAATCGTTTGTGAATTTTCGCCTAATATATTCACGTCATCCGCATAGACAAGCAGCTGATGTAACCCGTTCAATTCCAAACCCTCTCTGTTATCCTGGACTTTCCTAATGGCATACTCTAGAGCAAAGTTAAAAAGTAAAGGTGATATTGCATCTCCTTGCTTCAGCCCACAGTGAAGTGGAAACGCATCTGCCAGAAATTGATCTATACGGACTCTGCTGTACGTTTCATTGAGACACATTTTAATTAATCGAACTAGTTTCTTGTGAATACCAAATTCAATAAGAATATCATATAAAACTTCTCTCTTAACCGAGTCGTATGCTTTCCTAATAATTTTCGTAATTAGCCTATTATGATAATATCCAGTAGTTGTAATGATTACATTCGTACCATCCAAAGCATCTTGTAACTTCTGCTTGCTGTTTACAGCATGACCCCACGTGACGACGGTGAGATCATTTCCAATTTCGGGGAAGTACTCCTGCATGGATGTCGAGGCCACGGAAGCCACCAGTGCCAGCAGAGCTGCAAAAGAATAGTTACACAACATTATTCACACGTAACGAATACGATGCAATTGTTTTTGACGATGAAAGATAATGGAAAAACCATAAAACTTATGGTAATATGGGAATTCTTTGTAGCTCAAGACGGTGATTAAATAATATTGCTTTATTTTCCGTAAAATGTCCTTCACGCCTTTTGAATCTTGTCATTGTTCATTGTGATAATAACAGCAATTAAATGAATGCATATGGGAAAGATAAAGGAAAAGACACTATGTAATTATTATTTCCCTACTAAGTTCTGACTCCCGCCGACTTAAACTGATATACCTGCTACTGCTTCATTCAAAATTTCTTACAATGAAAAGAAATAAATTTGAACGGATGGGACCGTTTTTCTTTTGCGCCACTCCAAACCACGTTCCATGCTTGCTATCATTGAGATGTTTTCAAAATTTGATGAATGACACTGGTATGCAACCATTTTGCTACAGAGAAATTGTTTATATTTCTCAGTTCCCCACTATGGATAGTTAGAAAGCCCATATATGTAGTTTCGTTTCATCACGTCCAATTTTCTAAAAATAACGTTTTTTTTTTTTTTTCCGAAATGCATGAAAATCTCTAAATGCTGAAATGAGTACAGGCCTATATCATTAAACAAATCATATTATTATTACGTTATAGCTGGTAATTTAGACATAATGGAATCACTAAAAAGTTATAAAACAATATAAATAAACAATTATGAACAAAGTATCCCTAAATTTCATTATTCTTGCTTAATATTGCTAAAAAAGTTGAAAAAAATTCACTTCATTTCTACATTTATTCGCATGTCATTCCTTGAAACTGGTAGGTGTAAGCCTTAAATGTGTTTATTTTGTGAAAAGGAAGTCTTTTAAGTGGTGCAATAAAATTACTCGCTCACTGTTGACGAAATTCTCTGTTTACAAAATTTATACACTTCTATCTAAATCTAATAGCATGTGAAATTATCAATATTTTGGAACTTGGACATTTTGTTACCAATATTTTTAGGAGTTGTAGAACCCTGTGCACAATAATTTTACTTAGTTTTCCGGCATTTGTTCGGATCAAATTTCTGCACATTTAAAGGACAAAACTAAAATTCTTTCAATGATTTATTATCATACTACACAGCTCTCTTAAATTGACCAAGGATATCGGAAATTAAATCAATGGCTTTCCGAAAACACGCTATGAAATGTTCCACATGAAACAATTTTTATCTCGAAAAGGTAGCAAAAACAAGCAAAACTGTATTAAAAGTTTTTTGTTTGAAATATCTCAAAGAATAACCCCCTGAAATTAATGGCATTACTTACGGTCCGTTCTGTATATAATAATATTAAACAATGCAATAATTATTATGTGACACTATTAAGAGATTCACTACTGTAGACGTGACAACGCATTGTTCTATACCATTCGAGTAACAATGAGGTGGAGAACGATAATGACCGCGGAAATGTTTTGACTTGGCGACGTTAATCTATTGAACAGGGCAATAGCAAAGAACAAACAAAAATAAGGACGAGTCCATAATCATAAGCAGGAAGTATCGTAAAAAGCAAATAACAGACTCATCCTCCTCATTTTACGAGGGTAATAGGTATTTTAAAAATTGACATGGATAGCGTGTGCGCTTGCCAACCAAGCGATCCGAGTACGATTCCTGGCGTGCGAAATGGAAGAAATTTATTTTTCGTCTATGGGACTGGGTGTTTGACAGTTGTCTTGTGACTGTCCTGTGATGTTTCTACGGTGGACCTGCGTTATGCCCATTACATGACTAGGGAGGTCCACATTTTGTGAGATGTCTAGTGTACGATCAAAAAAAATCTCCCTCCTCTACCCGCAGTGGTAAGCGGGATGAAAGGAGAGGTTAAGCAGATAAGAGAAAAATAAAATCATATATAATATAAATTAAATATAAAATTTATAATAATTCGTCCTTCCCCCCATCCCCCAAAATCTCCTGTCTCTTGAAATGATGCATCCTAGTGGACAAATTTGGCCTGTAAGTGTATGGCTCCGAGCTCTGAAAGCACATCACATCTTCGTAAGAAATTCTGGCGAATTTCGAGTGAAGTAGGCCTACCAATAATGAGATAGGTCACTGAAGGAATACGGACTTCAGTAAATCCTTTATATCACTAAATAGGAGTTTAGTAAGACGACAGGGATTTTAACAAGTGATAACTGCTTGAAAAGAAGTTTATATCACGGGTATCAATAATGATCTTGTGTGTAGGCTATGTGACCACTGATAAGAAGAAACTTATTCACACTTCCTGCTCTGCCTCGCGTGGCCTTGAGTCCCCCACCTCTCCACGCGCATAGCCGGCCGGCTGGCTAAGAGCCGTGAAACCTGTTCTGCTGTATACTGTTCGCACAGTACTTATTACATTGTGAAATTAAGAATAATTCTCTTTGGTTCCTGAAGACTTTAATAACATTCAAGCAATCAATTGATACTCTATCTAGCAAAAGAATGAAGTGATGTAAACAATATAACAGATCTGTGCACCAAGATTATGAAGTTCATGCATTTGCATATCTTTTTCAAAGACTGTTACTGTCCAACCGAGTGGTTATGTCGCAGGTGGGCGAAATGGGAGAAGCCACGTGACAGTCAAGGCTCATTCACAATAAACCGGGAACGGAAACAACGAGAACGGAAATAATGTTAAAATAAATGCATTTAAATGTGAGCATTCTCAATAGTTAATTGTGAATGCTCACATTTAAATACATTTATTTTAACAATATTTCCGTTCTCATTCTCGTTGTTTCCGTTCCCAGTTTATGGTGAACCAGCCTTTACTACGGGGCCCTTCTCTTTAAATTATTTTAAACAGTTGTATAATATTACGTATATTTCCAATTTCGAACAGCAAATATTTTCAGGAAAGATTCTAACAGCTCACCCACTATCCTTTACAGAGAGGTTAGCAGAAACAGCTTATCTATCTTTGTCTCGAAAGATAGGGAAATCCCGCCGTACTGGAAGAGAATACGCAACTAAGAAGGATTTAGATAACGGAACTAGTTTTTTTGTGATTAGTGACGAGGCAGGATGGATACAGATAGTATTAGACTAAAATGCCGAGAGTGAAACCAAGTAATTCGAACAGGGTTGGAATGAAATGGAATTCATGGGAGGTGGCACTATGGCCCAGCACTGCGATCTGTTACGGTCCGACCGAACGGTTATGTCGCATCTCGATTTCCCCCATCCGGCTGACGACGCACGAAGGGAGCTGGCCTAGGGACAAGGGAAGGTTGCCTGCTCGAAACCTGGTACGCAGTGAACCTTAGTATAGTCAGCCGGTGTGGGTTTGGGAATGCGCCTAGCTTCAGGGTTAACGCATTAGATCGTAAGATCCGTGCGTCGCCAGCCGGGGATCGGAAAAGCTTAAATGTTTACAAATGAATTTTCTCTTTCTTGGCTCTAAGGCAAGCCAATATCACATGTTTCTTACGCAGATAGCCAGGGGATTGCATCACACTTCACATGATCGTAATCATTACCAGGCTTCGAGACTTCGGACCCAATAGAGCAGTTCAGTGGAAAATTCGAATAACGGCGTACTGAGTATAGTGGTAAAGCGTACAGTGGGTGGGGGTACTGTAGAATGAATGCCAACAAATACACAAAGGAAAACGCTCTGGATTTGAAGGTTCTGACGAATAATTTGGTTTTCATACAAACTGTGTCTGAAACTATTACACGATTAGAAAAGTCAGAGCAAGAGATGCCGGAAGCCCTCAAATTAATTTAGAAAATGATGCAGAGAATTAATGAGACATCAAGTACACCGGTTACTGAACGTGTAAAACAGAATGGAAATCAATTTTATGTAAAAATAATGGCTATGGAACATTGTGTAACATAAACGGCAAATTAGTGGACATAGAGTCCCCCGAGAATAAAGGACTGTCTCTTAGAGACTGCAATGATGTTAGGTTTTTTTCGTTTTGCTCCTATCACGTCATGCGACATAGAGCGCAGCTTTCTACAGTACAAACTTTGGCAGATAACAGAAAAATATTTACGTTTGAGACACTGAGAATGTATCTTGTAGTAGGTACATTGCAATTCGGTACTGTAACTGCACTTCCTAAAGACGACCAATAGGATAAATGAAAAAATTAAAATTGCTACATTCTTATTTCCACCATTAACACTGTGTATAATTAAACACAAATGCTTATAAAAGACAGGAGAATAAATGCTTTTCACATTCTATTGGCATTATCAATGTGTAATGTATATTTACTTTCAGAATGTACATATGTGTGTTTCCCCATACTACCGTACTCTACTCTAAATAGCAACGTTGTTACCTCAACACATCTCTATCTGCAGCGAGTCAACAGCCTATAATGCATGCACAGTAAACTTATTGTATCGGGTCCAAAGTCTCGAAGCCTGGTAATCATTGAATTACTTGCTCGAGAGACACTGAGTAATCATAAGTTCCTTATGTCATGAAGTGGCATCTTATTTTTTTTTCTTAACTTTAAAGAAAAAATAATTATTAACCAATCCAATAAAATTACCCATTTTAAAACAATTTTTTTCCCATGTGAGTGTTAAAATATGCCAAATAAGCGTAAATTGTATTAAAATATGATGCATTTACTTAAAAGAGCATAAATTACACTTATATACCCAATAAAATTTATTTATTTATTGCTGAGAAGTAGATACACTAGGCTCCGGAACCAAAATAAGGGATAATTACAATTTATCACAATTGTGTGACGGACACTTTCCTTAGAAAATCTTCGTCTATTGTCTCACAAGATACTAATAGCCGTTAAACATTCACTTCTACCAGTTCCTTGTGTTTCGCAGTATTAATATGTTGAACACCTGAAATCTTTTTTCACTCCCAATATTTTTTCAGATGCCTTACAGCAGGAGTCGTCAGCACAGAGCACCCTGGGGCTAGCGTCTCTTACCCGCGGAAAACGCAGTGCACCATGGTGCACTCGTAGCTGCTAGCGGGGCACACGGGATGGCACCGCTTATCCTTTGCACATTTTAGCGAGTAATGACGACCACTGCCTTACAGTATCACTGCCATCTGTACTAATAAGAGTACAACATGTGCTCCTACATAGGGTCTTTAAAATAAGCTTGATTCACTGAGAATTTCAATAATTCGCAGAATGGCCGCGGTGCTAGATTTCGGAACTTAAAAAATAAAACATTAAAATCACTTAAAGCAGGGCTTACATTTACTTCGCCAATATTGCATTCATTTTTTTAGTGCTAGAACTGAATTACAGCATTGCCATTTTAATACCACCATACAAAGGCGGCGCGATTAAGTAGTGTGAGTGGAATGTCAACGTTGCGTTATCGAATTCTGTCATTTGCTTGAGAAAATAATCAAGTAAATGCTGCAATTTAACTGAAAAGATCTAAGGTTTTTGAATTAAGGAAACGCTATTGCATCAGGAAAACGAATGTGAAAGATAAGCTTCGTATGGAAGGATGTAACTCAGCAGTTATAGATATTAATTGGAGACTATAATCGCTACTGTAGCGATAATCAGCGTCTCTGGAATCACCAGAAGAGAATATACATAATTATAGTATCGCTGAAGAGCAGAAAATTATGTATGATCATATGGCCCAACCACGGATTAAATCAATTTCTCAATGAACTCATCACAGTGTACGAAAGTTGAATGAGGGGGGATTTGTTTCCGAAACGAGACAACAGTCTTCAGCACAAAACATACGGACTCTTAAAGCATCAATGTTTCTTCTGCTAAATTAAAGCTAATTTTCTTCGTGGACATCAGAGGCATTATTTCGAAGCAGTGAGTGCTGAGGAACAAAATTCCAAGATATTACACTTGCCTCAAAAAAAGTTTGAAGAATAGAGTTATAAAGAACAGAATCAATTTTTTCGAGGGAAATGGTTTTTGTTTCGAGACAACTTCAGATAATTTAAGGCTAAAGTAGCAATGACAGTGACATTGAAATTGACGGAAAGCGTTTAGAACATCCATCATACAGTCCAGATCTCGAAACTTGCGTGCAATTCTTGGGCATTTCCAACTGACGAAAAAGAAGTTGCAAAGCAATAAATTTCAAGTGAGCAAGAGGGGAAAACAGTTCACTCCACTATCTGTTGGAAGCTGGCAGAAAATGGTCTACAGTATGTGTTTCAGAAGCGAGTAGTTTCTAAAATAAATAATTTCGAAAAAGAAAAAGATCATCATAACGATATTACCCTCTGATCTTGAGGAATAGATAGATTCGACGAACTTTACAATGTTAGGCCTATATTACACTATGAAATTTCTGTGTCACAGATAATTGATAAAATATATTTGATAAAATCTTTTACAGTGTAATATAGCATCTTTGATCACATCTAGCTGTGACATAGTTCTGTGATAAAAGTTATGGTCGTCATCATCATACCTTTAATAAAATCTATGACTGAGAAGAAAGAAAATGGCAGACATTAAGTACATATGGTCTGTGAAAACCACAAAACTTTTAATATCACATGCAATGTTTCATCATCCATTATTAAATACTAGCATATATAGAATTTCATATATTCATACTGAAATTCTCTAAGTAGAGTTTGATGGATTTCTTTTGTATCTTTGCTCCCTACCCCAATCTCTAACCCAAATCGTCGGCTTAGAGAGTAAACCTGCTAACTAACAAAAAGGAAATTTTACAGGGGAAACAAAAAACTGAGTACAAATCAACTCTGAAACTTCACCACCTGTACTTTAGATTTGGTCCTAAAGTTTCAGAGTTAATTTATACTCAGTTTTTTGTTTCCCCTGTAAAATTTTCTTTTTGTTGGTTAGCAGGTTTACACTCTTAGCCGACGAAATACATTTTTTATCTGATTTATTTAGTACTAATGCAATAATCATTACTGTATATTTTACAGTTAAAACAAGCATAGAACTGTTGTGGATCCATTATTAGAACCCTGATGAAAGATACGATGAAAGTTTTGACATAGTGTAATATAGTCAAAATCTTACATTTGATCATATATATTTGATTAAAAATTTTATCATATTCTGTAACAGAGAAATTTGATAGTGGAATAGAGACCTTAGCAAACATTTGTATCTATTCTCTCAATCTCATCTTCATAGAATGTGCTCAAGGTCACTTTGCACGCTTGTACTGTACTAGTCTGTAATCGTCTTATCGTTGATATTGTCACCATTTGGAGATATACAGATTTTTTTCAGATACCCTGAAGGTCTTGTTGAAAGCATTATCGAAGTATTTCAATGTTATCAATACGTTTTTATAGATAATGGCTTCAGATGGTTTCACAGATAAAAACAATGGAATCAATTACGGGAAGCAAGAATCCCAGGCAATAGAACCTACATCATCTATATTATCTTAAGAAACCGCTGTTCAGAAAGTTCCTAACTACTCGGCTGAAACGAGCACCATCGTGTATAGTATGAACAGAAACTACTATGAAATCTCGACAAATAGTTATCAAACAGCAAACTAAAATGAAGGCTTATAACATGCAAGATAACGTCTAAATATAGCTACCAAAGCCTGTGTAAGATATTGAGCATTGTTCTAAATGGAAATGGTATGTCATTACCAAGCTGCGGATTTTTAGGCACTAAAAACAGTTGAAATAGGCAGGCAAAATAGGCATTAAAATTCTAAAATAGGCATTTAAAAAAGGCACTAACAAATTTCTAATTCTCAACGGCTAACACGACCATAGCGTAGCATTATACACTACTTTCCATAGGAATGTCATTATGGCAGTGAATAATTAAATATTCGTCCAAATGTTGTAATGAGAACTGATGTCTATTGTCTGTAAGAATGTTCTTAAATTGGGAGAAACTCCCTTCCACTTCACACGAAGTGATGGGGCAATACTTCAGGCATCCAGTCTCAGCTGGGGACCAAACCAGTGGGAACGCAGTAATGTCAATGTATTTTCCAATCAGTGCTTCTGATGACTTTTGCTTTGGCATATCTCCACGGTATACTTCACATATTACAGCAGAAAACTCAAACTCCATACTCCAAACTCACAAAACGGATACACAGTTTAAAACAACAACCCTAGTCAACTACCACAATGATCCATGCGGCTTTCGAAATACATTTTTTCTTATTGGTTGATTTTAAATTATTCGGTTTCTCCGCGCTCTGCTGGCAGTAAAACGTAACACACAGAATTATCGATAGTTCTATATCACTTCCCTCTGCTAGATAAAAAAGAAACAAATGACAGATTAAAAAAATTTCGATAGAATGGTCAGTAAATTCAAGTATAATATATAATACGTATATTTAGGCAACGTTTAGGCATTTATAAGCAAATAGGCATTTACTAGTGAAATAGGCAATTATAGGCACTATAGAATTCGCATATAATACTCACAATGTCTTAAATGGATATGTAACCTAAAATCTTCCGCCTTCAGGTTAAGGATTAAAATAGGTATATAGGCGTAAATCCGCAGCTTAGTCATTACCATTAGTAATACTAGCGCAGTTTGACAGTATTGATAGGATATAAAGGGCTACATGTTTAAAAAAACGTGAAATCGGACACATTTTTATATGGAAATAATTCTACAAACTACAAATACTTACAGTATATACAGGGTCTAACAAGAAATGTATGTCAAAACTTCACGAAACGTTCGTCACGTGTTTTTTATTTTATTTTATTGGGTTATTTTACGACGCTGTATCAACATCTAGGTTATTTAGCGTCTGAATGAAATGAAGGTGATAATGCCGGTGAAATGAGTCCGGGGTCCAGCACCGAAAGTTATCCAGCATTTGCTCGTATTGGGTTGAGGGAAAACCCCGGAAAACCCTCAACTAGGTACCTTGCCCCGACCGGGATTCAAACCCGGGCCACCTGGTTTCGCGGCCAGACGCGCTGACCGTTACTCCACAGGTGTGGACTCGTCATGTGTTAAAATCTTCTAAGCCGTTATAAGTGTGGCACGATAAAACCTTAGTACTGTTGTATTTAGATACCTTGGCCGGTGTTATCCGCGAGCATCTGAGTAAGGGTGATGTAGAATGCGTCAGATTCCCAGCAGATTCAGTGGTCAGGAAAGGAAATGAAAAGAACTGCATGCATGCTGACGTACGTTATAACTAGTATGTTGAAAAACATTAGTGATGTATTTGTACTCCATGGGTGATCACAGTTTTTCCATTCACTGCTATCCAAACATTAGTACTACGCCCCCAAGTTAAATTTGCGTCCCGTGAATGCAAGAGACGAGTGCTAGTAGCTCTAATTGCTCTAGTTGTCAGTATACAACCTACTGTTTCGTCTGTGAATGAGGTCATGTTACAAGAGATAATGCAATGAGCGAGGTAATATATATATATATATATATATATATATATATATATATATATATATATATATATATAAATACGGCGCATATGAACACTTTCACAGTATTTATACAGGTACAACACTTTCAGCAGCACCTAGTCTTTATAAATGATCTTTCCCCCCTTATAAAAGATGTAGGTCATCCCATATTATTTGCAGATGACACAAGTATAGTAATTACAGCCAATAACTCCAACACATTCCAATCTTCAACAGAGGAAATTCTCTTCAAAATATGTGACTGGTTCTCAGTCAATAAATTAGTAGTAAATTGTAACAAAACTAACATAATTCAATTTAAATCCTGTCCAAATTCAACGTCGCAAATTTCTAGCGCAATAATTAACAATAGATCCCTATTAGAAACAACAACCAAATTTCTTGGCTTAAAAATCGATAATGTGTTAAATTGGAAAAATCATATTAAAGAAATTATCCCCAAACTAAATTCAGCTTGTTTTGCTATTAGATCTATGCAAAAGATAGTAAATATCAATACCTTAAAAACAATATACTTTGCATACTTCCTCTCGGTAATGAGTTTTGGAATAATATTCTGGGGAAATTCCACAGATAGTAACAATATATTTCTATTACAAAAAAGAGTAATTAGAATAATAGTAGGTGCCAAATCTAGGGAATCGCGTAGGACTATTTTCAAAAAACTACAAATAATGCCCATGGCTTGTCAGTATATCTTTTCATTAATAGTCTTCCTCGTATGTAATCGTGAAAACTTTGTAACTAATTCAACAGTTCATAGCATAAATACACGTCAAAAAATGACTTTCATACTCCATCGGCAAGTCTATCGTGCTATCAAAAAGGAGTGCGTTATATGGCAGTAAAAATTTTTAATAGCCTCCCTATCGATATAAAAAATGAAACTCAAAACATAAAATTATTTAGGGCCAAATTAAAGAAGTACCTAATTTCTCACGCCTTCTATTCTGTAGGTGAATTCATGACATTCAATAACACTTCATGAAATTGATACTAAAACTATGTGTTGTACTAGTAGACTATATTGTAAATCTCGTCTGTATATATTTCATCTAGACTGTGACTATAAATTAAGATTTTATAATAGTATTAAGTTTTTTGACTTGTTCCATATCCTAGCTGTAAGCATGTATGAATACCATGGAATGTTAATAAATACAATACAATACAATACACGTGTATTGACCACTATCTCATAAAACTCGCACGAATAGTAAACATCTCTTATCAGCTTAGTATTCGCTCTTAGGTGGCAAAGGCCAGAGGGAGAGGGAACGGTGATTCGCATTCTTTCCGGACGCAGATTTAACTTGGACTTGGAGTCTTCTCTTTTCACTCCTCCACGCACAATAAAGTAGATTACAATGTTCGTTCCATTATGGTATTATATTTTTTGTAATAGTATTCTACACACTTGCACGAAGAAAAGAAGTAAACTCTACAAGACTAACTCATACACCCCTTTTTCTTTCTTAGAAGTATTTATCAAATGGACTTACTGCCATTTGTATCTGAATAAACATCAAGTTCATCTGAATCATCCCGTGCATGAATGGTCAGCGCGCTGGACATATTTAACCCCACTTGATTTCTCCTTGCCGGGTCATGTGAAAAGTATTGTCAACGAGATATCTATAGATGCTGCAGAGAAACTTTGGCAAGAATCCTAGTTTCGTATGACATCATCCGAACAACAAGAATGTTAAGTAGATAATGCGACTGTCCACATGCCGATACTACCATTCTAGCAGGGGATCGCTATTTTGATCACCTAGTACTGTAAAATATTTTATGCTCGACCATGCCGAAATGTAGTAATTATACACCTGGTAGTAGCCCCTTAATGCACCTCATTAAAGTACACCTATTCATTATAATTTAGTTGTTCAGCCAATGAGAAATCACCATTGTACCATTATAAAACCGCAAGTATAGATTATTCTCGGATATGCAATCGAAATACAATTAGCGAAAAGTCACGGAGGCTGGAAATCCAATACTGTCGCAGAAGGTTATGTTTTGTTACTACAATAATTAACGTTATTTGTGTATAATATTCAAATAAATTCAAGTTGTCATCTCGTTTTTCAATTCTAAATCAATTTCCAGGTAATATCAAGAATTGATTGAATTGGTTGAATTGTTTATGCCTTAAATTTAATTAGCTTGTTTTGTATTATACATATAGCTCAACTTATGAATGATCGTTTGCGTTTGTAAATTTAATAATCTGATTCGCTATGTATTGTAAACTTTTAGTAGAGCCATCGATGTAGCTCAGTCGGCAGACTCGCTGGGCTGCTGATCCGGAGCTGCGTTCGGGCTTGGGTTGGATCCCCCTTTGGTCTTTGGTTTCTTCCGAGGTTTTCCCCAGCCGTGGGACTGAAGCCGGATGGTCTATGGCGAGCCCTTGGCATCAACCCCTTTGATTTGATTACCCCCCTTTGATTTGATTACCTGGTTGGGTTTTTCCGAGGTTTCCCCCACCAAAAGGCAAATGCCGGGTAATATTTTGGCGAATCCTCGGACCTCATCTCATCTCATCTCGCCAAAATGTAAAAAAAAATGTAAAACAAAATGTAATAAAAAAATGTAAAAAATTGCACAAAATTGTAAAAATTGCAGAAAATTACTAAGTTGTAAACCTATAAAAATTTGTAAAAATTGTAATTGTGATATTGTAAAATGTTGACTTGTTCCACATCTTAAAGCTTCATTGCCCATGTAAGATCTATGGAATAAAATAAATGAATTAATGAAATGAATGTTCATGTTATTCTCTAGATTATATCAAGGTCAATGACATTCGTGCCTCGGAAAAATCAATACTTTCGCATCTGCGCACATCTCACAATTCAGGTCAGTTCCGCTCCTCACATAACCATAACATGAATATTTATGAATAATTTCAAGTTAGAAATATGGTCGAGCATAAAAAGTCGTATGAAACTTGCCTATAATGGTAATTAAGACGCTCGTATGAAAATTATGAAACTCGCTTGCGCTCGTTTCATAAACAAACATACTCGCGTCTTAATTACTATCATTATAGGCTCGTTGCATAATGTAATAATATTGAATTCATCCATGTCTATCAGCTGAGACATTATTATATACAAATGTCCCCATTGATATAACATGAGTTAATGCACGATTAAAGAAAGTAAACAACAAAGGTTGTTAGTGCATAGAACAAAATTTTTCAGAAGATGCACTTTTCTCAATCCAAATTATATACTACTGGCGACAGCTTTATTGCAGACATCAACTAGGGGCTACTTCCACTTCGAATTTCAACACATGACTTTGTAGATTATCGAGCTTCACACATACAATCTGTTTTGACAACCACTTAAAAAATACAAAAACGGGTCTTACAACCATTGTTGTTTACACTCTTCAATTCTGTTTCGTCTAAAGCAGGCCTGCACAAGGTTTGCGCTCTCCGAGCCGGCTCACAGCTCATGAGCGGAATGCAGATATTAGCTGCGCTCTGTATAAGGGTGGACTGGAAGAAGGAGTGGATCTCTTACAAAATATACACACAAGGAAGTACTATTACGAGTGCTTATGAAACGAATTCCCGTTCAGTGTTTGCAAAATTATCTTGGACTATTATTAAATA
The DNA here is from genome assembly GCF_040183065.1 of Periplaneta americana. Taxonomy (NCBI): domain Eukaryota; kingdom Metazoa; phylum Arthropoda; class Insecta; order Blattodea; family Blattidae; genus Periplaneta; species Periplaneta americana. The sequence continues at coordinate 57,740,147 of NC_091127.1, read as the reverse complement.
ATAAAGAAATTTTTATTTTACAGAAATAATATAAATTCTATAGGTACTTAAATGTACAATATCATTTTGTTATATTTTTATTTATCAGTACATCACAACGCGGTTTTACGCTGTTAGCAGCTGAAAGGAACAGTAGCCTACTGATCGTAATGAAACATTAGTTACAGATGTTCGATGTCTGCCTTTATTAAAGTTGATTATAGAAAACAATTACTTACAAATATAAATGTTGAGCCAAATATAGCAATCATTTTCACAGCCAGCCTGTGTAGTCGTGGATATTATTGCTAATGTTTAGTCTTGTAAAACTCAACCAGTCTAACAGTATTATTCAAACGATCTTTAGCCCTTAGGTCACATTGAAGATCAATAAGTTCGAGCTGTAAATCGTTAAATGTTAAATGTTATGTTCCCTCTTTTAGATTCCTCCATACTGTACTGTAGCAATAGGTAAGCAACGTGAAACAGGTTACTGAGAATAGGCCTACAACCTGCACTCTACTGGATAACTGAGTGGTCGTTTCCTTCTTCTGTACCTATAGCAAGTCTATGTCATTCTAACGTATCTTCCTCTCCGTTTCGGCGAGCGGTAAACTCGGCTCTCCCGCTCCGAAGGAGCGCGCGCGCGCGCTCGTTGAGCGCTGTTTGTGCAGGCCTGGTCTAAAGTCATACACTGGTTACTGCAACTCTTTCCTCAATTCTTTGTATATAATAAGTAAGGTCGGAAATATATACTTTATTTGTATACCAGTAACAATTAAATTGTAACCACGAAAATAAATAATTTTCCTTTCGCTTAGTGTCACATAACATACTGTAATTAGGAACATTAAATCCAGACGTTTGAGACATGCAGGGCATGTAGCACGTATGGATGAATCTAGGAATGGATATAGAGTGTTAATTGGAAGACCTGAGGCAAAAAGACCTTTGAAGAGGTCAAGCCGTAAATGAGTGGAGGGAGGTGGGATATGACGGTAGGGACTGGATTAATCTCGCTCAGGATAGGGACCGATGGTAAGCTTGTGAGGACGGCAATGAACCTCAGTGTTCCTTAAAAGCCATTTGTAAGTAAGTTTGTAAGTAAATACAAATAAAATATGAATTTCCGTGGTTACGACTTAATTATTAATGGCAACAAATAAAGTATGTAGTTCTGTGTTACGACTAAATTATTACTGGCATACAAATAAAGTATGTATTTCTGCGTTACGACTTAATTATTACGGGCATACAAATAAAATACGGGCATATATTTTCATAGTTACAACTTAATTATTACTGTTATACAAATATAGTACCGGCATATTATATTACGACTTAATTATTACTGGCATACAAATAAAATATCGGCATATATTTCCGTGGATACGACTTAATTATTACTGTTATAACAAATAAAGTACCGGCATGTATTTCCATGGTTACGACTTAATTATTACTGGCATGTAAATAAAGTACCGGCATATATTTCCGTGGATACGATTTAATTATTACTGTTATAACAAATAAAGTACCGGCATGTATTTCCGTGGTTACGACTTAATTATTACTGGCATATGAATAAAGTACCGGCATATATTTCCGTGGATACGACTTAATTATTACTGTTATAACAAATAAAGTACCGGCATGTATTTCCGTGGTTACGACTTAATTATTACTGGCATATAAATAAAGTACCGGCATATATTTCCGTGGATACGACTTAATTATTACTGTTATAACAAATAAAGTACCGGCATGTATTTCCGTGGTTACGACTTAATTATTACTGGCATACAAATAAAGTATGTATTTCCATGGTTACGACTTAATTATTACTGGCACACAAATAAAGTATGTATTTCCCATGGTTACAACTTAATTATTACTGGCATACAAATAAAGTATGCATTTCCGTGGTTACAACGTAATTATTACTAACATACAAATAAAGTAAGTATTTCCGTGGTTACGACTTAATTATTACTGGCATACAAATAAAGTTTGTATTTCCGTGGTTGCAACTTAACTCTTACTGACATGCAAATAAAGTATGTATTTCCGTGGTTACGACTTAATTATTACTGGCATACAAATAAAGTATGTATTTCCGTGGTTAGAACTTAATTATTACTGGCATACAAATAAAGTATGCATTTCCGTGGTTGCAACTTAATTATTACTAACATACAAATAAAGTAAGTATTTCCGTGGTTAATATTTAATTATTACTAGCATACAAATTAAGCACCGGCATATATTTCCGTGGTTACTACTTAATCATTACTGGCATTCAAATAAAGTACCGGTATATTTCCGTGGTTACGACTTAATTATTACTGGCATACAAATAAAGTACCGACATATATTTCCGTGGTTACTACTCAATTATTACTGGCATATAAATAAAGTACCAGCCTATATTTCCGTGGTCACGACTTAATTATTACTGGTATACAAATGAAGTACCGGCATATATTTCCATGGTTACGACTTAATTATTACTGGCATACAAATAAAGGAAGTATTTCCATGGTTACGACTTAATTATTACTGGCATACAAATAAAGTATGTATTTCCATGGTTACACCTTAATTATTACTGGCATACAAATAAAGTATGCATTTCCGTGGTTACAACGTAATTATTACTAACATATAAATAAAGTATGTATTTCCGTGGTTATGACTTAATTATTACTGGCATACAAATAAAGTTTGTATTTCCGTGGTTACAATTTAATTATTACTGGCATACAAATAAAGTATGCATTTCCGTGGTTGCAACTTAATTATTACAAATATACAAATAAAGTAAGTATTTCCGTGGTTACGACTTAATTATTACTGGCATACAAATAAAGTTTGTATTTCCGTGGTTGCAACTTAACTCTTACTGACATGCAAATAAAGTATGTATTTCCGTGGTTACGACTTAATTATTACTGGCATACAAATAAAGTATGTATTTCCTGGTTACAACATAATTATTACTGAAATACAAATGAAGTATATAGACCAAAATGTCTTAATATCGTCTACGTATATTGATTATATAGACAAAAAGGCTGCAGGCCACAACATAAAGGGGCTTAAGGTATAAGTACACATTTTTTTAACGTAGACTTTGTGGCAGTACATATTATGTTCGTAAACCAAGTGACTTGAAAGCCTCTTGTACAGACAAAACAAACACAACTAAACAGAAAAGTCTAAGGAACTCTTTGTCATAATTGAAACGTGATAGCCTACTCAAAAGGAGAAAATTCTTTGAAAAGTCGTATGTAATTTGTAAATAATGAAGAGTTGATAAATGCCACGAAGTATGAACTAACAGCGAACAGAACTAACATTAAACAACTGAATATATCAGTGAAAGAGAAAGAAATTTGTATTTGTAGATAACATATGAAAGGGATTGTTGGAATTCTGTTCTTGAGCTTTGTAATATGTTCATTCAGATTTCGAAGCAGGAACGAAGGATAGTGGCTTCGAGGTAATGAGCAGAGAGAGAGAGACAGAGATACAGCTTGATATACCGCCTTACTATCAATGCTATTCTGCCTCGCTTCAGAAGTATTGGTAAACTTTAAACAATATCCCAGGGCTGGTTGCGTAGGCTACGACATGTCTCGTGTTCCAAGTAAACAATGCAAGGAAACCATAACTGCAGTACAGCTCATGCATTTTGTCAAGACACTCCCCCACTCTTCTAAACAGAGCTGCGCACGAAATCGGATGACTCTACTTACGAATTATAGGGGAATGGGTTAGTTTTTGCCTTTAACTCTGTAGACACACGCCCGACCTTCCCTTCTACTCCTACCCCCTCTACCGAAACGTTGTTCCCGTATTGCACATTGCGAGTGTCTTGACAAAATACACGAGCTGTATAATAACTCAGAATAAAATATATATTACAAGAACAGAATAAAGCAGCCTCCTAAACAGCAGACTATAGTTCGTAGCATCACATGACTTTCTAAGTTTCTAAGCTACGGCGTATTCATACTTCACCCACCTTTGTTCTTGTACAGAAACTAATTTACGAGAAACAATGTGTGTTGGAAAGGCACTGCTGCAATATCACACCGTCGCCTACCAGGGCCCTATTTCACGAACATAAAAATTAAAAATTACAGGCTAGAAAAGATACAAATTTACAAATTTTTGTGTTTCACAAAGATGCTCTTGTAAATTTGTAAGTGAAGTAGAAGATAACAGGTTCCAAGCTAGGAGACTACAAACTCAATTGTCATTAATTTGTTTACAATTTTACAAATCTTATTTTACAAATTTTGTAGTAAATTCTTCCTTATTATTGATGTGGGTAAATGGCTGAATTGGAGGTTATATCGTATTATTTTAGATCCTATAATCAGAACTAATTCACGAATTAATAAAATAATAATAAAACCACAAAAGGTATGATATAAATAGGCTATTAATTACTTTCAGTAGTGAAATTTCGAGTTTGACTATTGCACCTACAGTAAATAATATAACTGATTTGGTGTATGGCCTACCTACGACTTTATTTTTGGAGGAAAAAAAACCGTTAACGTTCCAAACAGGTTTAATAACCAAAACAGGAATTTTCAATTGGATTTCATTTGAGAACACTATTATTAAATACGCCATTTTCAAGATTACACCGTGAAGGAACTTTCTTTCAACAGTAACAGAGTATGTATTTCCAATGCACGTTGATTATTACGCTTCTCCAATAACGAGGTGACAACAGAGCGATAATTACATAATGATAAATACAGCGTCTTTAACTTAAGACACAACCGAGGCACCGGCAGGCTGGCAGTACTCTCAAGCGGTAACATCCAGCGGCATTGTGCGGTAATTGAACTGCTAATGACCCGGCATGCATTCTTTCTATCCGTATTTAGTGTTAGCTTATTTTCCGTAAAATTAATTTAATGGTATTTATTTCTTTACCTTAAGACTTGTATGTTCAAAATGACTTCCACCAGCTTCAATACAACGCTCCGACCGGCGAAGATGATGCTGAAATAAGCGATCCAATTCCTGCCTTGGAATGCTGGAGATCACGGCCCGAATATTTTCTTGAAGTTCCTCTAATGTGTGAGGACTGTTCACATACATTTTATGTTTAACATACCCCAAAGATAAAAATCACATGGTGGTAAACACTGTGATAAATTTAAACTTAAACACAGGACATTTCACCAAACACGTTAAATGAAAACTAAAACTGACCAAACACGTTTACACCTTACAGAAAACAAACTAACACTAATTTGCATGCTGAGTCGCTTGAAATACCGGCCTATCCGCCTGCCGCCGCCCCACAACACCGCTCGCCTTTCCCGCTATAGAGAACGGTCTATCACCCGCCAGCCTGTTGTGACCAGGGTTGCGTCTCAAGTTGAAGGCGCTGTACTTTAAAATCGCGAATGTGAATACTTTATACAGGGATATAATTTTATTTTTACTTCAATTTTTATTGTACCTGAGTTTTTGAATGTACTTCACTCCCACCCCTTTTACTAATGAAGTTCAACCGTCCTCCACACAGATCCAAGACCGCACATAGTCATAGTAGCCTTACGGTCATAGTAAACAGCACGTTCCAAAAATAAGTTCGTCCAATTGCCTATGTCGCATCCCGGTTTCCCCCACCTGCTTTTATTCGCTTCTCTGTAAAGGCTAGTGGGTGGGATGTCTTAGCTCTTTCTGAGAACATTAATTTCTGTTAGGAATTGGACGTCTACGTAATATTATACAATTGTTTAAAATAACTTAAATAAAAGGGCTTCGTTAAATAATTAACTGTCACATGATTTCCCTCCTTTCTACGACCTTGCGACATAACCACTTGGACGGACAGTAGATAGCATGCCTAGGTAATTTTATCTTTTCGGATCGCGCAGAAGTGAAGATTAAATTTACAGTACGTAAGGTACTCTTTTATAGAGTAGGTACAGAATTATTTCAACATGAGTTACTGGTACGAAGGACGAAACTGGTAATTGGAATTATGTACAATAGTCTATAGTGCGATAATATGCACAAAAGAACTGAAGCCTGTATCGAAATGAACGGCCACAATTTTCAAAACTGTGTTTAAATATCCATATTATGATTATTTTTCAATTTAACTTCATTCTCTATATTGTACGCTAATGTGCTGTAAACAGTATAATGTACACTGCATAATGAATATGTCCGACAGCTCAGTTCGTGAGTAAAAACGCTCATTGTTAATACAGTACTGTATTTTGATTAAACAAAAACCTAATGAAAATTATCAAACTCAAAAGCGTGATATTTCCTAGTTTACATAAATGAATGAACTCCTTTTCTTCCCTCCTATACCTAGTAAAGTGATTTATTCGTGCCAGTACCATCGAACTCCAGTCGTGGAAGGGGGTAGAAAACGGTGTTTCCTTTTCTCAACCGTTGATCCAAAGGTATAGCCAGTTAATATCAGAAATGTTAGTAAAAATAAAATGATGTCCCTGTATAAAAACACATTCTGAAAACATTTATATTAAACGAGTGAAAAATGATATTATGTAAATACATACTGGTTCATTTACTAGATTCGAAAACACTTACCTATTGAAGTAGATCTCGCACACATGGCAAACTTTAACGTAACTTGGAAACTAGAACCATTCGATCACATGCAACCATTCTTAACAGTTTCACCTAGATACAACCGTAACAACATAAAATACACAAAACTGGAAGCTTGATATCATCAAACTTTTAAGTGTTGTTATAAAATTATTGTGTGCTTCAATTCGATTCTTTTAAAACCTTCATTACCGCATCAATCCCTGCATACGACTCAACAATTCGAATGGAAGCACACAATAATTTTATAACAAGGCTTCGGCCTAGGGACACACAGTAACCAGTATGAAGTTTAGAGTATAAATGATGTCATGACCAGGGGCGGCTTTCGAAGGGGAGCTGCGGAGCTGCAGCACCCCCAGACATTTGTGGTTCTTGTCTCGTTTTATGTTGTAAAATACATTTACATATTATACATTCTCTATTTAGGGGCTCGATTTTTTTTTTAAATTTCGCTCTCATTGACATGCACACAATCGTTACTAAAGTCACTTCCTCCCCTGGTGCTGCCAGAGCGAACCCAGAGACGACTATAGGGTGAAGCCACTTCCTCCCCTGGAGCTGCCAGTCTCGTCTCGGAAGGTTTGCGCGTTAGTTTTACCCCTCCCCCTGCTAGCTCCTTGCCATGAATCCGGAGTTTCCAGGCGCTGCAAAGTTTGCAGCAGTTTATCAGTAGCGCGCAGTTTTAAATACATCTTCTTTAACGTTGTAAGTGCGACAGTGTTTAATTCTGTACAATATTTACAGTCTATTCAGTTCAGTACATTAACAGTTCAGGAGAAATGTGAAATTAAGTGCCCATCAGTTGAATCTCATAATGGAAAGAGCCGCTAAACAAAATAACCTACAAAGCTCGCATATTTTTTGCTAATGTATCCAGTATCCCTGCTTTCTTCTCTCTATCTCCACACAGTCTATATTAAATTAATGTGTTTGAAAGACAATTCCATCAGCTGGGGCAACAAGATGGAGTTTTAAATAAGAACAGTAAATGTTGTTCATGAGAAGAAGGAGCAATTGCTAGAATGTTTTCAAGCCATAATGGAATCTGAAACATCTAACATCATCACAATAAATGAGGCAAGCGCCCTGGTGCGTACTCTTGAAGATCCCGAATTGAATTCCTGGCTCAGTTTTTTTTTTTTTTTTTTTGATGTATCATGTAGATATATTATACAACCAACTACAACATCGCCAGTTAGAATTTATAAGGTTCAAATCTGCATATAAAAAATTAAATTATGGTTTATTTAACGACACTCGCAACTGCAGAGGTTATATCAGCGTCGCCGGTGTGGCGGAATTTTGTCCCGCAGGATTATTTTAAATGCCAGTAAATCTACTGACATGAGCCTGTCTCATTTAAACACACTTAAATGCCATCGAGCTGGGCCGGGATCGAACCCACAACCGACTATGCTACCGAGGCCGACTCTGCATATCAGGCTTTGTTAATGCCATACAGACAATACGGAACAATGGCACAATTGAGCAGCGAGATCTGTGAAAATGAAAACCCTAAAAAGCGTCGTAAGGTCGAAGGGATTCAGACAAGGGTTGCGGCAGCCAAGGAAGTGTGTGACCTCATTATCACACAAGCTAACACCCGATTCCAGTTCATAGATAATCTGATATTATCTTCTCTTCTGTGTCAAGAAAAATTTGAATGCTACGAAAGCTGATTTCCTGAAAATGACCTAAATATAATATATTATGTGTGAAGCTTTTCCCAATACTCGATAAAGACAAAGTAAAAACGGAACTCACTGTGTTGTATCAGAGACAAGAATTCAGAAATATCAGTGACGCAGTCAAGCTCTTGCAGTTTCTTCTATCTGAGAACTTGCAGGTCTCATTTTCAGAAGATGTGAAACTACTACGCATAGCTATCACTATACCAATGACAACTTCCGAACCAGAACGTTGCTTTTCGTGTTTGAAGAGAGTAAAATCCTATCTTAGAAATACGATGAGAGAAGAGAGACTGACCGTATTAGCTATGTTTTCCATTGTAAAGATTATGTTAAACGACATATCGGATTTTTATAAGATGGTGATTCAAAAGTTTGCAACCTACAAGACAAGGCACATGGAACTAATCTTTAAATAAAGTAAGTTGCTTGGTTTATTTTTGTATGCAGCCCCACTTAATTCAATACCACGAGCCGCCACTGGTCATGACCCGTGTGCAGTCACCCGACTGCAACAGCACAGGTGGGTCCGTAATGTGCATTACCGTTGTGTGTAGGCCTATTGCTGCTTGGCTGCGATACGTGTAACAGGCTTCGGCGTAGGGACACCTGATTGAAGGTTACAACTCACGTTAATACTTTAATGGTAGACATTTATTGTCTACACTAGGAATGTAGGCCTACTGCATATACTGCATCTGTACAGGGTGAAATATATTTTGTGCCGTACTGTGATGGACTGTTTACATGTTGAGACGCGAAGTAACGGCGCTCTTCATCTCCCATTCCACTCGACCAACAGAACACTATCGTCCGTGCGTTCTGAACTTCATGCGTTTCTATGCCCAGAACCGAAGCCTGTTTATAACAACACTTCTTGGCGTGTTCTGCGCTCTTTATCTTGCATACTGTGTAATCAGCATTGCAAAACCTGGTCCAAAACTCCATAACCCAGAATATAAACATTTATTGCCTCGGTAAAAACACACAATCTACCCCTCTGTATAATCAATGCTATCAGTCAGAACCCAATGACACTCGTTATTAGGGACCGTATTTTGTCCCAGAGCGTACGGAGATAAAGTTAGCTATTCATAGGCTATATTAACGTGACGTCATACTATCAGGGAACACGTGCATATTGTTTGTGTGCAGTTGACGTTCTATTCATGATTCAAAACTATACAGGACTTTCATTTCAAAACTTCAGTCTAAATACTTACTTACTTAATGGCTTTTAAGGAACCCGGAGGTTCATTGCCGCCCTCACACAAGCCCGCCATTGGTCTCTATTCTGAGCAAGATTAATCCAGTCTCTATCATCATATCCCACCTCCCTCAAATCCATTTTAATATTATCTTCCCATCTACGTCTCGGCCTCCCCAAAGGTCTTTTTCCCTCCGGCCGCCCAACTAACACTCTATATGCATTTCTGGATTCGCCCATACGTAATACACGTCCTGCCCATCTCAAACGTCTAGATTTAATGTTCCTAATTATGTCAGCCCAGTCTAAATAGCTATTTAAATTTAATTCAATTTAAACAAGAAACACGTCAATTTAAATATTGAGGTGGAAGTATGAAACCAGGCTTACAGTAATTGAATTTTAGATTTCATCTCCCACCCCAGCCTCCCCCACTTTGAAATTACAAATGGAACTCCTATATTTTTGCACTTAAATATGAAAGAGTATTCAATTGTTTATACACCTCATTCATTTGTTTTCGCATCTTTTGTTTTTTATCGTTGCCTGGCAACCTGGATTGTTGTTACTGTTGATTAGAGCTGAAGAGAATAAAGCTACAAAAACTTATTGAGCATTTCATGTAATAGTTGTGTTTCTGTATTACATTATTTTAAAATGGTGTAGCTATACCCTTCAAGGGAGAACATAAATAATCCATAATGATTAAATTTAGGAAATTACACAAAATAAGCTGTGTTTTCATCCTATAATCAACTGATAACAAAAATACAGGTTGCCAGGCGACGATAGAAAACAAAACATGCGAAAACAAACGAATGAGCTGTAGACTATAAGCAATTGAATGCTTTTTCATATTAAGTGTAAAAATATAGGGATGCCATTTAAAATTTCAAAGTGGGAGTGACTGAAGGTTGGGGTGAAATCTAAAATGCATTTAAGCCTGGTTTCAGACTTTCCCTTCAATATCTAAATTGACATGTTTTTGTTTAAATTGAATTCAATTTAAATAATTATTTAGACTGGAAAGTTTTGAAATGAAAGCCCTGTAGTATCTCGTTGTTAATATACAGCCTACCTTTTCGTTTATGAGTGAGGTCATGTTACAAGAGATAACGCAATGAGTGAGGTAATGTATACAGTGTGTGTAAGAAATACGGTGCATAATATTAATATTAGTAATATTAGTTGAAGCATACCTCATGGTAATAATTAACTATAGTCTACAGTATCAAGTAACCACTGTAAGTGAAGACGATCTTAAATTGTATAAAATAGCCAGGCTTCGAGACTTCGGACCCAATAGAGCAGTTCAGTGGGAAATCCGCATAACGGCGAACTGAGTATAGTGGTAAAGCGTACAGTAGGTGGGGGTACTGTAGAACGAATTGCCAACAAATACGCAAAGAAAAACGCTCTGGATTTGAAAGTTCTGACGAATGATTTGGTTTTCATGCAAACCCATTTTCAAACTATGTCTGAAACTATTACACGATTAGAAAAGTCAGAGCGAGAGATGCCGGACGTCTCAAATTAATTGAAGAAATTACACAGAAAATTAATGAGACACCAAGTACACCGGTTACTGAACATGTGAAACGGAAGTGGAAATAAATTTTATGTAAAAATAACGGATATGGAACATTGTGTAACATAAACAGCAAATTAGTGGATATAGAGTCACCCGAGAATAAAGGACTGTCTCTTAGAGAGTGCAATGATGTTAGGTTTTTTCTTTTTGCTCCTATCACGTCATGCGACGTAGATCGCAGCTTTTCACAGTACAAACTGTATTTGGCAGATAACCGAAAAAGATTTACGTTTGAGACACTGAAAATGTATCTTGTAGTACATTGCAATTCGGCACTGTAACTGCACTTCCTAAAGACGACCAATAGGATAAATGACGAAATTAAAATTGCTACAAGTTTATTTCCGCCATTAACACTGTGTATAATTAAACACAAATGCTTATAAAAGACAGGAGAATAAATGCTTTTCATATTCTTTTCACATTGTCATTGTGTAATGTATATTTACTTTCAGAATATGCATATGTGTGTATTTCCCCATACTACCGTACTCTAAATAGCAACGTTGTTACCTCAACACATCTTTACCTTTCACTACCTGCAGCGAATCAACAACCTATAGTACATGCACAGTAAACTTATTGTATCGGGTCCAAAGTCTCGAAGCCTGAAAATAGCCTATCAAAATTAACTATTACAGCACTTTACACAGGTACAATGCAGTATTTATACGGGTACAACACTTTCACCACCTTCTATACACGTGTATTCACCACTATCTCGTACAACTCGCTGGCATGAACAGTAAACATCTTTTTATCAACTCAGTAATCACTCATAGATCATAAAGGCCAGAGAGAGAGAGAGAGAGAGAGAGACTGACTTAACTTGGGAGCGTATTAACGCGGAGGTAGACGCTGCAGCAGAAGCATGTATTTAATAGGAACGTTGGATATATCAAACAGTGCACGCCCTAACCTTTGGCAGGTTTATTCACTCTGCCCTAACCTTGGATTCCGTGCTGCATAGCTCTGAAACTGGATTTGCTTGATAGGAAAGAATCACTGGCATCTGAGGCCCGGCGGGCAGATAGGGAGTGTGGGGAAAATGCAGGAGAATCTTCTCTCATGTCTTTCTTATTAAGCTACACGCAAGTTTCCTCCCGTCCCACTCAATTTCATATCCTATTACAAAACTCAACAGGAGATGGGATTTGTACATTGCGTTTGTGTTTTCTCATTATAGGAAAAATTTACTTAATGAAACATTTCGGAGATATTGTTGAAAATAGACATATTCAGCATTCTTGTTACTGAAATTAGTCTGTCATGGTTTATTTCTCCGTGTTCGTCTCTCTTTTCACCCCTCTCTGTTTGCATTTTTTTTTATTTTTACTTAATTTTTGAGGTATTAACAAATATAGAATTTCTATGTCGAAAAATTTTATGATATGCCTTATACCCGTCTATTTACATGGAGTATAAAGTGTAAGGGGTATAAGTGCCGTCCTTTTCATAGTCGTCGGGGACGATCTACAGGATGAAAAAATGTTCATACAACATAGGGTCAAAACTTGATAGTTTTTCCAGAAAAAAAAATCTTATTTTATTTGCGTTATACTGCTTATATCGTTAATAAAATTACGAAAACAATTACATCAGTAGTATATCTAACAAATATTTAATATTAGTTTAAATAAATATTTGTGTTCTATTACGTTTTCGTGAAATTAAATAAAAATACAAGCTTAAATTTGTTAATATTCTGGCGTGAGAGACGTGCCAACGTTCAGCAGGCAGTACTCTGCACAGACGTAAGTACGAGTCATCGGAGTTCAAGCTCTCTATCCATAACTCTACTGTCGAGTGGATGGCAGTTCAGCACAGGGTATTCGATAAACATTTTACGTCATTCATAGTTTAAGAATATCTTATGTTATTAACTTATGAAGAAAGTCGTCGTAATTCAAGTGAGGCAAGAAGGATGTACCGTCAACGTTTTCCTCAAAGAAGGTTACCTAATCGGCGAACTTTTGTAGCAGTTTCTCAACGACTATTATAAACTAGAAGTCTCTTACCCCATTTCGAAAATCACACAACCAGAAATTTGTTTAAAAGTGATACTGCTTTAGGAAAGCGGGAGAGATTAAAATGTTGTATTAGAAAAAATATTCGTGTGATTTTGTGCAGAAAAGCATTATTGTTTATTTTTTAGACTTATAATTAAAAATTGGAGCAATATTGTTGCATAAAATGTAAATTTACCATAATGTTCTATTAATGAGATTGAAAGTTTGTATTTGCTGCTCGTTTCATGTAAACAACAGTATTATCATGGTCCGCTCCTAGATTAGAATAGAGCATCTATTTTATACCGGTATGTCTGTACCCGCTTGAGCTGTACTCTGTACTTCCCATCCAGCAACGTTGCAAAACGTCTAATATTGTAAACTTTAATAATTAGTTAAATATTGCAATTAGAAAAAATTTTCAAGGACATTTTTTCTTCCTTATGACATGAATAATCATCCATTAAAATAATTACACTTATACCCCTTACACCCTGTGTATTAGATATTTATTTATTACTTATCCATTTATTTATATATTATTTATTTACTTGTTCATTTTTTTTGTATCTATTTATTTACTTATTACTTTTTATTTAATTATCTTTATCTTTCTGTCTCTGTCTATCCGTCCATCCATCCATCCATCCATCCATCCATCCATCCATCCGTGTACCTGTCTGACTAGTTAATTATTTAGTTATTTATTTGCTGCATACTCTATAGTGATTCTCACATACAATATTCTGTGTTTCTTGCAACATTTCAGTAAAATGTTAATGCAACTTTTGCCACCGCTGGTTTTCCCTGATTTCTTTGTATCTGTAAGAGGGCCAGTTTCTTCAAATTTTGATACAAGCTTCTGGAAAGATCTCAAACAGCATAGGTCACCTCTTAAATCAGTGGTCGTCAGCACTCGCTGATATGGGTAACAGGTAAGCAGTGCATCGAAATATGCACCCTCGTGCACAAGGAAGAAGAGAAAGCATACCCGGCCAGCTGTACATAATGTATATCTGTGGACAGTTATGTCGTGTGTTGGGGTGAGTATATGTGTAAGTGTTGGTGTAAATGTGGTGTATGGAATGATTGATGATGATGAAGAAGAGGGAAGGGGAAATCCGGTGCCTGCACGCAGCCTACTCTTGTCGAATATCACCAAGGGGGCCGCCACGGACGAATCACTATCATCAGTGACATTAATATATGCCTTCTCTTCATGTGCACTGCGGAGAGAGTTGGGATTTAACTCAGGCATATTAGTGCATAATCTAGTGATTAGAAATTGTGCACCGCCATCTCTCCGAGTCCCGAGGTAGAAATTTTGCATGAAAATTTCTGACCCAGCCGGGACCGAACACGGGCTGGTTATTCTGGAGGCAAACACGCTACCACAGAGCTAACTCGGCGAACAAATCTAAATTATTGTTATATTATTATTATTATTATTATTATTACATAATTTATTTTCAATATTACGCGTATTAAAATACCATATTAAATAAGGAGAATAATATGAAATTTAACTCACTTCATGCGACTTTTTTTTAACCATAAAAGCTGACATAATTTTCCGAGAAAATGCAAAGAGGATTCGTGTTTCCAAGAACAACATTTCATTACGTTATTAAAAGTTCACTGAAATGTAGCTTTCTTCTGTTATTCTTGTTGTATTTTTTTTAATTATAAGCTTTACTTGTTTTCATAATGTCGACATTTATTGTTTTAATTGTGTTTTTGATATTTTGTGGCAGTTTCCATTACGAATGTTTGAATGCTGTAATTTTTAAATAGTTTCTCTTTGTGAAGTACCTCACCTGTAGCATTGAGCAATGTTTTCAAGCAGGTAACTGGTAAATATCGATTTTACATCCCTTTCTAGGCATTATTCAGAGACTGAGACTATGAGAATGCAAGGGAAAACAAACACACAAAATATGTTATAAGTTAGAACAAGTATCGGTTTTAAGAAAAGTAGATTGGATGGGAGAGACTCAAACTTAAAAATATTGTCTTACGTATTCAAATAACCATCATCAAACATACAGAATAACAATATCAATATTGTGTACGAATTCATTCCAGTGTTGTTTTTGATTACACATTTAAAAATTAAGATTATTTGAGATTTTTAAGTAGTAAATAAGAAACGTACCGGTATTTATTATTTAACTAGCCGTACCCGTGCGCTCCGCTGCACCTGTTAGAAATAATATAAAGTAATTACATAATTAAAATAGGACGTTTGATCCAGGGAACATTCGTGTTTGACAGAAGGATAAATCGTTTAATATGTTACTTAATTTAAATTGTATTTAACTAATTAAAATGCGGTCATTTTGGTCCAGAGAGCAATCATTTGGTGCAATGACAATTCCTTTAACATGTTTCTTAATTGTTATTACATGTAACCATAGTTTAATGAAGATTGACATATCATTTAGTTTTAATGTGTATACTTTATATTACTTACTATAATATGTTTCAGAAGTTACTGTAATAACATTGTAGAATTATGTCCATCATGAGAAACTAATGGTGAAATAATAATTAAACAATTAATTAGCTTCCGATATTACTTCATACAAACACAGAAACATTCTCTTAGGCTATGTTTAATAGCTTTCGATTGTTGTTGTCCAAGGCCCCTTATAGACGAAGTCATTTGTTTTTATTTCAGTACAGCGCCTTAGATGGCGTTGTTATTGTAATTTTAAAACTCATTTATCTCATTAAATATCAGCCCTATCAAAATGTTGTATAGAATAGAACTTATCGGAAATTATTTTTAAAGAAACATTTGTTATGTAATATTTTTCATGAAAATTAATAATAAGGGAGATATTTCGATTTATTTAATTCAGGCCCTCTTATAACCCCCCTTTTAAATAAAGTATTTTGAATGCCATATAGCCTAAAATCTAAGCTACAACGAACTTAATTTATATTCCAATTTTCATACAAATCGTTTCGGCCATTATCGCGTGAAAAGGTAACAAACATCCAGACAGACAGACAGCCATACAAACAAAAATTTCGAAAAAGCGTTTTTCGGCTACAGATTTATTATTAGTATAGATTGATTGATTGATTTATTGATATAGTTCACAAGTACAAAACCTAATAATATAACAAAAGATCTATAAACAAATGTAGTTCTACATACTAAATATACAATTTCCTAGACTCATTATTTTATCGCAAATCTCAATAATTTATTGGTTCAAACTTGCACTTACGTCTGGTTTTAGTGCATGTTTAAACCAATCATGATAATCATTAAGACATTAAACCTTATTTATCTGCTCCTTTTCACCATTTAATTGTAATTATTTAGGTCTTACTTTACATAATAACTTTTTAATCCAAAAATATGTGATCAGATGTCGACATAATGTAAGTCATGAACCTGAATTAGCTGACTCGATACATTCTATTATTATTAGTATAAATTATAACCAAATAACACTATGATATATATTAGTTGCTCTCTACTCATTTCAGCAGCCAAAACCACGGCTATTTTGCAGCCAATTTATGAGTGTGACCAGGATCCATGTTGCAATCAGGGATTTGGTTGGTTATAGCCCGAACACTAATTTATATGGCAATTTATAACACAGTCATGCATAACCAAACACGGCAGTCAGTTCGAAAATGAGAATATTTCAAGTTTAACTGATTCTCGTCACTATGGAATTCCATCTCACACCGGTCGAAGTTTGATAGAGCAGTATAGACGAAGCAAGACATGTTCTGTGATCGTATCATGTCCCTTGGCTATATCACCGAATAGAGATTACAAAGAATGGACACTGAGCGAATTTTCCTGTTTTCTCTGTGCGCAGGCGTTTAGTTCCACTTTCAAGCACTAGAGGTTAGTGTAATCGAGCACACGCTAAGATAATAATTGAGTATAGAGTTGAGACACAGGATCCAAACATCGCTTACCTTATTGTATAATCCAGTAACACTTTGCTTAAAATAAATTCAAGTTAACAGCTTTTCCTTATTTACCAGTGACAAACGAGTTGTAATAATATTTTTTCATGTGTTATATGTAATAAATTGTATTATAAAATAATATAATACATTATAAAATTATGTATCAAATTCGTTTAATATTTCTATACAATATAATAAAGGTATATTGTTTTACTTCTCATAGGAGTTTTGTTTTCCATTTTCAGCGCTACCAAATCATTATATATTTTAATTATTGTTGTTGGGTCAACGTCTCAACTCTCATTATAAATGAACTCCAGAGTCTAGACATTATAGATAACGACGGATTTATTATTTCACCGGTCCAATTTATTTCATTTGAGTGCATAATGTACCTACAGTCGCGACGCTGTTATTCCCGGCGTGATTCCTCCTCTTTGCTTACGTCTTAGGAAGTGAAGGCTCTATAAAGTATAGGTAAGTAGTATCGTTTGCCATTTTTGTTCTTTCGTTGCCGAGCTACCAGACGAGAATCTATTTGCCACACCGTTAAACATTATCATGTCGTAGCTCCTATAATAATAAATCAAACGCACTGTAATTGAGCGGCAAATAACGTCCTCGAGTGCTTTCTGCGAACGTCAACAAAAGAGCCAAAATGGCGGGCGATTATATTAACTATTTATCGAGCCTTGTGAAATGCATAATGTCTTCATCAGCGAATCACAAGACGCACACGTTTAAATGTAGCCAACCTGCAACTTGATTGGCTGCCGGAAATTAGAGCGACGGGACTTTAGATGTATTAATTGTATGTGTTATATTTCCACTGTGTCGACTGCTAGCTGGTGTGATGTCAGTGCTAACTCGAGGGAGAAAGCAAAATCTCACGCTCCATGTCGACAGATCCGTACAATGTTAACCATCATAAAACAAATTCTCATTCTGATAGCTCATTCTTTACCCTATGACACAGCTCACATGCCAGGTCTCACCTCCTCATCTATAGTCCGGATCAGATTATTTAATACCCCAAGGGTGAAACCAAACCATTTTCCCCCCATTACTACATATATTTGTGGATTTTGGTGATTTTCTAGTTTGTAGGTCGAATTTTCTTTTGCCAACTGAGAAATACTACAACTGGTAGTGATTTTCTAACTGTTATATCGGTAGCAGTAACAGCAGTTGTCAGTAGTGCAAATTTTGAAAATTAAAATTATTCTAGATTTCTGAGCCAATTACTAAAATCAGTAATAATATTAATACATAATATTTATTTTATGTATTGCGTTGCGTTGTGGTTACAAGTGAAGACTAGTCAGGCAAGTGTAAATAAATATAATATACTAGGAGTGACACATGCACTTAGGTAATCGATAGAAATACTATTTCACATTTTTATTAATTTCTTTCGCGTTCAGAGTTATATTACGTATACAACAAATACTACAATAAATAATGTCAAACAGAGGAAATAACATGACAGTGACTCCTCCAAGAAAGAAGGCGTGTGCCATTCAGAGTACGCTTCAGGAACGTGTAAGTTCATTTATAATGAACTGAAAAAAGAAGGTAATGAAGAAGAAATTATGCGCACGAAGACAGCAATTATAACTAGAATAACAAAATTATTTGGAGTAAGTATTCTTAAGCATACATTTCAAAGTGGCATTCGGTTTTCGGAGTTTGTAATAATCATTTCACGTGATGAAACAAAATACATTTTTAGGTTAGGTCTCATGAATCGTAAACTGTTTAGTCAAAGCAATGAATTTCATGTTGATATTAATATTAGGTCATACTAATCTACTAATTACCAATATAATATGCGAGAGGTCCAGGAGGAAAATATAAGCCTACTCTTTCACAAATTATTGAAACATTTAGAAGACATCTCCCAACATAAAGATGAGATGTGGTAAATAAGTATATAAGCAAGACATCGTTATTGTAAATACATTATTATTATTATTATTATTATTATTATTATTATTATTATTATTATTACAGAACATGGTATTGTGATTTTACTCTTTTTGGTGATATCTGGTATTTGTTAGCAACACTGAAGAGATGGCCAAATTAGCCGTTTTGGAACTGCTCTTACGTGATCCTCACTATATACAGAGTTCTCTAGGATTTCTACTCGTGAAGGAAGGTCGGAATTGTGGCGTGTTTCAACCGAAGCTCAGGATTTGATGGACTTGGCTCGGGAAAATCCATTCAATTCCACGCAACTGAAATGTATCAGTAATTTTCCGATAAATGTGAGGAACCGTCTAAAGAACGCTGGCCTCAGATACAGAAGAGCGGCTTTCCGAGGACCACAGTCTCTGCCGACTTGCGTTCGCTCGAGGTAATATGAATCGAAACTGGGAAAATGTAATTTTCTCAGACGAGTCCGTGTTTTCTTGGGCAGACGATGGGCTGGCACAGGTTTCTCATACATTGTCCATGCCTTACATTGTGGTATAATTCAATTATCCTTTTATCGTGTTATGAATGACATTCGTTTTCAATCTTCACTTGAATTAGTTTCCAAAAGAAGAATAAGAGAAAAAAATTATTTTCAATTTAAATAAAATAAAAATTCCACTTACTGAACTGCATACAGCACATATCCTTAACAATCCCAAGAAGGTAACTTTACTTATAAATCATACTAGACTTTATGCACTGAAAGAAATGTTTTAATTATTTCTATATTGAAATGTCTTGCGCCGTAGCACAGTTGTGTAGGGCATTACACCTGGATTTGACTTACGTAATGAGCGCTGGATCGAATCCTGAAACCAATGAAATTTCAGCCAGTGTATGGGACTGGTGTTCACCCGGTATCGTGATGAAATTGGGGAACTACGCTAGGTTTCAAAAACCAGTTATAACGACTGGGGGGGACCAGCGTGCTACCACAGTCTAGCATATACAGTCACGAAGCTTGAGTTGTTGAGGGTACTAGGAACAATAGATTGTGCAGGTACTATTTCGCATTGTCTGTGATGAGGAGATAGTAGCGATCCTAGTGGTTAGCAACTATCTATGGATGCATATTCCCTACGTATTGAGCTTCGTGACTGTGTATATTAGATTGTGGTGCTACCCTCGTACTGATTTGATTGTCGTTCACGTCTGCTGAGGCACATGGACGTGAGATCAGCAGTATGCTGGTTGGCCTTGATTCTTCTTGGTAAGTCGAGCCACGGAACAATATTGTGTAATCATTTGTAATATTTTTATTTCCAAAAATTTCCCTCATAAGTAATAAAAATATTGAAATATACACTTATTCAAAAGACATGAAAGATCTGAAAGTTCTCCAGCTTTGTTAAGAAGTAAGTTTATACAAAAATAAAAACCAAAATGACATTACTTCTGATATTACTTCTTGATTCATACACGTATTTCATATAATACCGATATTTCGTCAATTATTTTCGTTAGAAACTTGAGGCAAACGTCATTATTATTATTATTATTGTTATTATTGTTATTATTATTATTATATTTATTTTAATTTTGTTACACTTATGGCTTTGTTTCATTAAAAAACTTAAACTTAGCGCTGAAACAATCTTTTTTTCTGATTAATATTCATTCTTAATAGGTAGATCTGAGAGCTCTTATGTGCCCTTAAATCTAGCGAAAACAGTTCGTCGATGTCAGTAACAATACAAGGTGATAGTGAAATAACCTTGCAGATTGAGAGGGACGATAGGATACACGTAAATGAATAGAAAACCTATATTACGTTTTGTGATTAAATCCACGGTTAATTAGAAAATTAAGTTTGAAGTTTCAGCAGTCCGGCAACATCGTCGCCAATACACTCTACTTGTGATACATACATAAGAGGTCAACAAACTCTGTGAGTCTCCGTACGTAAGCTGCCAAGACATTGTCACTCGCTTTCTTCGTGCAATGACTTGATTTTAGGTTTTTTAAAATTAGCTTTACACGAAAACCGTGCACGCTATTGAAATACGCCAGAGGAATAAATTATTCTTTATTAGATTTTCTATCGATATGGACAAAACTTACGATTCTACTCACAATAGTTACCGAATAAAATATTGTTAAACATTTTGGGAAAAAACTTTTTTTTTTGTAAAAAAAAACTATGAACTTTCTACCAATATGATGTTATAAGTTTTGTTACATACAACATGAGCTATTCGCTTTGGGAATCTGCAAGGTACTTCACCTCCACCCTGTATAGGTGGTATTAAAAGTAATTGTTTTAAATGCCTGTAACATGTTTTATACAGGAACATCATTTTAATTTTGCTTCAATTTTTATTGTACCTGAGTTTTTTAATGTACTTCACTCCCACCCCTAGTAAACGTCCACCCGTCCTCCACACAGAACCAAGGCCGCATATGCAATCAAAGTCGTCTTATGGTCATAGCAAACAGTATTGAGTGAGTGACTGTAGTATATTCCAGAAATATGGTCGCGTTTTCTTTTGAAGAAAGAGCATTCGTTCATTATTGAATCATATTTTTGCACAGGTACTGTGTCCGTTTGGCTACGTCGCATCCCGGTTTTCCCACACCCGTTTCTGCTGGCCCCTCTGTAAAGGCTATTGGCTGGGCTGTCTTAGCTCTTTCCTGAAATTATTTTCTGTTAGGAATTGAACGTCTACGTACCGTAATATAAAAGGGACTCATTAAGTAACTGTCACGTCATTGCCTTCTTTTCTACGATAATATGCACAAACCTGTATCGAAATGAACGGTCATTATTTTCAACAATTTGTTTAAATTACCAAAATTTGGTTATTTTTAAATTTAAATGCACTCTCCATATTGTATGCTAATGTGCTGTATACAATATACTAAACACAGTATAATGCATAAGTCCAACTGGATAGTTCAGTTAGTGAGGAAAAACACTTACTGTTAATACTGTACTGTATTTTGATTAAATAAAAACCTAACAAAAATTATCAAACTCAAAATCGTAATATTTCCTAGTTTACGTGAATAGTTGCACCACTTTTCTTCCCTCCTGTACCTAGTAAAGAGCTTTGTTTGTATTTTACTCTAGTATCATCAAACTCCGGTCGTGGAAGGGTATAACAGTGTTTCCGGTCCTCAACCTTTAATCCAGGTTAAAATTAGAAATTTTAGTAAAAACAAAATGATGTCCGGGTATAATATTAGCCGCCTTAAAGAACCTACTGTTCAACCTAAAATACAGACATTTAGAAACTCGTGTTTGCAGTCTCATATCCAGAAGATGAGTAGAAGATTGCCTAATTGTTGAAACCGTTATACTACAGTAACTAGCCTTAATGGAAATGTAAACAACACAATGAAAACTTTTTCCAATTACGTACACACTAAGTGATTTAAATTATTGCTTCTTGTTTGCAGTTATTTTCGCGTCGAGCTATCACTGGAGTACAATTTTTTTTACTTGGTTATTTAAGGACGCTATAACAGCTACTGGATTATTTAGCGTCGATGGAATTCGTGATAGCGAGATGGTATTTGGCGAGATGAGGCCGAGAATTCGCCATGGATTACCTGGGGAAAACCTCGGAAAAACCCAACCAGGTAATCAGCCCAAGCGGGAATCGAACTCACGCACGAGCACAACTCCGGATCAGCAGCAAAACGCGCTACCGCCTGAGCTACGCCGGTGGCTACTGTAGTATGTTTTTCGCGTATATGTGTGAATAAATTAACAAATAAGCTGGGGGTAGTAGGATATAAGAATGAAAACACGAATGTTGTCATAAATGCATAGATATCTAAAGCTTTGATTCATAAATAAAATATTTCATTACGTTAGTTCCTTTATCATGTTATGAACGACATTATCATTACTAGTTCATTTCCTTGAGCTAATGTTTAAAATACATACAAAAATGAAGTAATTTACTATACTGGGTGTCAAAAAATTTGTTTATAACGTTTCAGGGATGATACGAAAGGTAAAAACAAGCATCTTTTTATGTGACAAAACTCTGGCAGATGTACCATTTTGCCACTAGGTGTAGTAAACGGATAGGTTGCTTGACTTCGTCAGACTACTTACCAGTCAGTTCTGTTTTGTCTGCAACACGTTGTACAAACGCAACGAGTGGATTGCTAAGAAAGGTAAGTTTGCATTCTGCTAGCAGAATCATGGCCACCTCGATCCCCGGACCTAATGGAAATATGAAATGTCTGGTTTACAAGACCCCGATAAATACGGCAGAAGAACTTGTTGCTCGCGTTGTTGAAGATGCAGCGATTATTCCACGACCTCCTGACATTTTTGTGCGTAGCCTATCAGACAGTCCGTAGTGCGTAGAAATCAATTGCGCATTCGGTTAAAGGGAAGACAATTTGAACCACATCTCTGAACAACATTCATGTAACAGTGTGAACACAATCTCTTCACACCACTTATTAACTCGTAGCGCCGAAATGACAAGTCTGAAGAGTTTTTATTACATAAAAAATGTTTTTTTTATACTTCCTCTATCAACCCTAAAACGTAAACGTACTTCTTTGATACTCTGTATAAGGTATCTTACATAAAGAGAAAGATGAAGGAAAGATACTTTTAGTTTTCTTGATTGCACATAAAATATATTCATTAAATTCTACGGCTTAAATAGAGTATTGCTTAAGAGATGTTACATGGCATTTATTCCGATAGCAGGGCTGCTCTAAGCGCACTAAACATGCACAGAGTAGACTCTAGTCCAGGGGTTCGTAACCTATAGGTCGCGATCCAAACAAGGTAGCTTCTCAAAAAATAAAATTAAAGAGATGTTAATTAAAGTACTTGGGATTATGATTATATTTTATAATTATTGCTTATATGAAATATTACAACTTTATATTATTAAATAATTGTTACACTTATTTGTTTTTATTACAACAGCACTGTTTAACTTCATAATAGGCCCATGGGTCGTGCAAGTTTATCTCCCAGTTAACTTTGGGTCTTGGTCAAAAAAGGTTAAGAACCCCTGCTCCAGTCTAAGCAAGCTACTGAAAGCAGAATTACCTTGAAAACCTAAGGCCCGTAACACACTTGCAGAGTTTTCGCCAGCGAGAAATGTGTTGCGAGAAAATAAAAAAATTGATAACATGGATTCAAATGGATGTCCACACACTGGAAGAGATTCTCGCTCGAAGCAAAAACCTAGCGCGAGTTTCTCGCCGGAATCGGTAGCTGAGCGAATTTTCTTGACACATTTATCAAAGATGTTTGACATTCATACTCTTTATGACGATTGACTGTAGAAAAATATATCACAGATGGCGATGAATTGTATTGTTTTTATTTGAAAATAAGGAAAGATGGCTGATAATTGCAGTCAGAAACTTATCGAACTTGTACGATGTCACCCGAGGGCCTATTTATATGATACACGAAACTCAAAGAAGAAATCTGGAGACAAATATCAGGTTATCTGAAAACGAATAGGGCTATATTTTATTTTGATGAAATTTAATAGTAATTATTAATTAAACATATGAAATAATGTATCTATATGCCTTAACAGTTTACATAATTTTAATCAGAACATAGCAAAGAATCCTCTATCATATCATGAATGGCAAAAAAAAAAACTGTGGTCCATTCAACTTGAAATAACGCCTAAACGTATCATCATTCAAATCGAAACCAGTGTCCAAAACTCGCCCTTATTTTCGTAAGATACAATGTGATTTTCAGATATTTCTGGCTTTAATTTTAGGCCTACTTTTTCTTTTCATTAATAAAATATGTTCATGTAACTCCATTTCCTCATCATCTGAATACTCAGATTCAACATAGCGTTCGTACGTAATTTGTAAAGTACGACAATATATTTACAGGTTATATATTTAAGTACGACAATATACGTAAATACATAACCTATAATATTTCCCCCAACGAGTAATTACTATAATCAGAAAAATGCTTTCTGCATGAAGGCAGTGCATAGGTGCCATAGGTGATCATAGCGAGGACTCGCCAAGTGTGTGGAGGAAGGCTCTTCGCCTCTTTCTCGCAACACATTTCTCGCTAGCGAAAACTCTTCAAATGTGTTACGGGCCTTACCCAGAGGGGATAAAGACGAGCTCATTTTGGTCCCAGGAACCAGTGGGCGGTGTGCGGTAATAAACAAGTCGAGTTACTGGCCAAGCATGGCACTACTGGGTGAACAGCATAGAGCAGAACAGGTTTCACGGCCGGCCGGCTATGCGCGCGGAGGTGGGGGACTCAAGGCCACGCGAAACCTGTTCTGCTATATACTGTTCACTCTTTACAATACAATGCTATGGCCCAGAACTTTGTGCAGGTATTCCTTAGTGTATGACATTTATGTAGTAAGGTTTACAATAAAATTGTAGTCACGCTCTTGCGACATTTGCTAATTACTTAAAGCAGTATCTCTCAAATTTATTCTACCGCGGCAACCCTTTTAACCTATAGTACTACCGCCGAAACCTCGTTGTTAATTTTCTCTGCTATTATTATTATTATTATTATTATTATTATTACTTTAGCGAAACTGTTCGTATTCACTATTTCCTGCTGATTATTGTGCAGCTATGCTTCAGACTACCCCCATGGTCTCCGGAAGTTAGGTTAGGTTATGTTCGCCCTGAAACTTCTTAATCACATTTTTCGACTTGCATTTTAGTGGTGTATAATATTTGCCACAATTAAAAACAGAATTGCTTCTATTACTTTCACTAACTCTCCACATACCCCATTATTTATGTCATTCAAACACTTGTTCAATTACGTCCACGAACAAGACAAGTACGGTACTATCGCCGAAGTAAATAATTACCATTATTATTATTATTATTATTATTATTATTATTATTATTATTATTATTATTCATTTAGGCTATCGGAGTGGGTGTAACTGTAAAATTGAAACTGTGTTAAGCACATAAATTGTCAAAATATTTTATTTTCAATTTTATCGAAATTACAGATTTGCTATATTCCTTCTACTTATAGCATTTTACAACAAAAAAGATAAAAAAAAAAAACAAATAAATAGGAAGATAAAATAAAATCATTTTATGATACAACATTTCTGCGTTTTCTATAGCACGAGAAAAAAGTGGTAAAATGGTCTAATTTTCAGAGGGAAGGTAGTTTGGAATGTGAAGAATTCGTATAGGACGTCAATTAGGACTTGAAAACATACAAGAAGATAAGTAAAATTGGAAAGAATTGATTGGTATAGATAATATAAAAGTGATTATTTAACACGTGAAATAAAGAGATAGGACACTTCAAAATACAACGTGAAACGCACATTTCACTTCACTTAGTATACACGTATACACAAGCCATACAAAAAGCCTAAACTAACGTAGTCTAACCTGCCATAGATTCATATATGCGCGGCATACCAAAAACCTAACCTAACCCGTCACACAAGACATACGAAAAGCCTAAACTAAGCTACTCTAACCTAACCTGTCACAGATTCCCGCACCGGAGAATTAAAAAAAATTAAGTTGGAAGTTTTAGTGTCGCGTACTGTAGAAAAACTAAATTTCCTACAGGCTATTTTTATTAGTATTTAATAATAAACAAACATGCTGTGAAACTTAGCATCTCAAATTAAATTTAAATTATGTTTTTTTTTTATTTAACGATGCTCGCAACTGCCGGGGTTTATTAGCGTCGCCGGTGTGTCGGAATTTTGTTCCGCGAGAGTTCTTTTACATGCCAGTAAATCTACTGACATGAGCTTGTCGCATTTAAACACACTTAAATGCCATCGATCTGGACAGGGATCGAACCCGCAATCTCGGGCACAAAAGGCCAGGAATCTACCATCTGCGCCACCCAGATCGACTAGTATCTCAATAATCCTGTTCAGTAGGATAATATTTTTTTTAATCCAGCAAATTCTATTTAGGCCTGTATCTGGTTTTATAGCGGAAAGTTGTAACCTCATTTCTGTTTCTGTATTTAGTCTGTTTCGATATTTTGTTTTGATGGACACACGTACAAAATATCGAGTGGAAAAAATTATAAATAATGTATCTGTTTTCCGTTCTAGATGTTTCAGGATGATGATGATAATTTCAATAATTAGACGATGTTCTATGTTGTTATTGGTATTTTCGTAATTTTTGTATACATTTTGTACTATCCTCTAAGAATAAAACAAAAGTTTAAAAATCATTTACAACTAGCGGAACACCTACACTTTGAGAAACGCTGATTTAAAACATTACTTTCCTTTGTTTAATTCTGCCCACAGGTTTATATTATCCGCTCTAGCATGGTCTTGGTTACGCTTGCCTAAAACTTACATGAAAGAAACGGGCAATAAATTGAACACATTGTATTATGTTTTGAGATAATTCTCATGCTGTAGATATTACAGTTTATGGTGATATTATTATTCAACTAAAACAATTAAAGCATACCCAAAGTCTGTATAATCTTTCAACTTACCGAAGTTCCGGATCATGAAATTTAATCCAAATGTGGCACGTAAGTTGAAACACGTTGAACACATCTCCATAATTGTTGAAAAGAAAGACGTGGACAGCTGTTTGTGAGTAAGTGGCCTCGCTTCCAAACACAGACAATCCTAACCTTCCCACTACGTCACACGAGTGTCTTCTCAGCCGGAGAATCCAAACAAGACTACGGCGTTCTCTACGATTAACAAGCGGGAGTGGTATTACAGATACTGCTGATACCGACGAAGCGTACACCTTGCAACTTCATTCTGTCGATACTCTTCGAGAGATGGCAGCAGCTTATTGTTTTGAATTTCAGGTTCGACTGAGTTAGAATCTCAGCTGATGGCCATGGTTTGAAGAAGATATTTCATGAACATAGAAAGAATATGGGAATTGGGAATACAAGAAACATGAAGTATATGACATTAGCATAACTGCATGAAGTAGAGCGAGATGCAATTTTTTAAACCGCATGACAATTAAAAAGTATTGCACTCTAATATTCAGTAAGCCTACTCTAGTCATAAAAGTTGCAAGAAGTGACAACATATCGGCTGTTAATCCTTTCAGTCATAACATTTAAAAACGATATTATACTCTATTAGTACGGCTGACAGAGAATAGATCAGTGAAAATGGCACCAATTTTAAACAGATTGACCTTTAAAATAAATCGTCTATTTTTTTTACATAAAATATTTATAGTTTATAAATTTTCTAATTCAAAATTCAAACGCAAATGTCTAAAATTTTTTCTATAATATAGGAAAACCAAATTTTTATACTTAGGCTGTTCATATTCTTGTAATGCGCTAATTAGCTAATACAACTTCACATTTTTCCGTTTAAAAACATAATAAAATTGAGTGTGAACTTATATTTCTTCCACTAGTAATTAAATCTTCTTTCTTTCTTTTTGCTTTACTTATACACTTGCTATTCAGTAATGGATCCGAATTTTAACGTAGTCTATGTGTTAAGTCAAATTCCAGAAAATCATACCTTTACATACAACTATAATAGTAACACAAGGAAAATAACTTTATAAACAGTAAATTACGTCATAACACACGAAGTGAATAATGAGAGGGATGATAAATGAACGTGTCTGCACTTTACCTAAACAGACAGATGAATCTAGTACGGAGTAATTAAATCAACCGGATTTTCTGCTCTAAAATAATATCGTATCAAGGCACAAAATATACGCCACCTGATACATACTGTGAACTGTTTATTTTGTGAAGAAGTCGAAGATATACTTTCCTTCTCAAAATTTTAACGAATATTGAATACGTGTAAGCACGAACCTAGAAGCACGAACCTAGAACCACGAAAAAAAAATGAAATCATTAACATAACCTATGAAAGGAAGCCGGTTTGAATCTGAGATAACTATGTTCCCAATCCCTACCTATATTATACAGTGCAGTACTGTAGTTCCTTCTTTTTCTTTTTAGTTGGTTATTTAACGACGCTATATCAATTACGAGGTTATTTAACGTCGATGAGATTGGTGATAGCGGGATTGTATTTGGCGAGATGAGACCGAGGATTCGCCATAGATTACCTGGCATTCACCTTACGGTTGAGGAAAACCTGGGATAAACCCAACCAGGTAATCAGCCCAAGCGGAGATCGAACCCGCGCCCGAGCGCAACTACAGACGGGCAGGCAAACGCCTTAACCGACTGAGTTTCTTCTTGTAGGAAGAATTCATCCAGCAGACGGGTCCTTGTGGTAGAGTTCTCTATACCTCAAAGGTTACCTCGACTGTGTGAAGAAACGTTAAAAAATATTTTTTTTTCGGATGTATTCTATAACGATTCTATAGATTTTGTGTGATGTCATGATGGTAATATGTATCATAGTGAACGAAGAACAGCGCCTCTTTTATTTGATAGGTTACTTCAATGTTTAAGTGATTTATCCTATGCTGTAAGTCTCTAGACGTGTTCAGAATTAAATGGTTTATATTAATCATTTCCTAACAACAGAGATTTTTCTGCTGTTACTGTTATTTTAAGATTTTGGGCGGAAAACGTTTTGTACAGAGCTATTATTATCATGGGTCCCAAAAAAGAACGCCCTGTGTGGTTTCCGCCGCGCGCTAACCGTTTCTCCCGCGCAATCGGCCTCCAGTAGCCATATGGCATTCAGTATGCTTAGAAGTCGTGTAATGAAACTCTCAATTCTTCAAGTGTACAACGTTAGTGTGTACAGTTTAGTGATTATTGTGAATTTAGGTAATGTCTAGCAACAAATTCTCATTATGTGAATGTGTGTATATATACAATAAGTACATAAAAGGCAAAAGGTCGTGTGCGAAAACAAGAACGAAAATTTCGAATAAAGTTTCCAAATAGACCTGTGCCTTCTGCCAAAACAATCAGACGAATCACTAAAAGATTTGAAGAAACAGGCTCAGTGAAGAATAAAAAATCAAGCAGAAAACGTAGTGTTTTACGCCGAACGATTGTCAGTTTATTTCCAACAAGATTCCGCCACTGCTCATACAGCCCCCGTGTCAATGAGGGAATTGAGGCGTATTTTCTGTACGAGACTAATCAGTAATAATTTCTGGCCTCTACGAAGCCCAGATATAACACCCTGTGACTGTTATTTATGAGGAACACTAAAAGGTAGGGTTTATAGGAAAAATCTTCATTCTATAGATGAACTAAAAGACTATATACGAGAAGAAATCCAGGATATCAATGATGTGAAACTTCAGAGTGTTGTTCATTCGTTTATCAGAAGATGTCAGTTGTGTGTGGCGGCAAATGGGGGCCATTTTCAGCAACGACTGTGAGCATGATAAGTCCAAATTATTGAACATTTATTGTTAGTACTGTTATATATTGGAGAAGCGCCGGAGAAATGGTTATGCGCTCGGCGGAAACCACGCAGGGCACGGCCGGCCGCTCTTTTCTGGGACCTATGATGATAATAATAGCTCTGTACCTCAATAATCGGAATAATCCCAATTTTTCAAGACTTATAGCAACTCTGTAAGCTATATGGAGCGTGTTATTTATGAGTAAAATAGGGTTTGTATGTGTAAAAATAAAAAAAAATAAAATAAAATAAAAAATATCACGTGAAGTTTCCCTTTACTATAAATAAAATAAAAATTTATTTTATATTATCTATGAATAACAAAACATATTAAAATTAAAGAAACATTAGCCTACAACGAAATATTCTTGACAATAAAATCTATTATATTTGCTAGGCATATACAACGCCAGTTTTAGCTTATTTTTTCATAGACTTGTTGGTGTTCGTATGTGTTGTATTACCTACATTGTTTTTGTGGCATGTAAACTCCTTTCTGCTCTTTAGGTACAAGAACCACACCATTTACTTTTTTGGATGGGAGATGCAGGTTTTAGCTACATTTTGCTACCAAATAAATGTTTTATTTTGATAGTTCGAAAACATGTTAAATAACGTCAACAATAAACCCACGTATCACAAATAACAATAATAATCTTTATCGACATTGAAATGTTTAATATTAGGAAAACGAGAACTCAGACTAGAATAGAGGTCTGCCAAGATGATAATAGCTTTATTATGTCCCCCTAGTTAATATGAGACCATCATATTATTTTAAAATCAATAATATCATTACACATACTACTCTTGATCACATGGCAATAGACGAGTGTTTTTGTTATCGAAAGTTAAGTTGGTAAGAAAAATGTTTCCGGACGTGTTTAAATTTTCATACCAATGGAAATTGTAATCAGCTACAAAAATTACGCCTACAATTTACCAGAAAAAGATTCTTCTTTATATCAATATTGCTTAAAGATCAAGAAACAAAATCTTTATTTATCTCAACTATTATTTAACCAAAAATGGACTCGTCTTTTAAAAATCATCTTTAATTAATTTTACATTTAATTCCAATGTTAAGCTTATGTCGTTTAATTCTATGATACTACCCGTTACAACAAAAATGGTATACAGCATTCAGAATTTAATGGAATTTCTGTATACAGCACAATAATTCTCAGTTCGTTTGAGACAACATGAAACCCGAGAAACAGGCTATACACACGGTCCTCTTGAGGAAGAGATTAATGTCACACATCAGGCATCCAAGCCGATTTTGCTGGATCAGTACCCACAAGAGCAAACAGTGAACTCTGAGAACACGTTAATTTATTATATTGTAATTTACTGGAATTTTTAGTCTCAAGTGTTCTTCGCAATTAATAGACAGGCCATGAATTTGCTACTTCATAATTAATTGTACACTATATAAAAATAAAATAAATCAATGTTGGGTGAATGTTACTTATGTCCCGCCCATTATAGGAGACATAGGCCAGTTTTACACTAATCCTAAACATATTTAGTATAATTTGTTGCTTGTGGATGATTTATGTAACATGTTTCTAAATTAGTCTTTTAAATACCGATACATTCTTTAATATAATTTGGTCCAGGGAGCATTCTCTTTTGGCACAAGGATGATTTATGTAACATGTTTCTAAATTATTAGTCTTTTAAATACCGGTACATTCTTCAATAAATCACTGAAAAATAAATGTGAATATAGGGATGTGGAGTGAGTACGAAATTATTATTATTTTTTGGCGCATCATTTTTACTTAAATAACGACAAATAAAAACTAACATGCCACATAACATTATTTTAAGAAATACAGGAAACAAGCATGAATAATATTCACCATTCTTAATGATCTTGGGATAGAAAAAAAACGTATGGAATAGAAATTACATGCAAATGTCCGTGTAATAAACAATGGCAAACCATCTTCGATTAATCATTTCAAATCAACGTGAATGTAGCATGGATTGTGTAGGAAAATAATTTCTTATATGTTGCTCCCAATGTGGATCATTGTTAACTTATGAAAACAAATGAAAATTAACATGGCATATAAACACTATTTGAAGAAAGATAGGAGATGTTAAGTAATATTCAGCGTTGTTAATGATCTTTGGATGGGAAATAACAATGAAATATGTATAAAATAGAAATTACATAGCCTACAGGTGAGCATATAAAAAAACAGTAAATAGAATCATATCTGATTAATAAGCTTAAATTACTCCAGATTTAGTGTAAGAGTGGCCTATATCTAACGATGTCTCCCAGCAAATTACTTAATTTATAAAAACAAAAAAAAAATCGTGTTAGAAGATTGAATTTGTGTATTTTCTCTGAAACTCCCCAAATATCTGTAGGCAGTCTTTTACATTAGACTGCCAAAAATTGGTTTATAGCGCAGCATTTGCAGTGATAAAACTGTGAAATATTCGTTCAGTTCGCGGTGGATACTCTACAAGAAAGAGAATAAGAGAACTTTCTACACAGATGAATAATCGCGTAACAAAACATGAAGTATAACCTGCAACAATAATATAAACGGAGCGAACTTCCTACTCTCATCATTTATGTTCAATATTATACAACACAGTTGAACTTCAATGACTAATACAACAGGAATGTTATTCTTACATACCTGAACTCGTGTTACGAGTCTAAATTACGTGTTTCTTCTCCACTCTCACTGTCAACCTACACACCAGCTGATCACAGTCTTTCCAGACAACTAGGCGGCAGCACTGGCCCCATAGTCACGTGGACTACTTTCGATCGTACTTTGTTCACAAGCTGTGCGTAAAATGAGGGCACGAAAACGATCGTAAAGTGATACTGGCTCTTAAATTTTAAAAATAAACCACTAGTGCAGCGAATCTGTCTGAGAATGGTGTTCAGATCCTAAAGAATAGAATCATCATCATCTACTCTTTTCGCTACAACCATATTTTGTGACTGATAGTACACTTTTTTTTTTTCTACTCATACAAAGATCAGTACAAATGTTCAGCTTAGTCAGTTTCTCATTATGTTATATTGTTACAAATGGCATTATTAGAATGTAATCCTTTACATGTTTCATTATGAAATGGTCCATAACTTTATGGATAAATTAGAATTTTATTTTCTCTTCAGCTCAGTGAAAGAGAACAAAGTCTTTGACATTTGAAAACTGTTTGGTTCTGTGAATTTATGGCTCTCTTGTACACTTCTCTTACATATTTTGTCAATACCATACAGAGATTAAGAAAAGCGGATATCATGAAACTATGCGTACGTTGTGTGGAGATTTTAAGGTATTTTTATAACAGTTACTTGACCTGTATAAAGATTATACCAAGTAGGACGCTTTTTAAGTGATTTTAGACAGTCGATACAAGAAGGGTCATATCAGTTACATTTGTTACATGAACTACTGCCTGCTGGATCACATCCTATGGTTGCTTACACCAAATACCTTACTATAATAATACCAGACAGATGTTCTGCGCCCGAACATCGCAGATGCTGATACCTAGGTGGCAGGGTGTGCTGAAACCCGCGAAGCAAGCTGTAATCTACTATAATGTAGACAGAGCAGTGAGTACTGCATTCTAGGCGGCGGCAGCCATATTTACTCCTGGCTCGGCACAGATGCATAAGCAGTAATGCTAGAAGGAAGGTCATTAAAGGCGATATCATACATGTTGTTGTGGTTTATTGAATACGGGAGACAAGGATTAATAAACATTATTGTCATAGTGGGATGACTGATTAGAGATAACACTTTATTATTTATATAATGTCCATTTCAATAGGGATAACATCAGCAATTTTCTATGCAGTTCTCGTACCAACACTTCGACTGCCACCATTTAGCAGATTGCTGTAGTGCATTTGCTATAACAGACAATTTTCTTAACAATAAATAGGCCTACATTCTAGTTATAAAATACAGTGATAAGACTTTTTCAAAAATATTATGACAAGCTGGGAACGTATGAGTTGAAGTGTCAATAATTAAAGACTTCAAATCCTTTACTGTAAACTCATTTTCTACCAACGTTACACATTTTTCTACATTTACAGATTTACAAGGGTATACAAGTGACATATCCTTGTACGACTTGAGAGTCACTAATGTGCTAATAACATTTACAGATTCATCCCTGTTATCAGTTATTACTATTAGAGATGAAAAACAGTTTTCACAAATACGATATGCCTATAACTTATTTTGTTTTATTTTGAACAAAACTGATCCCAACAAGTAGTAAAGAGCTTGTTGTTCACTCAAGTTAATATTTCTGTTTTCAATTAAATTACAATTTAGCCTATATCAATTTCCTTTTGCTCACATTCATCTTCACTAGACCTTTCTGCTTCGGGTTTACTTACATCTGTACTTAGAAACTCAACTAATTGTTCAGAATCGCAAACTGCGTAATATCCATGCTCCGTTTATGAGAAAAATTGAGAAATCGTAATGCAGTTTTGAATTATTTTACATCCGGGATTGGATTTATGGAATGGAACGTAGAAAATAAATTTTCTAACGCATCCTGCGTCGATCTATCTAGCATAAGATATTTGAAGTTCGCTTTATTATGACAACTTTCTTGAGAATCAAGAACTATTTTTTGTTACCAGTATTATACCAGTTTGGAATGGTTTCTAACGTCCGCTTTTGCCACCTTGATGTTTTCAATTATAAATATTATGTCATTACTTATTTACGGCTTTTAAGGAACTCGGAGGTTCATCGCCGCCCTCACATAAGCTCCACATCTGTCCCTATTCTGTGCAAGAATAATCCAGTCTCTATCATCATATCCCACCTCCCTCAAATCCATTTTAATATTATCCTCCTATCTACGTCTCGGCCTTCCCAAAGATCTTTCCCCGTCGGCTTTCCAACTAACACTCTATAGGCTATGCATTTCTGGATTCGCCCATACGTGCTACATGTCCTGTCCATCTCAAACGTCTGAATTTAATGTTGCTAATTATGTCAGGTGAAGAATACAATGCGTGAAGTTCTCCGTTGTGTAACTTTCTCCATTCTCCTGTAACTTCATTCCTCTTAGCCCCAAATATTTTCCTAATTACCTTATTCTCTAACAACCATATCATCTGTTCCTCTCTCAAAGTGAAAGTCCAAGTTTCACACCCATACAGAACAACCGGAAATATAAGATTTTTTGACAGCAGACTAGATGACAAAATATTCTCAACCGAATAATAAGAGGCATTTCCCATGCTAATTCTGCGTTTAATTTCCTCCCGAATGTCATTTATATTTGTTACTGGTGCTCCAAAGTTATTTGAATTTTTCTCCCTCTTCGAAGGATAAATTTCTAATTTTTATATTGTATTTTCATTTCGAATAATATTCTGGTCACGAGATATAATCATATACTTTGTCTTTTCGGGTTTTACTTCCAAACCTATCGCTTTACTTGCTTCAGTTCCCGTGTTTTCCCTAATTGTTTGTGGATTTTCTCTAACACATTCATGTCATCCGCATATACAAGAAGCAGTAATCCGTTCAATTCCAAATCCTCTCTGCTATACTGAATTTACCTAATGGCATATTCTAGAGCGAAGTTAAAATGTAAAGGTGATAGTGCATCTCCTTGCTTTAGCCCGCAGTGAAAATGTTATGTCATTGAGACATTAATCATTGAAGTATATTCCTCCTCTTGTTTGTGACTAAGTGCTAATTTTGTACATCTACAATTGATTACACATTGATTAACTGCACGACAACACTGCATTCTTCAAGATAACAATGAAATATCGCATTAGAAACCTCTGTTCCTACGCAAGTCTTGGGTTGTACAGTCTCTCCCGCAGAAGTAAATATGGCTGCCGCGGCGGCATTTGTCGGATCAAAAGAATGCGGTACTCTCCAATATACACTGCTCTGAATGTAGACTTACTGGGCTAGTAAATAGTTATATTAAGTCTAATTAGTGATAAAATGTCAGGGTGTATATGTGTTGTTTATAACTGATACAATTACAGCGTTAAAAACTGTTCCAAATAATACTTTCGATTTCCGAGGGATCATAAAACGTGAGTCAACAACATTCTCTAGTAGGCCTAATGCCTTCGTCTCTGTGTTGACAGAACAATAAAAATTAGCTTTTTTTATTTAGGCCTAATAAATGAATAGAAGTAAAATGTATTGGAAATTTTAAGGTTTTATCAAATTACGTTTTATTGTTGTCCACATGCCTTTACTAATTATTACAAGCATCAGATTACTACCAAATTTATCTTGCAGCTGTCAGCAATAGGTAGGTATATAATGCGAAATTCATTCTTAATGTCGGAATTAATTTTGTCTCACTAAAGCAAAGAAAAAATATGTAACAATTAATTACGGAAAGTAATACGAAATATGCAATATTTCTCATAATATCCAGCTTTGACACAAAATAATAATGTTACATTAAATATTATTCAACATTTCTTAAGTGTCTCGTATATTATTCGACATTAACTCACGTTTTAAACAATAGTCCGATTACCGCTATGTTAATATTTGTATTTGTGGATGTAATTCCAGTTTATTCCACACGGCTCCGCTAGATGTCAGGTCCTCGACATTTCGCACTCACGTCAATGCTGCTAGTATACAGCCACTGCCATCGTGATCTAGACCAGGCCGTAATGCAGGTAGTGTGACGTCACTCGATGAGTCGGGCTTTTCTATTTGAGTATACGGAGCTGAGTGAAATATATTACTTTATAGCGTGTCGGTGCTCAATTTTATTTAGTGTAATGTGTGTATAAGATACGTTCACTTCTTATTGCATAATATGTTGCAGAAATAATTACAAAACTGTGTTATTTCAATGTGAACGGAGTTTTACATGTTAACATAACCTGGTTGCATCAACATTTTAAGTTTGGAATGGAAGCTATTTTGAGATTTAATAAAGAAGAATTATTTATATTGTGACTTTAATTTAGCACATCTACCTTCCTTACTTGTACAGTAGGTACAAAATTTACCACAGTCCCTCCTATGAAATTAGTGTATGTACAGTTGTGTGTTAATCTGGTAGGTTAGATAAACACAATTCATTACAACCCAGTATAGTAGGGAACAAATAAATAATACAATTAAATTTTTATTCAATGTAATGTGTGCGTAAGTTCCATTTATGTGTTGCATAATGTGGTAGGAATAATAAATAAAACTATGTTAGGCCTATTTTTATGTGAAGAGAATTTACTATGTTAACATAACCTATCTGCGTCAACATTTTAGGCTTAAGTTGAGAACGAAAACTGTTTTGAGATTTAATAAAGAAGAATATATTTTTAGGATAAACTTCAGAACACGGTTACCGTCCTTACTTGTAGGTAGAAAATTTACCACAGTCCCTCCTATGAAATGTACATACGTTATATTACTTAGTAGCGCTGAGGTATAGTTCCGGTAATTTCTG
This sequence comes from Periplaneta americana, assembly GCF_040183065.1. Lineage (NCBI taxonomy): Eukaryota > Metazoa > Arthropoda > Insecta > Blattodea > Blattidae > Periplaneta > Periplaneta americana. Next base: position 57,702,357 of record NC_091127.1, on the reverse strand, counting down.
AACTGAAAAAAGTTGAATTTATTTTTTTTGTGGAGATGCAAGGCATAATAAAATCCTGAACGAACCGAACTAATTTGTATATGCAAGATGTATGAATATGAAGGGAACTACCTCAGCGCTAGTTTAGCCCTAATAACATATTAAACTAATCAGACTTCAGACTGGAGTACCGTCTGAAACGAATAAATACAATTGAAGTGTACACAAATTGCATTTATAAGTTATACGTAGCGTTATGCTTAATTATAATGCATAATTGCGAATATGGAAATAAGGCAAGTAGGCCTACTGATAGAATAAACATAACCTATAACTTCAACACATTAAAATATGGGTGCGATGCAACTGAAAATTGTTGAAACGTGCATAAATGAATGTGCAAGAATTTCGTAATGGAGCATGAGTGCTTTATTTCAACCAATTACAATTCTAGATACTGTAACAGTAATGAAAACTATAGGGTATAATTTTATACTATATGTATCTCGTTTTTAGTTCAAATTGTGTATATTATCAAACGTCGTATTATTTACTCGTATAATGTAGGTTATTCACAAATAAAAAGGGCGCAATAATTTAAATTTAATAAGACAAATACGGTAAACTAACAATAATGGATTAGACAAGAGTAACATCGGTAACGCTGCACTTAGGCCTAATCACATGCCAGTCAATGTTTCACTTTCACGTATATATAATTACACATATTTAGCCTACTGTTTATAAGACCAAAAATTCACTTAACCACATAAGGGCGCAATATTTAATCGAAATAAAGGCAGGTATTACACATACGAACTTTGCCTGCAACAACGTAATTTTCACACCAAAAATAATATTATACCTTAAATTGCAAGTGAATTGTGTCTCAAGTGTCTCACAATCACTGTTTAAAATTTTACTGACGCAATTACACTGCATTTCAGAGAAATATATGTTATTCTTCATGCACTGCAACTAGTTCATATGGTTGAAAGACCGCCCTTCGCGATCAGCTGTTAAGCGAGTCACGTGGTCTGCCTTACGGCCTGTATTAGATCACGATGGCAATGATACAGCTGTCCGGTATTATTATAGTAAAGTATTTGTTTACACTGCCTGCCAGATCAACGCTTATGCGCGAGTAAACGCTAGGTGGTAGGTAGTGACTTTGCATATACAGCAATACAAGCCCGCTAAACTAACACTAGAAAACGCCAGATCTAGCGAGACAACCGTTGAATTGAAAATATTGAATTGTTGAATGTTCATTTTGACTCCCTCCCCACCCATTGAAGGCTTTAACGATGAATTTACGCCAATAAAAGCAGAGCACACTTGACTTCTTAACTGTAACAGTCCACACCTGTGGAGTAACGGTCAGCGCGTCTGGCTGCGAAACCAGGTGGCCCGGGTTCGAATCCCGGTCGGGGCAAGTTACCTGGTTGAGGTTTTTCCGGGGTTTTCCCTCAACCCAATACGAGCAAATGCTGGGTAACTTTCGGTGTTGGACCCCGGACTCATTTCACCGGTATTATCACCTTCATATCATTCAGACGCTAAATAGCCTAGATGTTGATACAGCGTCGTAAAATAACCTAATAAAATAATGATGAAAGAGAGATGGAACGGAGAAAAATTCTCTCCGGCGCCGGGATTTGAACCCGGGTTTTCAGCTCTACGTGCTGATGCTTTATCCACTAAGCCACGTCGGATACAATCCCGACGCCGTTTAGAATCGTCTCAGATTAAGCTCCATCTCTTGGGTTCCCTCTAGTGGCCGCCCTCTGCACTACGTCATAGATGTCTATGAACGCAGGACCGAAGTCCATACATGTGTTGAGGTGCATTCAGATGAGTGACTGATTGGCCGGGATCCGACGGTATTGGCGCCGTCTTAAATCACAAAGTGATTTTTTACGCATATCATATATATTTTGATGTACCGAAGTACATATGATATTTCCATGCAGATATTCTGCGTCATCACATGATGAAAGAGAGATGGAACGGAGAAAAATTCTCTCCGGCGCCGGGATTTGAACCCGGGTTTTCAGCTCTACGTGCTGATGCTTTATCCACTAAGCCACGCCGGGTTCAAATCCCGGCGCCGGAGAGAATTTTTCTCCGTTCCATCTCTCTTTCATCATGTGATGACGCAGAATATCTGCATGGAAATATCATATGTACTTCGGTACATCAAAATATATATGATACGGCGCCAATACCGTCGGATCCCGGCCAATCAGTCACTCATCTGAGTGCACCTCAACACATGTATGGACTTCGGTCCTGCGTTCATAGACATCTATGACGTAGTGCAGAGGGCGGCCACTAGAGGGAACCCAAGAGATGGAGCTTAATCTGAGACGATTCTAAACGGCGTCGGGATTGTATCCGGCGTGGCTTAGTGGATAAAGCATCAGCACGTAGAGCTGAAAACCCGGGTTCAAATCCCGGCGCCGGAGAGAATTTTTCTCCGTTCCATCTCTCTTTCATCATGTGATGACGCAGAATATCTGCATGGAAATATCATATGTACTTCGGTACATCAAAATATATCTAATAAAATAAATAAAAACTGTAACAATCAAGACTGAAAATTTAGACGGTTTAAATTTCAACCAATCAGGATTGGGGGGCGGGCTTCCAACCTTGAACGAAACAACTACCAGTACTTTAAAATCTGCATAACGAAATTAATTTTAGTAATTGATTAGTCATGTCAAATTGAAATATAATATTGTATAAGTTATAGTATTTTAGTTTTAAAAAAGTCTAAAATCTCTGTGGGGATATCCCGGTATCCGGGGGAACGGGAAATTCCCCTCGGCTCACCTTCTAAATTCATCACTGTCTCTCTGTATAACATATACCATTTCTAAACTTAATACTGTCTTAAACGTAGCAAACATAATATTAAAATTTGTACATGTGTATTAAAATAACACAACCATATAATCGAAAAAAACAAATCACATATACAGTCTTATGATTGTATCATCACAGTCTAGTATATACAGTCATGAAGCTTGAGTTGTTGAGGGTACTAGAAACAATAGACTGTGCAGGTACTATTTCGCATTGTATGTAATAAGGCGATAGTAGCGATCCTAGTGGTTAGCAACTATCTATGGATGCATATTTACTAAATATTGTGCTTCGTGACTGTATATACTAGACTGTGGTATCATAGTATATAAATTCTTGAGCTTCATGTGAAATGTCAATGTAATACGCCTACAGCAGTATTTGTAAAAATTATGTCCAATGTCTTCATGAATTGCCACTGAAAATAAAAAAATACTCAGAAGTTCGTATCTATGATCGGTAATCTTATAAACAAATGTTTCGCTAATTTGATGATCACAGAAATATACATAAATGTGTTTAGGAATATAAAACTAATAGTTTAGTGAACACTATTAAATTCTTCTGCACTAATAACTTACGTATCTGGTAATATTATGCACTATTTACACCAATAAGTTCTAATAATCTCTCTCTGTATATTCAGTAGTTCAGTGTTCTTATTACCACTGCTGTATAGGTACAAAGTAATATGTAGCTAAGATAATTCGAGAATGAGGAATACAAACTTAAATGAACTACAAATATTCACTCTTTAACTAAAAAAATGTACCTATATGGACTATGTTATAAAAAGAGAGACAATTCGTGACATGAAGAAAACATCATTATTGCACAATTCAGTTAAAATTAAAAGGAAATCTTACAGAGAAAGTATCTCTGTCTTTATGTTTCTAATCGAGCAGTGAACATTGTTCTGGAGGTTTGACAGTCACGTCGCCACGAGGTACAGTCGTCAGAATTATGTTTTTGGAAAGGATTCTGTGGGTAGCCTTCACTTCCGAGGATTGCCTGTGAACACCAATAAGTCATTACTTATTATTTCAATGTTATGTGCAGTCAAACATAAAAACGTATTATATATCATGCATAATTATCATCCATCTCAATAACCAATACCATCGTCATCATCCTTAAAAAATGAAGCCTTGAATCTTTTCATTTAAGACAAATATAGGCTAGACCATCTTTCCAATAACTCTCCACAGCTACACGTCATGTACAGCGTGGCTTGCCGAAGTGATGTGCAACTAGAAAAGGTTTATAGTCTTGCCATCTATCCGCAATATGCGGAACATGAATCACGTGAAATGAAGTCTGTAAGCATTGGATACATATACAGCGTATTCCGAATTTCACCGGACCGATGTACATCAATGACGTCACGCTGCAGCGGAATAGGAACAAAAACTGGTAGAAGGTTCAATGGCTATCATGGCGGCTGTAAAAGTTGTTATTGTGTTACGCTAGGAAGATATTTCGAATTTTCCATACTGTCATCTCGCTCAAAGAAAAGAGAGCATAAACAATGTATTTCTTGAACCAGTAGTAATAAGTGGTCATTTGACATATTCGTTCATAAGTCGTTAACACATTTTTTTACGTTGTGCTCATTACAAACAATACAGCAGAACTAAAGCAGAACACACCGCCATGACACAACAGTGCACGATGTCATTCGTCTGCTAATTCCCGCCCTATACAAGAACCAATCAGATTCACTGATAGCGGCTGATGGAAACTGTCACCACCTCTGCAAGCTGATGGCACCGGTGCGACACCGGTGGAGTATTAGTGACGTCGTCGTTGAAATTCGGAACACCGTGATGCCATCAGATTGCTCAGCGCTGAGATTCGAAATACGCTCATACTGTACTCCAACCAGGAGAAAGTCTCAGGGGAATGAGAGCAGCGGGGTAATGCTAAGAATGAATGTTGATGTCATAAGGTCACACACGTGGGTACACGTATCTCCATTGGCTAACTCTCAAAGGACAAACGATAACACTGATACACACATATTTATAGCCTACTACCCCAGTTACAAAATTAGATCACGGTTCATTTCCTGGTCTTTTAATCCCTCCATACAGGAAATAACCAGCGTTGCCAACTGGTTATCACTGAATCCCGCTAGACGGAACTTAAATATAAGCTATTTTCGAGCGAAAAAAGCTAGATTTTTCATAAAATATTTTGAAATCAAGTAATTTAAAATTGTATTTATAGATATGCTACTATTAATTATGTATCACATGTTTTAATATTGAAAAATTGAAACTATGATTACTTTATTTAAATAGAGATTTCCTCAGGATTATAAGGGTCAATGTCTGAATCCTCAATGTTCAATAGCAATTAAGAAGTACTAGCAGTGGCGTCAATATCCCTGCTATTAGATGTACCGGTATGTGAGATACTCGGTGAGTAGTCACTTAACCCTTCTTGTATGTAGCCAGAGTCCCTACTTCACGTATCACATCTATTGGCAATAATGTAATCCAGGGCTGGACACATTACGTGATTCTGAGAAATGAGCGCTGTGTGCTTTAAAGAGCGGTTCTTGTGACGTATGCATAGCCCTACTGTACGCCATTCAGTGTCGGTACAGTGGTGACTCTGCAATATGATGGCGAACTTTGAAGACGGAGCTTCCGCTCATACATTAAAGCGGCTGTTGAACATGATAGTGATGATGATAAGTACTGTATCACACAATATTCCGAAATGACATTAGTAATGCAGTATTTTTGTTTAATATAACCTAACTGATTAAGAAGTTCAATATCCAACGGCATTATTCTTTACAACATGCTACTGAATATGACAAATATGTTGGTAATGAACGCCACAAATTAATACAGGGACATCATTTTATTTTTACTTCAATTTTTATTGTACCTGAGTTTTTGAATGTACTTCACTCCCACCCCATCTACTAGTACACTTCCAATCGTTCTCCACACAGAACCAAACGTATACAGTCAAAGTCGCCTTACCGTCATAGTAAACACAAACAGTACTGAGTTAGTGAGTATAGTACGTTCCAGAAATATGTTCGCTTTCAATATTGAATCATATTCTCGCACAGGTACTGTCGCCCGTTTGCCTATGTCGCATCCCGGTTTCCCCCACCCACTTCTGCCCGTCCCTTTGTGGCTGGGGTGTCTTAGCTCTTTTCTGAAAACATTAATTTCTGTTAGGAATTGGACGTCTACGTAATATTACACAACTGTTTAAAATAACTTAAATAAAAAGGCCTCGTTAAGTAATTAACTGTGACGTGATTTCCCCCCTTTCTACGACCCTGCGATAAAACCACTTGGATGGACAGTAAATAGCATGTCTGAATAATTTTATCTTTTCGGATCGGACAGAAGTGAAGATTGAATTTACAGTAAGTAAGGTAATCTTTTATAAAGTAGGTACACAATTATTTCAACATGAGTTACTAGTACGAAAGACGAAACTGGTAATTGGAATTAGGTATAATAGTCTATCTGCGATAATACGCAAAAAAGAACTGAAACCTGTATGGAAATTAACGGCCACCATTTTCAAATATGTGTTTAAATATCCATATTATGATTATTTTTCAATTTAACTTCATTCTCTATATCGCACGCTAATGTGCTGTAGACAGTATAATATACTCTGCATAATGAATACGTTCGGATGGATAGCTCAGTTCGTGAGTAAAAACACTTATTGTTAATACTTTACTGTATTTTGATTAAAGAAAAACCTAATGAAAATTATCAAATTCAAAATTGCGATATTTCCTAGTTTACGTAAATGAATGAACTACTTTTCACCCCTCCTATACCTAGTAAAGCGATTTGTTTGTATCTTACGCCAGTGTCATCGAACTCCAATCGTGGAAGGGGGTAACAAACGGTGTTTCCGGTTCACAACCTTTAAGCCAAAGGTATAGCCAGGTTAATATTAGAAATGTTAGTAAAAATAAAATGATGTCCCTGTACAACAACTTAAAGAAAATGTTTCTCAGGTACTTTATATCAGAGTATCTATTTGATATTTATATTGCATTATAAGTTATTATACATTTAGTAATATATAATTTTAAATTATACAAGTATTATGTTATATCACAGTGTAGTATATTACAGTTTATCATATATCATATGTCATATCATATATCATTTCGTATCATATCATATCATATCATATCATATCATATCATATCATATCATATCATATCATGTCATATCATATCATATCATATCATATCATATCATATCATATCATATCATATCATATATCATGTCATGTCATGTCATGTCATGTCATATTATATTATATTATATTATATTATATTATATTATATTATATTATATTATATTATATTATATTATATTATTTTTTCTCGTTGCCAAACTTTCAGAACGGCCCCAAGGTTCACTCAGCCTTCTATAAAATAGAGTACCGGGCCTTTCCCGGGGGTAAAAGGCGGTCAGAGCGTGGTGCCGACCACACCATCATTCTAGTGCCAAGGTCATGGAAAGCATGGGGCTCTACATCCATGCCCCCAAGTGCCTTCATGGCATGTTACGGGGATACCTTTACTTATATTATATTATATTATATTATATTATATTATATTATATTATATTATATTATGTATTAACAGGATGATAATAATGCACTTAGTGAATCGGCTATGAGAATTAGCTACAAAATTTGCCACGAAATTGCAAGGGAATTGAAAACATTCAACGAAGGTGAATTCAGCAAGCGATGTTTAATTATATTGGCAGGTGAACTCTGTCCACAGCATGTAGGGGAAGTGGAAGCCATACGCCTGTCTCGTAGAACCGTGGTGAGGAGTTTGCAGTATGTGCGTATGGGTTATGTAAATAAACCTAATGATTTGTGTTTGTGCATAGAGCGAAGCTTATTCCATTAAATTAATGAGTGTCATAAAGTTTGTACTGTACAATGGATTGATGTAATATCCTTATAAATCTAGAACAACCGTGGCTCTTGTTATATTAATGCAGGGAAGGTAGCTGTAATGCAAGTCCGCCACTGCGTGAGCGTTCAGCTCTGGCTTGGAATTGAAGTGCCTTGCGGAGCGAGAGCAGCTCTGGTCGGATATATGGAGCCGCTCTCATGCCCGGCCCTGATGTAATCTTTAAATTTGTTTTGAGTTTCCAATGTTTCAATAATGATAAAGATCACGTGAGTCACGTCACCTCTGCAAGAAAGGGAAAAGGGAAGGATGATAAGCAGATCCATGATGAAACATGTTTCAACTCAAATCTGCATTACAAGATTATTATTACTTGCTTATAATGAATAGTTTGAGATTAATATTTATACAATATTAAATAAATTTATCTAAAATTAGATTAAACGAACGAAGTTTCCCGCCTGCTAAGCGAAGGAAATAAGCTAGATTCCCCGCTAAGCGGGTTGAATTTTTTTGCAGCTAAGCTAAACAACAGATTTAGCTTGAAAAAAGCTAAATTGGCAACACTGGAAATAACATATGCAGGAGAGCGTATGTTTTTTAAACTGATGTTATAACGGTAATATTATCTATCTACTTCGCTCCAATAGATGACGCAATAGTAAGCGCATTCCTTTCACGGTCAATCTCCTAGTTGGAGAACAGAAAGGATCGCCCAAATGAAAGCGAGACTTTGTCATAGCGTTGCTGTTCCAACAAGAGGAGCTTTATGTCTTCTCTGGTATGTAAGCATTGTATGTTAGGAAACAGCTGACGTGTGAAGCGGTAGTGCTCTGTTTTCATTTTCAGAAGGACATTGTATTGTGTATAGTCGTAACATGGATTCGTCCAAACAAGCTCAACAAGCAGTTATTCAATTCTGACGGCAGGAGATGTTAGTGAAGCTGAAAGAAGAATGTGTATGGTAATGCGTGTCTGTCACGCTGTACAGTGTTTAGATGATGTCGTGAATTTAGTGAAGGACGTGTGAGCAATGAGGACATGCCTAGACACGGTCAAGCACACTTAGCCAACACCGTGGAATCGTCTACAGCCGTAAACAACCGTGTGAGGGAGAATCACCGAATCACCACCAGACAAATTGCGGAAACATTGTTGTTGAGCAAAGGAACTGTTCACACAATTCTCCATCAACGGTTGAGATACCACAATATTTGCTCGCAATGGGTCCCCAAGCATCTTCCTGAGGAGCAGAAGGCTCGGCGAATGAATGTTTCCTTGGAGCATCTGCTGCGTTACCAAACAGATCGGGGACAGTTTCTTTCCAAGATTGTGTCCGCAGATGAAACATGGTGCCACCACTTCGATGCAGCCACAAAACGGATGAGTATGGAATAGCGGCATTCGAGCTCTCCTTGCCCAAAAAAGACTCATTCCTCCATACGAGCTAGAAAAGTAATGCTCGCTTTTTCTTTGATGTGAAGGGCCCAATTTTGGACTGGCTGGTCGCAGGCAATACGCTCAACGCAGCCCGCTACTGCACTACCTTACAAAACCTCATTAGCGGCCATCGAGAGTAAGTGACCTTGACAAATGGAGTTATTCTGTTGCACGACAACGCGCACGTGAGCCAACATCTTCTGCGGCTCTTCCGTTGGGAGGTCCTCGACCATCCACCATACAGTCCCGACCTCTCGCCTTGCGACTACCACGTCTTTGGACCATTAAAGAAACACCTGAAGAGTCTCTGGTTCGCCAATGATGCTGAGGTTCGTGATGCCGTTGAAGATTGGTTCCACAGTCAACTACCGACGTTCTTCACGAAGGGGAATCCATAACTTAGTGATGTGCTGGGACAAATGCGAGAAGAGCAGACTTTTTCTTCTGTGTGTTGGTAGTTTTTCCCTTCTTTTCTTTATCCTGGAGATCGCTCTGTGAACTTAGGGTGGATACATTACTAGTTGTTGCATCACAAATACAGGTACGAAATTTCTTAATACCAAAATTAAGCAAAGACCCTTGTCTTTTATTCATATTAACATTTAAATCTAATGCCTATTATTTAAAAAAAAATCACGATACTCGGGTTTTGAAATAAGCACTTACATACTGCAATGCGAACTTACGAAGAGGCAGTAGCTTATTCGGTATAATTATTCAGTATCGAGAACCAGATACAGATTGCCTTAATTTTCAATTTAAGCACAATAAAGTTAATTATACTTCCCAGCTAATTGGTCATTGACATATACAACACATGTTATTTTCTGTGTGACAACATTTTTGAGTAAGCTGGGCTGAAGGCATGGTTCGGAAATAATGATCTAGGCCGTGCTTCACATCGCTAAAAGGTAAACGAAACGCGAAAACGGTCCTGATTTTAATTAACTAAATTCTAAATTGATCTTGCCCCTTCTTCGAAAATATTTGGGAAAGCTCAGCTTACCCTATCTACCCTGAAGCTTCGTCACTGCGCTGTGTACTGTAAAGTTAATTGCTTATGTTCTTTATTCATTTGTTGATTTACTCTCGAGATTTCTTAAGTGATTTAATTTATAATGGAACATAATATGTTTTGTGGTTTACGTTCTACCCCAGATCACATTTAGATTGTTCATTTCTATGTTAAAATCGGTTGCACTTTGAAGAGAACAACCGCCAGAATCGCCACAAGTCCGCCGTAAACGAACACAAGATGGCAGTACAGTCGTTAATGCAATTCAAATGGGAGTTATGACGTGTCTTCTTATGTAATAACTAGATGGCAGCATAGTAAACCTGACAAAAGTTGTTACCGTCAAAGCCTATAACCCCGAGCAATATGGATATATATGATCTAGGGTTCTACTAACGACTCGTTAAAAGTGTCATTTTACCTCAAAAAGAGATGTGGCGCCTTACAGCGGGCGTAATGTAGAATCTTCGGCAAGACAGCGATCGTCAGCAAGATAAGACCCAGGACCGCGACCAAGGTGGAGATGTAAGGTCCGAAGACTGGTAACATCAGCAGGAGCTTCAGTTCCCACACATCCTCACTGGACACCGTTGCCAGCTCCTCGAACCACAGCATGGGGAACATGATTCTCGGCATATTCCAGTACATCCTGAAATGGCGATTACACAATTAGGTAGGGCGTACAAAATATTCTCAGATCCCTACCTACATAATTCCTCATACCTTTCAGAATAACTTTATTTCCCTCTATTTTTCACTATCTCTTTTCCTTTCGTGCCAGACAAAAGCAAAAATATACAGATGATTTTAAATGTCACGTCGGATGGAACAGAGAAGTGATATTATTGTGAACCTTACTTACTTATGGTTTTTAGAGATCCCGGAGGTTCATTGCCGCGTCACATAAGCCCGCCATCGGTCCCTATCCTGAGCAAGATTAATCCCATCTCTATCATCATATTCCACCTCCCTCAAATCTATATTAATATTATCTTCCCATCTACCTCTGGCCTCCCCTAAGATCTTTCTTCCCTCCGGCCTCCCAACTAACACTCTATATGCATTTCTGCTATATGCCCTGCCCATCTCAAACGTCTGGATTTAATATTCCCAACTATGTCAGGTGAAGAATACAATGCTTGCAGTTCTTCGTAGTGTAACTTTCTTCATTCTCTGTAATTTCATTCCTCTTAGTCCCAAATATTTTCCTAAGCAACTTATTCTTAAACACCCTTAACCTTTGTTCCGCTCTCAAAGTGAGAGTCTAAATTTCACAACCATACAGAACAACCTACAATATAACTGCTTTATAAATTCTAATTTTTAGGTTTTTTGAGAGCAGACTGGATGACAAAAGCTTCTCAACCAAATAATAATAGACATTTCCCATATTTATTCTGCATTTAATTTCCTCCCGAGTGTCATTTATATTTGTTACTCTTGTTCCAAGATATTTGAATCTTTCCACCTCTTCGAAAGATAAATGTCCGATTTTTATATTTCCATTTCGTATAATGTTCTGGTCAGTAAACATAATCATATACTTTGTCTTTTGGGATTTACTTCCAAACCTCTCTCTTTACTTGCTTCAAGTAAAATTCCTATGTTTTCTCTAATAGTTTGTGGATTTTCTCCTAACACATTCACGTCATCCGCATACACAAGCAGTTGATGTAACACGTTAAATTCCAAACTCTCTCTGTTATCCTGGACTTTTATCACTGTGAACCGTTGTAAAAAATCAGAAACTTTGTATGATTATTGTGTTTTTATGTCATAATACAAAAATATAGCAAGGTTATTGTAATTAAGTGTTATAAGAGCTTAAACATCCTCTGACTGAGGTTCTGGACGTACATCTGTACATCTCACTTGGCGATGCGTCAGAGGAAGAACAATTTGTTTGTGTGCATCTGTAGTCTGACTAGTGTAATATGTAGTTAGTTGGCGATGTATGAAATGGAGGGAGAAAGGAACTGGGCACTCTACTCCATTACCTCCTGGCCTAGTCGCCTCATAAGTGGTACCTGCTTGGTATCACTTGTGAGGTTCGGACCTGTCTTCGGACAGTTGACTAAACTACAACAAGAGTTTAAAATATAATTATTTATTTATGTTTAATCCTAACTGTAGTAAACTTCTAATTATTGATGTGTATAGTGTTTATCAACTACTGAGTTATTTAAGGGTGTATGTACGTGAACGACCACAAATATTATCAGAAAATGCAGGCTCTACATTTTTAAACTTTTATAAGAAAACGAACTCACAATTGGACAAAAATTACAAGGTACCACGACAAGACTCATTAGAACTTAAATATCTGATAAAAGTATAAAAAAGGTTACTAATAATATTTTTCAAACCTCTTTTATCAAACTATGAAAAAAAAAAAAACAAAGCAAATCTGCAGTTACATCATTTTGTAACCATAACATTGTAATGATCTCTCTGACATCTTTAATATTTTTCCTGCATGTAATAAACACTCATTTCTGAAACGTAGACTACTCTCAGACATGTAGAGTTGTTTATTTTAATACAATTAATTTTTTGTTTGTCCTATATAAAATATATTAAAATTTACATAATGTTTTGTGACCTAATTTTTCTATTTTCAAAGAAATGGGCATTATTTTAATCTACCTTTTGCATAAATGCATGTTAAATCCGTGTACTACAAAATTTCAGAATTCTATCTCTAATGGTTGTGAAGTTATTAAATAATATGTGTGAAAACTGTCAGATTATGGAAAATTTAATTTAAAGTAAAAAGTGAATTCTAAAAAATATTATTAGTAAACTTTTTTATACTTTTATCAGATATTTAAGTTCTAATAAGTCTTGTTGTGGTACCTTGTAATTTTTGTCCAAGTGTGAGTTCATTTCCTTATAAAATTTTAGAAATATAGAGACTGCATTTTCTGATAATATTTGTGGTCGTTCACGTACATATAGCCTTAACGTCGATGGAATTGATGATAGCGAGATTGTATTTGGCGACCAGAGGCCGAGGATTCGATATTGATTACATGACATTCGCCTTACGGTTGGAAAAAACCTACCAGGTAATCAGCCTAAGCGGGAATCGAACCCACACCCGAGCGCAATTATGGATCAGCAGGCATACGCACTACCGTCTGAGCCACGCCGGTGGCTCTGAAGCTTTCATTTTAATTTCGTATAATTTATTGTATTCCATAGATCTTACATCAGTGTTATAGCTTTGAGATATGAAATAAGTAAAAATTATACAAAAATATTATAATGCACAATACGTAGACTAATCGAATTTACAAGGATAATAAAGTCATCTGTTAAGTACAGTGCGTCTAGTGATAGAATGAACCGCGGCGGCCTTGCATTGGGCGAGAGTTGCCGCACCTACTGCCAGATTTACATGTAAACAGCTGGCAAGTCCATTCTATCTCTAGACGCTATGTAGAAGGCACAGTCTAGTATATACAGTCACGAAGCTCAATACGTAGTAAATATCATCCATAGATAGTTGCTAACCACTAGGATCGCTACTATCGCCTCATTACAGACAATGCGAAATAGTACCTGCACAGTCTATTGTTCCTAGCACCCTCACAACTCAAGCTTCGTGACTGTATATACTAGACTGTGTTATGAGTATAGTCAAATTTAGTTAATTCTATGACACTGAATACTTACCTATTTCTTTCATTAGGCTGCAGCAGAAGATTCAACTGAATGCGTCCTGCAATATCCAGAGGGACCCCAGACGTCTGCGAAGTAAAGAAACAACTCTTGTCGTCAAGTCGTTCATAACGACAATGTAATACAATTACATGTTCGAAATTCAAAGTTTAAGTTACAATTTCTATCTGTAAATTAAAAGATGGGAGGTAAGTAAATTCACATCTCAGAGAAAGGGAAAACAAACAGGATGAGTTCCTACATCAGAAGTATTAAATCACCATCCTCGTTTGCACATTCGTTTCCGATTTCGTCATCATAACCATTGCAGTCTTCACCTTCATCTCCATTTTTATCATTATTCTTTTCTGGACTTTCATATATGTTTTCATCTTTATCTTCATTACTCAGTAATCACTATTTTGTTCACCTCCATGTGCGCTTTCGTCGTCGTCGTCGTCGTCATCATCATCATCATCGTCATCGCCATCATTTTGTTCTTCTTCACCTAGGCTACATCTTCGGTTTTCACACCATCTTCACGCCAATTTCAAGTTTTGTGGTCTTCGGTATCTTCATTTTCAACTTCATTTTTAATTTTATCATTAAACACGTTTTCATTTATTTATTTAGTAGATATTAAATTGGAGATGAAAATGAATTATTATGATTAAGTAGTGTTAGTAAAAGTTAGTATACAAATTAGGAACATTTTAGACGATAGAAAGTAGCCTATTTAATTATAGGTAAACAATAAAAGTGGTGAGGTGATCACTAGTTAGCAGTGAAAGTTTTCAAGGTAAGAGGTTAGAGAGCAAATTGAGGGTATGCATTATAGTAATAGGAATAGGAACGGTAAAATAAGATGACTGCACACATCCATGAAAGTTTGTATGTGTTATTGTAATTAGAAAGTGATGGAGAGCCCGAATACAGAGATGTGGTGGCGACCCATTACTAAGTAAGAGCTGTAGAAATAAATATATCATATCATATCATATCATATCATATCATATCATATCATATCATATCATATCATATCATATCATATCATATCATATCATATCATATCATATCATATCTCGTATCATATCATATCATATCATATCATATCATATCATATCATATCATATCATATCATATCATATCATATTATATCATATCATATCATAATATCATATCATATCATATCATATCATATCATATCATATCATATCATATCATATCATATCATACTTAATAGATTTATTTCTACTGACAGAGTTAAGGCCATAAAGCCTTCTCTTCCACTCAACCAATATAAGAACAATAGCAAATATAAAAAATGTATAAATACAGGAACATATACAATTAATAATAATAATAATAATAATAATAATAATAATAATAATAACAACAACAACGAAATGAAAACAAGTTTAGTTACATGTAATTCTAAGAATCAAACAATTACAGTAATGTGAATCGAAGCAATAATTGTTAAAATAATAAAGAAAGTCTATATATATTAAAAAATAAAATCATATATTAGAAAAAAACGTTATTTTTTTTACTTTATTACCATCATTGTTATATTCTTCACCTTCATCGACTCTTTAATTCTAGTATTTTCATTGTTCTTCTAATAATCTTCATTTCACGTGCAACCTTCCTTATATTCATTTTTATCTTCACATTCATCTCTATTTCCTTCATATGTTACCTAATGCACAATTATGTAAAACAAGTAAATATCAAGCTGTTATTAGTTGGGAAACATTACTTCTCACTGTACATGCACTAAATAAGCAGGCAATGAGTGAAGCTGATATTCAAATACAGTAGTTGTCGAAACACAGGAAAGGCATATTTCATTAAAAATTTCGAGGCGTGAATTCAAAAAGTAGTCTGGAATCTCTGTAGTAGTTCTAACCTGAAATTGTAAAATACCTGGTGATTGGAACTGCCAATAACGGAGATTCCTGTAATAGCAACGGTTACTGCATCAGTATGTATGTCAAAAGAACGTAACGTTCATGAATAGAATACTAATGGATTGCACTAATTACGCCTTTGCTACACGTAGGCTACTTACAATGGCATAATGCTGTAAGTAACTATATAGGGGATAAGTGAAATAATCCTACAGATTGAAAGGGACGGTAAGGTACACTTAAATATAATACAAAACCTATATTACGTTTTGTAATTAAATACACGGTTAATTAAACAATTGAGTTGGACGTTTCAGCAGTCTGGCAATATCGTCGCTAACATACTCTTATTTCTTCTCGTAATACAGATGTAAGAGGTCAACGAACTCAGGTATGTCTCCCTAAATGAATAACATACCATCTCCCTCTTTGGCTACAATGTTGCAAATTGGTCGCACATTCAGTGGCTTGAAATTAGTGGTTTTTAAATTAAATTTACACGAAAACCGTCCACGCTATTGAAATACGACATAAGGATGAATGATTCTTTATCAGATTTTCTATCGATATGGATAAAAATCATGATTCTACTTGCAATAGTTACGGAATAAGAGGATGTTAAACATTTGAAAAAAAAAAAAAAAAGATCTGAAAAAACTATGAAATTTCCACCAATATGGTATTATACTTTACATAGCTGCAGTACATGACCTATTCGCTCTGAAAATCTTATCAGGGTTATTTCACTTCCACCTGTATATGTCGCACTTAAGGCCATGCCATAAAGATTAGTTGATAATGGATTTTGTACAGAAATAAAAAATCCTTAACATGCTTTCTCAGGGAGAGAGGTAAAATTGTTGATCCCGTATAGTTGATTAACGGTATGTGAATGACGCAGTTCAGGATAGGTTTAAAAAACTTGTTAGAAATTTCTCTCTCAACTTGAGTTTTGATGCTGAATAAACAAGCGTCTTAGTTAATACGTCTCATCTTCTTCGTGGCTACAATATTTTATCAGGATGCAGGTAATAGGCCTATTTAACTTATTATAACTAACAGCGACTGAGTCTTAATATTACAACTAGACAATGTTGCTTAAGCTCCAATGGCTCGTCTTGTTCTGGGCGGCTAATAAATCGCGACCTCCATGAATTAAGTCTCATGAAAAGGGGTATAATTCAGTTGCTACTATAGTCGTGTCGCTGTTATTTCCGATGTGACTCCTCCTCTTTGCTTAAGCCTTAGAAAGTGCAAGCGCTATAAAATCTAGATAGGTATTATCGTTCGCCATTTTTGTTTTTTCGTTGCCGAGGTACCAGACGAGGAATCTATTTGCCGCACCGTTAAACATTATCATGTCGCAGCTCCTATGATAATAAATCAAACGCACTGCAATTGAGCAAATAACTGAGCTGCAAATAACGTCCTCGTGTGATTTGTGCGAGCGCCAACGAAAGAGCCAAAATGGCGGGCGATTATATTAAGTATTTATCGAGCCTTAGGAAATGCATTACAGTATCAGTAGCACACGTTTAAATGTAGTCGACCAGCCGGAAATAAGAGCTACTAGACTATAAGTGTTACTATTGTCAGTGCATTTCGAACTGGCGGATCAAGATCAAGCAATGGAATGCATTTGCCACCCATTCCTGGACCATTCTCCACAACTAAAATCAGGTGGGACAGCCGGGATTTCCAGTGCAGTTTACAGTTTTCAGCTCTGTGGCTCGTGCGTGGTTTGTAGTTTGTACGTGACCTTGATCCCTCAGTTCAAAATGCGCTGAATATAGTATCAGTGAGTCACAGAGGCAATCAAATAATGGTTGACATAATAATATGGAAGTTATATCTGTGCTGTAGATCTCACTAATCAGAATGGACCATAGTTAAAAGACGCCTTATCCGACAAGCATCAATCTTTTATTGTTGTTTGTTTTTCTCTTATCGTAGGGAGAGCCTATTTTGCATTTTATTTTAATGTTTTATAATTTTTATCTTAAAGTCGTGTTCACGTATACATTCAATATTGCAAAGGGATGTCATAAACGTGTGTTAATTCATGGACTAATACGAGAATATGATCTATTTATAAAATGTACTCGAACTTGGAAATTGAATTTTATAGAGCAAAGTGAAAACGTTCGCCTGCTACTAACGTTCAAGTAACGTCAGTAGCGCGTAGATTTTGTTCGTTGAATACAGGCTTCAAATCATATAATAAATTGCAAAAAAAGCTAAAACTTCTCCGAAATCTAATTTCTTATTTTTACCATGCAAGAAATACTTCAATCAACGAAAAGTTATCGCAGGCTTTGAAAATTCTGAGCTGTTTTGTTCCATGGCGAGCAGATCCAAAGTTGCACATAGGCTATAATTATATCAGGATTGAGTTCGTTTATCCGCACAGATATAAATTCTATACTTGTATAACTCGTTGCTCAATTCTTTAAACCACATAAGGAAATTTATACCCTTTACCATAAAAAAAGACGTTTATGATTCCTCATTTTGATTATTGCGATTCCTAGCTGACAAATGTAACCCATAACCTAGCTAAGAAAATTACAGCGTCCTCCGTACTATTCCGTCGTCAGAAACCTCGGCATTTTATTGGACGAAAATTTAAATTGGGAATGCCAAATAAAGGAAATATCCAAGAGAGTATGCTATACCATGCATCCTCTTAACCCATTCAGAAACTTCCTCCCACCAGAATTAAAACAGACTTCAGTGCAAACCCTCGTACTACCACTGTTTGACTATTGCGACGTAATATTTACAGACTTGACAACTGAACTTTCGAACAAGCTGCAGCGTGTGCACAATATGTGTCAGATTCATCAGCAACGCTCACAAATTTGACCATATTACACCCTCGTTACACCTCCTGGCTGCAACTTAATAACCGTAGAATACTTCATTCGCTGTCTCTTCTGTTTCGAGTTCTCCACACTTCTATTCCATATTATCTTCGTTCCCGGTTTATCTACTTATCCTTCAATCACAATCTAAACACCAGGTCGCAGGAGAGCCAAATCTGAGCAATTCCTGCCCATAGAACATCCCACTATTCATCTTCTTTCACGCCTCAGTCCCTCGTGAATGGAATTCTCTACCCCAGAAGATCAGGGGCTGCCAGACAATAACCACTTTCAAAAAAAGGCTAAACGATTTCTTACGGGCGCAAATTGAAGTTATAATTGTGATCGAGTTTAATAATTTAATTTAATTTATTATTACATAATTATTTTATTGGTGTTTTGAAGATAAAAATAATTGTCATTGTATTGTATTAATTATGTATTATATTGTGTTTTAGTATTGTATTGCTTTGTATAGTATTGTATTGTACTGTATTAATTATGTTATATTCATAGCAATGTAGTAATTTTCTATCATACTGGTTGAGTGGAAGAGAAGGCCAAATGGCCTTAACTCTGCCAGTTAAAATAAACCATTATTATTATTATTATTATTATTATTATTATTATTATTATATTATGTGTGTGTAGAACATTCATATGCAATACGCGCAAATTTGATCATGTAGTGTACTCGTAAAACCATCCTTCGAGCTTCAATCATGGGTTCGCCTGAAGGAACGAAGAATCATGCAAAGAATCAAACAAAACTGAATGTTTCTTGTGGAAATAGTTTGTTACTTTGCGGACAGATGTCCCTGCAGAATATCATGCGACAATGCAGAAGAGGTTTCAGGAAGTAAGTTTGGCAAGTCTGTGTAGAAATGATTAGTTCTACCACAATAAGCCAAACAACCATTGAGTTCTAAATGACTTACAGTAGATTATTATGAGATTAGGAATATTTACCTTCACTCATTATTCCATACTTGGTATTCAGTCGTTGTGTCATGAATACATTTATTTATTTATTTTATTGCTAGTAAGTTTGAAATGAATACAAGTTAATAAATACAATGAAAGACAAACTAGCCCACTCCTGAATGAGTAAGACTCGTGCTCCGGAGGTGATTCCAATACAGACAAAAATAAAATTACAATTGAGAGTGTTAAAAAGTGTTTAACATGTTTAAACCCAAACTATAAATCAATACAATTTTTATATTTTTTTATTAATTTGGAAAGGATTCGTCGTTAAAATAATATTGGAATAAAATTTGTTTAATAATCTGGGACCTTGACTCATGCTATGATAAAGAGCTGCATTGGTTTTACATTTTGGTTCAGACAGACACAGAGAATTAATATTTTTAGTTCTATATTAAAGTATATAACTTTCAAAATTATTAAAATTCCAATGAAAACATTTTAATACAATAAAATAATACATTTATTTAATGTTGAAAACTTTGAAGTGTTTAAACAACAATTCAGTTGGGTAATCTTTCTGTTTTTTAAACAAATTTTTAATAATTTTTCTGTAGTAAAATTAACGGATAAAGGTTGGATTTATAAGTTCCAACCCAACCTATGATACCATACATAAATATAGATTGAAATAATGCTAAATAAATTATACGTAAACAGTTAATTGACAAAACATTTCTTACAACAACAAAGTAACACAATGTTTTACGTAATTTATTACAAATATAATAAATATGATTATTCCATTTTAAATAATTATCAATAATTATACCTAAGTATTTAACCTCATTAACTTCATTAATAACTGAACAATTGCAATTTATATCGGAACAATCAGAATTGTGCATCTTAATTTGTAGTTTACAAGAAATTGGTTTATTACCTTTATTATTTAAAGAAAATGGGATAGCTAATGTTTTATCTTTATTAATTACAAGTGAACTTAAATCGAACCATTCTTTTATTAATTTTAAGCCGCAATTTGCATTATAATGAGCATCAGTCCAAGTTTATCCACTAAAAAGTAAAACAGTATCATCAGCATACGAATATAAATCACCTTCATATTCTTTAAGGTCTATCATTAAAAAGTCATTAGTATATATTGAAAATAAAATGGGTCCATATTTCCTTGATTACTTTTTCTACTCTGCTCGTATTGTGTAAGAGATAACCTTGAAAAAATCCAAGTTTAATTTTTTATTTTTGGAAGATAGGAGCTTGTTTATAGCCTACTTATATACTACGGTAGGAGAGATTTAATTTCTTATGTTGCGTTGCAAGAAAATAAAGCAATAATTGCATTGTTGTTAGGCTTTACCTTAGATAATCTACTTTTAAAGAACTGGTAGTTGTCAATCAATTACGTATTCCACTTTTTATTTCGAGCGAACCAACATTGCTAGCTATTGTCACTCCTACGAGTTCTGGTACACTCATAAATGCCCAATAAAGGGAAAAAAATGCCAATAAAAGTAACTTTCGATAGACTAGACCGAAAAAACCGACATAATAATTCATTATTTTCAAATATTTCTGTGAGATTACGTAACGGAGAATCACGGAAGTTATCCTTGAAATTTGCCCAACTGCTTTGCGGCATATAATTACTAGTTTCAGTTAATTTAAATAACTTCAGCAAATGCAGTCTGTACTATTCATGTATTACGATGTCACAATTAATTCTTTTTATTACAGATACTTAAATGCCAATTCGTTTCATAATTAACCTTGAAATACAAGGAATACAGGTTTTCCTTTTTTATTTTCCGAAGCTGTTAACTACGAACAATCAGCTTATTAAAGTAAATTCTGTAAGTCTGTGGACTCTAGCTAGAGCACAGTTATACACTGTAAAATTTTCCATGTTGAATTATGATCTATAATAACATGAGAAAAATATTTAGAAATATTGTATGTAACACACTAAACATCGGGAAGGAAATTCATAGATTGCAAGAAATCTATCTCTTAGCAACAGTGCAATGAAGTTCTTTGAACTAGCAGTTCTAAAGAGCACGACTTCTTTTGTTTCTGGCTAAGTGAAAGAGAAGGCCTGATGGTCTTAACTTCGCCAAAATAAATAAATATCAAATATTTGATATGACGTTGGCTGATTGAGGATCGACAGCGCGTGTCTGAGGGTACGTACAAGTTGGAGCGACGATAAACGATAAAAGAAGCAGCGATGCTATATCAGAGAGAATTGAAGCATGCATTGTCATTGAGGTGTGCATATTGGAGTAACGATAAAAGCGAAGATACACGATAAAAGCGACGAAAAAGATACGTTCCATTTTCTTCGCTCTTGTCGTTCATATAATCTCTGATTAAGATAATATTGATCTGTATAATGACCGGTGGTTATCAATATATCCGAATATTAATAGATTTATTATTATTTCGGCATATTAAATTAATTTTTGTAGATATTGGCAAATTGATCATTTGTGTATTTATTCGTGATACATTATGTGATCACAATAACCAATCACAGCACAACGAATTTATACGACCTTTGGGATGAGAAACAGGTTCAATTTTGTACTTATCTAAGTTATATTAAACTTGAACCAGCAGCTGATATTTCCTATATATCTTCTTTCATTAAGTGGATGTATAGAATATCTTCTACTGATAAATCAAAATGTTCGCTTCCAGCGTCCTCGTCGCTCCGATATGAATACTTCATTCTTTGATAATACCAAAGCGTCGCTAGGTAATTTCTTTTATCGTTTATCGTTGCTCCAACGTGTACCTACCCTAACAAAGGAATTAGCAATGATTAACAAAATCAGCTGCGATGTTTTAATTGGAAGTACTCGAAATCGAAACCGGAATTCCGAGAAAATAATATAAATGAATAGGATTTTAGAGTTGCATTTGGGCAGCCCTGATTACTGACGGATCACCTGTAAATATACAGTAAACTTCGATGTGAACTTCATGGTAAAGTCCACACCTGTGGAGTAACGGTTATCGCGTCTGGCTGCGAAACCAGGTGGCCCGGGTTCGATTCCCGGTCCTGGTTGAGATTTTTTCCGGGGTTTTCCTGCAACCCAATATGTGCAAATGCTGGATAACTTTCGGTGCTGGACCTCGGACTCATTTCACAGGCATTATCCCTTCATCTCATTCAGACGCTAAATAACCTAAGATGTTGATAAAGCGTCGTAAAATAACCTACTAAAAATCCTTCACGGTAAACAAAACGAACGTCTCTGTGTCTTGGCATTGGTGGGCCTATTAGGTTTGAAGTTTATTTTTGTTAACTTATAACGAGAAAGAATTAATGAATTCACGAATCCAGTTAGCTACCGGCGTAGATCGGTCGGCTAAGGGTACGTACACGTTGGAGCGACGATGAACGATAAAAGAAGCAGCGATTCTATTCCCATGACCCCGGTAATTTTTCTAAATTTAATTAATAATTACATCTATCCCTGCCTATCTCTTCGTAATTGAGTCAACAAAAATCCAAATGGCTGGTCTCTACTTTGAGACGATTCAACAAGGTTCAAGACATAATCAATCACCTCCTACCTAAAAGCAAATTGGCTGGTCTCTTATATGAGACAACTCATTCTGCCTAAGATATTCCGTGGTTTTCCTAAGGCGTTAAGACAAATGTCGGGATGAGCCATAAAAGAAATGGGCCACGGACCTATATGTCCTTCCCCATATTCCCCCTTTTCTAACAAACGACGTAATGCCCTAGTTCAGAACCAATAAATTGTCTATTTAATTTGCGAGGTCACTCATTTAGTCGCAATGCGAAAGGACAGGGAACCTTTCAATTTGCAAATTCAGAATTCACGGCGTCTCTCCTGGCGGTCTTCACCTGCCTTATCATCGAACAACAGACGACAGAGTCTTCTCGACTCCTCCTGCACTGCGAAATGACACAGTTCATTTCAATGTGCAGATTTGCACCAGCCATTTCTTCCCCGTCCGTCCTGTGATCACTTTGATCACATTTCCGTCCCCTCGCGTATGTGGTACCTAAGAGTATACGTCCATTTTCGGTTTTTTTCTTCCTCCCTTCAAAATTTTCTAGAGCTCCTTCAGTGGAGCAGCGTAACCCGGAGTGAGACTAGTGGCCAACAGGCTTGGATCTCACATATTTAGTTTTTTACAGCCCCGAACCCCTTGCAAGGACGCGTTTTGCGTACCTTTTTAATTTGTCCTCCAAATTCTCCTCTTTCAATTCAATTCAATATCAGAGAGAATTGAAGCATGCGTTGTCATTGAATTGTGCATATTTGAGTAACGATAAAAGCGAAGATACACGATAAAAGCGACGAAAAAGAAACATTCCATTTTCTTCGCTCTTGTCGTTCATATGATCTCTGATTAAGATAATATTAATCTGTACAATGACCAGTGGTTATCAATATATCCGAATATTAATCGATTTATTATTATTATTATTATTATTATTATTATTATTATTATTACGGCATGTTAAATTAATTATCATGGATATTGAAAAATTGATCAGATGTGTATTTATTCGTGATACGTTATGTGATCACAAGAACCAATCACATTACAATGAATTTATACTAGCTGTGGGATGAGAAACGGGTTCAATTTTCTACGCATTTAATAGAAGTGACCTAGTGATAATTATTATTTCAGCAAGTAATAAATACTTCCACAACGAAAGTTTATTGTTTTACAATACAGTTAGGCCCTACTCATAAAGTAGGTAATAATTACAACATAGGCCAAAATTAATAATTTTCAGTAGGTATTTTTTTTTTTTTTTTTTTTACTATTTTAGGTACTTTCAAAACAATTTTATGGAAATTCCATTGGTCGTTTTTTTATTTTAGGTTTTA
The DNA here is from genome assembly GCF_040183065.1 of Periplaneta americana. Classification (NCBI taxonomy): domain Eukaryota; kingdom Metazoa; phylum Arthropoda; class Insecta; order Blattodea; family Blattidae; genus Periplaneta; species Periplaneta americana. The sequence continues at coordinate 57,677,848 of NC_091127.1, read as the reverse complement.
AACACCCAGGCCCTAATCATTAGCTTTAGCAGTTCTAATTGTGTCACTAGTTACAAGGAGCCCATTTTCCCTCCTTTCCTGTATGAATTTAAAAAGCTCTCATGCAAGCAGCTGATGTAACTCGTTCAATTCCAAACTCTCTCAGTGATCTTGTACTTTCCTAATGTCAAACTCTAGAACAAAGTTAAAAAGTAAAGGTGATAGTGTATCTTCTTGTTTTACCCCTTTGAATTTTGGAAAACCATCCGGCAGAAACTTACCTATACGGACTCTGCTGTTCGTTTAACTGAGACACATTTTAATCAATTGAACTAGTGTCTTGGGAATACCAAATTCAATAAGAATACCATATAAAGCTTCCCTCTTAACCGAGTCATATGCATTTTTGAAATATATGAGTAACTGATGTACTGTACCCTTATACTCCCATTTTTTCTTCAATATCTGTCGAATACAAAAAAATCTGATCAATAGTCGATCTATTACGCTTAAAATCACACTGATGATCCCCAATAATTTCATCTACATATGGAGTTAATTTTCTCAGAAGAATATTGGACAAAATTTTGTACGATGCCAACAAAAGTGATATTCCTCGAAAGTTACCACAGTTAGTCTTGTTCCCCTTCTTAAAGATAGGTACGATTATGGACTCCCGCCATTGTTCTGATACTATTTCCTTTTCCCAAATAGCAAGTAAAAGTTTATAAATTTCGTTAGATAATGCGCTTCCATCCTCTTGTATTAATTCTGCTGGATTTTTTTTTTTTATTTTAGTAGGTTATTTTACGACGTTTTATCAACATCTTAGGCTATTTAGCGTCTGAATGAGATGAAGGTGATAATGCCGGTGAAGTGAGTCCGGGGTCCAAAACAGAAAATTACCCAGCATTTGCCCATTCGGTTGAAGGAAAACCCGGAAAAAACCTCAACCAGGTAACTTGCTCCGACCGGGAATCGAACCCGGGCCACCTGGTTTCGCGGATAGAGGCACTAACCGTTAATCCACAGGTGTGGACGTGCTTGAATTTGATCGACACTTGGAGACTTGTACTTTTTCTGATTTTTTTAATCGCAATTTCGACTTAAAAAAGTGTGGGTTCGGGTATAAATGGCTCAGCAGTTTGTATTTGAATTTCGTCCTGATCATTTATTTGGCCTATGTACATTTAGAGTTGCCCAAAATAGTTTTTCCATCTATTCAGGATTGAATGAGTGTCTGCAAGCAAGTCATCATTATCATCCTTGATCACGTTTACCCTTAATAATAATAATAATAATAATAATAATAATAATAATAATAATAATAATAATATTATTATTATTATTATTATTATTATTATTATTATTTGCTGAAAATAGACAAGCAGTATTTGTTACTACAGGCCACTACGACGACATGATAAAATCATTGTCAGAAGTGAAACATAACACGACTGGTGTCCAGTAGTGAAAGCACACAACGTAAATGAATACTACAACATAAACTGCCGATTTAATTCGTCATTGTGTTTCAGTCAGTCAGTCAGTCAGTCAGTCAGTCAGTCAGTCAGTCAGTCAGTCAGTCAGTCAGTCAGTCAGTCAGTCGTTCGGTAGTTCGGTTGTTCGGTAGTTCGGTCATTCAGTCAGTCGGTCGTTCAGTTGTTCGTTCGGTCGGTCGGTCGGTCGGTCGGTCGTTAGTTCGTTCGGTAGATAAGTCGGTCGGTCGGTCGGTCGGTCGGTCGATCAATGAAGTAACATGAATCATCATTGAATTGTTTGTACTTACTGGCTCCAGAGCGATGTCAAATCGATGTCTCTCCGGGTCTGGCTTCAAGCCCTTCACCTGACGAAGGTAGAAGGGGTCGGCGCGGTAGAAGTGCGGGTAGGAGAGAAAGGCCGGAATGCCGTAACGACACATGGAGTAATTGTACACGCCCACAGGCAGGCACTCGCCCGTGCAGCCGCACGACGTCGATGGGTGCACGGTACCGTTGTCCACTAGCGAAATGCTACCTTCGTACCGATATGCGGGAAGGCCGCTGATATCCGTGTCCTCCATGTACTCCAACTTGATGGACCTGTGTACCATGGTCGACAAAATAAACAATAATAATAATTCTAATTATCCCAATTCGGATAATTTTATCGTCAATTTTCATAATAGCTTTAATTTTATGTACACTGGTGATAATAATAATAATAGTAATAATAATAATAATAATAATAATAATAATAATAATAATAATAATTCCAATTATCCCAATTGGGATAATTTTATCGTCAATTTTAATATCAGGTTTAATTTTATGTACACTAGTGATGATGATGATGATGATGATGATGATAATAGTAATAATAATTTTATGTACACTAGTAATGATGATGATGATGATAATAATAGTAGTAATAATAGTAATAATAATAATAATAATAATAATAATAATAATTAATAATTCAAATTAAATTTTATCGTCAATTTTAATATCAGGTTTAATTTTATGTACACTAGTGATGATGATGATGATGATGATGATAATAGTAATAATAATTTTATGTACACTAGTAATGATGATGATGATGATAATAATAATAATAATTAATAATTCAAATTATCCCAATTCGGATAATTTTATCGCCAATTTTAATATCAGGTTTAATTTTATGTACACTAGTGATGATGATGATGATGACGATAATAATAGTAATAATAATTTTATGTACACTAGTGATGATGATGATAATAATAATAATAATAATAATATTCCAATTATCCTAATTGGGATAATTTTATCGTCAATTTTCATATTGGTTTAATTTTATGTACACTAGTGATAATAATAGGCCTAATAATAATAATAATAATAATAATAATAATAATAATAATAATAATTCCAATTATTCCAATTGGGATAATTTTATCGTCAATTTCCTTTATTATGTTTAATTTTATGTACACTAATGATGATGATAATAATAATAATAATAATAATAATAATAATAATATAATTATTAAATTAAAATGTAAAGCGAAAAGCTCAACTATTGCAGCATGAGAGTAGACACTAAACACAAAATATTACTTTACAGCAAACATATTCCTGAGAAAGAAACAGTAGCTGAATAGTGAATTAAGAACTCGCGTGACAAAAAAGTATTACAAAGCGTTTAGTTCAGGCCTGGTAAAATAAAGCCAGACGGGACATATAAAAATTTGCAAACATGTAATTAAAAAAATATATCGTCGTTGTTCCTGCAATAACTACTATGTGCAAAATATGCAGTTATTCAGTAGGAGGAAAATCACTTTTATTCAGCCTATGGCAGCCGTACATAGGGAATTGTGAATTCTTACATTTTAGAAAGAAAGAAATATACTGTAATTACATATAGGGGATTTTATTATTTGCTGTATCACTATTTAAGTTATTTAATAGAAAAAATCTGAAAATCGATAAATATGTCACATAGGAGTTATTGCAGGGACAACGACGATATGTATAGAGGGATAGGAGATACTTTACTCTGGGAGGTGTGTTGTCGTTGAAGTCAATTAGTTTTCCTATTTTAATGCGTTAAATTTATTTGAAACGATTTATGATAGACGTTCCAACAAAAGTTATTATTATAGCTGAGAGTCGACCTACGATTTTCATAACTATGCACGTTCAGGTTGATATTACCAACCTAAAATTAAAAAAAAAAAAAAAAAATGTAGGAATTAATCTGTCCTCAAAAAATAAATAAAAATAAAATATTCTTAAACTTCTAAATGTACAATAAAGTATAATAGTTAACATAATAACAATAAATAAATAAATACTATAATAATTATGATGAAAAATAGACTCTGTTGCTACACGATATTTTATATTAGTTTCTAGCAAGGGGATAAGTAGATATATGGATACTGCATATACTTTCACACGGAAAGCAGTAAAATAAAAATATCAACTGATTCCTCTTTTTCTGAAGAAATTGTATCAATTCTGCTAGCAGAACGGCAGTTAGTTTGCCTAGAGCAGGGCCGGGCATGAGAGCGGCTCCATTTAGCGAGCCAGAGCTGCTCTCGCTCCGCAAGGCACTTCAATTCCAAGCCAGAGCAGAACGCTCACGCAGTGGCGGACTCACATTACAGCTACCTTCCCTGCATTAATATAACAAGAGCCACGGTTGTTCTAGTCATTCAGTCTGTCGGTACATAATAGTTTATAAGGATATTACATCAATCCATTGTACAGTACAGACTTTATAACTCTCTTATTAATTTAATGGAATAAACTTCGTCCTATGCACATCTACATCATTAGGCTTATTTACATAACTCATACGCACATACTGCAATCTCCTCACCACGGTTCTACGAGACAGGCGTATGGCTTCCACTTCCCCTACTTCCTGTGGACAGAGGTCATCTGCCAATATAATTAAACATCGCTTGATGAAGTTACCTTCGTTGAATGTTTTCAATTCCTTTGCAATTTCGTGGCAAATTTTGTAGCTAATTCTCATAGTCGATTCACTAAGTGCATTATTGTCATCCTATTAATAAATTGTAATATAATATAATATAATATAATATAATATAATATAATATAATATAATATAATATAATATAATATAATATAATATAATATAATATAATATAATATAATATATGATGTTAAATATATGATATGATATGATATGATATGATATGATATGATATGATATGATATGATATGATATGATATATGATATGATATGATATGATATGATATGATATGATATGATATGATATGATATGATATGATATGATATGATATATCATGAACTGTAATATACTATACTATGATATAACATAATACTTGTATAATTTAAAATTATATATTACTAAATGTATAATAACTTATAATGCAATATAAATATCAAATAGATACTCTAATATAATGTACTTGAGAAACATTTTTTTTAAGTTGTATTAATTTATGGCGTTCATTACCAACATATTTGTCATATTCAGTAGCATGTTGTAAAGAATAATGCCTTTGGATATTGAACTTCTTAATCAGTTGGAGTGTTTTATGACAAATTAAACATTTGCTAATCCACTGCTCTCTACGAAAAAGAACTCCTCCCATGATACATTAAAAGCATTGGGAGTAGAGGGCCGCTTTAATGTATGTATGCAATCGAAAAGTATTGGGAATCAATTTGAATAAGGAACAAAAAAAAGTTTCCTTCCCAGGCAGGATTCGAACCACGAAAGTCTTAGTTATCAGTCTATCGTGCTCTGAAGTGAACAAGGCTCTGAAATCAGCTACAAGGGCCGGTCCGGTTTTTTTTGCCACTACTGTACAAGAATGACGTGATTTATAACAATTGCTGTGATAAATGCGTAAGAAATGTGTAATTTTGTAAAAAATTGAAAACCAAAATTCTACACGAAACTATGGAATTAACAACACACTTTTAGTTTCAGAATATTAGCCAATTAAGAAATGTCACTTTTGAATAGTTTATTTTCTGCAAATCTAGTCTTTAAGGTAAAGCTCCCTGTAAAGCAGATTTGAATAATTTCAAGGGAAAAATTGTTCCGGGGCCGGGTATCGACCCTGGGACCTCTGGTTGAACGTACCAGCGCTCTACCAACTGAGCTACCCGGGAACTCCACCCGACACCGTCTCAACTTTTCCCTTTATATCCACACAACTCGCGTGGGCTGACGAAACGCCAGAGACCCACATCGAGTGCACACAATCTCTGTGTGACTAAGAATTGTGGTTTTCTGTTAACGTACACAGTGACGTATATATTATGCAAATCTAGTCTTTCAGGTAAAGCTCCCTGTAAAGCAGATTTGAATAATTTCAAGGGAAAAATTGTTTCGGGGCCGATCCTTGTAGCTGATTTCAGAGCCTTGTTCACTCCTTGTAGTATTCTTTTACCCTTAAAACTAAAGGGAAAAGGTATTTTTTTAACAACTTCAAATTACTGTATCTCTGAAAATATTGGGAATACGAGTATTGTCCACACTTGTGGAGTAACGGTCAGCGCGTCTGGCTGCGAAACCAGGTGGCCCGGGTTCGAATCCCGGTCGGGGCAAGTTACCTGGTTGAGGTTTTTTCCGGAGTTTTCCCTCAACCCTATACGAGCAAATGCTGGGTAACTTTCGGTGCTGGACCCCGGACTCATTTCACCGGCATTATCACCTTCATATCATTCAGACGCTAAATAACCTAGATGTTGATACAGCGTCGTAAAATAACCCAATAAAATAAAAAAAATATGAGTATGACGCATATTTATATGACATTTTTTGCTAAAAATGTCTTTGGAATATGCTCTATAAGAGGCGGCGATATCCTCTCGTGAATCACTATGTATACATTTTACGGACAAATAGGCGTACTGACAAAGACGAGGATGATAAAGTTATTATAGTAATAAGTATATACCAGAATAGAGGTGCAAAGTATATGCACAGAACCAGCCGCCACTGTTACTAGTACAACAGCTCTGTTAACATTCACGCGTCCGGCCCTACCTTACGTTGAATCAATGCAAGGGACATGAAGCAGTTAGGAGACTAGTAACCACATCCTCCATGCCCTAATGCAGTATTCCCAACCTTTTGAAGTTCGCAGTACCCTTGGAAATAACATTAAAAACTGGGGGCACCTTTCCTTGAATTAAAAAAAAAAATTGAAGCTTAATATGTTCATTTATTGAAAGATGATATAATAAGTAACGTACAACATAACACAAGACAGTAAACGTTACTACAATCACTGAATAAACATACATCAAAGAGTTTTGTTCGATTAACCATTAATCATTAATGTGAACTTGTGATTGATGCTTAGAGCACAGATACGTAATATCAAGTGTGCAGTACGTTTAGTTATTTAGATTAATAATATTAATATTATATAGCTCTTAAGCTTTGTTTAGTTGAGTACAAATTTAACACTTTTAATGTAAGTTTAGTGATCTTTTTTTTTTCGTTTTGTAGTACTGTAAATGTAAACGTTCTTGTTTTGTTTCTACGTTTTGTGTAATTGAACGTTACGAATTACTTTCTTCGCTGATGTTCAATAATTTTGTATATGTACATCAGCGGTGACCAAAACTTGAGCTGCAGTGATTACATGCGACAGACAGCCTATGAAGTAAGGAGATGGAGGAAAGGTACTTGGCATGAAAACTACAACCAGTGGTGGTTCCTGTACTAACATCTTGATCAATCCCGCGGATAAATATCTCAAGTTTCGCTGTATCAATAATGTCACTGCTGTCATCAAGAGCCAACGAATAATATACAATAATATACATTTTTCTTGGATATAATCAGACGTTTTCTTAATTCTTCTCTCGATACTTGGTCGAGAAATTCGTAGTTTTTCAAAATTAAAAACTTCTTATGGACAAGTTATTTAAGCTATTTAAATCATTACTCTTTTGAGAATGTTATATTAAAAGGCTTTAGAGCACGAGATATTTCAAACTCTATTAGGTAGCTGACTTCCTCACATTTATTTATCTCATCTTTCTCTTCCTGGCTATGATTTAAGACATGTCAGTTCTTGGCGTTTAACAGTTCGTTGTCACATAATATTGAATCAGTTTTTCTACAATATTATTATTAAATGAATAACTAATAAATAGTTATCCTCATCTAAAGATTAAGAAGATTAAAACTGAGATAAAACCTAATAATTTTATGCTTCTCGGGAGAAGATCTTTACGAAACCACCTCTTACTGCTTGTAGAGACATGGTTTGTAGAGCGACATGATATCGTCACTGCCTGCCTTCAGTACTTGAATGAAACACACAGCAATGTACAGGAAATTCCTCGTACCCGTTTGAATGTCTGTGATTACACGATGTAGTCACGACACCCGCGTTGGTCACCGCTGGTGTACATATTTCTGGTGGTTGGGAAGAGAGGGCCTGATGGCTTTAACTCCACCAGAATAAATAAATAATAATAATTATATTGTTACTGATTAATACTCTTTATGAAATTAAAATATAATTGTGTGTATGCTGAGGTTAGATATAGAAATTGCCGCTGTGTACACCCCGAGCCACGGAAACTACGCCGGAGGTTACGAATCGAAACTGCCGCTGTCTACGCTGTGCGCAGCTCGATATGCAAATGGGCTTTATCGGCCCAGATCCGAACTGAACACTGTGTATAAAGATCAATATATTTTAAAGATGGGAAAAAAGAAAACGAGGAGAAAAAATGGGAACAAGAAGAAAGAGAGGAAGCGAGAATATAAAAACAAATACCTGCATATATCTGGATTGAAGATGTAGACCGGCTTTTCCCTTGTCTGTGCCGGAGCGAAAAATTCACCTATCGACCCAGTAATGTTGCCGCACTCTCCATCATAGACAGGGATCCTGGTATTGTAGTTCCAGGAGTGTATTCGGCCCATCTTAGATATATCGTCGGCCGCAGTGAAGAGGTTCAATACGCCGTCCATTTCGGAGGAGCCGTTCCTGCCGTAGTACCATCCCATCTTGTCGCCGGGCACTGTGGTACCTAACAGCGACGGAGCTGCGTTCACAATCTTCATGAGGGGGTCATCATAGCCGTCGAAAAGAATCTCCTTTGCAGGCTTCGTTATCCACACCTTGCTCATCATCCGCATGCCAGTCGATAAAGCGTACGATGAGAACGTGCTCCAATACCTCGCGATGTAGCTGGCTGACTGGAACGTTGAAATAGTCCTTACATTAAATTACATAAGTTAGGTCAGGTGCAACAGTGTTCATGAGTAAGATAGTTATATATAATAAAAGTAATATAATATAGTTATATGAACACTTTTTAATGATTGAATAAAATTAATAAAATCAGTTAAAAACCATACATGTTTCGGAGGTTTGCTCCTCCATCTTCAGTGGTAGTACCACGACTGTAACAGGAAACATAAATTGCGTAAAGCTCGTGGTAAATAATAATTTTACAAAGATACATAATCTAAATGTCAGCAATTGTTTTTATTGTACTTATTAATATAAATTACAAGTTTTATCTTTAGGTAACATATTTTAAGACTTAAATATCTATTTCCTCATTCTAATTTTATCACCAATCTTAATTACCAAATATTTTGAAATGATTAACACTCTGGTTGTGTTATATTTTTCAATTTCAATAATTTTGACATTTTAACATTGCTGTTTGTTAATTTTAATATTACACACTATTCATATATTTTTTGGTTAATCATTATGTACTCAATATATATTAGCTACCGCATTTTTTTTTACTTTTTAAACAACTACTTCAATCAATTTAATTGTATTTAAGTTTATAATATGAATTTGAACTAAACAACATTTAGGTCATTTTATTTTCAACAATTCCTGACATTTAGATTACGTATCTTTGTAAAATTATTATTTACCACGAGCTTTACACAATTTATGTTTCCTGTTACAGTCGTGGTACTACCACTGAAGATGGAGGAGCAAACCTCCGAAACATGTATGGTTTTTAACCGATTTTATTAATTTTATTCAATCATTAAAAAGTGTTCATATAACTGGATTATATTACTTTTATTATATATAACTATAGTCCTTACATATTAACACGGCATTATGAGAATTTATTATGAAGTAATTTTACTTAGGTATAATTATTGATAATAATTTAAAATGGAATAATCATATTCATTATATTTGTAATAAATTACGTAAAACATTATATTAGTTTGTTTTTCTAAGAAATATTTTGTCAACTGTTTACGTGTAATTTATTTAGCATTATTTCAATCTATATTTATGTATGGTATTATACGTTGGGGTGGAACTTATAAATCCAACCTGTATCCGTTAATTTTACTACAGATTGCCCAACTGAATTGTTGTTTAAACATTTCAAACTTTTCAACATTAAACAAATTTATTATTTTATTTTATTAAAATATTTTCACAGAAATCTTAATAACTTTGAAAGGTATATACATTAATATAGAACTAAAAATATGAATTCTCTGCATTTGTCTGAACCTAAATGTAAAACCAATGCAACTTTTTATCATAGCATGAGTCAAGGTCCTAGATTATTAAACAAATTTTATTCTAAAATTATTTTAACCACGAATCCTCTCCAAATTAATAAAATTAAAAAAAAATGTATTGGATTTATGGTTTAGGTTTAGGCTAAACATATTAAACACTTTTTAATCTATATTCACTCTCAATTTTAATTTTATTTTTGTCTGTATTGGAAACGCCTCCTGAGCACGAGTCTTACTCATTCAGGAGTGGGCTAATTTATCTTTCAGCCAGCAGCCGCTGGTAGGTCTTGGCCTTCAGGGCTGTAGCGCCATGGATTTACTTTTTATTAATAATAGTAAGCATACTCTACAGTATTTGCCTGCTCTAAACCTTGGTACACAGCGAGCCTTAGTGTAGTCAGCCGGTATGGATTTGGGAATGCGCTTAGCTTGAGGGTTAGTGCAATAGATCGTAACAGGTCGCAGTGCTGGGTCATAGTGTCCCCTTCCCGTAAAGTCCATTCCATTCCATTCCAAGCATACTCAACTGGAAGGATGCAGTGAGTTTGAGCAAAAGTTGACGTAATGTACATCGGTTGGCAAGCGGATTGTTGTATACCAATAAATGTAGTTGTTATTGCGAGTTGCCCTATTCTGCAGGCAGACAGCCATATGTGCTGCTTGGTTTCAATAAGCGGGCTTGAGCCGGTTGTGAGGCTGCTGTAATTCATTGCATTTTATTTTCATAATATATTGTATTGTGGAGTTATCCTTATCCTGGTTATTGCTGTCTTTGTCATATCCTTATCATGATCGTGGTCTTTGTGATTTATCGTGGTTCTTGTCGTGTTCTATTTCGTGGTCCTTATCGTGGTCCATTTCGTGGTCCTCTTCGTGATCCTTGTCGTGATCTTCATCGTGGTCCTTCTCTTTGTCCTTGTCGTGGTTCTTATTGTGATCCCTGTTGTCTTTGTCGTGGTCTTTTTTATCTTTGTCATGATCCTACATTTAACATTGCAATATTTATATTACTTTTCCCCTTAGAAAAGTAACTTTTGTGTCACACGATATGTTCCATTCTTTCATAAAAGTTGAAAACAAGCGAGCACGCACGTAAACAGAGACCTATGCCAGAAATAGACTACTGGTAACATTTTGCACTGCTGTGTGCTTTGGGATAGTGAAAATATACGTATGTGCTTCCAGATGTCTATATGTACATATTCTTTGGTAAACATTATTTATACCAGCTGAATAAGTATGAGTGGATTTTAAGGAGGAGCCAGTTATATTGTCACGAGTCTCAAGTAAACAATATTGGCAAGGTTGCATTGATTAGTCGATATGGAGCACTAGAATATATCAAAGAAAGAAGTTGATCCTGGAGGAAGTGTTGTGTTATGTGGAGTCCGAGGGAAGAATCTTCTCTTAATAGTAATATTAAAAGGCTGCCTAGTAATAGTGACAATAGTAAACTACCCTCAGTCCTAAAATATCTCTCATAAGTACAGGACAACTTGTGAGGAAGTAAGATACATGTGTAATTCAGAATGTTTACAACAAAAATTAAAATTCAGTCAGTACTTTGCCATATGCGACACAATTGAAACAACGGGAATGCAAGAACAACACTGAGGACTAGGTCTACAGTTTCTTTGAGTCTTCCAGGCTATCGCATGCCGACGAGAACAATTCCGATAGCAAAACACTTCATAATGTTGACGATTTTGGTCGTGTCATCGTGAGGGAACACCGAAAATATAGAGTATCACAGAACCACCCTTTAGGTATACTGACATTCAAGGGTCCAGATTCTACAAATCAAGTGAAGTTTGCAAATATGGGCCTTTTGAAATGATCATTTGTATACAATACCTACTTAAATTTTTAATAAAGGTAATATTGTAAGATGGCATTCACATCTTTGAATGGCTTTACTGTAGTAGGCACATATCAGTGTACTTGCTTTCCTTCCCTCACTACGATCTACACTGAAATAGCCGGTCGGAATAACTTCGAAGTATATCCAAGGGCATGCGTAGAAGCACTTTAAACTGGACAGCATTCGTAACTGACTGTCACTATACAGGGTGTTTCAAAAATAGGGGGCATAATTTCAGGTATGTATTTCCCACATGTAGACAGTCAAAATAGTTCATTACAACATGTGTCCGGAAATGCTTTATTTCCGAGTTATGGCCTTCACAACATTGAAATTCACCGGAACGTTTTTTCTTTCCGCAGGTCGTTGCCGTCAAAGGAGACATTAAGAGGGCACTCTGACAGTTCATTCCGAGGTGAAGGTTACATTCAGTGTTGTGTAGGCGTTAGACTGTGCGACATGTATTCAAATCAAGAGCTGGCAGAGATACACTTCATGTACAGTAAGGCGGACGGCAATGCTGCGCTGGCTCGTCGTTTGTACCAGGAGAGGTACCCACAGCGACAATGTCCAGATCAGAAGATATTTGTACGTCTCCATTACCGTCTGTGCGAGTTTGGAAAATTTAACTCTCCTGGTTTGGGAAGGAGACGACCAAGATCTACAACTCCAGAAGTACAGGAGGAGATTCTGGAGGCTGTGGACATGACTCCTTCTATCAGCACACGAAAGGTAGCGTTGTAAGTCAATGTTCCTCATACGACTGTCTGGAGACTGTTGAAAGAGTATCAATTGTATCCTTATCATTTGCAACGTGTACAGGCCCTGTCACCAGCAGATTACACTGCACGAGTTAGGTTCTGTCAGTGGTTCTTGCAGCAGTGTGGTGTAAATCCGAACTTTCCTGCCTTAGTAGGTATTATTTACAGCTGAAGCACAGTTCACACGAGATGGCATAACAAATTTCCACAATCAGCATGTATGGGCGTATGAAAACCCACGTGCAACTGTTCCATCTCATCACCAGGTGCGGTTCTCCCTCAACATGTGGGCCGGTATCATTGGTGATCGATTAGTTGGACCTCATGTACTTGTAAACAGACTTACGGGGCAGGTGTACACAAACTTCCTGGAAAACACCATACCTCATGTTTTAGAAGACACTCCACTGATCAATCGTCAACACATTCACTTCTTGCATGATGGCGCTCCTGCACACTTCAGTCGTACGGCTCGCCGGTACTTGGATCGAAGGTTTCCTGATCGATGGATAGGTAGAGGTGGCCCAATTGCTTGGCCTCCACGCTCACCTGATCTGAACCCTCTCGATTTCTACTTGTGGGGCCATTTAAAATCATTGGTTTATTCTTCTCCGGTGCCTGATTTGGAATCCCTTCGGAATCGAATTGTGGCATGTTCTGAGGACATACGCAATACTCCTGGAGTTTGGGATCGTGTTCGCAGGTCAATGAGACATCGATGTGAGGTCTGTATTCAAGCAGGAGGTGGACATTTTGAACATCTTCTGCGGAAAGAAAAACGTTCCGGTGAATTTCAATGTTGTGAATGCCATAACTCGGAAATGAAGCATTTCCGGACACATGTTGTAATGAATTATTTTGATTGTCTACATGTGGGAAATACATACCTGAAATTATGCCCTGTATTTTTGAAACACCCTGTAGAAACACTATGGTTGTAAGTATGTTTTGTGAATCACACCATTATTACAAATTATAAATCTAGCAGTAAGTACAGAAATGGAGCGGGGATTTCCAAATACCAGCACATACCAGAGGTACTACGTTCAGCATGGTAATGTTGTCCTTCATAGTTCCGTTTGAGTTCTCCGGGTCGAAGTACCAATGCCGAATCCGCTTGAAGGTTACAGTGTTATTCGCATTCCAAGTTAAATTCACTTTCTCAAAGGTCTCCCTGCAGAATGGAAAACATTTCATGTCATAGTAAACTACATCAGAAAATTTTAAATTAAACTACTTCAAGATTTTCTGCGAAATGTCCTGCTTATCTTAGGATCCTTTTAGAAGTACTATTACGAAAAATTAATTTCTTACATTATAAGATTACTTGGTTTATATTTTGGACGTTTTAGAAAATAAAGAAGACAGTATTAAAAAATCGTTGTTAGGAAACTTCCATACACTTTCTCATTATAGGTTTTACTTGAGAATCATAATGAATCTGGGCACAAACGAATACATAAACCTATGCGATATATCAGCAGAAGAATGGGGAAATTATTTTACACAACCTTATTCACTGCAGGAAAACACTGAGAATCAACAACTAGAGCAAAGCAAAAATAATGACATTTTTTAAATTTAAAAATGAGAAGAAAACATATTTTATTTTTACGTATACATGATGTTTCAACAGTGAAGATGGAACTTAGGATCTATTAGTATTTGTTGTGAGACGCACAAATTTTATACAAGGTTGAAACAGCCAGTAGTTACAAGAAGAGTAAATATAAAATATAAAACAATGAAGCTGAATCTATACTTACTTGAAAGAATAAGGTCCTATCTCCACAAATTCCGGCACGTAATTTTCTTCTAGAAGCTGCTCAGGGTTTGTCCAATTGAACAAGTAAATATTAGCCGTTAAAGCCGATTTTTGCCAGGATGGGTAAGTTTTAGATATTGGTGAAAGCGGCAACTCCTGAAATCAAGTAAACAGAATAAAATGACTGCAGGATGATGATGTTAGTCATTAGTAAATCAACATAACGCATTATTTAGGTAATGCTTGTAAGAATGATGCAACAATTTAAGAAAAATGGAAGTAAAATTCTCAAAAGATCATTATTTTCTCATTTTTTATTAGAAACTTTCCTCATTAGAAGATTGCCACAAGGACAAAGTATACTCTAAGACAGTGGTTCCCAAACTTTTCGAAGGCGCGACCTACTATAGGCGAGACGTCTTTGCGACCCCACTACCGAATTTGTAGAGTACTTAACGGCATTCGAAAAATACAAATTATTGTAACATCGAGAACAATGACAATTTTACTAAAAAATTGGTGTATACCGCCCAAAGAACAGCAAAAAAATATAGTGCAACAATAACACGAAGTATTACATGAACACCATTCCTAGTAGTCTACTTTGCTGATATTTTCGAACATTTGTATGTATGTATGTATGTATGTATGTATGTATGTATGTATGTATGTATGTATGTATGTATGTATGTATGTATGTATGTATGTATGTATGTATGTATGTATGTATGTATGTATGTATGTATGTATGTATGTATGTATGTATGTATTTATTCACACTACAATGGGTATATACCCGGTGGCAGTGGTAACTAATTACACTCAAATAAAGACAATAATAAACACAATTAATAAAAATATAATTAATAATAATACTAATAATTAATATTAACAATAATTAATAATAACAATAATAATAGTAATAATAATAATAATAATAATAATAATAATAATAATAATAGGGTACATCCTAAATTAAATGAAGCACGATCAGTTAAAATAACATTTAAAGTAAATCTAATTTGTACCTTAAACCTATGTTCGAACTAAACCCACGAGTATGATATGTTCATATCTGCACAAGTACCTTTCAACACTACACTCATTTGGCTGTCAACTCACTCACTGCACTGGAACTACGAAACATTTCACTGATTCTATCCTGATTTCACTAACACTTCAAAAACATTTCACTCTTCAAATACTTTGCACTGCCACTATAAACTATGAAGCTTCACTGACAGGAACACGTTTCACTTACTCAACACACTTCACTGACACAACACACTTCACTGACACAACATAATTCTTCACTGATAGAACACTTCAATAACAAAATATCAATTACACCCTTTAAATACTGTGTATAATTATCGTCTATTAGTAAAGTCCTTAAGCCTATTTTTAAATACATTTTTGGTTGTTGGTAAAGCCTTTAGTAAGTCTGCAGGTAAAGCATTCCAGTCCCTGATAGTACGATTGAGAAAAGAAAACTTTCCAGTGTCCGTCCTCTGTCTTCTTTCCCTCAATTTATAAGAGTGGTCGTTCCTTGAAGAGTAATTTGGCGGCTGCAACCTATTTTTTATTTCTCTCCAGGCAGGCTCACCTCTGTATGTTTTGAACAGTGCGCATAATCGAATTCGCTTTCTCCTGTCCATGAGTGTGTCCCATTTTAACATTTAACACTTCGAATATTAGTTTGCAAGACCAAGATATTAACATAAGAATAGCCAGAGGTAAAATCAATAAAGGAATTCGATTTCTGGTCTACATCACTTGACAAAAGGGAATGTGATGCATTATAGTATA
Organism: Periplaneta americana; assembly: GCF_040183065.1. Lineage (NCBI taxonomy): Eukaryota > Metazoa > Arthropoda > Insecta > Blattodea > Blattidae > Periplaneta > Periplaneta americana. The sequence continues at coordinate 57,661,649 of NC_091127.1, read as the reverse complement.
TTAAAGAACTCTTGGTAAATTTAACTAAATTTGGTACGACAAATATTGAGTTTTTTCGAACATGCAATTAAGTTTGCACAATTGTAAACACCTTTTTGAGTATTTTCCGAAAGACACTCAAAACAATACGACAGTCACAGATAGATGCTAAATCTATTTTTAGACAATTGCGTTCAAGTGGGTGAACTTAAAACAAAATGGAGGAAAACCTCATTTAAATATGTACGAATCTACTTATGGAATGTTGAAACCAAGCTTTTTCGCAGAGCATGCATTATGTCCAGACACTTTCCACTCTTCCTACAGAGCTGCGCACGAGATCGGATGAGTCTACTTACGAATTATAGGGGAATGGGTTAGTCTTTGCCTTGAACTCGGTGGACACACGCCCGACCTTCCCTTCTACTCTTACCCCCTCCATAGAAACGTTGTTCCCGTACTGCACATCGCAAGAGTCTTGGCAAAATGCTTGAGGTGTAGACCAGTTGTGAATAAAAATAATGCATAAATACCTCGAATTTGCAAACGAAGTTCTTAAACGTTTGTTAACATTTACAACCCTATAGGCTATTCATGCAAAATTGCTTCCCATCTATGACTCTCAACAAAACAAAGATGTGAAATCTCACTGACCTTGTTATCATTTGCAACCCTATAGGCTATTCATGCAAATTTGCTTCTCATTTATGACTCTCAACAAAACAAAGACGAGAAATCTCACTGACCTTGAAATTGATATCGCTCTGTGTGTATCAAATACAGGTTCCAGATTTGAGAGTTACTTTCTGAAAAACAGGCACATTTGTCGCATTAATAAAATTATTTTTTACTTTAGTGTATAACTGCTGAAACTTTTCTTATTTTCATGTTAAATGTTGTTGATGTTCCTGGGCATACAATAAGTAGTCTATATATTAATAGGCTATGACGGTTTTTGTTTTATTTTGTAAATCATCTCGCGATATCCTCAGCTCTTTACACGACAGTTTACAGTTTGGGAACCACTGCTCTAACAATTTGTGTGATTGCATACAAGGTGTTTCTAAAATAGATCGACAACTTTTGGGTCGGATTGATAACCTTCTTTCTAACACTTTTAGTTAAGGAACCCATGGGCTTGGACTTTTCGTTTCAGTGCAAGAGTGGTTTAATGCTACCACCCAGTTTGTTTACTCCGTCAGCACAATATCATCACAGTCTAATAATCAATCAATCAATCAATCAATCATTCATTCAATCAATCAATCAATCGTTTATTAATGTCATGAGCAACAGTTTGTTGCAATAGGCATAAAATATACTAAATTAGAAGAGATATAAAATAATATTTGATATAAAATATAAAAACAGATGAATAGAAAGATACAAATGAAATACAATACTGGTAATAATAACAATAACCAATACTAATAATAATCGTAATAATACAGAGCAATGTAGCTTATAAATTTAGAATACATTCACTAATACTGTAGAATGGATGGTTGATTAACCAGTTATATAGAACAGATTTAAATTGTATATAACTTGCAGCATGTGCCTTTTGTGGTAACTTATTAAACACTGTTATAGCAATAGAATTGAACCATTTTTGGACTTACATAATCTAACTCTAGGTTCTGAAAGGCAATAATTGTACCTGGTATTATAGTGATGAACTTCTGTTTTAGGTTTATCTTAATTTTCATTAGGCATTGGAATATATATAAATTTATAACAGTTAAAATATTTTTTTGAATAAATAGTGGTCTACAGTGAGGTTTTATGCAGGCCCTGTTAAAATACGTATATATATATATATATATATATATATATTTTTTTTTTTTTTTTTTTTTTTTTGTAGATTGAGAATCTTGGATATGCTACTGCTATTTTCCCAAATATCCATACCATATGATAATATACTATTGAAAAAGGCGTAATAAGAATTTATGAGGTAGAATTTTGATATTAAAGGTTTTAAATGTCTTAATAAGTAAATTAGTCTTGATAGCCTAATACTTAAATTAATATGGTCATCCCAAGCTAGTTTAGAATACATAATAATACATACAGTCGCACAATTCATACGTATAAAATATGCCAACATTTTTTAAAATAAATATATTGTCAGAACAAGATCTTCCTTTTCTGAATCCCGATTGTTCTTCTAGGAGAATAGTGTCTGTAATAGTTTGTAATCTTCTTATTATTTTGCATAGGGCTTATATGCTTCATTGAGCAAGCTAATTCCTTTGTAATTACTGCATTTGTTTCTGTCTCCCTTCTTAAATATAAAGATAATATTTGCAACTCTCCATTTTGTGAGGGATATTCTTATATGAACTAACTACGGAGAAATTTTGTCATATAAACCAAAAAATAAAATGGGGTTGATTGTTATCCAAAGATAGACTAAGACAATCTAAAGTTTTGGCAATAGATTCTTACAACAGTTTATATAAAAATAGTACTATATCTTAATTAAGTATTATTTCTTAACGGAGAATTAATAATTTGTACACAAAACAATGGGTAATATACTGAAGAGCTGTTTTATGAACCACGTAATGCAACGTGTGGGAGACTTCAAGTTACTGCTAGCCCAGTACAAAACATAGTGGACGTACATTATAACATATTCCTCTTGAGATCATTTGTACACTTACCAAAACGAAAATGCAGTGCAGAATAAAACCCCAATTGAAGCTGAGAACAGTCCCTATTATAGCAAGCAATATGCCAACCACAGCGAGAATTGCACCACGCTCCATAACGAGGCACACCATAAATATTTTCAACTGTGAATGAATTAACAAAGAAACAAATCACTCTCTTCCTGCAGTAGAATATTAAGAGAAATATCTTATTCAGCTGTGAGTAATATGGGATGAAGATAAATGTAAACAAGACGAATACCATGCTCATAGGAAGAAAAATAAAGAAGGTAAGAAGGTAAATATAGCAGTAGAGCAAGTGAACAGCTTCATATACTTAGTGTCTACTATAAGCAGTAACATGAACTGCTACCAGGAACAATGGCAAAGGAAGCTTTTAACGTCTGATATGACAAATTACATTACTATATTTGGTTGGGCGTGGTGTACATTAGAATAGAATAGAATAGAATAGAATAGAATAGAATAGAATAGAATAGAATGTTTTATTTTCGTTGGCAGAGTTAAGGCCATAAGGCCTTCTCTTCCACTCAACCAACCTTAATCAATACAATACATATTTAAATTACGAATATTTACACTACACTTAAAAGATTCTCCAGCAATATTCTTCAGTTAAGTTTTAACGACTAGTACATGTTTATTTAAATTTAGATAAACCTATAAGATAAAGTAATAACTTAATTTATGATCTAATTTAATTCAATCAATTATAATTAAGTTGAGATAGCTAGTAAAATGATGAGAATTAATTTAATATAATTCTACTAGAACTATGTTACAGGGAGAAAAAATATAAATCTAAAATATATCACAGTTGATAGTTCACTTAATTTAGGTTGTTCATTGTTCTTTACAATTTATTTATTTAATTGTTGCAACAAATCGAAACATAAGACCACTAGATACATCTTTCCGGTAAACTAATGATGCCATTGATTCTATTTTTTTTTATCAGATCTTACATATTGACTTATGATAATGAAACTCAGTTTTTATTTTTTTAACTTTAATATTAGTTTCATAATTTTACTACATGCTATGAAAATTATTTTTACCGTACTCTATTGTTTTAAAATATCACAGAACCCACAGACATTTCTGAAAGTAAGTAAGAAGTGAGTTTCACATAGCTGTATGTATATGTAAGATGTGACAAAAATTTAGGACCAATGGCATCATTAGTTTATCAGGAAATTATTGTACTATGTGGTATTACGTTTCAGCATATTTTCGATTTGTTGCAACAATTAAACAAATTGTTTAGGACAAGTGAATAATGTGAATTATATTAATTGTATGTCATTCAATTCAGCTTTCTTTCGAGATTCAGTGGCAAAATTTATGTATAGCTATCATAAATATTGTAGTAGATATTGTTAAAAGTGCTAGTGCATGTTTTGCCATAATTTTTGTATGCTGTTCTTGAAGCCTTGGTTTTTCTGAACCGACGCATGCGAGTTGCGAGGTGCGAGGCCCGTCTCGCACAAATCCGGACTACACGAGAGATAGTGAGTGGTTTCTGTAACTGCGAGATGCGAAGTCTGCGTGCCTCGCAGTTATACAGGGACATGATTTTATTTTTACTAACAGTTTTAATATTAACCTGGCTATACCTTTCTATTAACGACTGAAACAGGAAACACCGTTTGCTACCCCTTCGACGACTGGAGTTCGATGATACCGGCGCAAAATACAAATCACTTTACTAGGTATAGGAGGGAAGAAAAGTAGTTCATCCATTTATGTAAACTAGGAAATGCCGCAATTTTGAGTTTGATAATTTTCATTAGGTTTTAGTTTAATCAAAATACAGTACTGTATTAACACTTAGTATTTTTACTCACGAATTGAGCTAGCCATTTGGACGTATTAATTATGCAGTGTATATTGTACTGTTACAGCACATTAGCGTACAATATAGAGAATGAAGTTAAATTGAAAAATAATCATAATATGGATATTTAAACACATTTTTGAAAATTGTGGCCGTTCATTTCGATACAGGCTTCAGTTTTTTTGTGCACATTATCGCACTATGGACTATTGTACCTAATTCCAATTACCAGTTTCGTCCTCGTACGAGTAACTCATGTTGAAATAATCTCGTACCTACTCTATAAAAGAATGCCTTACGTACTGTAAATTCAATCTTCACTTCTGCCCGATCCGAAAAGATAAAATTACTCAGAAATTCTATCTACTGCCCGTTCAAGGGGTTTTGTCGCAGGGTCGTAGAAAGGGGGGGATCACGTGACAGTTAATTACTTAACGAGGCCCTTTAAGTTATTTTAAACACTTGTATAATATTACGTAGACATCCAATTCCTAACAGAAATTAATGTTTTCAGAAAAGAGCTAAGATAGCCCAGCTACTAGACTTAACAGAGGGACGAATAGAAGCAGGTGGGGGAAACCGGGATGCGACGTAGGCGAACGGACGACAGTACCTGTACGAAAATATGATTCAATATTGAAAGCTCTTTCGTCACTGGAAAACGCTAACATATTTCTGGAACGTGCTATACTCGCTAACTCAGTACTGCTTACGCGCCCTCAGCTCTGTGTCGTGAACGGTTGGAAGTTTACTAGTAGAAGGGGTGGGAGTGAAGTACATTAAAAAACTCAGGTACAATAAAAATTGAAGTAAAAATAAAATGATGTCCCTATAGAAACCACTCACTATCTCTCGTGTAGTCCGGATTTGTGCGAGACGGGCCTCGCACCTCGCAACTCGCATGCGTCGGTTCAGAAAAACCAAGGCTTAAGGCAATACTACTTCCGTAGCTGTAAACAAAGAATTGCGCTGCATAGTGGGGCCAAACCCACTTATTCTTGGCAAAAAATATTTTATTGTCTCAATGTCATTTACATAGTAAGAAAAGTAGTTTTTGGTTTTTGTAAAGCTATCTCCGTAGTCAGCACTTTCTCCAGATTGTTGAAGTCTTTAGAGGTGAGGTTACAGAGGAAACACCTCTGAGTATATTTAGTTCCTGTAATAGCATTGCACACTTTGCAGTCAATCATAGTGAAAAGCATGTTGTAGATGACTTCAATTTGCTTGCCATCTAACTCGCAAATAAAAGGCTGTAATTGATGTATTTTCCGTTCGATATGATCCTATTTCAGTTTTGAAAGATTTGCTGTTTCACGTTGGAACTGAAACCGAATAGGCCTACAGTATCATGTTGACGAAGTTCGTGCGTTTTGCCAGAAAACATTTGGCCCTTATCCGTCCGGGTTGTCGTCAATTAGACATATAGGCACAAATGAAGAAAGGAACACGTTCGAGTCTGTGCCACCGGATTCACTTGAAAATGTTTATTTGTATTCTGATTGTGTAGAATAGTCGAATCCCCACTTACAAATCAGGATTAGCTTTAGACTGTTCTGAACTGCATTGTGAAATACGTCCTTCTGAGCCTCCAGAAGATGAGAGGCAGTATGGTCAAGAAGTGCTTGTAAGTTAACTTCAGCCGCAGTTTCTGATAGCGTTATGTATTCTTTCTGAGGAAAACAACACTTTTTAGCTTTCTGAATGCTTTTATAAGGAGGAAATCTCCGTTTATCATGCTCTCGGATAATATTGTATTGAAGTCTGGTGAGCTGAGCATCAATACACATGACAAACGCTTCTGTTGCTCCGAGCTGCTTCGTTGGTGGACTACAAAATCTTTTGTAAGCTTCTTGATATTTCGAAGGTCGCATTGGTGATGTTGCTGTCACATCTTTTACAATTTTTGAGACTTTCACTTTGCCAGAAGAGCGCAAGCTCATTTCAGCGGCAAAGAAGAGCTCATCACTTGAATACGTGGCTCGCAAGTTTTCTGTTTTCTGTCGTTTTGTCCTATCAGATGAATCATGGAAACTCTTCGTAGGTCTACCCATATATTTTATAGTAGCGTCCCTATCGTAGTTTCGAAACCTCACTGATGAGTCTAACCAATCCTTGTTCTTCTCTAAAAATATTTCTTCTATCCTACGAGCTTGCTGCCATCTCTTCTTAAAATCGGACACGAAAAATGAAATTTTCTTGTAGAGAGCCATTTTGTCTTCATCCGGACGAAGTCTTTCATAACCGTAACTTGCTCCTGTAATTTTACACGTCCTGTATCATAAAGTTCTCTCCTAGTTATAAAAACACAATCGTTGCAACCCGATCCTGCAAAGAAGAAAATGTATACTAATGCTTTGGGTGTTTAGGTCAAGCGTACTTGGCTATCTAATTTTTAGAAGCTGTCAATTTTTTAACCGCCGTTGTTCCAAAATGAGCAAATATGAGCAGGGTTTGTTTCCATTTACGGCAAGTATAATGTGTGAAATAAACATAAATGTCAAAATGCAGAACATGATATGCCCTGATATACACTAAAACCCTAAAAAAAACTTACCCCTTTTTCACATTTTCGGTTCATTTCTTTATCGTCCCATAAACCACTACTAAATCCACAAAACCTATATGTAATTGCATTAAAATGTTCTTACCTGGTGGTAAAGACATCATGTTAAGCCACACTTCGTAGTTCCACCAGCACACGACAATATGACGCATTTAACTACTGCCCGTGCACAAGCTTCCCTCTCACTGACTCAGCTAGGCTCAGGTTCTGACATTCGCCGTGACTTCAGCTGCACCCCAGTGACCTTGTCACTATCAAAAACGTATAGTTCAGGGATTTATCTATCGTTAGAATATAAAATATTGCTACTTTTGTAAGATTCGTTTTTTGTTTTTTTTTTTTTTTGCCAAGAATAACGCTGTTTGGCCCCACTGTGCGCTGTTGCAACGTGCCCACTTCCAATCCCTCAATAGAAACTCGATTTTTTCCATAATCATTATAGATAGAGAAACGATTATTAGAACTTAACTATTAATTTTATTGATGTCTATTACTATATCCCTTTCACTTTGTATACTGACTTGTTGAAGCAGTTTTCACAAGGTCAATTTGTAGCTGCTAAAAATGTTGATCCGAGATTAATCCCTTTTTCAAGGCAATTTGTTTATCTCTTAGCACAGTAACTGAACGAATTGTAGATTTAGTTCAGAATGTGGAGAAACAATTCAAGACAAAAATATTCAAACATTAATGTTTTACTCATTAGGCCTTGACATGACTATAAATGTTACAATTACAGCTCAATTAGCGATTTTCGTAAGAGCTATGTACAGGGAAATTAAAGGTGATTAAAGATTTCTGTATGTCTTTTTCTTTCGAAGGCCATACTACATAATGTCATGTATTTAAAATGTGGTTGCAGGGATTACATAATTTGAACTTGAATGTATTGTGGGTCCCTATCACCACGGCATGGCGCGTCCTCAGGTTGCGGATAGAGGAGACGGCCTCCAGATATGGAGGGTAGCTGCGAATATATTGAATAAGCAGTCGTGGACAGCCGATAAGGGGTGGTCCTCCAGCTTGGGGGTTGGACGAAGGGCTAACAACCCATCACCGTAAAAAACAGCTTGTTACGTATCCCTATAATAAGCCTCGGAATAGGACTGATTCTCTGGCACGACCACAGCAAAGGAATAAGGTTTTGAGATTTGGCACTTGGAACGTAACTAGTCTTTATAGAACAGGAGGGGTAACATTAGTAGCTAAAGAACTAGCTAGATATACAGTAGAATAGACTTCGTGGGAGTAGGTTAGATGGGAATGGCATATCACAAATAGGAGATTACTTGTTGTATTATGGGGAAGGAAACAATAATCACCAATTAGGAACAGGATTCTTTGTTCATAAAAGAATAAAATCAGCAGTAAAAAAGGTCGAATTTATCAGTGACAGGTTATCATATTTAGTACTTAAGGGTAGATGGTGCGACATCATAGTTATAAATGCTCACGCCCCTACAGAAGAGAAAGACGACCATATAAAGAATAGCTTCTATGAGGAATTGGAACATACTTTTGATCAGTTCCCTAGATATCACATGAAAATTTTATTGGGGGATTTCAATGCTAAAGTAGGACGGGAGGATATTTTTAGACCAACTATTGGAAAAGAGAGCCTACACGCAATTAGTAGTGACAATGGAGTTAGATTAGTCAACTTTGCCACATCGAAAAATTTAATTGTCAAAAGTACAACATTCCCCCATAAGGATATACATAAATATACTTGGACTTCTCCAGATGGATTGACACACAACCAAATAGATCACATCTTGATAGATAAACGGAGACATACTAGTATAGTAGATATTCGAACTTTCAGGGGTGCAGACTGTAATTCTGACCATTATTTGGTGATTGGAGAATTAAGAGAAAGATTATCAGTAGCCAAGCGAGTAGAGCAACAAGTTAATATTACTAAATTCAATATTTTGAAATTAAAGGACGAGGAAGCTAAGCAAAATTATCAGGTCGAAATTTCGAATAGGTTTGCCACTTTAGAAAGTTCCGACGAAGTTGAGAAAGAATTAGATGTTAATAGCGTGTGGGAAAATATCAGAGATAGTATCAAAATTGCAGCTGAGCAGAGCATAGGTCATTATGAAACTAAGAAAAAGAAACCGTGGTTTGATGAAGATTGTTGCATGGTAGTAGAAAGAAGGAAACAGGCAAAATTGAAATTCTTACAGGATCCAGTTGAGGAGAAGAGAGATAATTATTTCAATGAAAGACGGGAAGCAAGTCGTACACTTAGGAATAAAAAGAGAGGTTACTTGAAGGAAAAACTGAATGAGGTAGAAACAAATAGTAAGAATAAAAACATTCGAGATTTATATAAGGGTATAAAGGAATTTAAGAACGGATATCAGCCAAGGGTAAACGTGATCAAGGATGAGAATGGTGACTTGCTTGCAGACTCTCCATCAATCCTAAACAGATGGAAAAACTATTTTGCGCAACTACTAAATGTACATAGGCCAAATAGAAATGATCGGGACGAAATTGAAATACAAACTGCTGAGCCATTTATACCCGAACCCACGCTTTCAGAAGTCGAGAGAAAATCTGAAAAAGTACAAGTCTCCAGGTATCGATCAAATTCCAGCAGAATTAATACAAGAGGGTGGGGGTGCATTATATAGCGAAATTTATAAACTTGTACTTGCTATTTGGGAAAAGGAAATTGTACCAGAACAATGGAAGGAGTCCATAATTGTACCTGTTTTTAAAAAGGGGGACAAAACCAACTGTGGTAACTTCCGAGGAATATCACTTTTGTTGACGTCGTACAAAATGTTGTCCAATATTCTTTTGAGAAGATTGACTCCGTACGTAGATGAAATTATTGGGGATCATCAGTGCGGTTTTCGGCGTAATAGATCGACTATTGATCAGATTTTTTGTATTCGACAGATAATGGAGAAAAAATGGGAGTATAAGGGTACAGTACATCAGTTATTCATAGATTTCAAAAAGGCATATGACTCGGTTAAGAGGGAAGTATTATATGATATTCTTATTGAATTTGGTATTCCCAAGAAACTAGTTCGATTAATTAAAATGTGTCTCAGTGAAACATACAGCAGAGTCCGTATAGGTCAGTCTCTATCTGATGCTTTTCCAATTCACTGCGGACTAAAGCAGGGAGATGCACTATCACCTTTACTTTTTAACTTCGCGCTAGAATATGCCATTAGGAAAGTTCAGGATAACAGGCAGGGTTTGGAATTGAACGGGTTACATCAGCTTCTTGTCTATGCGGATGACGTGAATATATTAGGAGAAAATACACAAACGATTAGGGAAAACACGGAAATTTTATTTGAAGCAAGTAGAGCGATCGGTTTGGAAGTAAATCCCGAAAAGACAAAGTATATGATTATGTCTCGTGACCAGAATATTGTACGAAATGGAAATATAAAAATTGGCGATTTATCCTTCGAAGAGGTGGAAAAATTCAAATATCTTGGAGCAACAGTAACAAATGTAAATGACACTCGGGAGGAAATTAAACGCAGAATAAATGTGGGAAATGCGTGTTATTATTCGGTTGAGAAGCTCTTATCATCCAGTCTGCTGTCCAAAAATCTGAAAGTTAGAATTTATAAAACAGTTATATTACCGGTTCTTCTGTATGGTTGTGAAACTTGGACTCTCACTCTGAGAGAGGAACATAGGTTAAGGGTGTTTGAGAATAAGGTGCTTAGGAAAATATTTGCGGCTAAGCGGGATGAAGTTACAGGAGAATGGAGAAAGTTACACAACACAGAACTGCACGCATTGTATTCTTCACCTGACATAATTAGGAACATTAAATCCAGACGTTTGAGATGGGCAGGGCATGTAGCACGTATGGGCGAATCCAGAAATGCATATAGAGTGTTAGTTGGGAGACCGGAGGGAAAAAGACCTTTAGGGAGGCCGAGACGTAGATGGGAGGATAATATTAAAATGGATTTGAGGGAGGTGGGGTATGATGATAGAGACTGGATTAATCTTGCACAGGATAGGGACCGCTGGCGGGCTTATGTGAGGGCGGCAATGAACCTTCGGGTTCCTTAAAAGCCATTTGTAAGTAAGTAAGTAAGTATAACGAAAATCTACTTTGTTTAGCTACAGACGGAGCTCTTTCAGTGACAGACCACATGAATGAATTCACTTTTTACGAACTAATGATACAAATCCAGACAATGCCATTTTTGTATTCTGTTTCATTCATTCATTCATTCATTCATCGTGAAGCGCTTTCTGTTAAGGGGGATGATGGGTGAAATTTCTATTTTCTACATTTTTCAAACTACGTCTTTGATTTTTGTACATATAATCACGGTGTGATAAATAATGATGTGGTGAAGTTTAATTTCTGTGAGTGAATTAGTTCCTGACAAGGGACCTCTGTCACATTCCTGCCTCCAATTACCATAACATTTTCACAGTAGGTAACATTTGGTAGGAAAAGACCATACGTTGCGTATTACGTTTCGCAATCGTATGTAACAAATATTAATTTGTTTCAATTGTTCACGTTTGTATACAGACGTGTGCAAATTATTAGACTCAGCATGACATTTTTTTTACATTTTCATAATTATCATGAATTATTGGCCAGAAACTAATTCTGTAGGACTCTATGCGACAGAATCAGGACAAAAAAGTCCTAGAAACCCGAATTTTTGCACAAATGAGGGACTGGATCCCTGATGGTGATTGTATCTTCATGCAGGATGAAGCACCTTGCCACAACAGATCAGTAACTAATTTTCTGGCTGAAAATAATGTAGACGTCCTTCCCTGGCCAGGTAACAGCCTAGACGCAAATCCAATTGAAAATCTTTGCTATATCGTAAAAAAAAAAAAAAAAAAAAAAAAAAAACGACGATTACCACCAAAATGGATCTCACAGAAGCACTTATCCAAATATGACACAGGGATGAAGACATCAAGAAACAATGCGAAAACCTCATGAACAACATTCCAAACCGCATAAAATTGATGATAAAGAACAAAGGGTTTCATACTAAATATTAATTGTTGCAAACAGCGTGTAATAAATGAGTTTTGTAGAATAAATATTACTTGAATCATATATATTATCGTTTGAGTCTAATAATTTGCACACGTCTGTACTATTAATGCCCGGTATTTATGCAACTCGTCAATCACCAATGTACTGCGTGACGTTTGTGAATGCTCTGGTGTTGTCGCAATATCACGGTAGGTCTGTATCTGTTAGACTCTCTTGAGACAGCAGTGTTTACATAAATATGCAGTATTGACCGATTATTTAGTCCTGACAAGTCAGCTACGCGAAAGAGGAGAAGTAATAGGAGTAGTGGGGAGAGCTACGGAGTAGAGATAAGGGCGAGCGGTCGGTAAAGGAATGAAGTAGAGCTTAACTGTACTGGAAACACAAAGCTATACCGCAGCCGTGACATCCGATCGCTCTGACTGCAGGCTACAGACTAACCTGAACATCCCTTGGCGTAACTTAGTGGACTCGCCTGACCCAGGCGTAGATTGCCGGCGACTGTCAGGACTAAATAATCATACTGTACAGCTATGGCTCACAGACGGATATTGTGGATATTCTGAAAGAGAAAGTTTCGCGTGATTTTGAATTCGTCGATATACAGTCATCCAGTTTTGACACACGCATTGCTGAATAGTTACATGACATCTTTTTGTGTTATATACAAGGTATATGAGGAGCAGAGCCTTTGGTGTGACAGTAGTGCAACAGAGAACGGTTCTTCAAATACAGAAGAAACATGCACACAAACAACTTTCGGAGAGGAGTGCCCAGGTAGTTCAAGTTTTACCATATGTTTCCTTCTAAACATTCACGGCGAAGTATAAGTGAATAGTTATCAGAAAAAAACAGTGAATTTCATATACATACGTAGCTGTGAAAAAATAAAAGAAGACTATAAATGCGAGTGCAAGGAAATATAAAACTTCGCGAGAAAATTTAGACTTTCAGTCTTACTAATAAAAACTCTGTATACAGATGTTTAACTGTCTTATACTTATACACTGAGTAGCTCGTTTATAAATCATGTGTAAATTCCTTACTAATAATCACTACATACGTCGTGTATAACAGTATAACTGTTACACAGCTACGTCACAGTTTCGTCATTACTTCATTACGAAAGGTAATAGAATATCTGAGATTCTCTATTGCATCTGGTAGAGCGCTCTAGTGTGCCATGTGATAGTACAACTGGCTCTGATCGATTACCACACTATATTTTGATCAAAGGGTACAAGCTACAGCAATATTACTCTAATTATTCTATGCTCTTTGGTTTGTTCTTCTATGCTTACAAGGCAGCCATCATCATAAAATGACAGTCGATACGAACAGCTGTTAGAGGGGCGGCCATTTTTTCTCTATATACAACGCTTAAACAAGGGGTTTCGTGTATATACAGTAACTACTGCAAAGCAATTCCCATTGTATAGTTACAGACTGTTTATACATCCATCGGTTATGCACGGTTTATTAGTAATGTTTTCTGTCTCAACTCTGCATAAGTCTCGTATAAAAATTATACACGGTTTATTAGTAAGACCGTTTATGGATAAAGGTGGAAACAAGACAAGTAAATACAAAAAATAAAAACAATCATGAGTACCCAGACCTCGCATTTCGCAGCTATAAAACCCATTTACTATATTTCGTGTAGTTCGGATTTGTGCGAGGCGGGCCTCGCACCTCGCGACTTGCAGAAAAACCAAGACTAAGACTCTGTCGGCCTGGGTGGCGCAGTTGGTATAGCGCTGGCCTTCCGTGCCCGAGGTTGCGGGTTCGATCCCGGCCCAGGTCTATGGCATTTCAGTGTGGTTACATGTAACAGGCTCATGTCATTAGATTCACTGGCATGTAAAATAACTCCTGCGGGACATATTTCCGGCACACCGGAGACGCTAATATACCTCGGCAGTTGCGAGCGTCGTTAAATAAAACATAACATTAAAAATCTCTTATGTGCACTACCAGAACGTAGTTACCCAGAACTACGTCATTTTACCTGTTGAGTTTGGTTCTTTTTCGTTCGATATATTTCTACGAACAGTTACTCATCAGTCTAAATCACCAGAAGAGCATAAGCGAACCAAAGTTAAAAGAAAAATTTAATGTGTCCATTGCATCTGAGTTGGTTCAAATTGCGCCAGAAATTGACGACATTGTAAATAGCTATAAATAAATAAACAAGTAAATAAATAAATAAATAAATGGATGGATGGAGATAGATACAGATACAGACACAGACACAGACACATATAGATGGATGGATGGATGGATGGATGGATGGATGGATCGATAGATAGACAGACAGACAGACAGACAGACAGACAGACAGACAGACAGACAGACAGACAGACAGACAGACAGACAGACAGATAGATAGATAGATAGATAGATAGATAGATAGATAGATAGATAGATAGATAGATAGATAGATAGATAGATAGATAGATAGATAGATAGATAGATAGATAGATAGATAGATAGATAGATAGATAGTTGTTGTTTAGCCAACTATCCGAAGACAGGTCTGAACCTCAAAAGTGATACCAAGAAGGCACCACTTAAACTAGGCCAGAAGAAAATGAGTTAATAAATAACTTAAATGAATAAATTGCGAGAAGTATAGCGTAATGATCTAGACAAAATTTAATACTATGGCCATTACTTTGCTTTACGCGGCATTAAATTTGCATTTTAACCTCATGTACACTGTGTCTAGTTCTTGGCTTGACTTCGCTCTTTACTATGAAAACGACGTGTCCATCAACTCGCGTCCTAAACTTGAGAGTAACTAGTTCATCGGCAACGTAAATTACATTGAAGTAAGATCAAGTTGCAGTAGCTTATGTAATGTAATTGCTGTTTGGCCTGCAGGTTTCCAAAAAAAAAAAAAACAAAAGTAATGCAGCAAAAGTACTGTTCTTACCGGCTATAGTTAGTTAATTTACAAGTTCGTTTCACAATCACATTCATCAAGTTTCATTACTTCTTAAAAGGAATAATATTTATAAAATTTCTCATTCTGATATTACGCAAGTATGAAAGCTAGATCAACGTTTGGATTCTTCTGCAGAGTTGTGCAATTTTTTAAATAGGGAAAAGAGATCCGTGTCTCAATGAAACGTACAGCAGAGTCCGTATAGACCAGTTTCTGTCTGATGCTTTTCCAATTCACTGCGAGCTAAAGCAAGGAGATACATTATCATCTTTACTTTTTAACTTTGCTCTAGAACAGTCGTGGAGAAAATGTGATCGTGCGCCGAGTCACTGTGTAACCTGCAACGTGCGGATACCCGAAGGGGAAGTGAAGCAACTGTCTGACTTATTAACGGATTTCATTTTCCTTACGTCAAGCACTTAAATATAATTTTATACAGTATAAGGTTACAAACTAATGTTTAGTATGTGTAACGAAGAAAGAAATGAACAAAAAACATAGGACACATTATCACAACCTAAAATTAACTGTCTTCAGAATGTCTCTGCGACAGAGTTTTAAAATCAGGAATTATGTCACTTACTGCCGGTCGTAGTTGATCACGAAGGTATTTGTCTGTCAGTCGTGATCTATATTTGGTTTTTACTATTTTCATTGTTGAAAATAATTTTTCACAAACGTAAGTTGTAGCGAACATGGCTTCAACAGAGCAAGCGAAAGAACGAAGCTTCAGATATTTATTTTTTGGCAAAGATTTGAAAAGTTCAACATTTGTCATGTCCTTACATCTAGCTTTCATTTAAGATCACATTGTAAAACTGTGAGTTTAAATTGACGATCTAACGGCATTATTCGTACATCTGCTGAAAAGGATCGACGTACAGAGATAATAATAATAATAATAATAATAATAATAATAATAATGATAATAATAATAATAATAATAATTCACCTTTTAATGTTTCATGAGTGACATGTAATGCCGTTTTATGTTATACAACCGTTTTCCTCGTAATATTTGTGAACAAATCATACATTTAATATTCTCATCATATTGGCAGGAAAAAATGCGTCCTCCCATCTTCCTTGAAACTTCCGTTTTTGTAGAGGTACATTGGTTTCGAGAGAGGCATTGGACGATATGCCACTCGCAGGTCAGAGACAAATAAGCAAATGGAACGGAGTTTGATTCCAATGAATGAGAGGTTGGGGGCTGGGGAAGGCAGGAAGTAAGAGAAATGCACAGCTATTATTGCGAGCCACAATGTGCTCATGAGTCACATTTTCGCCACGGCTGCTCTAGAATATGCTATTAGGAAAGTCCAGGATAATGAAGAGGGTTTGGAATTGAACGGGTTACATCAGCTGCTTGTGTATGCGGATCACTTGAATATGTAAGGAGAAAATCCACAAACGATTAGGAAAAACACCAGAATTTTACTTGAAGCAAGTAAAGAGGTAGGTTTGGAAGTAAATTCCGAAAAGACAAAGTATATGATTATGTCTCGTGACTAGAATATTGTACGAAATGGAAATATAAAAAATTGGAAATTTATCCTTTGAAAAGGTGGAAAAATTGAAATATCTTGGAGCAACAATAACAAATATAAATGACACTCGGGAGGAAATTAAACGTAAAATATTAATATGGGAAATGCATACTTCATATTATTGGGTTGATAAGCTTTTGTCATCCAGTCTGCTCTCATAAATCTGAAAGTTAGAATTTATAAAACAGTTATATTACCGGTTGTTCTGTATGGTTGTAAGACGTTGAGGCTAAGGATGTTTGAGAATAAGATGCTTAGGAAAATATTTGGGGCTAAGAGGGATGAAGTTATAGGAGAATGGAGAAAGTTACACAACGCAGAACTGCATGCATTATATTCTTCACCTAACATAATTAGGAATATTAAATTCATACGTTTGAGATGTGCAGGCATGTAGCACGTATGGGTGAATTCAGAAATACGTATAGAGTGTTAGTTGGGAGACCTGAGGAAAAAATGTTTTTGTTTATTTGTATTGCTTGTTTGTAATTATTTTATAAATATATTTGAGATAAAAAATCCAACATGTAACTTTGTGAGACCTAACGTCTTACGTAAATTAAATACACTCTTTTTTTTAATTGGAACCTTACTTTTGCACTAAAACCTTAGTATCACAAAATTATCAGAGTCTGCCCTATCAAAAGAAGAAAATTACTTAACTGTCAAACTATAATACAAAGTGTTTTAATATATCGTGCAGAAGTATGGTAATTTACGACGTTTAGAAAAATGCTATTGAGTTTATAGGCGAGTACATCTACTATCAGGGAGTACATGTCACTTTACAATATGTGTTCAGAGGAAGAAAAATTATCTGTATACATCTTAAGACTGATAAGTGAACTATGTTACTACAGTAGTGAGCGATGTATGTAGTGGAGTGGGAAAGGAACTGGCTACCCTACCCAATTATCTCCTGGCTTAGTTACCTCATGAGTGGTACCTTATTGGTGTCACGGGGATTCAATCTGTCTTCGGACAGTTGACAAATCAAAAATGAGGAACATCTTTTGGATAATAATTGAATCTTAATGCATTTCCTCCAATTACGAGTATGGATACCTGCTTATGCAAAGAGCGGAGTAACATTAGAAGTGATTACTACATATAAGCAGATAGTAGATTTCAATTGATGTAGAGTTAATTGCAAAGCAACTCATTCGGCTCCCGGCCGGGATCGTGCGTATCTGCCATCTTTGCGTGGCCTGCCTAAGTTGCGTCATTGTCGAATCATACCTTCCCGCTTATTTTGCTCACATAGCCTCGATTAATAATAATAGCATACAAACCATTACATTTTTATTTCATAACAATACACTACTAATCTGTGATGGCGTTGCTCAAAGTATCTCTATCTACATGCATAGATTCCCGACACCCTTTATTAAAATTTTAATTCAAACGTAAAATTTCTCCTTCCCCAATTTATAGTACAATTTCTGTCCTTACATCACCTTTAAATTCGTCTATAGTGTAAAAGGTTATTACTGTAGACTATTTTAGGGTTCCCACAAATAATAATCAGAAACAGTAAAATATGAAGAAAATTACATTAATTTTTTTAATTTCCAAAAAAAAAAAAAAAAAAAAAAAAAAAAAAAAAGAAAAGAAAAAAATCGTATATAATTTCCAAACCAACATAGAAAAATGATTCTAGTTCCCAAACATTAAATTATGTCTGTATTCAATGTCAAAGAATTTCATTTTAATCACTCTAAAACATCTTATATTAAACAGTTACGTTTAGAAATCATATTAAAAATTGTATATCTGTATGTAAATTATAAAGTACCGTATATAATATATAGTTTCAATGATTAATTACCGTATATGTATGCATTTTTTTCTGTGAACTATAATAAAATATCATATCATATCATATCATATCATATCATATCATATCATATCATATCATATCATATCGTATCATATCATGTAGCGTGCAAATTAATCCGAACACGACATATTTTTACATTTTCTGTCATTGTTGGCCTTACAGCTCATACCGCTTTAATTGACATCTGTAGTACGTGTAATTCCATTGTTGAAGGTCTGTCGTTATTATTTTTTTTTTATAATATGTGACATTTTGCTTGTCGTTTTGTACTTATAAGCATTTCAGTTGTGTTGAAGACTTAATATTGCAGTCCTGTGTACATTCTGTCGTCTTCACAAATGGATACAACTCCACGAAAACTGTCTAAAATTATAACATTAGCAGAGCATTCTTCTATGACACAGAGGCAAATTGCTGCAGAATATCACATCGGTTTGGCTACTGTTAATTCGATCATAAAACGATACAGGGAGACTGGATCCATCACACCCCAGAAAAAAGGAAACTGTGGCCGGAAAAGGAAGACTTCACCTGCAGGTGATCGTTTAATTGTCAGAAAAAGTAAATTAAATCCTAGACTAACTGCAGTCGACTTAACCAGCGAGTTAAAGGCTACCACTGTGGCGAATATTCACGTCACAACAGTGCGGCGTAGGCTTTTGGAAGCTGGACGAAGGGCTCGTAAGCCTATTAAGAAGCAACTGCTAATCCCTTTTATGTGCAAAAAACGCTTAATGTGGGCAAAATTACATCAACACTGGACAGTGAATGACTGGAAGAATGTACTTTTTTCCGATGAGTCTCATTTCGAGGTCCACGACCGCCGTGTTTCTTACGTACGGAAAGGATCCGAAAAAGTAACAGCAGCTCATCTCCAACAAGCACCCAAATACCCCCCTAAAGTAATGTTTTGGGGTTGTTTTACACATGAAGGGCCTGGAGCATTAATACCTATCAAGGGAATGATGAATTCTGACAAATATATTCACTTATTGGAAACCAGAATCGTACCCCAGCTGCAAAAATCATTTCCGGATGGCAGAGGTGTGTTCCAACAAGACCTGGCACCATGCCATACGTCTCGAAAAACTACAGAATTCTTCAACAAGAAGAATATTCAGGTACTCCCCTGGCCAGGCAACTCACCCGACATCAACCCCATTGAGAACTTGTGGTCAATTTGCAAAACAAGAATGCAAAAAAATGGATTGTTCTACAAAGGAGAAGATGATTTCTGCCCTCATTGGTGTATGGTTTCGCGATGAAGAAATGAAGAATATTTGTGGGAAATTAGTGGAATCCATTCCAAATCGTCTCAGAGCTGTTATTAGGAACAAGGGAGGCCACATAGATTACTGAGGTATGTCTTAGATCCTTTTTTTTTATCCCGTTTGAGTGTTTTTGCATAAGTAATTACGTTGTTCGGATTAATTTGCACGCTACTGTATATCATATCATATCATATCATATCATATCATATCATATCATATATCGTATCGTATCGTTTAATATCGTATATCATATCATATCATATCATATCATATCATATCATATCATATCATATCATATCATATCATATCATATCATATCATATCATATCATATCATATCATATCATATATCATATCGTATCATATCGTATCGTATCATATCGTATCGTATCATATATCGTATCGTATCATATATCGTATCGTATCATATATCATATCATATCATATCATATCATATCATATCATATCATATCATATCATATCATATCATATCATATCATATCATATCATATCATATCATATCATATCATATCATATATCATATCGTATCGTATCATATATCGTATCGTATCGTATCATATATCATATCATATCATATCATATCATATCATATCATATCATATCATATCATATTATATCATATCATATCATATCATAACATATCATATATCATATCATTCCAGTCACTCCACTAGTTTCTGAGAAAAATCAGCATTTATATCTCATTGTTTTCAGTTTATTTTCTGCAATGTTTATTTTAATTATTTTATTAACATTTTTATATGTTTACTAAAATATTTAATCTTAAAGGGAATGTTCATCAGACGTTTCTTTATCTGTCCGAAAAATTTCAAATAGATTGCTTTGATAGTTCATGAGATACAGAAAGAAATGTGTATTTTATAGTGGATTTACACTTCTTCGTTACCTTAATCAAATCAAATTAATTCAAATAAGGACAAAGGAGAGAATAAAAGAGCTAAATGGCGCGAGAACACGCGTCCTTGCAATGGGATATGGCATTATGAGAAAATATTATGTGAGCTTCAAGCCAATAGGTCAATTGTCTTATTCCACTCTGTGTTTCACCGTTACAGTGAAGGAACTTTGACATTTTTTTAAGGGAAAAGGGCGAAAATGGATGTAACGTAATATTATGCTACATAAAGAGAAAGTTTAAATAAATGACAAATTGTTTATTTAAATTTAGTAATATATAATTATTTTTCTAATAAAAGTATTATATTTCATATGCATCATTACCCAAAAAAGACTCGTACATACTACTCATGAGAAAATCGAGGCAGTAATTTAGAATTCGCTTCAAAGACAGAGAGATGGCTTATCGTAAACCACTTTCTCCGTATCAGGAAAGCTAAAAACGTTGCGTGTATTTCCATAAAAATTTGGGAATCTACTGGGTGAACAGTATAGAGCAGAACAGAAGCGTCGCGCGGCCTTGGAGTCCCCATCTCCGCGCGCATAGTCGGCCGTCCAGCCGTGAAACCTGTGCTGCTCTATACTGTTCACCCAGTCTTTTGGCGCAATACAATCTTTGTCTTTATACTTCATTTAATTGAGTATATTGTGACAGAAAAGTTTAACTCTATGGAAGAAATAAAACGTTGAATAAATTTTGTTCTTCTGACGAGAGCGGACAGAAAAGTCTTTGGCCACTGCGAGAATACAGTCTATTGTGTTTAAATACCATTGTCTTTACATTTTAATTCTTCCTTTTCTTCGTCCCTTTTCTCCACTTCTTTTCTTCTTCTTCTTCTTCTTCTTCTTCGATTTTCAAATAAGATAACTGTAAAAATTAATTGCTGGATATCGGAAAACGCCTACTTCTCCTTCAGTAAGCAAAGACCGTATACTGGGAACCGATTGTAGTACTGAAAGTGGTAAGGAACAACTTCACATAGTTGGAATGGTAGCTTGTCTCCACGATTAGTGAGAGTGATAAAATCTGAAAGTGTAAATTATGCAGACCACGTCAATCACAAGAAAGTTGTACATCACATCCGCATTGTTGACTCCAGAAATGGGACCGTGCGACACAATCAGACGGTGCCGACTTTGTCAACCCATTTCTGTAAATTTCAAGAAGAAAATCATGCCTCGAGACTTGCAGAAGCAACACTCTTAAATCAAATTAATTCTTACCCGTTATCTCTGGAGTGTGACTTTGATCAAGTTATTCTTAAAATTTCGTTTAATTTTACAGTATTCTTTAATTTCCTAAGCTCTAGCAAATTAAAAAGTGTTCATCTCTCTGAAGAAAATTAAACAATATCTGAATTAACTGCCACTTCATTTCACGACTTAGGAGAACTCACAAGCAAGCATTGTCATGGGGGCAGATTAAAATGTTAAATTTTTTCTTCCATCATGTTAATAATGTCAAAACATGTCACCGTAATTATGAGACCGTCCAGAAAGTAATTTTCCCTGGGGCCGTTTAAAAAATCACAATTACGTGGAAAGATTTATTGAAACAGATACAGCAATTATTGCGTTGTTTTTCAACATATTTCCCACTGGAACTGAGACAGTTGTCATACCATGAGATCAATATTTGTATTCTTGTGTCGTATTGTGCACCTCTCTGTTGATCTCACGGTATGACAAATGTCTCAACTCTCGTGGGAAATATGTAGATAAATAGCGCAACAATTGCTCTATCTGTTTCAATAAGTTTTTCCATGAAATTATGCTTTTTTCTGTATATAGCTACAGGGAAAGTCACTTTCTGGACGGCCTTGTAATTGCAGGCGAGTGGCCAAAATTTATATAAGCACTTGTTTTGACATTATTAACATGGCGAAAGAAAAAAAAATAACTTTTTTCTCTGCCCCCATGAGAATGTTTACTTGTCGGTTGGATTCATCCAGTTTTGAGTGACGTCATATTTTACATGATCTATATAAATATCATTTTCCTTAAATTTTGTATTTTAATTAATATTTTTATTCACCTATTCCTTGTTCATCCATTTCTTCCTCAGTTGTCCAATATCCTACATTCCAACCATTTATAATAAAATGCTTGCGGTTGTAGGCGAACAGACGCCATCCTTTTAATGTGGCTGTATCATTTATTTGAAAATCTATCAAGGGCGCCCACAGGAGGTAGCCAGTGGTAGCAATTGCTACCACTGATTTTTTTTATTATTTCCCGTTTTTTTATTTTTCTCTACGTGCTCCATACATGTTTTCTCAAACCCTCGGCAAACAATTCCACTAAAACAAGTGCTTTAAACTATGAATGCATGCGCAAGGTAATTTATATTTCAGAACTGGCTATTTTTCATGTTCAATTTTCTCTCTTCTCGTCCATCCATTTCCTCTAATTTTCTAACCATCTTGCTACCACTAAGATTGGATCCTGCGAGCGCCTTTGATCACATTTTCTACCATTCTTTGCTTTTGCTTCTGATCATATCATTTTAAGTTACTGTTTTATGTTACTTATTATTTCCTTGTTAAAAATATAAGAATAATTTTGATTTTTTAAAATTATATACATTTTCTTTCCCTATTTAATTGTTTAGGCCTATTATTATTATCTGTCTTCATTCTTCATCCATTAATTTTCTTTTTCGACTCTTTACTCTTTCTAAGTTTTTCTATTCTTGTGCCTTTCTTCATTTCTTTTCCTCTCTTCTTAATCTTCAGTCCTTCTTCTCTTTCCGATTTCCTGTCCTTCCTTTACTCATGGTTGTTCGATTTTCTTCTTTCTCTCTTCCTCTGTATTTCTTCTTTATATTTTTATTTTCTTGTTTGTTTCTATCTCTCTCCTCCTAATTTATCTGTATTTTCTTTCCTTTCTTTCTCAATGCAACTGATCCTCGATTACGACATCGATCGTCGGATTATCCGACGGTGCCTGAATCGTATTTTCCCAGAAAATTGAAAATTCCCAGCGTTATAATAAAAACAATCATTGCATATATTAATAGATCATAAATTTCGTTAAAGTTATTTCCTCGTTTAGTTGTCTCATGAGTGACGCATTATTATTAGCGTCACTTATGAAGTTATGAGTTTCAAACCTGTCTTCGGACTAAACAATAATGTCATCATGTTGACAATATAATTGAATGGTGAATTTGGAAAACGACTTAAGTCCACATTTTGGGGGGTTTGAGTTGAGAGCATGATTATGTTACTGTGTGCAAGGGGCATCGTTTAGTAACAGAATGACTTTAATCCACGACTTTTGTATAGTTTTTCTTAGCAGCATAATGTTTGGTTAAGGGATAAAAAAGACTTTACCCCTGGACTTAAGTTATTTTGCCTGTGAAATACTGGGAAAACTTACATAATATGTAATTTTAACATACAATCAGCTTACAATTTTTTTTTGTCTGTTGTCATTAGTAATTCTTTAAATGAGAAAATTTATTATGTTTAAAGAACAGAGCATGAAAATGAAAAACAATATGCTCAGTAATCGTGCTAAACTTGTAACTGAAGTAAAAAGTATTGCAAAATGGAGCCAAGTTAAGCATCGAGAGAGAGGATTTTCTTGCTGTCACATTTGGCTACATGAAAAATGTATGCTTACCTAAACACCAGTTCAGGATATGTACTACTATCGCCAGCTTACCGTCCCAGCTTTCTCTGTGCACAACATGAAAACTAGTGAAATGTCCTTTTGTGTCTACCATGAGGGACAGACCAAGAAAAGTCTTAACGAGATATGCAATTTTCTCCTGCACACCACTTCAATAACTGTGTCCCATCCAGTATACTAAGAACTGTGGTTGTTTTGCGACAGTTGTCCTGGACAAAATAAGAACAACACACTAATCAAATTCTTAATGGCAATAAGTGCTCAGAAACATTTCTTCATCATCATACTTTTTTCCATAAGCGGTCAGTGCTCTTGTAATTAACAAATTGTTCAAAATAATGTTGTTCAACAATTGCAATAACGTTATTTTATGACTTTGGTATAAATACATTTAGTTAAAGATGTTTATGTGTCAGTAACCTAATAATTATGATGCATTATTAAAGTTAATTTGCAGAACAACTTAAGGGGACACTCAACTATAGTTTGGAAATTTTTTTCTATTTGACCAATCTTTTTCAAATTTGGAGAAAATGTTTAATATACACATGGAAAGTAACATGCAAAATCTGAGCTCATTAGATCCAATACTTTTCAAAATAAAAAATATTTCAATTTTTAATCAATCATTAATTGAAATATCACTTTTAATTATCATTTTTTTATTTTTTGGCTTTGTGCATTTGACTGTGACTTCTCAATAAATAGGGGAAGAATTCTGCATATTGATTTAGTTCTGTCACGTAAATTAGTGTAGAAATTTAATTTTTCATTTCTATGACACTTTTTCTCCAATTTTTAAGTTGAGTTTCCCCTTAAGTCCTCAAGATAATTAAATTTTTTACACCTGTAGAAGAGTACAAAAGTATGAATTTCTATACTAAAACTATTTCTCTTACATATAAAAAAATATATTGTAACAATATAGGCCTATGGTTCAGCGAGGCCAAAAACAGTTTTCTTTAATTTTCTCAAAACAACTTCTAGGGACTTAAGTCGTTTTGCAAATTCACCATTCAATTATTTATGAGAACAGTTGTTAAATTATTGTTAACTTGTCTTCCTCTATCAATCATTTACCATGCTCTTCTTTTCTTACTGTTCTCCAATCAGGAGATAAACCGTGAAAGGAATGTGCTTACTATTGCGTCATCTATTGGAGCGAAGTAGATAGATAATATTAGAGTCATAACGTCAGTTTAAAAATCATGCGCTCTCCTCCATATGTTATTTCCTGTATGGAGGGATTAAAAAACCAAGAGATTAACAGTGACCTAATTTTGTAACTAGAGTAGTATAAAAATGTGTTATGGTTTGTGCTTTGAGAGATAGTCAATAGAGATTTGAATACCACGTGTGTGACATCTCATGACATCAACATTCATTCACAGCATCACACCGCTTCCCTTCATTCCCTGGAGACTTTCTCGTGGTTGGAGTATAGTACTACTGAAAGTTTAAATAACAAGGCAGATGGCATGAAACACCCTGCATAATGACTGTAGAACAAGGCGGTTTCCTATTACAGCATGTAAATGTAGGATTAAGTAACATTACTGTAAGCACAAAATATACCGACTTCTCTCATTACATCTGTGCAAGAGGTCATGACTCTTTCTTCCTCGACTATATCATTATAAGAAGAAAGTGTCTGTAGAATTAGGTCATCCTATTTAATACTCAGAACGCCAGCCTGTGCTGGAAGCTAAGGCAACGTAAAAACAAGAGTTCAAAGTTCCACAAACGCGAAATGAAACACCTTTGTATATGGTCTCACTCAATCAGCAATGCTATAGCAAATTTAGATGTCACAGTCTTTAATTTTGTATTTCAAAAAATATTGGAAAACTGCATTGATAAAAAATCCATTTCTAGAATTTTTTGAAAGTAAAAGTTCCCGGCATTCCTGATAGCGAAGTGGTAGTTTACTGCTATGAAGGTTGTTCCAAAAGGTTGTATTGAAACTGAAGTTACTTACTGAGAGGTTAAAATAAAGCAATTTTAAAACAGAAACTCATGGTCTAGGAAGTACTCCTGAGTGCATATAAGCCTGTGAATGTGAGGAATTTCATGATGGAGAACATAGTACTAATAAGTTAACAGTAATTTGTGCAAAAATTTAAGTAGCCAAAAACTACATGGGCTTAACAATAATTCATGTTGCGTTACGCCAGGACTTAAAATTAGCAGTAGAAGTAGTAGTATAGTAGGAGTAACAGTAATATCAGATGTAGTAGTAAGAGTAACGTAGAAGTGATGGTAGAAGTAACAGCAGCAGTAGTAGCAGAAGCAGTAGTAGCATAGTAGTAGCAACAGTAATACTGTAGTAACTGCAGCAGAAGTAATTGCAACAGTAATATAACAGTGGCAGTAGAATTAATAGTACAATAGTAGTAACAATAGTAGTAGTGGTAATAGTAACAGTAGCAGTAGAAATAATAGTACAGTAGTAGTAACAATAGCATTAGTAATACTAACAGTAGAAACAGTAACAGTAGCAGCAGAAATAATAATACAGTAGTAGTAACAAAAGTAGTAATAATAGAACAATAGAAGTAGTAACAGCAGCAGCAGAAATAAGAGTACAATAGTAGTAATAATAGTACAGTAGAAGTAATAACAGCAGCAGCAGAAAGAGTAGTAAGTAATAGTAACAATAGCAGTAGTAATACTAACAGTAGAAGCAGTAACAGCAGCTACTACAGTACTCTTAGTACAATACTAGTAACAACAGTAGTAACAATAGAACAATAGAAGTAGTAACAGCAGCAGCAGAAATAATAGTACGTAGTAGTAACAATAGTAGTAATAATAGAACAGTAGAAGTAATAACAGCAGCAGCAGAAATAATAGTACGTAGTAGTAACAATAGTAGTAATAATAGAACAGTAGAAGTAGTAACAGCAGCAGCAGAAAGCGTAGTGCACTAGTAATACTAAACGTAGAAGCAGTAGCAACAGCTACTACAGTACTATTAGTACAGTAGTAGTAACAATAGTAGTAATAATAGAACAATAGAAGTAGTAATAGCAGTAGCAGAAATAATAGTACAGTAGTAGTAACAATAGTAATAGAACAGTAGAAGTAGTAACAGCAGCTACTACAGTACTATTAGTACAGTGGTAGTAACAATAGTAGTAATAATAGAACAATAGAAGTAGTAATAGCAGTAGCAGAAATAATAGTACAGTAGTAGTAACAATAGTAATAGAACAGTAGAAGTAGTAACAGCAGCTACTACAGTACTATTAGTACAGTAGTAGTAACAATAGTAGTAATAATAGAACAATAGAAGTAGTAATAGCAGTAGCAGAAATAATAGTACAGTAGTAGTAACAATAGTAATAGAACAGTAGAAGTAGTAACAGCAGCTACTACAGTACTATTAGTACAGTGGTAGTAACAATATAGTAATAATAGAACAATAGAAGCAATAACAGCACCAGCAGGAATAATAGTACAGTAGTAGTAACAGTAGTAATAATAATAGAACAGTAGAAGTAGTAACAGCAACAGCAGAAGTAATAGTACAGTAGTAGTAACAGTAGTAATAATAATAGAACAGTAGAAGTAGTAACAGCAGCAGCAGAAATAATAGTACAGTAGTAACAATAGTAGTAAAAGTAGAACAGCAGAAGTAGTAACAGCAGCAGCAGAAAAAGTAGTACTTTAGTAGTAATAGCAACAATAGCAGAGGAAATAGTAGTACAGTAGTAGTAGCAAAAGTAATAGCAATAGTAGAAATACCTAGTAACAGTAGCATCAGAAATAGTAGTACAGTAGTAGTAACAATAGCAGTAGTAACAGTAGCAGCAAAAATAATAGTACCCTGTAATAATAAGAATAGTAGGAGTAATAGTAACAGTAGAAGTATTAACACTAGCAGCAGAAACAGCAGTACAGTAGTAGTACAAACCGATTATTTAGTCCTGACAGCTCAGCGACGCGAAAGAGGGGAAGTAATAGGAGTAGTGGGGAGAGTTTCGGAGTAGAGATAGGATCGGGCCGTCAGTAGAGAGATGCAGTACAGCTTAACTGTACTGGAAACACACTGCTCTACTGCACGCATGACATCCGATCGCTCTGAAAACAAGAGACTGACTAACCTGAACATCCCTTGGCGTAACTTAATGAACTCGCCTGACCCACGCGCACATTGTCGGCGACAGTAAGGACTAAATAATCGTACTGTACCAATAGTAGTAGTTTTAAAATGCTACCCCTACTATCACTTTCTGTCACGCCAATCTTACCCCTTAGCTGCCGTGAACCGATGCAGCCCGCAATATATTCTCGCACTGATAGACTTCGCCCATTCGCTTGTCATAGGCTCCACCCAAATGAGTCGATTTACTCCACAGATTCCGGAAACCCAGTGTAATTAAAATACATCTCGCAGATACTTTCTCGTCAGCTCCATACAGTAGCTGCTCCGCTATTGAAATAACGTGTGGAGAATGGTTATGATTGCCTCTTTCATAGTGGCATCAACACTTGAAAAGTTCAACATTTGTCAAATCCTTACATGTAGCTTTCATTTAAGATCACATTGTAAATCTATGAGTTTAAATTGAAGATCTAAAGGCATTATTCGTATATCTACTGAAAAGGATCGACGTACAGAGATGATGATGATGATGATGATGATGATAATAATAATAATAATAATAATAATAATAACAGTAATAGTAATAATAACAGTAATAATAATAACAATAATAATAATACATAATAATAATAATAATAATAATAATAATAATAATAATATTACTATTTCACCTTTTAATGTTTCATGAGTGACATGTAGTATAGTGCCGTTTTATGTTATACAACCGTTTTCCTCGTAATACTTATGAACAAATCATTCATTTAATATTCTCATCATATTGACAGAAAAAAAATGCGTCCTCCCATCCTACTTGAAACTTTCGTTTTTGTAGAGGTACATGGTTTCGAGAGAGACATTGCGACGATACGCCACTCGCAGGTCAGAGACAAATATAAATGGAACGGAGTTTGACTCCAGTGAGTGAGAGGGTGGGGATTGAGGGAGGTAGGAAGCAAGAGAAATGCATAGCTTTCATTGTGAGCCACATTGTGCTCGCGAGTCACATTTTCGCCACGGCTGCTCTATGATAACTCATGGATTTTCATCACATTAGGCCCGTAAAGTTTGTATAACTGAAGATGGACTTCAGAACTGGTTAATTTTTTTTTCTTCACTGCACGAATTTTGCATCTGGTGAGATTCTGGAAGCTACCAATATTTCACAAATATAAGTAATCACACGAACTCACGAAGTGTCACATGGCTTCGCAGTGATCCTTCTTTAACAGAATGAGCATTCCCGAACCTACTTGGAACTCTTAATCATCTGTAACACTGACCGGCCTTTAATTTTCTAAATTCATTCGTATAAGCAATAGATTCGTGTAACATGGGTTTCTAATGTCTTCTTTACAAGTATGGCTGAATGTCTATAAATTTCTCTACATACGTAATGCAGGTACATGGAAGAATCCAGCACATGTGGAAGGAGACTGCTTCCGACCTCATAACTGAAAGGAGTTTTATTTGAAGTTGAACAATAAATATTGTCTCTGGTATTCTAGAACCAGACCGCTCTATCTGCGTGACTGGAATTATGTGGATGACGATGAGGAATTATGCCACAGTTACTACGCATTCTTGGTTCAAATGGAGATAAATAATCACTTGAATTCTTCGTAAGACCATTTGCTCCGCCAAGTCAATACGAGTAGCTATATCACTTTCATTGAGACAGTTCACGTATTAAACACGATAATTAAAATATTTATCTAAATCAAAATTATTATTTTAATATCTGCGTAAATGCTTTTAATTCCATGGTTAAATGATTTGTACTTATGTGAGTGTTTAAGAGGGTACGTAGGCCTACAGCTTAAGGGTTAGGTACAGCTTACAGCAGTAAAATTTTGGAAATATTCAACATTTTTTTCTCCATTACTGTATCTTGTACAATAATGAAAATTGATATGTGTAAAACACTGTCTTTCGGATATATGAAAAAAATATATATATATATTTTTACAATTTAAAAAAATGATTACATTTTTTTTTTCAAAATTCAATTCACTGTGCAGTGATGAAGCGTTTCCCATATAACTCAAAAACTATCCAACATTCTGTGATGAAATTTGTTGTGAGTATTTATGCATGTCATATCTACAATATGATGCAAGATCACTTCTCTACCTTTGATAGATTGTCTGATAAAGATTAAATTAATTTAAAAAATATCAGAGTCGTCTTCTGACAAAAAAGCATATTATTTATTAAGTACTGTAGTTGAAACAGCATTATATTGTAAACATGAGTTTCAGCAATAAAAAAAGAGAGAGAACATGAAAAAGTTAACAAGTTTATGAGTTTGGAGGGAAATGCTTCAACACTGCACAGTAAACTGCCACCATTTTGAATTTTGAAAAAAAAAAAAAAAAACGTTTTTTTTAATCGTAAAAATATTTTTATGCTCGACCATGCCGAAATGTAGTAATTATACACCTGGTAGCAGTCCTTTAATGCATGTCATTAAAGTACACCTACACATTAAAGTACAGGTGTTCAGCCAATGACAACTCACCTTACAGGTGTTCAGCCAATGACAACTCACCTTACAGGTGTTCAGCCAATGACAAGTCAGCTTTGTACCGTTATAAAACCGCAAGTATCGATTATTATATGGAATCGAAAGAGAATTAGCGAAAAGTCCAATACTTTCGCAGAAGGTTATGTTCTGTTACTATAATAATTAGCGTTAATTGTAAATAATATTCAAATAAATTCAATTTGTCATCTCGTTTTTCAATGTCGAATTCAATAATCAAGGTTATATCAAGTTTAACGGGATTACATCAAGATCAATGACATTATTGTTCCTCGGAAAAAAATCAATACTTTCGCGTCTGCGCACATCTCACAATTCACGACCTAGAACAAGGTCACTTCCGATCTTGTCAGATACAAATAAAATGTATACATCTGAATAATTTCAAGTTAGAAATATGGTCGAGCATAAAAAGTCGTATGAAACTCGCCTCGTTTCATAAACATCCATACTCGCCTCTTAATTACTATCATTATAGGCTCGTTGCATAATGTACTATTTTCATATTGCACAAGGACAGTGTTTTACACATACCAATTTTCATTATTGTACAAGATACAGTAATGGAGGAAAAAATGTTGAATATTTCCAAAAAATTTAATGCTGTAAGCTGTACCTAACCCCTTAACGCACTGAAAAATTGACCATATTCAAAACATTTTTCTTCGTCCACACGGCTTATACAAAACTACAAATTATTACATTGTAAAACCTACGATTTTTTAATTTTTCTAAATTTTAGTATGCAATTACATTAATTATTTAATTATTCAAAATGGCAGCTACTCGTTATATCATAATCGAGTGTTTCCCTCTAAACTTATCCAATTTTTAACATTTTGATGTTCTTTTTTTCATTTTGAAGCTTAAGGTAGCTCTACAAAAACGATTGCTATAAAGATTATAACTAAATGGATAATATTTTTAATTTATATTTAAAACTACATAATATGCAACAGATTTTCAAGATATTTTAGCCCATAAATTATTTTTTTTTCTAGAAAAAATATTTAACTGAGGGGCATGATTATGATCAAATGTGTAGATTATGTGTATTAATATGTACAAAAAATCATACAATTCTGTTTAGTAGTTTCAGAATAAAGAGGAAAACGGATTTGGAAAATGTAGTTTCTAGAAAACGAGAGTGGCGTTCTCCACTGACAGCTGCGTGAACATAGTGCAGAGTCTTCAATTTAAATTCGTAACTTTAAAACTGACGCAGATATTAAAATAAACTTTTCACCAAAATAAATTTAAATATTTGGTGCAGATTTTAAAAAATATTTTGAAAAAAAAAAAATTTGAAGGTGTTAAACTGTACCTATCCTTAAGAGATGTAGAAAAATTCGACCGATTAACTTAAAATATATAATCGAGTCAAAGGAAAGTACCTTTCTGTGAGGGGGGTTTATTACAACCTATCCTTCAGTTAGGCACATTCCCAACTCAAACTAGGTGACTATGCTAAGGTTCGCCAAGCACCTAGGTTTCGAGGAGACAACCAAACGTCCCTAGACCAGATCCGTCTCTGTGTCTCCAACCGGCAATCGGGAAATGTTTGAAATTATGATGGAATGGAGATCGGACAGAATTATGTTAATGTCTAACTTCGAGAAACGGGGGAACCTCGAGAAAAACTCCAACTGCGACCTTGTCCGCCTCAAATGTCATTACGGATTTATCAATGAGAAATCCCTGACCTCACAGGCACTCAAACCTGATCGCCTGGGTGAAATGTCGAAGGTCTTGCTATGCAGTCACTATTTATACTCTTACACAATAATAAAGTATTTCTCAGAATAGCATCATAAAGAGGTATTATGGGCAATTAACGTGCTGATAAAGCAGCTGAAAAAAATTCAAGGAATTCTAAGAGAAAATAATTTACATTTATCCTATATATCAAACTTACTAGCAATAAAATAAATAAATATATATAAGGTGTGGCAGTGGGATATGACGGTTTTATAGCCCTGTCGTGGAAATGTAATCTATTAATGTCTGATTCTGATAAATAATGATTTTGTTAAATGTACAATTTCTGCTGTTTCTTATGTAATGTCATCTGCTGATTCCGAAAATGAAGTCAGAATTTTTCTACCACCCACCATTTTTTGTAATATTAGAAACATTGATTTATTTTTATTGCTATATACAGTCCTTAACATGCTAATTAAAAGAAAATATATTTCAAATATTTCACTCTACTGCTTTAACAATTCACCAATAACTTTTGTGCGAGATCGGCGTATTTGCTTGGTTTCCGCATAAAACCAATCCGCGGAAAGTCTAAAATTCCACATTCAGTATTCCCAACCTAACACACATAACAATTTCCCTCTTCTTACCGCTTAAGTGACATATTGATTTTACTGCTTTAGGCTTTTAACATATTATTTTTAGAGACGTTCAATATAGTAATAATTATAAATTGGAAACTTACCACTGCAATTTCACCTAAATTGCACTGTTAATTATTGTTTTTAAATATTTGCAAAAATTAAGTAAACTCTACAACTCCACTAAAGTTACTGCATTCGTGATGCAAGTAACATTAAGGAAGCCGTGAAAAAATCAACAAGATTCCAGACTCCTCATAGACCGGGGGGGGGGGAAAGACACGTATATCACGGCTTGCTGGAGTATAGTAAACACAGAAAACATTTTAAAGCAACAATGTTGAAGATAGATATTTTTGTTTTGCAAATTTTCCGTCATTGAGCAGAAACCAAGATGGAGATTTCATTGCAACTAATTAGAAATTCCTCTTTCAGGTATGTAATAAACGATCTTCGCACAAAATAATGTACGATACACGAGCGGTATGTTTTCTTTCAATTCTCGGAAATTAAAAAAGCTCAACTACGTTTCGCTTTTTCAAACTTTTCCTCGAACATGAAAACTTCAACATACCGCTCTTGTAACGCATATTACTATTACCCTTAAAACTAAAGAAAAAAAAGGTAGCCTATTTTACTAACAATTTAAAATTAGTGTAACTCTGAAAACATTGAGATTAGAACACATGTTTATATGACATCTTTTTCTCAAAATGTATTCGGAAACAAGCTCGGTAAGTGGCGGTAAATCGTCAATCAGCCTGTATATATATATATATATATATATATATATATATATATATATATATATATATATATATATATTCTAAGCAAAAGATGTCACATAAACATGTGTCTTAATCTAGATTATTATTATTATTATTATTATTATTATTATTATTATTATTATTATTATTATTACTATTATTATTATTATTATTTTTATTATTACTTTGTTTCTTTAATTCGAAATGTTGTAGCAGTAGTAATAAGTATACTGCTGGTGGCTATAGCAATACTAGTAGTAGTAGTAGTACAATAATAACAACACATAGTATCAATGGCAGAAGCATTAGTAAATATTACTAAAAACTGTGGTGGTGGTGGTGGTGGTGGTGGTGGTGGTGGTGGTGGTGGTGGTGGTGGTGGTGGTGGTGGTGGTGGTGGTGGTGGTGGTGGTGGTGGTGGTATCTACAACTTAACGGCATTATAACCGGTCGTAGAGCGCGTGTTTAGTGGGAATACAAGAATCACATCTGAGGAATTTGCAGATATTCAGGCAAGAATACAGCTAACTCCTAGGAAGTCTTTACGCTGATTAGCATAAGAAAGTGACATGTCACAAATATCAGCATTTAGAGGAATGAAAATACTGCACTTTTATTGTTATAGTGCGACACTGGCTCATCGATTACAGCCAGGGGATCCAGCCACTGTGTAATGTTTATGAGCTGATGCTGCAAAATCCGTTTATGACGATACTGTTGATCAATCTCAATTAATGATAGACGAAGCTTGGTTCCATTTAAGCGGTTATCTCCATACCAATGGGACATTAAAAATCCTAATTTAGTGCATGGAGTTTCTCTTCACGATCAGAAAGTGAGCCGGAATTTTCGTCACCGATTTTTCGTCACCCGGTGATTTCGTCACATATTACATTTTGCCACTGCAACGTTTTGTCAATGATTCACTTTTGACACCACCATATTTTGTCACCAATTTAATTTCCTCGTCACTATTCGCCAGCACAATTTTTCTCCCCTTCATGTCGCTTCCCTTGATGATACCTATTTCAAACGATACGTAATATAAAACCTCCTACTTCATTGTCTTCACATTGTTCATTTCGTTTCCAAGGATAGGCCTACATTGATTTTTTGGATTCGAAATATTCAAGTTACAGGATTCTTTGGTTTCAAAATCTTCAAGTTAATGTATGCAGGAATTATTTTGATTCGTAAAAAGTAATAGAGTAAGAGATAAGTTAATCTGTAATGGATATATGTTTACAAAGCACAAAGTTACAAAGATCGGGATTGTATAGAGATGTGATCAGCGCGACATTTGTAATTCACTGATTACTATTTCCTCAGATAAGAAAACCATTATAAAAGAACCTACAGAGCATTCGAACTACTCAGCAAATTCGGGTAGAATTAGAGCAGCGGAATGTGTAGAAGCAATGAAGTTACGTCATCTATTTTACAACGACATACAGTACAATTATTATTTTGGTGATGAAATCCCTTCAGTATAAAAAAATGATGACAAAATGTATATGATGACGAAATATCTTCGGTGACAAAATCTCAACAGTGACAAAAACATGATGACAAAATGTATTAGATGACCAAAACACTACTGACGAAAAATAGGTGACGAACTATAACGATGACGAAATTTCCTGTTACGAAATGCCTTAGACCCGATCAAAAAGTGAATATGTGATATGACATTATTGCACGCAGGGTAATTGGTCCCATTTTATTTTTGGATACAGTCAAGTCAAAACGTTACGTGCGAAAAACAATGCGATCATTTTTTTGTAATGCTGACTGAAGATGAAAAACAGTATGCTTTCTTCGAGTAGGATAACTCCACTGCACATACAACCGGTAATCGTTGGAAGCATTAGAAAAAGTGTTTGATATTCCCGTAATTAGTCGCGGACGTTCACCACCTCGTTCCACAGATTTAATTGTTTATGATTTTTATCTGTAGAGAAATTTAAAACAAAAAGTGTATGCGAAGAATTCACACACTCTTGAAGAGCTGAAACATGAATTCACCTGACTGCTGAGTGAAATTATAAATAGAGAATTGCAGAAGGTGTTTCAAATGTTCTACAACGAGAACATTGTATAAGCTTACGCCGAGCATTGTATTAAAGGTGTTAGTGATTGTTGTGATAGAATGATGATAGTGGTTGTAGTCAGTGGCGAAGCTAAGGTGTAAGGTTAGGCTGAAAAAATCTGCTTAGGTTATATATTTTTATAGAGTAGATGTTCCTCGGCTTTTCTATCATTTTTTTTTTTAGTCACAGACCACTCATATTCACCCCCAAACATAATATACGTATAACAATATAACTTATTTTTTCAGAGCCCACGACAATTGAAAATTTCTATTTTGTCTTCCTCCATCCGCTATTTTAATATGTAAATATGGTGTCGAACTCATATCTTTGTAAGCACATTTTGTTTCATACGTCCAACTTTAAAACAGTTTCTCTTTTAATTCTAATGACCTCAATGTTCTCTCACTGTGAGCCATTTTACACAAAATTAATATATAACACACACACACGCATAACTCTTGATTAAACTAACACTTAACAACTTAGCGAATTCAGATAACACCAATATAGCGCAACGTATTATTGTGAAGATGAGGCTAGCCCAGATAGCAGCGTTTCCTACGGAGATGTAGCCTTTAGATGCTTCTGCCACAAGCCTCGAACTGAACTCTCCATACTGGAATAACTGCCAACAGTGAACTTAATACATGGAAGGAAAGTGAAACCAAGTGTTACGATACATCATTATTACGAAGTTACAGGCCTCCTGTTACTAGGTAAAAATCAAATTTTTAGGTAGGCTAAGCCATAAAACCTCTTAAGAGCTTCGCCACTGGTAGTAGTAGTAGTAGTAGTAGTAGTAGTAGTAGTAGTAGTAGTAGTAGTAGTAGTAGTAGTAGTAGCAGTAGTAGTAGTAGTAGTAGTAGTAATTGTTGTAATGTTTTAATATTATTGTAACATATTGTAATATATTAGTCTGTGAATAGCCAACCATGTTGTAAATACTATTAATTGTATTAGATAAGTTGTACAATTATGATGCCCATGCACTGTAGCTATGTCATGGAAAATAAATTACGTCACTAATGCTAAAACCTAAGTGTTCCTCTGATTGAGGTTCTGGCTGATATGTGTATCTATTATCAGGTAGTACATTTCATTTCACGATATGTGTTAGAGGAAAAATTGTTTGTATGCATCTGAAGTCTGATTAATGGAATATGTAGCCAATCGGCGATGTATGCATTAGAGGGGAAAAGGAACTGGTCACCTTACGCCAATATCTTCTGGCCTAGTTGCCTCATAAGTTATGCCTTATTGGTGTTATTTATGAAGTTCAAACCTGTCTTCGGACAGTTGACTAAATAACAATATATAAGTGTGCAATGTTTCAAAACAGTATAAATATAGTCTATGAATTAACACATACAGCTGTAAATATTTGAAATTGTAAAATAATAAAATTAGAACAAAATAGGATGTAGATTAAAACACACCTACTGTTCAATATTTACGAGAGCACAACGTGTAAAAAAATACCTAAGTAGATAGATTCTGTGCTACATATCACGAGGGAAGAGATTTGTTCGAAGACCACCATACAAACGATTGTAAGAGGGCATAACAAGCCGCTAGTCTTGTTACTTTGAAAGGAGAATGATGGTGACGGTGATGATGATTATAATTATGATAAAATTTAAGTATTCTAACTTTGAAAGTATATAGGTGCAAAAATTTTAAATAGTAAGAACATAAACATGTAAACATTTAAAAAACATTGATATCAAAATTTAATTTGTAACAATATAAAAAAATTAACATTTAAAATAATTGTGAAAGTGAAGGAAACTTAAAATTCTGATTATGTTAAAATGTAAATACCTTCAATAATACACGAAATATATAACTCTGGTAAGATGTAAAGTGACGATTCTAAATATTAATGTAGCTTTATTGTTACGTACTGTACTTCTCCAGTGCGCAGTTTTGTCTCGCGTATTGCATAATCTGGAGACCAACTCGTGCTGGCCGCTGAGAGAAGACTGAAGGCAACTCTGTTCATTCAGTAACCCCTACCTACCTGCTAGATAACTCTCAAGAACTCACCGGTTAAAAAAATAAAAAAAAAACTTTCACAAACCAGTTGGAAAGGGTCAAAATCAAGGTCCATATAATTATTATGCCTCATTTGAAAATTCTATAGTTATGCCATCGACTGCTTCTTATAACCTGTTACTTCCTTCTTACAATTTATGCTTGCATTCTAGTATGCAAGTACAAAGGATTCAAGATCAAGGTGTTAAACTATGATTACAGTGAAAGCATGGAAAAAATCTATACTACTAATAAATCTGTAGCCGAAATTTTTCTGGTAATTTTCGATTTTCCAAAAATAATTGGTCCTAACATATATAATTAACCACCCTGAAACCGAAAATCGCTTTTTTGACATTTTTGTTTGTATTTCTGTCTGTCTGCCTGTCTGTATGTTTGTTACCTTTTCACGCGATAATGGCTGAACGGATTTTGATGAAAATTGGAATATAAATTAAGTTCGTTGTAACTTAGATTTTAGGCTATATGGCATTCAAAATACATTATTTAAAAGGGAGGTTATAAGAGGTCTGAATTAAATAAATCGAAATATTTCGCTTATTATTGATTTTTGTGAAAAATGTTACATAGCAAAAGTTTCTTTAAAAATAATTTGCGATAAGTTTTATTCCTTGAAAAATGTTGATAGGACTGATATTTAATGAGATAAATGAGTTTCGAAATTAAAATAACTGCCATCTAAGGCCGTGTAATGAATTAAAAAACAAATGACTTCGTCTATAAGGGGCCTTGGACAGCAACAATCGAAAGCTATGAAAGATAACCTACAGAGAATGTTTCTGTGTTTGTATGAAGTAATATCGGAAGCTAAATTAACCGACTTGTATAATTAATTATTATTTCACCATTGGAAAGTGTAGTTTCTCTAGATGGACATAATGCTATAATGTTATTACAGTAACTTCTGATATAATATAATATAATATAATATAATATAATATAATATAATATAATATAATATAATATAATATAATATAATTTAAGTTATTTGAAGGGTTCACAACCATAGTGGACCAAGCGTCATTTACTGAATACGTAGAAAACAAGGGTTAAAATTAAGTTATTACCATAATTCAATGGAAACCTATAACAAGTAAAATAAAATATAGACATTAAATCTAAATGATGTCAATGTTCATTAAATTATGGTTGCATGTAATAAAATTAAGAAACTTGTTAAAGGAATTGTCAAGGCACCAAATGAGTGATCGCTGGACCAAAATGATCGCATTTTAATTATTTGGATGCAATTTCAATTAAGTAACATAATAAAGGATTTATCCCTCTATCAAACACGAATGTTACCTGGATCAAACGTCCTATTTTAATTATATAATTACTTCATACTTATTTCTAACGGGTGCAGTGGAGCGCACGGGTAGGGCTAGTTATAAATATAACAAACAAACGAAAGAATGGACAAAAACAAGTGACAAAGGAATGAACAATCTAACGAACAAACTAAATAAAGACAGATCAAACGAACGAATGAGAACACGAACATACAAATAAACTAACGGACAAACAGAGAAACCAAAGAACGAACACAGGAGCGAAGGAACGAATGAAGGAGAAAATAGCGAACAAAGAAACGAAAGACAGAACGAAAAAACGAGAGAAAGAACAAAGAAACGAAAAAACGAACGAATAAACGAAAAACGAACAAAGGAACGAAAGGACGAACGAAAGAACGAAAAGACACAAGAAAGAACAAAAGGACGATAGAACGAACAAGGGAACAATAGAACGAACAAAGAAACGAAAAACGAACAAAGGAACGAAAGAATGAAAAGACGAAAGGACGATAGAACGAACAAGGGAACGATAGAACGACCAAAGGAACGATATAACGAACAAAGAAGCGAAAGAACGCACGAAATAATAAAAGGGTGATAGAACGAACAAGAGAACGATAGAACGAACAAAGGAACGAAAGAACACACACAGGAATGAAAGAACGAACAAAGAAACGATAGAACGAACAAAGGAACGATAGAACGAACAAAGGAATGAAAGAACGAACACAGGAATGAAAGGACGAACAAAGGAACGATAGAACGAACAAAGGAACGAAAGAACGAACACAGGAATGAAAGGACGAACACAGGAATGAAAGGACGAACAAAGGAACGATAGAACGAACAAAGGAACGAAAGAACGAACACAAGAATGAAAGGACGAACACAGGAATGAAAGGACGAACAAAGGAACGATAGAATGAACAAAGGAACGATAGAACGAACGAAAGAACGAACACAGGAATAAAAGAACGAACAAAAGAACCATAGAAGGAACAAAGGAACGATACAACTTACAAAGGAAAGAAAGAACGAACACAGGAATGAAAGAATGAACACAGGAACGAAAGAACGAACACAGGAATGAAAGGACGAACAAAGTAACGATAGAACGAACAAAGGAACGAAAGAACGAACACACGAATGAAAGGACGAACAAAGGAACGATAGAACGAACAAAGGAACGAAAGAACGAACACAGGAATGAAAGGACGAACAAAGGAACGATAGAACGAACAAAGGAACGAAAGAACGAACACAGGAACGATACAACTTACAAAGGAATGAAAGGACGAAGTAAGGAACGATAGAATGAACAAAGGAACGATACAACTTACAAAGGAACGATAGAACGAACGAAAGAACGAACACAGGAATAAAAGAACGAACAAAAGAACCATAGAAGGAACAAACGATACAACGATACAACTTGCAAAGGAACGATAGAATGAACAAAGAAGCGAAAGAACGAACACAGGAATGAAAGAATGAACAAAGGAACGATAGAACGAACAAAAGAACCATATAACTTACAAAGGAACGATAGAACGAACAAAGGAACGATAGAACGAAGAAAGGAATGATAGAACGAACAAAGGAATGATAGAACGAACAAAGGGACTACAGATTTTCTCCTCGTTTGATAAACCTGCAACATAACCACTCGGACTGACGACAGTATGAATATGGCAAAAGTGGGTATTTCCTCTTTCGATGCACATAAAATAAACATAGGTGTTTGCCCTTCAATTGCTGGCGAACACTGAGTAGCTGAATGGAGGAAAGCAAGAGGGGCTGGTATATTTTTCACTGTGTATGTATTGTTACCTGTGGCGTATTAAGTATTTGCAAATGTGCGTGCAGCGTTATTCCAATAGTGAAAGGGAGGAGAAATGTTTTTGTATTAAATGAAGAGAAGGAACAATGCTCAATATGCTCAACCTAGATTGGATATAACATATAGTACATTTTTCGCCATAGAGTTTATGTTCACCATATTGAAGTGCATTTTAAGTCCACCGCTGTGGATTAACGATTAGCATGCCTCACCGTAAAACGAGCGGTTCGGGGTTCAGATCCTGGTTGAAAGAAGCTATATGGTTGAGATTTTTTCCGGGGTTTTCCTTCAATCCATTAGGAGCAAATTCTGGGCAACTTTCGGCGTTGTGTCCTAGATTCATTTCGCTAGCATTATCACCTTCTCTCAGACGCTAGATAACCGTTACCAACAATAGACTTAAGGATAAGCACCTGTGTTCAGTTAAGGGTTAATGAGAGGGGTAGAATTGGACATAGAGAGAGGAAATACCATCTCTGGAATAAGCGAACACAAATTATTAACTAATACAAATAATTATCAATTACAATGGATCAACGAATTGATTGAGTTGAACAGCGTTTTTCAACCTTTTTTCAACATGTGGCACACTAAAGGTGTAATTTAAAATTCCGTTCTACACTCATATAAAGTAAATCAGTGGTTGCCAATAGAGGGGACTTTAGGGAATGTGTTTACTAAATGTTAACTTGTGACGCGTTCGCTGAAAGTGACTCTTGTGGACTCACTTTTTGTCTACTCTTTCCACTTCCACTTTTTGCTACGGCAACCTTTACTATTTTCCTTTTCTCGCGTCCTTGGATAATTCCTTGCACACTGGTTGAAAATAACTGGAATTGAGGAATATAATTAATTAAATAGAAAACATTCAGGGACAGAATCACTCTATGGGATTAGCAAGCAAATTTAATTAAATTAATACATCTTGATTACAGAACTTTTAACACTGTATCACTTCCGAAAACGTATTATGTGTCTTTCACGTGTTAAATTTTATATTAACTTGTTAACATGTGTCGGCCTGCTATTGATCATCTTCAGAACTTGTTGTTGCTGGTCTTGGCGCCTTTTGTTTTGTTTCCTGTGGGGGTGTGTTTGTGTAGTGTAATGTGGAGTCAAAGAGTGTGTGTGTTCTGAAATTGAGTTATGTGTTGAGAATTTCATTTGGATGTGTTTTTGTGTGTCTGTATGTTTCGTATTGTTCTACACATCCAACCAAAAAGCGAGAAACTAAACACACTAGAACAATACGAAATATACAGACACACAAAAACACATCCAAATGAAATTCTCAACATACAACTCAATTTCAGAACACACACACTCTCTGACTCCACATTACACTACACAAACACAGCCCCACAGGAAACAAAACAAACAGCGCCAAGACTAGCAACAACCAGTTCTGAAGATGGCCAATAGCAGACCGAAACATATTAACAAGGTAATATAAAATTTAACACGTGAAAGATACATAATACGTTTTCCGAAGTAAATTAATAAATTGAGAAATGAAGTAAAGGAAAATATTTAATGAAGAGCAGATGATTTAAATGGTGTGAAATAATGAATATAA
Organism: Periplaneta americana; assembly: GCF_040183065.1. Lineage (NCBI taxonomy): Eukaryota > Metazoa > Arthropoda > Insecta > Blattodea > Blattidae > Periplaneta > Periplaneta americana. Next base: position 57,618,763 of record NC_091127.1, on the reverse strand, counting down.
GCTTCAAACCTTTCCGGTATTTGTCTCACTTCAGGTACTCATTCCCAACAGAAAATACTGAAAAGGGAACGTCAGAATACACGGAAAGGGTAACACTCTACCGCAGGCATGTCAATTGATGCCCACAGGAGCAAGTGCGCGCTTTAGAGCCCAGGAGAGCCTGAGCGCTTTACAGCGGAAAGGAATGAGTGAGACGAAAGAGTTGGTATATGCCGCTTGGTCGAGCTATATCCGGGGATAGCCAGCACTGATTCAATAGATAAAGGGAAGAGAACTTATTAAAACTGTATCCATGTTAATTTTTAGATTTTCCTGAGAAGTATAAGTGCATTATAAGAATGTATGTTTTAATTTTAATGCTCATTTTTCACAAGTTTGATTTTTTTATTCAAAAGAAATATTTTCTCAACTTTTCGTATAGAAAAGTGAAATTTACAGGTATAAGCCTATTTATTTAGTAGCCTTACACAATGTTTTCGTGAATCTAATATACCGTATATAGCCTACGTATTACTGAAGATAATGTATTGAAAATTTTGAAAATATTCGCATGGAAATTGTTTGTAAGGAAATGAATTAACAAAGCAACTACTATTACATCATTAGCAAAAGATACGTGCCCATGTGTTGTAAAAGTGTCAGCTCTATATCTTCAGCAGATTTCGAGAAAATAATTTAATATTCTGATGATAGGAAGTTGCTCACAAATATCTCCTTAAAAGCATAATGCGATAAGAGTTTTGTTATGTAATATTAGTTACACTTAAAACATATACAGTCCTAGGTAACTTTGCTTTGTACTGTAATATTGTTTTGATTAGTTTATTGATTACTTTTGTAAGGCTAAAGATACCATCAATATAAATTCCAACTTATCATATCTTACTCAATCTCTTTCTTTGGAATATCACTTTCTTTATGAATGATGTGTTTCATCCACTTAATACAGTATAATATTATACTACTATGGAATTTAAGTGAATATTCCTTCTTAACTCTCTATTATGTTATTAAGATTTAAAACACAAGTACAATATTAAGAAATCAGTGTTAGTACTTTTGTTTTACAGACAATATAGATAATATTAAACAGAAAGAAGCCATATAAAAATAACGACATAAAATTTCACGTTCCGTTTGAAGTTTGTGCACCACTGTTTTCTTAATCCAACAGATTGCTTATTCATATACACAACCCTTCCTCCTTCCATACTTAGCGCTTTCTGCCCGTGCACGATGTCAAGGTCAGAAAAAATGCGCTTGCTTTGACATCACTGGCCTACCGTAAAGCTCCAGACCACAAACATGGCCTCTTCAGCGTGTAGACTGGCCGAACTCTATAATCGTTACTCACAATATTTTGGAATGACGAGAGACGCATGAGTTCTCTGCGTGACTGGATTTGAACAAGAATCCTGCGAGCTCGTAGATATTATTATAATTAACCAACCACTGTTTGTTCATCTAGGAATATTTACCTTACCATCAATGTTTATGCTCGATTGCCTTCTTTATACAGGGTGATTCAAAACTTCTGCGACAAACTCTGAGGGGTGATAGATCTAACAATAAAGAACCCTTTTTGTTAAACAATCTATGTCTTTTGATGCTTCGTTTCGAAGTTACCGTTGAAAATGTTTTTGTGCCGGTGTATGTCAATGTAATGCGAATGTGTGCAGCTCTGTTTGTTTGTTGAGATGTTTGTAAGAGACGAGAAGGGTTGTTGTTGTTGTTTGTTTACGTCCAATGTTCAATACCTTTTCCTTTCAGTTCAGTGTAATCATCAATTGAGAATGGATGTCTACACTTTTCCCGAGTTAGCCGACATGGTAATGTGTTATGTGGAGGCTCACGGAAACGGAAGAAGAGCTCTCCACATGTACAGGGATATAATTTTATTTTTACTTCAATTTTTATTGTACCTGAGTTTTTGAATGTACTTCACTCCCACCCCTTCTACTAATGAAGTTCAACCGTCCTCCACACAGATCCATATACAGTCATAGTAACCTTACGGTCACAGTAAACAGTACGTTCCAAAAATTTGTTCGAGTTTTCCAGTGACGAAAGAGCTTTCAATATTGAATCATTTTCGCACAGGTACTGTCGTCCATTTGCCTAAGTCGTATCCCGGTTTCCCCCCACCAGCTTTTATTCGCCAGCTAGTGGCTGTGCTGTCTTAGTTCTTTTCTGTTAGGAATTGGACGTCTACGTAATATTATACAACTGTTTACAATAACTTAAATACAAGGGCCTCGTTAAGTAATTAACTGTCACGTGATTTCCTCTCTTTCTACGACCCTACGACATAACCACTTGGATGGACAATAGATAGTATGTCTGAGTAATTTTATCTTTTCGAATCGGGCAGAAGTGAAGATTGAATTTACAGTACGTAAGGTATCTTTTATAGAGTAGGTACAGAATTATTTCGACATGAGTTACTAGTACGAAGGACGAAACTGGTAATTGGGATTAGGTACAATAGTCTATAGTGCGATAATATGCACATTAGAACTGAAGCCTGTATCGAAATGAACGGCCACCATTTAAAAAAATGTGTTTAAATATCCATATTATGATTATTTTTCAATTTAACGTCATTCTATATTATTGTATGCTAATATGCTGTAGACAGTACAATATACACTGCATAATGAATACGTCCACATGGACAGCTCAGTTCGTGAGTAAAAACACTTATTGTTAATACTGTACTGTATTTTAATTAAACAAAAACCTAATGAAAATTATCAAAATCAAAATCGCGGTATTTACTAGTTTACGTAAATGGACGAACTACTTTTCTTCCCTCCTATACCTAGTAAAGTGATTTGTTTGTATATTACGCCAGTATCATCGAACTCCAGTCGTGGAAGGGGGTTGCAAACGGCGTTGATCCAAAAGTATAACCAAGTTAATATTAAAAATGTTAGTAAAAATAAAATGATGTCCCTGTACCAACAACAGTTTCAATACAGAAATCACCCTCACCACACAATGTTTTCTCGACTTTATCAGCGCCTTCGAGAATTCTCAATTGATGATTACACTGAACTGAAAAGAAAAAGTACTGAACATTAAACGTAAACAAACAACAACAACACTTCTCGTCTCTTACAAACATCTCAACAAACAAACGAACAGGAGTGCACACATTCGCAATTTAAAAATAGGTTTAAGGACTTTACTAATAGACGATAATTATACACAGTATTTAAAGGGTGTAAATGATATTTTGTTATTGAAGTGTTGTGAAGAATTATGTTGTGTCAGTGAAGTGTGTTGTGTCAGTGAAACGTGTTCCTGTCAGTGAAGCTTTATAGTTTATAGTGGCAGTGCAAAGTATTTGAACAGTGAAATGTGTCGTAGTTCCAGTGCAGTGAGTGAGTTGACAGCGAAATGAGTGTAGTGTTGAAAGGTACTTGTGGAGATATGAACATATCATACTCGTGGGTTTTAGTTCGAACTTAGGTTTAAGATACAAATTAGATTTACTTTAAATATTGTTTTAAGTGATCGTGCTTCATTTAATTTAGGATGTTCCCTGTTATTATTATTATTACTATTATTATTATTATTATTATTATTATTATTATTATTATTGTAGTTATTATTATTATTATAAATTATTATTAGTATCAATTATTATTAGTATTATTATTAATTGTATTTTTAATTAATAAATTTATTATTGTCATTATTGAGTGTAATTAGTTACCAGTGGCACCGGGTATGTACCCATTGCAGTGTGAATAAATACATACATACATGCATGCATGCATACATACATACATACATACATACATACATACATACATACATACATACATACATACATACATACATACATACATACATACATTGACGTACGCCCGCGCAAAAACATTTTCAACGGTAACTTCGAAACGACGCGTCAAAAGACATACTGTAGGTTGTTTAACAAAAAGGGTTCCTTATTTTTAGATCTATCACCCCTCAGAGTTTGTCGCAGAATTAAGCGTAATGTACATAGGCCTAATCTTCTCACTTGCACATCCATTCATGGCTACTCAATCCATTCCAAACTTAATATACCCATATGTTTAAACAAGTAGAAATATATCTGAATTTGGCTTTGAGATATTTCACTATATCCTGGAACTTGATATTCCCAATGTTTCGTAACTACATACGAATCATCATGAGGGTAGATAGGTAAGACCAGACGAGCACAACACAGTAGGTGACTTCTCTCGTCTTACCTATCTACCCTAATGTTGGAACCTGTATGTAGTTCCGAAACGTTGGAAATGTCGAGTTCCAGGACAAGGAGGAAAATTCTAAAAGCCTAATTCTGATCACAGTAACAGTGAAAGGCTGAAAATTTATATAGGCCTATGGTATTACAAAATTAATAGTTATATATTCATATCACATAAATTTTATAAAAATTGTTACCTATGCTTAAAACTAGGCTTGTAATGTTGGGGAGCGATAGGTTTCGTTACGGTGATTTCAAGTTTACTATCCGTTCACCAGTCAGTACTCTAGCATACATAAACAGTGTACCTGCTGAATACTCCGTTCGCGAATCACTACTGTAGCATGTGTATACAGTGTACCTGCTGAATAATAATGCCGAAGGTTAAAGGTTCTCAGGCGCATATTTTTGCAGCGGAATTTGGTGAGTGTTTTGTAGTGAATGACCGGAACATTACATGTAAATTATGTAATACACACATACGAGGTGACAAGCGATATTATATTGCAACACTGCTACAGTATTTAATCATAGTACGGTAGTAATTTAGGCCCAAGAATATATTACAAATTTATATTTAAATATCATAATCTTGTCAATTCTAATAGTTCTAGTATTACATTAAAAAAGTTATGTATGGATTTTATAAATAATAAGAAATTGTAAATTTAAATTTATATATTCTTATTATGTAGTAGATATAAGACAAATTGTATTATATACTTCTTAATTTCAATTCAGGAAACCGCTCCTGAGAACGAGTTCTACTCTTTCAGAGTTGAGCTAAAGTTTTATCTGTTTATATTATATTTTATGTTACAATTATTAGCAAATAAATAAATAAATAAATAAATAAATAAATAAATAAGTAAATAAATAAATAAATATACAGTGACATTGTAGCACAAAAAAAGAAAAGACGAAACTCAAACTCACAAATAATTCTATGATAATTCTTCTGCACATAACGAAAGGTATACATAAAAATATATCTTTTGTAATGCTATGTAGTGTATATTTACTTTTAGAGCTGTCCAGATTTGTTCATGTGTACCTTATTATCAGCGTAATTGAACTCAGTACCAAGTCAATGCCCTCGTAATAGTTCACATCCCCGGTCTCTGTACCATGCTGCAGTCAACTTGTGTAAGTGGTCTCCAAAATTACAAGCCTACATACAAGTAATGCAATTTTTTACTTTCAAGAGTTCAGTGAGAAAGGCATAGTTGACGAAGACACTCAACTGTATCGATGAGTTAAAATGTTAAGATTTATATAATAGCTTATTGCTTTAATTTTGTGCAAATATAACTCCTCAATGTGTACTTTTGTACAATGGCGGTACGCCCATAAGGCACATGGGACAATGCCCCACCTAATATTTGTGTTCCAACAAGCATTATTTCTGTATTTGATTATCGAATAACATTAATAAGGTATATATTTTTTATTTATCCCCCATTCCTATTGTGATGCGCATATTTGGATATTTTGCTTCGTTCCTGGAAGTTATGCAGCACTCCAAAAGCGCATGAGCCTGCCTTCATCCGAGAATGTAGGCTGACCCGCCTTGATGAAAGTGCCCTGCGTTGGGATCTCAATTGTGGATGGCGGAGATATATGCGAAAATAACACGTGTTTGAGGCACTCTCTGCAGGACTCTACTAATGTGTCTGTCTAGACAGAGAAAGAAATCTACCCTCCATCTCAATCATTTTGAAGAAGGAACGATTTTCTGACCGTCCACCCCACGTAGCGTCCACACCTGTTGAGTAACGGTCAGCGCGTCTGGCTGCGAAACCAGGTGGCCCGGGTTCGAATCCCGGTCGGGGCAAGTTATCTGGTTGAGGTTTTTTCCGGGGTTTTTCCTCAACCCAATACGAGCAAATGCTGGGTAACTTTCGGTGCTGGACCCCGGACTCATTTCACCGGCATTATCACCTTCATATCATTCAGACGCTAAATAACCTAGATGTTGATACAGAGTCATAAAATAACCCAATAAAATAAATAAATAAAACCCCATGTAGCAGTTATTTAACGACATCCAGATTTATTGTCTTTCTGTCTTGCGAACTATTTCCACTATTTCCAGTTTCATTGTGTGTTTAGCTAAAGTAACAAGTGAATCACACGTGTTTCAATGCTTGTAGTGGGAACGAAAGATTTGTGTATGTATAATCATGTATAGGCACCGTGCATGGGTCTCAAAATCGTACTGGTGGCGCCGCGCAGTGTCTCAATTCCTAATTAACTACAGGCTCGCAGTCATTCACTAGTCATGTGTGATATATAAATTACATGCGGCTTTCTGCCGATAAAAAGTTGTAATATTAGTAAGAATGGGTTCATTGATTCATAGTGTTCTCCCCAAGGGCAGGTCTTTCACTGCAAACCCAGCAATCTCCAGTCTTTAATTATTTTATAGACTCCGTCAGTGGAAAGTTCAGTACTGCTAGAGGAGTGTAAAAATGTAACTACAAAGTTCCTGAAATATCAGTGAAGTTGTTTGGCATTTAAATCAGATTTCAGACCATTGAATGAGGGTGAACAGTCATATTACGAAAACATTGCTATACTTATATTTGATGTCATGAGTGTGTAATATTTGTGTGTATAATGTTTCTATAAATTACGTATTTTAATGTGATTTAATTCTAAAAGTAGTCTTAATTACACTTCTGAATAATGGGCGACTGCAAATTCTCTAAAACACAACACACATGAACAATATCATCAAGATACTACCTCTGATTGAGGTTCTGGCTGATATGTACATCTGTTATCAGGCTGTACATCTCACTTGACGATATGTATCAAAGGAAGAACAATATTGTTTGTATGCATATGAAGTCTGACTAGTGTAATTTGTAGCTAGTCGGCGATATATGCAATAGAAGGAAAAAGGAACTGGCCACCCTACCCCACGATATTCTTGCCTAGTTGCCTCATAAGTGGTGCCTTGTTGTTATCACTTGTGAGGTTCAGACTTCTCTTTGGACAGCTGAATGAACAACAAGATCAACATGCGGAAGCAGTTCAATTGATAGTTTGTGTAAAATGTTATATTGTATATTTTAATTCGCTGAATGCACTTTTCAACATGAATTCGAACACTGGCAACGCTGTAAGTAGTTTCGACTTCTTCAGCTGTTAATTTACCATCGTGCAGATACGGTGGAGTAACAACAATGATCCCTTTATCGGAGAGGTTTGTTATTATTCTGGGAAATCTGACTTCATCACCACCTTCTAATAAAGTCAATAATCTGCAATCAGTTGTTATGAATGTGTCACTCGATCTGCTTCGGTAGCATTTAGATTTGAAGGCCACCAGTTGATCCACATTAGGTGGCTGTTCCACTTCTGAACAATTAATTGTCACTCTACATTTTTCAATATTGCAGGCATTGTTTCCTGAATACTTTCTTTGCTAGGCCAAAACCCAAAATTACAGTAAGCATTATGGATGTCAACAACATTAAAGTGGCGGTAAAAATACATTATAATTGAATCACTGATTGGAAAAGGGAAGAATGTCCATGCACCTATGTTTTGAGAAAACTAAGAAAAACTTATTAACACTTACAATATTGTTCCTACAGCTTTGTGATGCATTACAAACTTGTAGAACTAAGTTCCCTGAACTGTATGGTACGTCGTTTCAGTGCATTCGATAAATATTTTTGAATCCATCCTCTTTTGAAGTTGATGGACATTCTTCCTTTTTCCAATAAATTAAAAATTCTTAGGAGTAATTTGCAAAGAAACTCAATTAAACACAGGTTTAATCTGTTATTTATTGTTAGTTAAATTTCTATTGTTAACACAGTGTGAATATTATTTAATTTCAGTCAAACATCTTAAGAATTTTATAAATTGTGCTGTTGTATTAAAAATAATTTCAATTAACAATTTAACTAATAATCTTCTTCATCAGATTGGATAGGATTTCTTGTGGGCCATTGAAGAATGTTGTTATAAAACTCCTAATACTCTGATGGAACATATTTAATTATTTTGTTAACGTCTTGCAGCTTCTTGGGATGTATAGGAACTTTGGAGTCGTATGCCATATTTCTAGGAGCAGAGGTGTTCCTCTTCTCTTAAAGTCTGTATGTCTTGCGATTCAATCCATCTATCCATTCCAAAGAAACGACATAGCCTGGGGTTTCTGTTTATAGGTCAAATGCCGGCAGTTAGCAAGTGAAAACTTTTACTTCATGTGACTATTTAGAGCAATTTAAGATTCTTTTTAAGAAGTGTGGCCACCATTCTTCAACATCAATGATATCTTGATGTCCAATAATCTTGACTTGAAAAGCATTCTGTGTTTATCTTGAATTAACTATCATCTCAACATATTGTTTCACAGAGTAGATTCTGTCTTTTTTGTATCACTCTTTTTATTGCGGTGAAATCCCTGTTGCACGGGAGGAACGAGTGACCTCGTACAGAATAACAGTGCTGAATTATCTGAAACTTGGCAGTCATTGTTCGATACATAAGGCAACATACAACAGTGTTATTGCCCACAACTGTGAAGTAACAGCGCGTCTGGCCGCGAAACCAGGTGGCCCGGGTTCGATTTCCGGTCGGGACTAGTTACCTGATTGAGGTTTTTTCCGGCGTTTTCCCTCAACCCAACATGAGCAAATACTGGGTAACTATCGGTGTTGGACCTCGGACTCATTTCACCGACATTATCACCTTCATCACATTCAGACACTAAATAAACTAAGCTGTTGATAAAGCATCGTAAAACAACCTACGAAAAAAACAGTGTTATTTCGATTCTGTCCGCCACAAGGATCACTAAACACATGTAGTGCTTTCACTGAGTCAAGTTCACTTATGTAGTCATTGAGAAATGTGCAGACTTCAATGGGGCCTCGATTAGCTTGTCCTTCATGGTAGCAATAAAACTGTGCTGTATTGTTTCCCTGGTTATGGATTCCAAATACAAAAAGCCACAGTTTTCTTAAATGGAACATTTCCTGTACAAGAAGACAAGAAAGGGGAACATTTTGCATAAGTCGAACACTAGGTCGACTACGTCATTTCTTTCAGCACGTAATTTTATTACCTCTTGTTGTTTTATTTTATAAAATTTTGATGTTCGTCGTTTGTGAACTAACAATTCTCCACACAACCTGTGGAGTAACAGTCAGCGCGTCTGGCCGCGAAACCAGGTGGTCCGGGTTCGATTCCCGGTCGGGGAAAGTTACCTGGTTGAGGTTTTTTCCGGGGTTTTCCCTCAACCCAATATGAGCAAATGCTGGGTAACTTTCGGTGCTGGACTCCGGACTCATTTCACCGGCATTATCACCTTCATCTCATTCAGACGCTAAATAACCTATGATGTTGATAAAGCGTCGTTAAACAATCTACTAAAATAAAAATAAAACCCACACTAACAGCAAATTAGCAAATTTAAACGAGAGACAGACTTCCTACCTGACATCTTGTGGTGATGCTTACAATATTGATTGGAAAAAGGAAGAAAGTCCGGACATTCTTCCTTATTCCACTAATTGAAAATTTTACTGGGCTGTTACTTCATTGTTATTGCTGATAGACTCTTCCTTTTTCCACTAATCGATGGGTGGATGGTTCAAGAAAAAAATGTATATCTCAGTCTATTTTCGAAAAAATTGGACTTTCTTCCTTATTCCAATCAGTGATTCAATTATAATTGTACGATTAACTCCGAACATCACCCTCATATCAGAATACGACAATCCAGTTTTCATTTTAATTTTAAAATATGGGTAGACGATTTTTCTCTACTAATCTTACTGTTGGACAGAATTTTTCGATAGCTTTCGATGTGAAATTCACTAATAAAAATGGCAAAAATAATATGTATGGTATACATCTTGGGGCGTTTCGACTATCTATGGTAGCTATTTTTGGGTTAAATGATAGAATTGGAAATATTTCTTATTATGATTGTACGGGTATGATTGTGTTTCAATTGGCAGCAATTTTAACAATATATTCGAAAACACAAATGTCACTCCCATTAAGTCTGGTAGTTCTGTCTCATATTTTACTGTAGAATAATTTCGGAAACCTTGCATTTCATTAAACATATCATCTGTTCCTGAATGCCTGTCATAACATTTCTTATGTGACTTCAGTTCGGCATGTAATGGAATAGACACTTGAGTAGACAATTCACACAATTCAATTGTGAAAGAAAAAACAAAATCACTAAGAATGGTTTCATTTACTTCTGCCTGTATGGCTACTTCATTTTTCGAAATAACACTTGTTGAGCATTCACCTTCAATAAAACTTAAATTTTCATATTTTCTTCTTCTTTATGCGTCTCTTTTGTACCTATCCGGAGCTATTTGAGATGAGGCAGTCTTTTTCTTGTAATCTTTTATAAAAATACTGGGAACGGTATGCTAGTTTTGGGGGTGTTCTGATCTCGTTCCCGATAAAATGAATACCGAAAATTCTTGCTGCGGGTGTTGGTTTCCAAGGTGAACCATCAACACTTGAAATCAAGAATTAAATATCGATATGAATACATTTAAAAATAAGTATATTATTATTTATTGTTGCTAATATTATACATAATATATATGTAAATAACTCAATTAATTATGTATTTTTTGAAATTTAAATAATACATTCCTGTTGTTGTTAACTTAATGGTTATTTATAAACATAATACTATATACATTCTATTTTTTAGATCAGGCCTAGTATATAATAATATTATGATTACAAGTAGTGTAGCCTTATTTACTTTCGTCTGCGTACTGCATGGATCCACAATTAGCATCGTTGCGCTTCAGATTTTCTGTTTTGGGAATGAATAAAAACAATACCGGTTGGTGTTTTCCTCTAAGCATTACTACACTCAAGAACAGCAATTTGCATTACCTTTCCGCTTTATAGGATCATCCATATTTCTAATCATTTAACCTGAAATGTTAAGTATATTCATACACTTCAAGCACAACTCTATCGCTACTGTCCCGCAGTTAGTAACAACAGTCGCCACCAGAGGAGCTTGCACGGTGCCTATATATGCGTAATTACACCGTGATTCTAAAAGATGGACCCAAATTCATATGGCTATATTTCCTGAACTATACGTTGTATTTGAATCAACTACAGAACATTTGAAAGAGGATGTCCTGAAGTTTCGAATATTACCGCTAGAACGCTAATAAGCCCACAGAAGCGTCACTTGTAAGCAAGACAGATCGCATAGGGAATGAAGACATGGTGCTTCAGTTCTGGCCACCAGGGTCTCCTGATATCATACCTTCCGATTTTTTCCTGTGGAGTTCCATGAAAGATGCAGTTTGTGTACCAATTCTTACCACAAATTTGAATGACCTAAGAAACCGTGTCACAGGTGCTGTGAACTCAGTGATGGAAGACATTCTTCATCGAGTGTGGGATGAATCAGTTACCATCTAGATGTTGTATGTCAAGCCAGAGGGGGGGGCACATTGAACATCTAAAAATTGAATGTGTGTATAATCAAATGCAATTTACATAATTTAAATACAACATATAGTTCAGGAAATATAGCCTTATGAAATTGAGTCCATCTTTTAGAATCACGCTGTACAATATACTGTAAATGTGAAAAGTGAACCATTTTCTTCAAGGCGGTATGAAGAAAAATTAGAAAAATAAAAGGTCTTGGACCCAACAGACCGGACTTAAATATAACTGAGTTAGTGAATAAAGGATTGGATAAACCCACTAATCGGCACTTCAACAAGGAATGGTACACCAAATGTTCCTGGTTATATGGATGTCCAGTAAAAAATGCATTACAGTAAAACCTCGTTAATCGGACTAATTGGGAGATAAGTTGACCAGTTTAACGAATGTCCGGATTAACTTTAGCTTTAGTACAATCATTAATACAATATGGTATAATAAATTGGAGTGGAGTAGCATTATCTGTACTTAATCCATTAATTTTATTACACAGAAGATTAATAAAAATTTGTCTAACCAAAAATATGGATTACCCAACAAATTTAATTTATACAGATTTTAAAGTATTAACTGTTGAAGAAATTTATAAATATAGCTTACTAACTTACTACCACAGAAATCAAATAAAACACAAATCTAATCGACATGAATATCGTACTCGAAGACAACAGTCTACTTTCCCATTAATTGAGCCTAAATGTCATACAAGTGCAGCTCTTAATCAAGGTGCTAGTTTCGGCCCAAGACTTTATAATAAAATTACAAACCATTTTCCAAATTTGAAATATTAAAAATTGAAGCTTTCAAAAAGAAATTTATAAAATTATTCATGCTATATAATATTAACAAATGTGTGTATTTTTTTACCTTTTATTTCTGTCGACTATATTCATGTTTTTATTGAATATCACTGGCTTTTTGTCTGAATGTCAATTTATATTAAATGTGTTTTTTTTTCTATTTTCTCTTTCTTCTTTTTTCTTCTCTTTTTTGCTCTTGTGTGTTATTTATTGGTTTGAATTAAGTTACTTACTGTATTTAGTAAACTGTCTTTGTAAATTTTATGTTATATTATTGGCTAAAACCACATCGTACACGAGCCTGGCTCTTACGGTAGTGACTAGAAATATTTTTGTTTTATAATTTTAATTTGTACTCACTAACTAGCTAGCTAGTTAAATAATAAATTAAATAATAAATAAATGAGTTAATTAGAAAAAAACTGATATAACACAAAAGAACAGTGGAAAGTGCATTAAAACTTCGTTTATAGTGACAAAACACGTTTATTACGGTGTATTTAATACGCTATATAGTACAGTAAAATAGAAAGCAATACATATAATGCAGTAGGTAGTTAAGTGATATTAATAATTATGATAACTTGCCCGATGCACCTGGCTCTGAATCACTCGAAACTCTTGCTGCGGAAGTTGGTTTGAAGTACGGTACATGTAAGTCTTAAAACAAGATTCTTTAATTTTTCCAAACTCAACTTTTTCGCCTTTCCGGATTAAGCGAAGTCCTGATTATCGGGGTCCGGATTAACGAGGTTTTACTGTGTTTTATTTTCCATACATCTTGTTCGGAGGCGAAAGTAGTTGGACAAAAATTGGGGGTAACCGACATGAAACATTTATCTGAAAGGATTTCTAAGCATGAAGCTTCAAAATTGCATATAAATAATGCTACTGACTAGTCTCTTATAGGCAACGTCAACATAGGTACTCAACTGGGCACTGAGTATCAGCAATCTGTAAGACGTCACAATCAAGTAGATAAAAACAAGCACATTCTTTCGAAAATTATTGACTGCATAAAATTTTTCGGTATGTTTGAACTCTCACTGCGTGGACATGACGAAACACAAGAATCACAAAATCGGGTATTTTTCTAGGCTTGGTGAATTTCATTTCAGAACTAAATTTACACTGTTGCGCGACCATCTAAAATAATAATGTTACAGTATTCAAGGACACGTTAAAAACTGTTCAAAGTGAACTCCTCGACTGTATGCTTTTCGTATATAGAGAATATGTAACTGAGGAAATTAGACATTCAGATTATGTCGCATTTCTCTCTGATGACACGACTGATCTAGTGACAAAATTGCAATAGTTCTGATATATAGGTACATCTTCCCATCTGGCATAGTTGTCGAGCGATCTTGGGAATTTAGTAATCCTCCAGGTGCTAAGATAATTCAGCTAGCTGATGCAATATTATAACAGGCTGATGAGGTTCTAAGTGCTTGTCTTGAAAAACCTATTGAGCAGAGTTACTATGGTGCGTCAGTAATGTGTGGAGTGAATGTTGGGGTTAAGGCTATTGTAAAGAAAAAATACTTGAATGCATATTATGTTCGTTGTTACGACCATCAATTAAATTTAATTATGCAACTAGCCAAACACGCGAAGTTCAACTGTTTTTTGCAAATTTTCCTGCGTTCTCTTCCATTCTTCATGCGATCTCCATAACCCAAAGCTGTTTTGGATTCAGTAGTCGCTAGAAGACTTCCTTATTTACTTACAAATGGCTTTTAAGGAACCCGAAGGTTTATTGCTGCTCCCACATAAGTCCGCCATCGGTCCCTATCCTGAGCAAGATTAATGAAGTCTCTACCATCATATCCCACCTCCCTCAAATCAATTTCAATATTATCCTCCCATCTACGTCTTGGCCTCCCAAAAGATCTTTTTCCCTCCGGCCTCCCAACTAACACACTACGAGTACATTCATTCCTGGATTCGCCCATATGTGCTACATACCCTATGCATCTCAAAGGTTGGATTTAATATTCCTGATTATGTCAAGTGAATAATACCATGTCTGCAGTACTACGTAGTGTAACTTTCTCCATCCTCCTGTAACTTCATCCCTCTTAGCTCTAAATATTTTCCTAAGCATTTTATTCGCGAACATCTTTAACCTCTATTCCTCTCTCAAACTGAGACTCCAAATTTCACAACCATACAGAACAACGGTAATATAACGCTCATTTGCGATAAGAGAGGCACAATTAAAAATTTTTCATTTTTGGGATTCTTACAAAAATGAACTCCAAAAATAGTATATTTTTATCGTGAATAACGACAAATACATGATTACATTATTTTTCCTCAAGATGGCAGATATGTATTTATTAAATTGTCTTAATCTAACAAAATCATTACAACAACAAAGACTTAATTTTAGTTGTTACGAAGCATTCAAACTGAAACGTTTAAATCTTTTCATGAAGAGTGACAGAATTTATGTTGCATCTTTTCATTGGATAATTTTTTTTCAGCCGCAAGGAATTATTCTGCGTTGTGTCATTATTTAGAAAAATAACAAATAATTATTTAACTTCCCTTATCATCAATAAGCTTACATTTAATATTGTGACGGTATTTATGATTAAAACTATCTTAATTTAATAATTATTTCGTGTTATGTCTGTCTATTTGAAAAGTATAATAATATTTTACCTTTATTTTTAATAGGGTTCGTAATTTTTTTTACACGGAAATGAGTCAATTACGTTCCTATCTAATTCTAAAGCTGTCAATTCAAACAGTTTTTAGAAAATGATGTCTGGCAGCCGGGTACTCAAACACAACTCGAAGGTTTGTTCAATAATATACCGTAAATTTTATCAAGATGAATAGTATTAATGCCTTGATTAAAAATTTAAAAGAAATAACAGTGTCCCTGTAAATGAAACAAGTTTAAAATATGTAAGATGAATAATGATCTGCCCTGTTATTTACAGAAAGTAAGCAGGCTAGTGTAAATAATGCTGATGCAGATTCTAAATAGAATGTATTTAATTTAACATTTTTGACTTGAAAACAACTGATGTCACCTGTTTCATTTGGTATGTGGGAGAAGCAGGATGAGGTGTCAATGAAATAGGTATCTGTGTACTTAACTTGGAAGAAAAATAATAAATTTCGGCTGAAGACATAAACATAATTTTCTATACTGATCATTGCTGAGGACTTCTGTTCTAAGGATCATGACCCATCTGTACATGTTCACTGTATCCAAATTCCCAAATCTGACATCCATTATCCATAAATTCTTGATAACTGGACACACTCAGGACGAAGATGATAGTGCCCTTTCAATGATCGAGAGCGAAGTAAAACGCGTGTCCAAAAGTGGTCCGATTTACACTCACATCATTTTGTCTCTATTGTTAAAACTGCAAAGAGAACAGGACGGACCTACAAAACGAAGGAAATAACCCATAAGGACTTTTTCAATATCAAGAATATAGGAACAAATTACAAGAACGCAAATTACTTCAGGAACACAAGGAAAATCAACGAAGTAAAGGTTTTGACACTGCATCAAAGTCATCCATTGTCATTTTTCTACAAAACATTCTATTTCGACGAAGAATTTCAAGAAGTACAACTAAAAAGACGTTCTTCAAGAACCAAAACCAAAACCGAGACTCCAGAATTGCCAAAAGTTCATAATGGAAAAATAGATATAAGTGAGAAGAAAAGGGCAGATTTACTAGATCTGATTAAACCGAATTAGCCTACATTCCAAGCTTCTATAAAGAATTCTTTGAATCTCTGAAAGTGTAGAGAGGTGTTGTGAACTGTATTGAAAGTGTTGTGCTGTAGTTTATGTTTACTGGGCAATTTATTTCTAAAATAATTTTGTGTAAAGAATTTAAGATTTTGTATAATGCTTTCCCAATCTAGATTTTTGCAATTATATTATTTTTTCTAACATAATTCATAGTCATGTATTTAAAAATAGTCTTTAAATTATACGGTTAATTATACAGTATAATTTTCATGAAAAGTTATTACATTGTTTATCAATACAACATCTTTGTTAAAATTTAAATTATTTTATTAATGAATGTCGCAGAGCATCCTTATAATATTATTGTGTAATGAAATGCCAATAAATTATTCCATTGCATTACTATATCGAAAAATTTCTTTTCTACAAACACAGTAATTGTGCAGTTATTGTACAATTGCAATTATTGTACAATTATTGTACGTCAGGTAAATATTGTCACTGTCATAACTAAAAACATACATATATTGATTTTAAAAAAGAACGACACAACTTAAAATAATTGTTGAAATTATTAAAATTAATTAATAATTATTGTACTATACGCTACAACACTAGAAATATAATACATGTGCAAAATTGCATTCCGTTTAGAAAAAGCATGTGCCTACAATTTGATTTTTAAGAATATGAAAATTTTAAAATGCTTCTCCTGTAAAATTAACACTTTTTAAGTTGTGTCACTCTTATCGCAAATGAGCGACAACTGTTTTATAAATTATAACTTTCAGCTTTTTTGAGAGCAGACTGGATGACAAAAGTTTCTCAACCGAATAATAAGAGACATTTACCATATTTATTCTGCGTTTAATTTTCTCCCGAGTGTCACTTATATTTACTCATATTACTGTTGGTCATAACCAGGAGAAGAACATAGGATACATAAAAATCGGACAAATAGACGTTAAATTAATTTAAAAGATAAAAAAATATGATGAAATATCTATATACATAATTTTGCTTACGCAAAATTTTGAGAAAAATACAGCACTTATCACGATTGGAAATGTCTCGTTCGATTCGTTATTAACTCAAGAAATTTGCAAAAATACCACAAACTTTAAAGATTTGTTTATACATCTTATACAAATATAAATAAGAAATGCGTATATAGAAGGCTTATATTTCGTTTGTAAGGCTTCAATTTTCTTCGTTAATCATTATGTATGCGTATCAAGAAGGCTTTGATATCGTTCATTCAACGCCATTTTTTGTGACGCAGGATGTTAAATATTATCGTAGTTATTGCAGTTAAATCGCATTGTTGTTTGGCTGTAGCACATACTGGACCTCTATGCAGAGGGGAGGGTTCAAATACTGGCGTATGGAATTTTTTTATTGTTAAATTTATTTTATCTAACCTTATTTAATAAGAAATTTTGTAGTTTTTTATTTTATTTTAGTTGATTATTTAACGACGCTGTATCAACTACTAGGTTATTTACCGTCGAAGAGATTGGTGATAGCGAGATGAGGCCGAAGATTCGCCTTAGATTACCTTGCATTCACATTACGGTTGGGGAAAACCTCGGAAAAAACCCAACCAGGTAATTAGCCCAAGCGGAGATCGAACCCGCGCCCGAACGCAACTTCAGAGTGGCAGGCAAGCGCCTTAACCGACTGAGCCACGCCGGTGGCTTATATTTTATTAATTGGCTTTATTAATTATTGCTATGTTTAATGATATTAGGTTTTCGAAGTCACACCAAGTTAGCTGATACAGATGGTTTCATTAGAGGGTTGGAGGTCCTGAATAGTGTCAATAATGGGGGCTTTGTGCAGGCCTTTAGAAAAGGCTGTGGTTCAAATAATGAAAGTATGCTTTGCACCTATTTATCACGATGTTCAGCTATTGTTCACAACCAAGATTGCAATATGAAGTGAAAAGATCTAAATAACAACTTTTATTTGAAGCGTTCTTCATTGAGGAGTACTTTTAAACCTGAATTAAGTTTATATAAAGCAGAGGGATAAAGAAGGTCATGTGGTGTTTCACATAAGGTTTTTTTTTTTAATTTTTTAAAAGTGTATTGCATAATCCATTTCGAAATGTGAGAGACTGACAACATTTTGAGAACAGATGCGCTGCAAATTTATATAACGGTCGAGCAGTCAATTTAAATTTGAGGCAAATTTTATTGAACGAGGATTTAGTAAGTAACTGAACTTAGCATAGAAGGAATGAATATCCGGTATGTGGACTGCCATGCTTACCATTATGAAGATGAGAAACAAATGGTCATTTCAATTCTTGCTGTCAAAATGGACTCCTTTTTGTACCAGAACTAGCAGTAAATGAGGAACTGAAAGAATGACTAAAATGTCTCCTGTTGCACGTGGACTACTTGAAGACGATGAGTGACACAACTGTTTGGAAGAATTGCAGACCACACACATGCCGCGTCAATTACGAGAACTATTTGCTGCTTCTGTCAGCTAACATCACCCTGTGAATTGTGAACAGATTATAAAATTCCTATGACGGAAGATATGGAAGAGCTTGTCAGATATGCAGCTGAAGTCGCAACTTTGCAGCACATTAACCAAATTTTAAGAATTAATTGTATAAATTACAAGGGAACTCGTCTTCCAGTACCAAATACTTTGCTGCTTAATGAATCTGCATACAGTGACAGAGAAGAGACTGTTCTTGGTGTTCATATGTATAGCAATCTCAATGAAGAAGAGAAGTTTATAGTTGATAGAAAATAGGTGCTATAACTGGTGAAACTGAAGATAAATTATTATTCTTCTTAGATGCACTAGGAGGATATGAAGAGTCCACTATAAGAATGATGGATGTAATTTGGAATACATTTTGCAGGAGAAGCAATTGAAAGTTTGAAATGCTTAGCGCTCAAAGCTTAACTATGATTTTCCGATCATTACTGGAGAATGACTATCAGTGTTAATGCCATATAACTCTCTAATTATGTACATTCTATATGTTCTAAGCTATGCATTGACAGTCTTGGTTCATTTTCGACAAGAAAGTGACATCCATCATTCTTGCAGTGGACTCTTCATATGGTAAGACCTTTGTTTATTGATGCATTTTGATTATTGTTAGAGGTCGCGGTCATACCGCATTGGAAGCTGCTTGGACAGGCATAGTTGCTCTATTTCTGAACTTCTGAATGGAGGAACTATACTCATAGGCGGAGGGAGAACCGTTTTCTTGGGGGGGGGGGCAAAGGAAATCCACATAATCCCGATATAACGGGGTTTTGGGGACATCATTTACCTCTTCCCCCCGTTATAGCTTGACCGTGGTACAGTATATCGGAATATGATTGTTAATAAAGGTATTTTCAGGGAGGCATGTTTCTTACATCCATATCCGCGATGTTTCGAACCGACTTGTATAGGGCTTGAACTGTAGGTCTACTACAAATTATAATAGGGCATAACTTAAAACAATCTCCCTCTTTTTCTCTCTCGTACAGAAACACATGCATACATCAATAAAACTTTTTTATATGAAACTTACCTTCCTGAAGATGTCATATGAAATGTAAACTCTAATTATTGTATTTAATTTCATCTTTCAGTTTAAACATTATACCGGGATCACTTTTCTTTTTTTGCATTGATGTGCAGTATGTTGTTATTCATATTTCTCCAAGTGGCGGCCTGAACACCTGCAGACCTCTAACACATGAGTATAGGTTTACAAAAGAAACATTACAGTGCTTTCATTCCTCTAATGAGGTATAGAAATTCTTATACATTCAGGAATTTAAAATAAATATTATAGTTCAGACACACGATCTGAAGACATTAATTCATAAATTTAAGCACAGAAACTTAATCATAAACAAAAGCAAAACAGATTTTTTGAGTTCAATATTATCTAACGTTAATAGACAAAAAAAGAGTTCAGACAAATTTAGAGGGGCAGTGCCTCCCATAACCCTCCCCCCCATAACTGCGCCTATGACTACACTTCATCGATTGTTTGGCCTTCCTGTTCCTATAACAAATTCGTCAGTTTCTTGCATCAAGGCTAACTCTGAAAGAGTTAAGGTTTTATGTGAAGGATCTATTATGCTCATTGATGAAGCATCCATGATCCTTGCTGTATAGCAGTTGACTTTGTGAACCATTTGCTAAGAGACATTATGAACTGTAAAGATCAAACTTTAGGTAATATCCCAATGGGTGGGAAAGTTATTCTTTTTGGTGGTGATTTCAAGCAGGTATTGCCAGTGGTGCCAATGTCAAGTAGAGTTCAAATTCTGGAATCCCACATTCAGAACAGTAAAATTTGGAATTCTTTTATTATTCTTCATTTTACCCAAAATATGCGAGCCAATGTCAATGAACGAGAATTTTCTGAGAGGTTACTTCAATCAGGTAATGGAACATATCAATTTAATAATCTCGGTGAAAATATTATTAACATTCCAAATAACTTTATATGCAAGGAAAACTCGATTGTCAGCCATGTTTTCAGTAATTCATTAAATGTTGGTATCGTTGATGAATATTCGATCGGAGTTGTTGTTTGTCCTCTCAGTGACAATTGTTATGAAATGAAAAAAAATGTGATGCATTTAATTGCAGGGAATTCCAAGGAGAACTGCAGTATCGACTCAATCATCACAGATGACCCGGTAGAAAAGTTAAACATATCTTTAGAATATCTGAATACCATTACACCCTCAGGAATGCTATCAAACTCATCCTCAGAGTTGGTGCAATTATTATGCTTATCAGGAATATGGACTTGGGCTCTGGCTTAGTTAATGGAATTCGCATGATGGTACCTGGCTTAATGGAAAAATGTATGAAATTTGAAATTATTACAGCTGCTGGAAAGGGAAACGTTGCTTTTATACCAAGGAGAAAGCTAATTTCTACTGATCCAAATATGCCTTTCTCAATGACAAGATTGCAGTTCCCATTGAAGCTGGCATTTGCTATGACCATCAACAAGGCACGAGGGCAGACATTTAAGAAACTTGGCATCTACCTTTGTAAGACTGTGTTCACCCATATTACATTCAGACGTGTCAAGAATCCTCAATATAGGCTATACAAGTTATCATTAGAAATACAAGTGAACAAGGCCAAGATGGTGATATAGCATATACAAACAAAAAAACAGTGTTTCCAAATAATAATATAAGTCTCATTAAAATGTGTCAAATTATGTTTTTCAATCAGTGTTGTGTTTGACTCAATTGTTCGCATATGCAGTATGTATACAAAAAATTGTGTTTGAATCAAATTGCTGCCTTCAATGAAATTTTATAAAGATATTGTGTTCCTTTTTGCTTTATTTTTTAGTGTAATAGTATATTCACTTACTTTTTTTAATAATCATCCAATATACAAACAGCTATTGTTGCTTCAGGCCACTAGTTAATCTATACTAATAATAAATCTGTAGCCGAAATTTTTCTGGTAATTTTCGATTTTCCAAAAATAATTGGTCCTAACATATATAATTAATCACCCTGAAACCGAAAATCGCTTTTTTGAAATTTTTGTTTGTATGTCTGTCTGTCTGTCTGTCTGTATGTTTGTTACCTTTTCACGCGATAATGGATGAACGGATTTCGATGAAAATTGGAATATAAATTAAGTTCGTTGTAACTTAGATTATAGGCTATATGGCATTCAAAATACATTATTTAAAAGGGGGGTTATAAGGGGGCCTGAATTAAATAAATCGAAATATCTCGCTTATTATTGATTTTTATGAAAAATGTTCCATAACAAAAGATTCTTTAAAAATCATTTCCGATAAGTTTTATTCTTTGAAAAAGTTTGATAGGACTGATATTTAATGAGATAAATGAATTTTAAAATTAAAATAACTGCCATCTAAGGCCGTGTAATGAAATAAACAAATGACTTCGTCTATAAGGGGCCTTGGTCAACAAGAATCGAGAGCTATGATCATAGCCTACAGAAAATGTTTCTGTGTTCGTATGAAGCAATATCGGAAGCTAAATTAACCGATTTGTATAATTAATTATTATTTCACCATTGGAAAGTGTAGTTTCTCTGTATGGACATAATGCTATAATGTTATTACAGTAACTTCTGAGTGAATTGAGGACAGGTAAGATTAAAATAGCTTCTTATGCACAGAAAACTCGATAGGTTATTCTGTATATTCATTTCCTGTATTTCTTATAATAATGTTTATGAACATATTCATTTTTATCTCAGAGAACTAACGAACAACGAGAGTGTATTGATTTAGTATGTAGTAATAGTACGTTAGCTTAGCAATCCATTATTTTATAATTCAAATTTTAACTATGCTCAATTGAATCGTGTTAAAATACATTAAATACATATGCAATAAATGCAATGCAAAAAAATTGGGTAATGAGCCAAGCAGATTAAGTTGCGCTGTTGTAAAAGTTGTTCCTCCTGAGATTCAAGAGCTCCCACATCAAATTAAAAACTTTCTAATTCGAATACATTCGTTATCAACACACTTTTTTTTAATACAATATAATATAATATAAACATAATAATAAATCTGTAGCCAAAATTTTTCTGTTAATTTTCGCTTTTCCAAAAATAATTGGTAATAACAATAAGAAACATGTGAAAGGAATTGTTATTGCACCAAATGAGTGGTCTCTGGATCAAAATGATCGCATTTTAATATTTTAAATACAATTTAAATTAAGTAACATATTATACGATTTATCCTTCTATCAAACACGAATGTTCCCTGGATCAAATGTCCTATTTTATTAATTGATGAACTAGTGGACTTACTCGTGTTAAATATGAAATATTCGTCCGGCTTACAGTTGTTTCAGTGCATCACGCACCATCATCAGAGCCTACTAGATCGCGGCGTCATCTCGAACTTCTCTGCCTGTTAGGAGGGTGTGTTTTATTGTTGGAATGTGTTGGATTGTGGAGTCGAATAGTGTGTGTTTACTGAAATTGATGTGTGTGTTGAGGATTTGATCAGGGTGTGTTTTAGTGTGTTTGTATATTTCGTATTGTTCTAGTGTGTTGAGTTTTTGGTTCTTGGGTTGTGTGTGTAGGATTTCCATGTACGTATTTATGTTATTGTATGTATGGTTGGCATTGGTTATGTGATTGGCGTATGTAGATGTGTTGTGTCCTCTGGTTATAGCTTTAATGTGTTCTTTGTAGCGAGTTTGGAATGATCTGCCTGTCTGTCCTATGTAGAACTTGTCGCAACTATTACATGTGAGTTTGTATACACTTGTGTGGTCGTATTTATTTGTTTCTGTTTTTTGTGTGTTGAGATGTCTTTGTAGTGTGTTTTCTGTTCTGTATGTTATGTTGTATTTCTGTTTTCTGAATGAAGATGCGATCTTATGTGTGCTTTTGTTTTCATATGTTAGTGTGATGTATTTCTTGCGTTCTTGTGTTTGTGTTGTGTTTTGTGTATTTATGTGTTTGTTAAGTTTTTGTTTTGTCTTCCTTATGATGTTGTCTATTATGTTTGGATTGTATCCGTTTTCTTGTGCTATGAATTTGATTGTGTTTACTTCTTCATTGTAGTGTTGTTGGTTCATGGGTATGTTGAGTAATCTGTGTACCATTGTCCTGAATGCAGTATGTTTGTGTTGTATGGGGTGGTTAGATGTGTTGTGTATATGTGTGGTGGTGGTGGTTGGTTCTCTGTATATTTTGAAGGTGTGTTTGTTGTCGATTTTTGTTATGGTGATGTCTAGGAAATTTATGGAGTTGTTGTTGAAGTAAACACAATCAAATTCATAGCACAAGAAAACGGATACAAAGAAAACAACAACTCCATAAATTTCCTAGACATCACCATAACAAAAATCGACAACAAACACACCTTCAAAATATACAGAAAACCAACCACCACCACCACACATATACACAACACATCTAACCACCCCATACAACACAAACATACTGCATTCAGGACAATGGTACACAGATTACTCAACATACCCATGAACCAACAACACTACAATGAAGAAGTAAACACAATCAAATTCATAGCACAAGAAAACGGATACAATCCAAACATAATAGACAACATCATAAGGAAGACAAAACAAAAACTTAACAAACACATAAATACACAAAACACAACACAAACACAAGAACGCAAGAAATACATCACACTAACATATGAAAACAAAAGCACACATAAGATCGCATCTTCATTCAGAAAACAGAAATACAACATAACATACAGAACAGAAAACACACTACAAAGACATCTCAACACACAAAAAACACAAACAAATAAATACGACCACACAGGTGTATACAAACTCACATGTAATAGTTGCGACAAGTTCTACATAGGACAGACAGGCAGATCATTCCAAACTCGCAAAGAACACATTAAAGCTATAACCAGAGGACACAACACATCTACATACGCCGATCACATAACCAATGCCAACCATACATATAATAACATAAATACGGACATGGAAATCCTACACACACAACCCAAGAACCAAAAACTCAACACACTAGAACAATACGAAATATACAAACACACTAAAACACACCCTGATCAAATCCTCAACACACACATCAATTTCAGTAAACACACACTATTCGACTCCACAATCCAACACATTCCAACAATAAAACACACCCTCCTAACAGGCAGAGAAGTTCGAGATGACGCCGCGATCTAGTAGGCTCTGATGATGATGCGTGATGCACTGAAACAGCTGTAAGCCGGACGAATATTTCATATTTAACACGAGTAAGTCCACTAGTTCATCAATTAATTATATTCAAGTGTTAAAAGTGGTGTACGCAAGATTCAAAAATGGGTCCTATTTTAATTATGTAATAACTTTATATTTATTTCTAACGGGTGCAGCGGAGCGCACGGGTACGGCTAGTGCATAATATTAAATTCAGTTTTGTACAGTCAATTGTTCTTTGCTTTTGTCTGTTGTATTCAGCATCGACTTTCATGAGGCCGTGGAAAAAGTAATCTATACTAATAATAAATCTGTAGCCGAAATTTTTCTGGTAATTTTCGATTTTCCAAAAATAATTGGTCCTAACATATATAATTAACCACCCTGAAACCGAAAATCGCTTTTTTGAAATTTTTGTTTGTATGTCTGTCTGTCTGCCTGTCTGTCTGTATGTATGTATGTTAGTTACCTTTTCACGCGATAATGGATGAACGGATTTCGATGAAAATTTGAATATAAATTATGTTCATTGTAACTTAGATTTAGGCTATATGGCATTCAAAATACATTATTTAAAAGGGGGATTATAAGGGGGCCTGAATTAAATAAATCGAAATATCTCGCTTATTATTGATTTTTGTGAAAAATGTTACATAACAACAGTTTCTTTAAAAATAATTTGCGATAAGTTTTATTCCTTGAAAAATTTTGATAGGACTAATATTTAATGACATAAATGAGTTTTAAAATTAAAATAACTGCCATCTAAGGCCGTATAATGAAATAAAAAACAAATGACTTCGTCTATAAAGGGCCTTGGACAGCAACAATCGAAAGCTATGAAAGATAGCCTACAGAGAATGTTTCTGTGTTTGTATGAAGTAGTATCGGAAGCTAAATTAACTGAATTGTATAATTAATTATTATTTCACCATTGGAAAGTGTAGTTTCTCTAGATGAACATAATGCTATAATGTTATTACAGAAACTTCTGATATAATATAATATAATATAATATAATATAATATAATATAATATAATATAATATATGTAATGTAATATTATATAATATAATTTAAGTTATTTGAAGGGTTCAGAACCATAGTGGGCCAAAAGCCATTTAGAGAATACGTAGGAAACAAGGGTTAAAATTAGGTTATTACCATAATTCAATGGAAACCTATAACAAGTAAAATAAAGTATACACATTAAATCTAAATGATGTCAATCTTCATTAAACTATGGTTGCATGTAATAAAAATTAGAAACATGTTAAAGGAATTATCATTGCACCAATGAGTGATCTCTGGACCAAAATGATCGCATTTTAATTATTTGGATGCAATTTAAATTAAGTAACATATTAAACGATTTATCCTTCTTTCAAACACGAATGTTCCCTGGATCAAACGTCCTATTTTAATTATGTAATTACTTTATATTTATTTCTAATAGGTGCAACGGAGCGCACGGGTACGGCTAGTACGACATAAAATAGCATTGTTGATACATCATGAAAGCCAATATCTAGATAATTCATGCAATAAGTATCTTTATGCAGTCTAGGACCGTATTATGAATTTCTCGATGCAGTTGTACATAGTGAGCAGGCTGTGTTTTAACCGTTGCTTACGAGATTATACAAGCTGGCGCATAGCGCTTGAAATACGGGTCTGAAGTGGTTCCCTCGTAATGCCAGCTTGTATAATCTCGTAAGCAACGCTTTTAACCAACTGAATTCTTGAATCCTTTTTTAAACTACAAGGATTGCTACCACATAATTTAATACTTAATATTGAATCACCTTTCGATTTTAAGTAATAACAATTTCAGTATGACTAGCATTTGTAATGGCCATATTAACATTAAGCTCAAGGACAGTCGCTCAAAGTTGCAGACATTAACTTAAAAATTGCGTTTTTTTCACATTCTCAACTTTATTTTAGGTTAATTATGCATCTCGAGCTGAATGTCTTTAAAAACGTCGACGAAATGGTAGATGTTTGGAGTGGGAGGAACAAAATATACTGTTGTGCTTGGCATGGAATGACTCATAGGAGTTTGTAGTTGGATTTGTACTGGCCGGGAAATGAGTCAATGTAGGTGGAGAAAATTCGACATCTGAAGAAATGGGTCTCCAGGACGTAGTCGGTGAACAACTCTATATTTTCAGCTATGGGCTGTGTAGTGATCAAGTTTTCGACGAAACAATCGTCGACTCTTCAGATTTTATGAACGGTGGACCAAAATTAAAAAAAAAAAGTTAAAAAAAATCTGCCTATCTCAGCGTCTTGGTTCTTATGCTGTTTTGCCAAACCAAGAGTCTGTATTTTTCAACGACACCAACTTTGGCCAAGGCGAAAACGGTAACCACATATTTGCACAGAAGACCATACGTTTTGAAAAGCGATATGAATTGTTGCTTCGAAAGAAATAAAATAAAAAATTTTTGTGGCAAAAAGGCAGATGGCACAGGCTCTTGGTTTGACAAGGGAATATGAGAACCAAAACTCCTCACATAAGTTTTTAAAATTTGTTTTTGGCCTACCATATGGAGTCGGGACTCAGTTTACATGTCCTCTCTTAATGACCGGGCCTCAATTTTTATCCTCGAGATAGTTAAAGAAGTATGTATGTATGTATTTATTCACACTGCAATGGGTATATACCCGGTGGCAGTGGTAACTAATTACACTCAATAATGACAATAATAAACTTGTTAATTAAAAATACACTTAATAATAATACCAATAATTAATACAAATAATTAATACTAACAATAATTAATAATAATAATAATAATAATAATAATAATAATAATAATAATAATAATAATAATAATAATAATAATAATAGGAAATATCCTAAATTAAATTAAGCACGATCACTTAAAATAACATTTAAAATAAATCTAATTTTTATCTTAAATCTAAGTTCGAACTAAAACCCACGAGTATGATATCTTCATATCTGCACAAGTACCTTTCCACATTACACTCATTTTGCTGTCAACTCACTCACTGCAATGGAACTACGAAACATTTCACTGATTCTATCCTGATTTCACTGACACTTCAAAAACATTTCACTGTTTAAATACTTTGCACTGCCACTATAAACTATAAAGCTTCCCTGACAGGAACACGTTTCACTGACACAACACACTTCACTGACACAACATAATTCTTCACTGATACAACACTTCAATAACAAAATATCATTTACATCCTTTACATACTGTGTATAATTATCATCTATTAGTAAAGTTCTTTAGCCTATTTTTAAATACGTTTTTGGTTGTTGGTAAAGCCTTTAGTAAGTCTGCAGGTAAAGCATTCCAGTCCCTGATAGTACGATTGAGAAACGAAAACTTTCCAGTGTCCGTCCTCTGTCTTCCTTCCCTCAATTTATATGAGTGGTCGTTCCTTGAAGAGTAATTTGGCGGTTGCAACCTATTTTTTATTTCTCTCCAGGCAGGCTCACCTCTGTATATTTTGAACAGTGCGCATAATCGTTCGTAGTTCGCACCCAGTTTACATTCGCCCATCACTTACACGTGGAAACTTTCCTCATAGGTAACTTGAATGCGCAGCTTTAACCGAGACAGCCTTGACAATGTTTTCCGTTAGACCAAGTTTAATATGCAACACTGGCAAAGTCAGTTTGTTTTGCTCCACGTAAGATTGACGTTGAACATTTTTTCCCCAAAGTATTTAATTATGATACTCTAGAAGGCCAGATCTTCACCTTGTAACGTTCATTTTTTTCACGGCGTCCCACGCTCATAAATCAATAAAATTTAGATATCCTAATTGCAGTCCTCGTACAAAGCCGCTATCTTTTTTTTTTATGACTAAATTTTAGACCGGCCAGAGGCCGTTTACCAAAGTTATCTCTGTTTTCTGTTTTCGTTTTCATTTGTTTCCTTTGTTTTACTTACACTAATACAAACACAACACCCATACCCGAGGCGGGACTCGAACCCACAACCCTTCCGACCAAGCGATAGAGACATGCTGTGCCCCTACCGCTTGAGCCATCCGGGCCGGCTAGATCTTCAAAAGAACTCCATACACATAGACCTTCCACTTACTTACTTACTTACTTACTTACCTACTTACCTACTTACCTACTTACCTACTTACTTACTTACTTACTTACTTACTTACTTACTTACTTACTTACTTACTTACTTACTTACTGGCTTTTAAGGAACCCGGAGGTTCATTGCCTCCCTCACATAAGCCCGCCATTGGTCCCTATCCTGAGCAAGATTAATCCAGTCTCTACCGTCATATCCCACCTCCCTCAAATCCAATTTAATATTATCTTCCCACCTACGTCTCGGCCTCCCAAAGATATTTTTCCCTCCGGCCTCCCAACTAACACTCTATATGCATTTATGGATTCGCCCATACGTGCTACATGCCCTGCCCATCTCAAACGTCTGGATTTAATGTTCCTAATTGTGTCAGGTGAAGAATACAATGCGTGCAGCTCTCCGTTGTGTAACTTTCTCCATTCTCCTGTAACTTCATCCCTCTTAGTCCCAAATATTTTCCTAAAAACCTTATTCTCAAACACCCTTAATCTCTGTTCCTCTCTCAAAGTGAGAGTCCGAGTTTCACAACCATACAGAACAACCGGTAATATAACTGTTTTATAAATTCTAACTTTCAGACAGACAGGAGACTAAATGACAAAAGCTTCTCAACCGAATAATAACAGGCATTTCCCATATTTATTCTGCGTTTAATTTCCTCCCGAGTGTCATTTATATTTGTTACTGTTTCTCCAAGATATTTGAATTTTTCCACCTCTTCGAAAGATAAATCTTCGATTTTTATAGTTCCATTTCGTACAATATTCTGGTCACGAGACATAATCATATACTTTGTCTTTTCGGGATTTACTTCCAACCCTATCGCTTTACTTGCTTCAACTAGAATTTCCGCGTTTTCCCTAAACGTTTGTGGATTTTCTCCTAGCATATTCACGTCATCTGCATAGACAAGAAGCTGATGTAACCCGTTCAACTCCAAACCCTGTCTATTATCCTGAACTTTCCTAATGGCATATTCTAGAGCGAAGTTAAAAAGTAAAGGTGATAGTGCATCTTCCTGCTTTAGCCCGCAGTAAATTGGAAAAGCATCAGATAGAGACTGGCCTATACGGACTCTGCTGTAAGTTTCGCTAAGACACATTTTAATTAATCGAACTAGTTTCTTGGGAATACCAAATTCAATAAGAATATACCTACCACAGATACAAAAAATAAGAAATATTAACAATCTCTTTCGTGATGTCGTAGAGTAAGCAACTAGTAAAAGGAAATAAGTTGCCTTTGTGAAGGAGTGCAGCTTTCAAGCTATGTTTAGACGAGTTATATATAAACAGTCTTCATTCATGGGGATCATGCTGTGAGTTATGAGAGCACATAGGGCTCTAAGCATAGTTGTAAAATATTATCTATATTTTTGTCTTTAAAGAAGATGGGAAGAAATTCCTTATATCGATATCCGAATGCAGAAATATTCGCATCTGCTGCCAAAAAATTCCAGTCTTTCAGTCTAGAACTTAGTAATCTTATTCAGCTTTTGATTTACTTAATTCCAAATCGCTCACTAAATCATCAAGCTCGGCTTGAGTAATGAAGTGAGGGCAGTTGTTTGAAGGACTACCTTGGAATTCTGCTTCATTTTATTTGAATATACAGAGTGTAAGGGGTATAAGTGCCATTATTTTAACAGATAATTGTTGATGTCATAAGGAAGAAAGAATTTCTCATAATTTGTTTATAATTGCAATATTTAACTAATTATTGAAGTTTACAATATTAGGTGTTTGGCAACGTTGCTGGATGGGGAAGAGGGAGTTTACAAATAGACAGTACAGCTCAAGCGGATACAGACATATCGGTAAAAACAGATGCTCTGTTCTAATGCAGGAGCGGACCGTTGTTTAAATAAAACAAACAGCAAATACAAACTTTCAATCTCATTAATAGAACTTTATTGTAAATTCCCATTTCATTTAACAATATTGGCAATATTGGTCCATTTTTTATTCTGCGTCTAAAAATAAACAATAATGGTTTACTGCACAAAATCACACGAATTGTTTTTAAATGCAACATTTTAATCCTTCCCGCTTCCATAAAGCAGTACCATTTTTAAAGAAATTTCTGTTTGTGTGATTTTCGAAACGAGGTAAGAGACTCCAAGGGTACTATTCATAGACATTTCGCTAGCCCGCGCTACGAGCGTGCTAAACTAGCCCTGGCTATCGACTGGTTACTTGTACAGGATTCATATCATATCATATCATATCATATCATATCATATCATATCATATCATATCATATCATATCATATCATATCATATATCATATCGCTAACACTGGTTTATGAATACGAAAAACGTTAGTTCGCTTGTCATCCACCGGAAGCCCGCACTAAGAATGTCTATGAATACGGCCCCTAGTTTCTGATAATCGTTGAGAAACCGCTACAAAAGTTCGCCGATTAGGTAACCTTCATTGCTGAAAATATTGACGGTACATCTTCTTGCCTCACTTGAATTACGACGACTTTCTCCATAAACTAATAACATATGATATTCCTAAACTGTGAATGACATTATAAGTTGCTTATCGAATAACTGGCACCGAACTGTCATTCGCTCTGCAGTAGACCTAGGGATAAGGAGCTTGAACTCAGCTGACATGTACGGAGTACAGCCTGCTGAACACGTTGTCACGTCTCTCACGCCAGAATATTAACAAATTTAAGCATGCAGTTTTATTTAATTTCACAAAAACGTAATAGAACACACAAATATTTTTATTTAAACTAATATTGACTCTTTGCTAGATATATCTACTGATGTAATTGTTTTCGTAATTTTATTAACGATATAAGCAGTATAGCGCGAATAAAATAAGAGAAGAAATATTTTTTCTGGGAAAACTATCAAGTTTTGACCCTATGTTTTATGGACGTTTTGATCCTGTAGAACAGGGATGAGACGATATTAGCTCCCAATCATGGTAGAAGAGCTCGACCTTGATCACGAGCGCATAGCGCATCCACTACGTAGCGTGGTAACGTAGACAACAGGGATGTACATGCACATGCATCGAATAAAGGCAGCAATTATTACAATAACTAGCGTTGCTAATTTTCTGGCAATATAATAAGGCTAATTATTCAATTATTTAATTTACATGTACATATACAAACAAATCGCAAAGGAAAGAGGTTTTTAAGAACAGAAAGAGAAATAGGAAAAGTTAATTGTTTGTAAACCATTTTCTTGATAAAAGCAATTATTTATTATGTAAATACTTTACTTCATTGGTTACGGGAAACTAATAGGGTCTACCTGCTCGACGTGTGTGATCTCTAATTACTTTTGAGCATTTGTTTAAAAATAATAACGACAATATTGATCGAAGTAGAGTATATTGATTGAGTTATTGTGAAAATGTAATCCTTACTCTCCAGTCGTGATTATGTAATGAGGTTTCTTAAAGTGATTTGTGAGATCCACATGCTATTGAAGAGCCATCGTATTTTTTGGGGTGAATCATTTAAGGGGATATGTATGACTTTTAAAACTTCCACAATTTCCAGCCAAAATTTGTGAAATTTAAACTGTATAAACAGATCTACATTAATATAATCTGTACACAGTTTGGTGCCATTATGTCTAATGGTTTTGAAATTATATTATTTTTAAATATATTTTATATTGACATCACTAAAAAGGCTCCTTGCGTCAAAGTTATGTTTAATTCATATTTGGTCAAAATCTTGAAAATAGGTGACTATATACATTTTCTAATGATTATTTAACATCAATAACTATTAACACACCCTTATTGCTAAAGAGTGGTGCAGTTATGGGAATACAAATTAATTAGATTTTTGAGCTCAGTCTAAATGGAGAGTCACAATAAATTTTTAAACTGTATTAATTTACCTACACCATATTTAATCTAAGTGCAATATGAATATTCCCCGAAGAAACGTAATATTAATATTTCATACAAATGCTAATTAAATTTTACTTATCAACATTTAATTAACCTCTGTGAGAAGTTTCAGATCAATATGACAATGTTGTTGTGCAAAGAGCTTTTTATTTAATAAACTGCTTAAAATTTTTAAGTCGAGAAAACAACATTAAAAACAAAACCAAAAAACAAACAAAAAATCACTCAACTCACGCATGTTTGGCCATATATGATGTATATGGTTCGAACATTTTAAGGGTAATTCCACGAAAACCATGACATCAGATGTCACGTATGAAGTTGTTGTTTTAAAGTCTTTACTATTTTTACGTCTGAGAGTGATAAATGGACAAGACCGAGGCACAGAAGAGAGCTTGTTTTCGTTTATAGATTGTTCTCAATGTGAGCGGGAAGTTAGAGCATACTATTTCTACAAGCGAAGCAATTTCAGTGAACTTTGGTCTCCCTTATCTCATCAGTCTGTGAATGATCTTAACAGTCAGTGGTTTGGTTGAACGTACACCTTCGCGAAACAGGATGAAGCAGGTATAATATATTGCCTCATTCGATAGTTTTAACTTTTGTTATGAGGTCATCTAAATCAGCTCAAGTTTATGTCCCGTCCGTTACCAAATGTTTGAATTTATTTAGTTTCAAGCCATACTATTGCAAACTAGCCAATGAAAAAACATATTCTCTTCCAATATTCCATGATGAACACCATGAACCTTCAAGACCTTAATTAAATTCAAAACAATATTTTTAATCGTGGCAACAGACGGGACATCTTATGGTAACAGACGGGACAAGAATAACTGTCCCATCCGTTACTTGTCCGTAATCGTGAAGCCCATACCGTGAATTCGTTATTATTGTTATTATTATTATTATTATTATTATTATTATTATTATTATTATTATTATTATTATTATTATTATTATTATTAGTAACATCAGCATTATTATCATCATCATCATAGTCATCCATATAGTTAGTTGAAGTGTATATTGCAGGTTAATAGTACTTTAACAACATGGCAAATATGTCTCCAGCCGAGAAAATGAAGCGGTATAGAGAATGCCTGAAACAGACTGAGAATTATGAAGCTGCTAAAATTAAGGACGCAAGAAGGAAGAAACATGCACGGGCTCTGAAGAAGACAACTTTACTATGACACCGAAGGATATGAGAAAACAAAGAAAATATGATCGTGAACGGAAACGTATCTACCGATAAAAATTGAATAGCCTGAGTCCAAGTGAAGAACCAACTTGTTCAAGTATTCTGTTTCTAACACTAGGGCTAAAGTTGTCCATCGTGCTCTCCGTAATCTGCCTCAAAGTCCAAGAAGGCATTATGAGGTTGTGGGTGTATTAGCGAGAACCTGTGAATTATGGATGAAGGAAATCAACATATCTGTAATAGGAAACCCTGTCAAAGATGTCGAAGATGATGCAATTAATTTTTATTGCAGAGAAGATAACAGGAGATAGGCTTCCGGAAGGAAAGACTGTTTAACAATTTACACAGATACTGGGAAGGTAAAAAATGCAGAAACAACATCTTGTGATGACCATTAAAGGTCATTCGTTGCAGGAAAAGGGACAAACATAATAAGACTTTCAAAATTTGCACCACTTCGTCCCAAATACGTTCTTCCTATACACTTAACACCACACAATATCGTGTGTGTATGTATCACTGTAATGCCGAATATTTTAGTCAGAAACTTTGTCTTCCTACAATGAATACTGTTCGAGCTTACATGGAATCAGTAGTTTGTGATGTAGCAAACGAAAAGTGTATGTATGTTCAAATATTACTAACAAATATGGAGACTACGATAACTTGGACAAACGATTATAAATTATGGAGGAAGATTTAAAGAAACAGGTTACATATAAACAATGGGCACATGCAAATGGAAGAGTATAAAAAATTGAAATAAGTAGTCAAATTGCAGAAGATGTGCAAGCATTGAAAAAGCAGACACCAATCCTCCTGATACATTGCTTCATCACAAAGCAACAAAGTGCATTTTTTTAATGAAGTAAGACAAGCTTCAGCTGAAGTGTGCTACCAGTGGACTTTTCGGAGGACTATTCCGCTATGTTTCAAAATGAAATACAGGCTGCCCATTGGAATAAGAAGCAAATTACAGTTTTCACAGCAGTGGCGTGGTTTGGCAACGAACCCTGTAATTATGCCTTGACGTACGATAAATATGCTGTCTTTGCTTTCTTAGACGAAATTTTTAGGGACATAAAAATAATCATCCAAATGTGAAATACCTACACGTATTTTCTGCCTCTCAATTCAAGCAGAGATTTAATTTCATGAACATATCATTTGTAGAAGAATTTTATGGAATACAACTGTCCTGGCCCTTTTTTCTCCTCGAGCCATGGGAAAGAAGCTGTAGATGGTGTAAGGGCAACTATTAAAAGGCTTATTTGGACTCGGGTGAAAATAGGAAAATACACAGTTCAAGATGCACAATCATTTGTCGAATGTGCTGCAACTTCTTCCGTCAAGATAATTTTGATTACAGATGAAACAGTGAAACATCATGATATGTTGAATGCGCGTTGAAATAACACAGCGTCCCTTCCAGAGACACAAAAAATGCATTCCATAATTGGAGTATCTCCATACAAAATCAAATGGAAATATTACTCTTACAGCTCTGATGACCATGAATTTACATTCAAAAAACCAAATCTTCAAGTACAAAATAAAAATATACCTATTAAATGCATTTATGGTGTGTATGTTCAATCCGATTTTTTTACTCTTTGTTTTATTTGTGCTTGCATCAATCAACAGTTTTGGTATTACAACGTTAAATGATTACGTTGTACAATATGCGACATTATAGACGTACTCAATTGTATTATTTTGTTGTTATAAGAGATATGCTAAAGTAATATGTGCAGATATATGCAGATATAATGTCTATTAATTGTTTAAAACTTTTCAAAAGTAGTTTACTGTTTTATTCAGTTGTTCTTGCCATTCATTACAAGACACATTCGGAAAATGTCCCGTCCGTTACCTGTATGTCCCGTCTGTTACCCATTTTTAGACAGTTTCTCTCAATACACAATTCATATTACACAAAGTTTGAATGCACCCATGAATAGCTGTGTACACTCGCAATATTTGGTAATATTGTGGTATTTTTGTATTTCATAGCAGGACAGAGATTGTATGGAGTTTGTGTTCATTGTATATACTTGTCATTTTTATGTCCCGTCTGTTACCTTTCTTTAAACAGTTATAACTGTCGTCAAATATTTTATAATTTGCTTTTCAACAGAAGTAATATCAGCTTATAATCTGATGCAGGCATTCTGACGTTTATTTTGTATATTAAATAATTTCCTTACGAAATAAATAAATAAATATGTAAGTAAATAAGTAAATAAATAAATATATAAATAAATAAATAAAGAAATAAGTAAATAAGTAAATAAATAAATATATATATATATATATATATATATATATTATACTGAACAACTTGTATGATTGTCCCGTCCATTACCGTGGAATTACCCTTAAACAATCTCAAATATAATTACGATTATAAAAACAAAAAACGTGGATTTTCTTAATTTTTTGTCAGCATTATTTCTTTTCTGAAAACAATTTCTCTCTTGCAAATCAAGATTTCAGATATAACTCCCTGTAAAGTTGATTTGAATAATTTCGAGGGAAAAATTATTCCGGGGCCGGGCATCGAACCCGGGACCTTTGGTACGTACGTTAAACCAAAGGTCCCGGGTTCGATGCCCGGCCCCGGAACAATTTTTCCCTCGACATTATTCAATTTCTCTCTTCTCCAGAATAATATCTATATCTGTGTTGTGCTGTGTTGTGTTTCGTACTGACGTTTGACTTTTTTTTTACAAATAATATAGTACATTTTATTACTTATTAAACACTGACTTTAGTTACTGCGGGAGTTTTTTTGTTAATTCGTTTTAGAGTTGTTTTTAGTGATTGATTTTATTTTACTTATTTCTGGTTTGATCCTTTATAACATGTATTACTATACCAGCACACATAAATTAGTTCACCGCCATGTTCATTATATAAAAACTAAACCTTCTACGTATCATTAATACCTGTATTGTAATCTTGCTTGCGATCTGTCAAGGTCTGCAACGTTGTATTTGCTGTACACCCTTGTGTCTCAGGCAGAAAAGCTCCGTGCTTATGGAGAGAGCTTAAAAAAGCACGCACTCGAAACTACTAGTAATCATCGCATCACTGATGTAGGCCGTCCCCGACGACTGTGAAAAGGACGGCACTTATACCCCTTACACCCTTATAAGTCTAGGTTCTCGCTTGATTCTGGACTGTATTCGCATACCTGCGGCAGTTTTGGTAGCCTACGTGTAAATCATCTCCATGCGGTGTCGATCGAATTGTAGAAGATAGGAATATTTAACACTGTTTTTTTTTTAATCTGACAGGGGAACATCACTCATTGATAAGGAAATTTTCAAGCAAATTATACATCATTCGAAAGGGGATCCTGAAATTTGAAGAAATCTCTAATATTTCATCCTGCGATGCACATATTTACGAGCTAGAGAGAGTTAAAGAGACGGGGTGGGTGTCTCCGATATCAAATGAGATTACGTTTGACCTGGTGGGCACGAGGATTGAATACGTATTTTTTGTCGTCTGAAGCAGCGTAGGGAGCGAGTAGCGACGGCGAGAAGTGCTTTGCTTAAACCAATGGTGAACATTCCTGCGGCATTGCCGCAGTGACGTTAGACCTCAGCGAAGCATCAAACTTATCCCCTACCTTCCCCTTCCCCCACTCCATGAAAATACTGCACGTGTACGTGGCGGATTATACTGGAGGCGGATTATACTGGATTGCTGTACTTCGGAGCTTCATTAGTGATACAATGTCTTTCGCAGAATCTTATGAATCGAGAGGATATCACACTTACAGCCCGTGCCTCACTTCCTGAGCTGTTTCTTTGCGGGGCGAGACGCAGAGGGACAGGGTAGGAGGAGCTGCGTACCGCATGTGCCTACTACCTTACGTTCAACACATCGGCCTTTTCAGGATTCCTTTCGTCAGCTATGGAGCAAGATCAGCCATTGACAAGCGAATGTATAGGCTGTCCCCTCACGAAACAGATTATGTCCCCATCAATTCCTGTAACTAAACACTAATACCAGTTGTAGACTACAGTCTCTACAAGACATTATAGACCTAATCGCGATTACGGTTATCACGTGTACACATCCGTAAACTCTTTCCTCAATGGCAGTGTTTCTCAAACTTTTTCCACCGCGAAACCCCTTTTAATCTAAAGTGTAACTGCGGAATCCTTGTAATATTTTATTAGTGTTTAAATTAACAGGCAAGCGAAAGCTAGTATCTCAATAATTCTGTTCAGTGGGACGAATGTATTTGCTTTTTAAGCCTGCAATCTGGTTTTATGGCGGAAAGTTGTAGTCTCATTTCTATTGTACTTCTGCATTTTGTCTTTTCGATATTTTGTTTTAGTGAACAGATGCGCAGAGAATCCAGTGATGAAAGTGATAAATATTATGGGCATTTTCCGTTTTAGATGTTCATTAAACATATTATTGTTATTATTACGCATATTCTTGGATTATTATTATTATTATTATTATTATTATTATTATTATTATTATTATCATCATCGGTGGTTTCATGTTATTATTGATTCATATTTCCGTAACATTTATATATTTTTATAATATCCACTAAGTATAAAATAGCCACCGGAGCAGTCCAGTCGGCTAAGGCGTTTGCCTATCGATCCAGAGTTGCACTCGGGCGCGGGTCCGATTCCCGCTTGGGCTGATTACCTGGTTGGGTTTTTCCCCCGAGGTTTTCCCCAACCGTAAGGCGAATGTCAGGTAATCTTTGGCGAATCCCCGACTTCATCTCGCCAAATACCATTTCGCTATCATCAATCCCATCGATGCAAAATAACCTAGTAGTTGATACAATGTCGTTAAATAACCAAGTAAAATCATATAAGGCTCACGGAACCCCAGAACATAATTTGAGAAATGGTGCTCTATGGTAATTCAGCAGTTGTCCAAACTGAACGAAGAGTGGCCTAGTGTGTACTTACATTTTAGGAAATCGCCATCAGAGATAATAGCGATAGTGGTAACCACGATTAGAGTATCCAGTATTATAACCAGTAAAGATCCCTGCGATGGCGTAGGATAATGTTTTCAGCACATGTAATATGCTGCCGTGCCGTCACGTTGCACCTCCCGTGACGTTCCGAGCAGACCTAAGAGGCGTGGTTATAAGCACTAGGGAACTCTCGGTTCAGGACGTGAGACACGGGCAGTACAAGAAAGGCGGTTCTTTCATTTCTCATGTTTAGGATCAGTTACAAATATTCAGGACGCGATCTTAAATATGTACATTCTTAAAACAGATCACCTGTTATACGAGTTCAAAGAACACAGATTCAGTGATTTTCAAAGGCTGGAGAAAGATTTCAATATTTTTGCCACTCCTTTTCATGTTTAAATTGAAAATGTTATCCCAGAATTACACTTAGAGGTACTGGATTTGCAGAATGATGGCTTCTTGAAAGCAGAATGTGAAGGTCTACTGGGGGCTAAAATTTTTTAAAAGATGTCCAGTACTACATATCCACTGCTTAGACAGTTTGCTTAAAAAATAATGAGTACCGTCATTTTCCATAAATATGGTCCTGGAACATAACTATTGTCCACGATACAACTATTCAAATTTTGTACTCCATAACGTAGTACCTCGTTTATCTATATTCTTGCTGTACTGTAGTTTGAATTCAAGTCACTGCAGCTATCTACGAACGGTCTATGTTACTTCTACAATGATCTTTGAATGGTTGTATCGTGGACCATAGTTGTGTTCCAGGACCATAGTTATGGGAAATGCCGGTATGTATTCATCAACCTACCAGTGCAAACAGCTGTTTTCTAAAATGAAATTTATAAAATCCAGCAACAGATCCCGCTTAAGCGATGCTAATCTCCTTGTGCAACTGAAAATAGCATGCACAGACATAAATCCCAATTTCGAATAAATTACTTTGAAAATGATTAATTAAATATCACGTGCATGGACTATTCTAATTACATATAGTAGGTAAGAGTGCAGTGGCGCACACTGTCTGTAAATCCGTCACTGCACTGTAGAGTGCAATCCCTCCCACAGAATGTAGTTTCCATTTAAATCCTGTCCTGTGGGTTGCGTTCATTTTGCCCACCACTGGCTTAAACGTAGCAAGGAGAAGTTGCATACATTAAACATGATAAGAAAATACAACTCTATGTTAAGCACAGGTCTAAACAATTCAGACGTCATTTTTGGAAATATAATTCTGGGACGTATTAAAACTGCTAATTTTACATAGCCTACTGATATTATATTGTGATCGTATGGGTGAGTGATCAGAGGGGAACGGGAGAATTTTAAACACATTACAATGAATGCGTAATAAATTCTCCTTAATGTAATTTTCTTTGACTTCGTAAAACTAATAAGCACAGTGCAGTTAGAACGTCTTTATCATTAAACAAATGCCTTTCAAATAACATTTAACAGCTGGCCAAGACTTGCGTGCAGTGATGTAGTTAGGAAAACAATTTAAGTGGAACTCAACTTAGAGTCTATTTCAGAAGACGCCAGATTGCCTCTTATGTAATTGTCGTTTCCTACATGCCATCTCGCAATCACGATTGTACAGAAGGGTATGAATTGAACTACTGAAGTGGAGGGCCAACACTGCTTATGAATATCAACTCTGATATTGAAATTAGTAGAGTGTCGATTGTTTTATTTTTATTTATTTTAGTAGGTTATTTTACGACGCTTTATCAACAGCTTAGGTTATTTAGCGTCTGAATAAGTTGAAGGTGATAATGCCGGTGAAATGAGTCCGGGGTCCAGCACCGAAAGTTACCCAGCATTTGCTCATATTGGGTTGAGGGAAAACCCCGGAAAAAACCTCAACCAAGTAACTTGCCCCGACCGGGAATCGAACCCGGGCCACCTGGTTTCGCAGCCAGACGCGCTGACCGTTACTCCACAGGTGTGGACTCGATTGTTTTAAAAATCCATTTCATGTGTTTCA
The DNA here is from genome assembly GCF_040183065.1 of Periplaneta americana. Lineage (NCBI taxonomy): Eukaryota > Metazoa > Arthropoda > Insecta > Blattodea > Blattidae > Periplaneta > Periplaneta americana. The sequence goes on along the minus strand of NC_091127.1, from coordinate 57,577,635 downwards.
GTTTCACAGTCAATAAACTCGCGAAAAGCTGTTATGAAGAGTTGCTTGTCTAGCAAACGAAAAATATCACAGAGTCTGCAAACACTTTCATCAACTCCAGTGATATCAGTCTCAGGCGGCCAGTTTTTTTTATGTTAACCAAATTCAGGTCATTTACAAGTAAATTCATTTGTTAATCACTTACTTACTTACAAATGGCTTTCAAGGAACCCGAAGGTTCATTGCCGCCCTCACATAAGCCCGCCATCGGTCCCTATCCTGTGCAAGATTAATCCGGTCTCTATCATCATATCCCACCTCCCTCAAATCCATTTTAATATTATCCTCCCATCTACGTCTCGGCCTCCCCAAAGGTGTTTTTCCCTCCGGTCTCCCAACTAACATTCTATATGCCCATACGTGCTACATGCCCTGCCCATCTCAAACGTCTGGATTTAATGTTCCTAATTATGTCAGGTGAAGAATACAATGCGTGCAGTTCTGTGTTGTGTAACTTTCTCCATTCTCCTGTAACTTCATCCCGCTTAGCCCCAAATATTTTCCTAAGCACCTTATTCTCAAACACCCTTAACCTATGTTCCTCTCTCAAAGTGAGAGTCCAAGTTTCACAACCATACAGAACAACCGGTAATATAACTGTTTTAGAAATTCTAACTTTCAGATTTTTTGACAGCAGACTGGATGATAAAAGCTTCTCAACCGAATAATAACACGCATTTCCCATATTTATTCTCCGTTTAGTTTCCTCCCGAGTGTCATTTATATTTATTACTGTTGCTCCAAGATATTTGAATTTTTCCACCCCTTCGAAGGATAAATCTCCAATTTTTATATTTCCATTTCGTACAATATTCTGGTCACGAAACATAATCATATACTTTGTCTTTTCGGGATTTACTTCCAAACCGATCGCTTTACTTGCTTCAAGTAAAATTTTCGTGTTTTCCCTAATCGTTTGTGGATTTTCTCCTAACATATTCACGTCATCCGCAGAGACAAGAAGCTGATGTAACCCGTTCAATTCCAAATCCTGCCTGTTATCCTGAACTTTCCTAATGGCATATTCTAAAGCGAAGTTAAAAAGTAAAGGTGATAGTGCATCTACCTGCTTTAGCCCGCAGTGAATTGGAAAAGCATCAGATAGAAAATCTGATAGCGAGAAAAAAATTCAGTTAGTGACAATCGAAAGTGATCAGCTTGGCGGATATTTGTTAGACTAACCTTTATACGACATTCTCTGTCTGCGTGCGTAGAACTGGGCTGCATAGAGAGTAAAAGGTATGGGCTGTAGACATCTCACTCCGTTTTTTTCTAACATAATGTTTCTATTTAACGGAAGCCTACCTTAAACTGAAATTTATTCGAATGCTGTACCCAAGAAAAAAAAATGGAATCGTTTTACCGACAATTATTTAGCTAGAATTAAAGGGTTATGTATAGCGGAACGGTGAAGTTGTATTAATTTTAACCGGAACGGTAAAGTCCATCTAAAATTCTAAACGGAACTGAGTTCCGGTCCGTTCCGCCCAACTACAGCACTGCTTAAGCCTTGGTTTTTTTGAAGCGACGCATGCAACTGGATGACTACGCGAGAAATAGTGAGTGGTTTCTATAACTACGAAATGCGAGGTCTGCGCACCTCGCAGCTATAGAAACCACTCACTATCTCTCGTGTAGTCCAGATTTGTACGAGGCGGGCCTCGCACCTCGCACGTCGCATGCTTGGGTTCAGAAAAATCAAGGCTTTACGTGTATACAATAACGAAGTTGCGTCATGTAAATAGAGTTTAAGTACACCTCTTCAAAAGTGATGTTTCACTCCTGTCTTATACTTAGGTGAAACCTCTGATGTTTATACAAGGGCCAAATGCCTGTGAAGAATGAAGTTTTTTTTACTGCAATCCCAATTTCTCTACCTTCCAAACTGTGGATTATATAATTATTTTGTTATGAAAACTTATTAAAATGTAACATTTTTTGTAGGAAAAAACTAATTAGACCTACTCCACAATGGTTTATTTTAGTGTTGTGGGATTTAATCGATATCGATTAATCGATCAATTTATGTTGTAAGATTAATCGATTAAAAATATTTAATCGAATAATGGAGTCGATTAAAATTAATCGATTGTAGTTGATATTAATTATTATTTTGTCAATACAAATTCATACTAAAAATTCCGACAATATTTCTCTCTCGGAAATTGCTTACTTAAAAGCACAATAGTACTGTTATTTTCTAACTGTAAACCAGGTAGCGTAGGGAAAATCTTTGTACAAACACTTCAGAAACAGATGGAGATATGAGGACAGTGACCTAGTCTACCTCTATTGAAAGTTGAAACACAATGCGAAACCCTTATTAAGTTTTATGGTTTTCCAAGAAAACTTCCACCTTTAAGTCAGCTCATCTTACTAGCACATGAAATACATACTTTTCTGGAATTCGTCCCACTCATCGCTTATAAAACAGCCATGTCAACACTGTGTGCAAGTGACAGCGTAACTACCTTCTTCTCTTTCTGAAATCTGGTAATTCGATTGCAATAGGAGCCAGTCTTCTGTTTCGACCGCTGTACTTTTGCAGTTGCAATTTCTGTACTGAGTTTATATATGAAGGTTGTGCGTTTAGTTTGATAAAGAAAAAATCAGTTTTATGTGGTTTGTGAAAGATGTAAACTCCATTATGTCATATGAGAATTTGAGAGGTAAACTCGGTGAAATGTTTGGGTTTAAATTGAACGATCGTGGAGAAGTGCTTGACAGAAAAAAAGTTTTTTCGTGTTTAGTGATGCAGGAAACATTGTTACTAAACGTAGAGCGCCACTTAATTCGGAGCATGTGAATGCACTCACATGTTTAAAATCATGGATGAAGCAGTATTAACTAAGTGAGTCTTCATACTTTTTGTTATTTACGTTTGTCTCAAAAGTTCCCGGAGAAATTGACACAATAAATTACAAGCTTAATAATAAATATGTTAGTAAGTAATTAAAAATAGTTGTTTTGTAATATATCCATACAATATATACAGATATACAACATTTAATACTTATGCTTATCCCCGAACACAAGTTAAATTTAACAATAATTGTGTATTACAGTATATTAAAACATTTTTTCAACTCGATAAAAACTCGATTAATCTATCAATTAATCGATTAAATTCAAATAGTTTATCGATTAAATATTTTGATCGATCAACAGCACTAGTTTATTTAGATCAGTGAATTCTGAGATAAAGTTAGATATTACCTCTGATCATTCTTCCACATCTCAATAATCTGTCACTTCACATCCACACTCACTAAATTTCGATTCATTTTCAGCTTTTCAAGGAAGGAATCTATGTAAAAGCTGTAGCGTGTTGTGTGTAAAGATTAAGTGAAACTTTTTTGCAGTAGTGTAATTTTTTAAGTAGTGCAACAAAAAGTTGCAAATTCCTTGTCATTATAGAACCATTGTTGTTTAGTCAACTGTCCGAAGATAGCTCTGGACCTCACAAGTGATATCAAGAAGGCACCACTTATGAGGCTACTAGGAAAGGAGATAATGGGGTAGGATAGTCAGTTCCTTTCCCCCTCCATTGCCTACATCCCCGACTAGCTGCATAATATACTAGTCAAACTTCAGATGCATACATAAAATTGAGTCGTTCATAGCAGAAGTGGTGTAAGTCAAAAATGGGTAATGAGTGTTAAAGTAAACATTCTGTAAAATACAGCGCAATGTAGCAATTGATATTCAATTTATTTGAACTATTAGTAGTCAGCGGATAGCAATAAGGACATATTAATTGCTATCTTGAGCTGTATTTTACAGAATTTTTACTTTAAACCTCATCACCCAATTTTGACTTACAGCACTTTTGCTCTGAACGGCTCAATTGTTCTCCCTCTGACACGTCATATCATCAAGTGAGTTGTACTACCTGATAATAGATGTACATATCAGATAGAACTTCAATCAGAGGACTATAGACTTATGTGTAAAGAAATTGTGCAACTAAAAATTGCACTCAATTTAAGTTACATTGTGAACGAGTACCTTCCATATGAATGAAGGACTGTATTTATAAAAATAGTCAATAACGTTATTAAAACAAATTTAACAAGCAGTGTATTAGTCAATTTCACATGAAACGCTCTATTTCCACCCAAATGCTTCAGTTTCAAACTCAAGCGAGTTGATTATGTAGTCGTAAAAGGACATTGGACGGTCAACTTCGATACCTCTAGCGACGAAAGGTAACATTTCCGAAAATGGATTTATTATTAAAAATTGCTTGCCTTGATCTCATCTATTATCTTACGAAACTTGTCGATCGAAATTTTATGCACCTTACTGCTATAGAACTGAAGTTTCTACGCTCAGTATAGTCATTTAGGATAACTTTGTACTACTTTTATCACATTTTTATACTAGCCTAAAATTGTGTGCATTTAAATTGATGTTTAAAAATAAGTTATTTAAGAAAACTAGCCTACTTATTCTATGGGTTGAGACATAATAAACATAAAAAATCGTATTTTAAATACGTAAAATTTCATATTTAATGGTGGTACAAAGTTACACAGTTATAATCTTTTCGCTGTTAGAATAATTCTACAGTAAACAATAGCACGTGACTGAAATGAGGTTTGATTGGCCGCAGCTTGGCGCCACCTATTCTCAATGCATGTTCCCGCCCACTGCTGTACAACATGTTTCATGTTAAATATTTCCCGTTACTCGTCAAAGCTGGCCTAACCTCATTACTACGCATTCGTATGGTAGTCGTGCCGGACTAACGTTAGTAGAGATTCATTGGTGATGTACAACACACTTGAATTGAAGCGGTGAGATCAATAACCATTCAACTCCACTTCAGGCCATTCATTTTTTGCAAATTTGAAATTAAATTTAGGATATTTCCACAAGTGTTACGACTTTAAAAGTTGGTATACTACTTTGTCCTGATATCTAAAACAACCAGAAATATTACGTGCAAAAAATAATAATTAGTTAAGAAATAAAAAAGTTTTTTGCATTTTTCTCGAAACTTGTGTAAATGGACTTGAATGACTATTGATATGACCGCTTCAATTCTTTCGTGGAACAAAAAAGATACAACCCCATAAATTACAACATCTTTCATCAGTAATTTGTAGTGTACAACACCATACCTTTGTGGAAGAGGCCCCAGCTGTGTTTTCTTGCAGCTCAGCATCTGTGCTGATAACGAATAGAAACTGCATCTCTATTCCTTCTTTCAGTTAAGTAGCACACCAAATTTAGTGGTTCAAGCAAATTGAATACTTTTACTTGCAGATCAGCGTCGGTGTTCATAAACAATGGAACCTGAATATTGATTCTCTCACTCTTTTCCTTTTTTCTTTGTTTATTCCATATCGATGATGATGATGATGATGATGATGATGATGATAGTGAAACAAAGCATCCCTATGAGTAGGAATACAGCATCATCTCTTAACACAAACACTCTCAACATTCTCATCACAACCACGATTGGCATGCATTGAAACAGTACTTACCGTCAATGGAAGAAAACCATCTGGAACAACTGGATAATGCGGACGGTACAACAGCGACGCTCATTATGCTTGCCACTAGTGTCCAGAACGTAACGAGCTATGTGGAACAAAAGAGAATCGAAATATTGCTATTAAAATTCGAGAGTATATCCTTTAAGAATTCACTACAGTAGTCAAATGCAAGGTTTACGGAGTGTAACACAGGTTTTCTGAATGCACTAAGATAAAATGCACGTTTTAGAACATATAACATGTTATCGCAGCGCAATGAAGGAGAAATATGATATGGTCCAGGGAATATCTTTGAAATCGACGAAGGTAAATTTGAGGAACGAAAGTATTATATAAAAGGGTTAATGGACCTGACATTCATAATTGACAGTGGTGCTGCTTGTCACTAATGCATCCCTTTTCATTCATTCATTCATTCATTCATTCATTCATTCATTCATTCATTCATTCATTCATTCATTCATTCATTCATTCATTTTATTCCATAGATCTTACATGAGCAATGCAGCTTTAAGATGTGGAACAAGTCAAAATTTTACAATATTACAATAACAATTTTTACAAATTTTTACAGTTTTACAATTTAGTAATTTTCTACAATTTTTTTAATTTTGTGCAATTTTTTACAATATTTTGGCGAGATGTAGTGAGATGAGGTGATGTCCGAGGATTCGCCAAAATATTACACGGCATTTGCCTTTTGGTTGGGGAAAACCTCGGAAAAACCCAATCATCAAACCCTATCTAATCTTATTACTAACAGTACCTACGTCAAATTGACACTAACATAATCTCCTCACCAAACCCCACTTAACCTTTTACTGTCAGTGCGTCTAATTTTCACCAATATATCTCATCAAACCCTACCTAACCATGTTGCTTAGAGAGGTGTTACTTCTCAGTAATGTTGAGAACGAGGGAGGGGGAAGAAACCAAATTTCTCTTGGTGATTACATAATGCTATATGTTGGCGACATTGTGTACTTGGTTACCATCGTAACGGCGCAGCTAAAAGCTGCCGTACCTATTTCTCCAGTTTTGCGAATCATTTTAATTGTTCTGTCTATTCTTCACTCTATAATCTAGGCGAATACCTGAATAATGATAACAGTCCACGTTTCTTCTCACTCTGTTCATATTTAACCTTACACTCTTCAACATATTCCAGGAAGATATTTACATAGCTATACGAGTATATTTTGTTAATCATGGAATCTATCATTAAGTCAGTTATAATATAGCGGTACTTACTTTTTCCCATTTTGTAGAACGATACACATTTTCCTCCTCCATGAGAACTTCATTACAGAAATTTCTATTCCATCAGATAATTACTGTTGTCACGTAGACATGTAATAAGTTGGTAATAATGTTTTGGGAACCCTGGAACAGAAAAAGAAAATAAACATGTTTGGTATACATACAAAGGAACACTAAACACTCTCTAACATTACTCCCTTGTGACGTTCGTTTTTTGGGAAAGTGTATGGGTTAAGAAGTAAGATGTCATTGTCGTAAGTAGGGACCGTACTTCGTTCCAGGAGGCTACAAGGTTAAGTGTTACTGGAGTTTTTTTACTATAGCCCAGACGTCTCAATAGGGCCTTCTCGGAGCACTTCCTCCTCTCTCTCTCTCTTTTTTAATGTAAGAGTGGAACAAGATGCGGGACCAGTTTGTGTATCTCCGGATGACGTCATTGATCGCGACGTTTGAATAGACATCTGCAACCGCTACGATGTTGTGTCCATCTCCGAGGAAAGAATGTCCTTATTACGGCAAATGTATGAAGAAATAAAAACTTTCATAGAGAAAGTGAAATTGTGGGAGTCACTTTACCACTTCATTAATCTAATTGTTACCTAATTTGAATCAAGACCAGTAACAAATATAATGAAGTACTGAAGGACACGAGAAAAGAATTTGAGACCAGATTTAAGATTTGAATAGTTCTAAATTAAAATAATTGTGAATTTCTAAGATGTTTTGGTTATTGTTAATTATTGAAAACATTACGAAACATATTATTTAACTATTATTGTAATTATTATATTAATATTGATGTATCGTAAGAATACGTACCTTAACAACCAACATGTTTAATTATAATTTTATTATTACCATTTAATTGAATTTTATTTTATTAAATATAGTATAAACTTAAAAAAAGACATACCAAAAACAATTTACTAGAAATGAAGTATTGTTGTTGTTTAGTCAACTGTCCGAAGCAAGGTCTGCACCTCACAAGTGATACCAACAAGACACTACTTATGAGGCAACTAGGCCAGGAGATAATGGGATAGGGTTGCCAGTTCCTTGTGTTTAAATAATTACGTAACATGTATGGTTGTTAATGCTTCAGATTTCGTTTTACTCATTAATATGTAATTAGAAAATAAAATTATTATTAGTATTATTATTATCATTATTATTATTATTACTACAAACTACTTAAGAAAATTTATTCCTTCCGAAAACAACCGTCTATTGTGACAGTACAACTCAAAAGTGCAGTTTTGTGGAATTTCTCCCGCGACAGTTACAACTTAGCTCGCTCATGCGTGTAACATGAATCAACGATCGGCTATCTTCGGGTATTGCGCTTATCTCTTCAGCTGACTACACTATCTACACTTGCTCTCTGTAACAATTTTTATGCGATGGCCTTGAGACGCCTGCTGTAGCCGATGATGTGCGTCTAGCAAGAAACTTCTGCCTACTAACACAACTCCTGTTTGGTCAAGTTGGGCAGAACAGAACATAGACCACTTTAACATTACACAAATATTTACAATTTATATTATTTACACCATATACACTAGAATACGCTATTCTTACTATTTACACTGTGATAAAGAATGTAGGCCTACATTGATCAAGCATTGTATACACTATTACGTACAGTGTTGTGTATTGTAATGCAAGGTAGTATTATTTCATAATACTAGCTTGCTTCTTTTGTAAATAGTGTGTATAAAGGGGCTTCACACATTGACTACTTTCAAAAGCCGATTGTCAAAAAGACTGCTTTTCACCTCTAGAACATAGCTTTTCTTTAAATATAACGTTTGTAGAATATAACCGAGCGAGTTGCCTCATGCATATCCTTGAATTCGGGAGGTCTGTGGTTCGATTCCCGGACCGACCAACCCATCTGTGGTTTTTCCGTGGTTTTGCACAGTTTCTTAGGCAAAAACGGGTTGGAATTTTCATTGCCACTCTCCATATTCCCTTTCCCTCCCGTGTAGAAAAATAATTTAGATTTTCATATCATATCATTCATCTTTCTCATCTCATTCAATAGCCATATTCAGATCAAGGCGCATGTCTTCATCCGTTTACGAGAGGGGGCGTTCTCTCTGCAACCGTTCCTGGGTTCCCAGCCTTCCGCAATATCTCTGCCAGCATTCATTCCTTAAGAGCACTTCCAAGGGCGCTTCGACACCTTGGAAAGGCCGTTGGAATGGATCCTGTGCTGCTTGGTCACCTTGGCGGTATGAATTTAGGGTACGAACACGTGGACGCCTAAGCTAGCAGACTCCGCTATCTGCGATATGAAAGACAAGGAAGCTTGGTGTGCATACAGTGGAGCTTGTTTACAGATCTCACAGCTGATTAGGTCACCTCCTTGGAATCTCTGTGTACTGTTCTCCAACCAGGAGATCAACCGTGAAAGGAATGTGCTTACTATTGCGACATGTATTGGAGCGAAGTAGATATATAATATTATCGTTATAACGTCTGTTTAAAAACCATGCTCTCTTCTGCATTTGTTATTTCCTGTATGGAGAGGTTAAAAGACCAGGACATTAACAATGATCTAATTTTGTAACTAGGGTAGTATAAATATGTGTATCAATGTTATTGTTTGTGCTGTGAGAGCGAGCCAATAGAGATATGAGTACCCACGTGTGTGACCTTATGACATCTTATGACATCAACATTCATTCACAGCATTACTCCCTTTCGTCTCATCCGGCAGAGACTTTCTCGTGATTGAAGCACAGTACTTAGACTTGATATCTCAATGGATTCAAATAGTGAGGACGAGTTTGAGTTATTAGACAGTGCAGGATCAAAGTGGTTAATATTACAAGAATCCTTTTCTCGAGAGAGTTCCGTTCACCCTATAAATAATGAAAGGGTTGCGTTTGGTGAATACCTCTTCTTAAAAATCTGTGGAACTTCCCAGAAAAATTCATTAGCTGCCTGAGAATGGAAATCGAAACTTTCGATTATCTTCTCTATTTAACTAAAGATTCCATACAGAAGACTTGGAAAATTGCCACGGGAATCCTATTTTGCAGGAAGAACGTCTTATACTCACACTGAGGTAAATACTGTACAATTCTTACAAAATATTGCCTAGTGAACATTCTCAATAATTTGATTGATATTAGTTATTATTTATTTGTTTTTTTTTTTTTCGTGGTATTAAGGTACATACAGAAGAAAGCGATTAAACTCTTGAAATGGGATCGAAGACTCCCATTACATCAATTATGCCTATTGGTGAACACGTTACACGTGTTTGACGATGTCCACTTGTCCGAATTCACTACCAGTTTGTAATTTAAAAATTAATTAGATTCCACCTCCAGTTTTGAATCTATACGAAATGTTAATGTCATGGCAGGCAGCAATCATTTTTTCCACATCCATTGTGTACAGTGTTTAAAACTTTACAACCACAGACACAGGATTCTCGCCACGCGTGAAGCAAGAGGTATACTCAAGGCGGAGCTTGATAGGCCGCTAGCTGATAGTCGGAGTAGCCAAGAATGATATTTCGCGCTCAGTTTAACATTATCACGTCGTAGCATCTATGATATTCAAACAATCGCGCTGCAATTTTTTCATTGATAGGTCAATGCCCAAGGGAAGCACAGAAAAAAATTCGAAACCAAAATATTGTTTTTAAAAATGAGAAAAAAAATACTAACTTTGAGGTGATCTGCTCTAACCAAAAAATTTACGGTAAGCGGCAAACCTTTTTGTTTTTCACCTTAGATGGGTGGGGGGGGGGTCAAAGCGAGAAAAATATTGAGTAAGAATGTAAATTCGTTTAAAAAGTTACCGCTGCTCAAAATCTTTACTGGTTACCGAGTTACGGCCAATTAACGTCAAAACTAAATCATACGCGCGTAGTTTAAAATAGAATACAAATGTGTGTAAATTAAAAAGCACGAATTACACAAATAATTGATAAAAGTCGTCTCTACTAATTACACAAGTCACCATTGACATCTGGTCCACAGAACACCTCTCCAATATCTCTGTAACTCCACGCCGAGACTTGCGCTGCAAGCTTGAAAGAATGACTGAAACCATTCTTGGAGCTTACAGCGTGCTGGAAAGCTAGCAGTAAAGCGACCATCCATGAGTCAACGTGTGCGGTGTCATATGATTCTAGCGATTCATTTCCCCCACTACCGCTATCAGCTACTCCATCGTCAACGTGTTCGTACTCTTAGAGCGGGGGAGGGTAGGAGGTCCCCATTGGGTGAGCGGATGAGGATCACATGCGGCCAGTGGGCTGGTACACCCTTATCCTCATTCATCCCACACACTTCGGAGTGCACAATAGGCCTCAGTATGGCCGACGTGCAAAGTGTCGTCCTAACCCGCCCGTAGCCACCGTGACCTGACATAACCCAACCTAACTTTTGTGGAATATGATTTTTATTTTCAATTGTCCTCCATTATCAAATATCATTTCTTTGTCTTATTTAACACTAAATTGTATTTGTTTAACTATTGGAATTACATGTAACTAAACACATCTAATTTTTTTTAGAGTTTGCTATTATTATTATTATTATCATTATTATTATTATTATTATTATTATTATTATTATTATTATTATTGAGTTTTTTACGAGCTGTATCAACATCTAGGTTATTTAGCGCCTGAATAATATGAAGGTGATAATGCCGATGAAATGAGTCCGGGGTCCAGCACCGAAAGTTACCCAGCATTTGCTCGTATTGGGTTGAGGGAAAACCCAGGAAAAAACCTCAACCAGGTAACTTGCCCCGACCGAGATTCGAACCCGGGCCACCTGGTTTCGCGGCCAGATGCGCTGACCGTTACTCCACAGGTGTGGACATTATTATTATTATTATTATTATTATTATTATTATTATCATTATTATCAGTATGATTACATTTTTCTGTAGTGCTGTTATTTATATTTGCTATGCATTTTCATACTGGTTGAGTGGAAGTGAAGGCCTTATGGTGTTAACTCTGCTAGTAAAAATAAATGAATTAAATAAATGAACAAATAATTTAAATTGTTAGAATGATGATCGTAGTATCAGTCTTTATCACTATAATGCATTGTAAACTAGTCTATGAGGTGTAGTTTTGAATCATGAATAGAACGTCAACTACAGCACAAACAAGATGCAAGTGTTTCATGATACTAGCTGTGGCACGTGTCAAATATGACGTCACGTCAATATATTCTATGAATAGCTAACGTTATCTCCATACTTTTGGAACAGAATACGGTCCATAGTGGTAAGTTCTGACGTGAAACAATGGCAGTGTAATCAGAAGATAGTGATAATGGTCCTAGTAGGCCCACTTCCTAAAAACTACATCTACTTAAATATAAAAGACGGAAAAAATATATACAGAAAATTATGGTAAACTACCCTTAAATTTACGTAAAGATTGGTTGTGCGGTGATGAAACGAACTGTGAAAGGACTAGATGTAGGTTCTGGTCCTTCTGTTGCTGTTCCTCCTGAGTAAGAAGATTATGTCTTCCAGACATGTTAACCGTTACTCCACAGCGATGGACGGTACGAAGTTACGTAGTGATAGTTAAAACCGTAAAGAAATAGTGTGGTGCAAGGATTTAAAGCGAATAATCAGGTACTTAGGAGTAATTATATTTTGTGAATATAGTTTGAGCAAAGGGCCGCTCCCGAGTTCGATTTAATTAATTAAGTAGGTTATTTTACGACGCTTTATCAACATCTTTGGTTATTTAGCGACTGAATGATATGAAGGTGATAATGCCGATGAAATGAGTCCGGGGTCCAGCACCGAAAGTTACCCAGCATTTGCTCACATTTGGTTGAGGGAAAATCCCGGAAAAAACCTCAACCAGGTAACTTGTCCCGACCGGGAATCGAACCCGGGCCACCTGGTTTCGCGGCTAGACGCGCTAGCCGTTACTCTACAGGTGTGGACCCGGGTTCGATCCTTGGCGTGGTAGTGATGGAATTTGTGGTGGACAAAGATCAAGATGCTTCAGTTTGCTTCTTTCGTTCCACCAACAGTCTTCACCTCTTGCTCAGTTCATTTATCACCTCCAATAGTTAAAGAAAAAAGGCTGGGCTGAAGTCTTGAGAGTGCTACGGATTTCCGATGAAGATGAAGGTTCTACAGGGTCGGGAGCTCCAGATCCTGGAGTTTTATGAGGTCTTGTCCTGACTATCAGGCCTGAGGTAGGATAATCCGCCTGTAAGCATCGGATTCAAGAATTCCACCATCGCACTTGCAAAATTTTCGCACAGAAAGAGCGCAAAACAAGCCACTGTAAACCTAGTTGTCCACCGTTGTGGCTGAGGGGTTAGCGAGTCTAAGTCCGAACCCAGCGGACCCGGATGAGGTTTCTTCGGGGTTTATCCCTCACTCCTATGAATGAATATGAGGTAACTTTATCAGGCGATTGGAACCCCACTCATCTTCGTCACTTCCTTTGCTCCCCTATCATCCTTTCATTCATCATCCCATTACTTCTGGTTTTCAGATCGCTCTACAGGCGGCCCTCCGAAGCTGCTGGCTCCCTCGACCGGCCTCCGTGGATTGTATTCAAGTGATGATGGATAGATTCTGCAACGGAACACGGGGCAGACCTTCTCGGGGGAGGACTTCCTCCACGGACCGTTAAAGGAGCTTCGGGGTGGGGGAGTTGCTGAAGCAGGAGTGGTGGAGTGGTACATGGACTCTGTTGGCTGAAGGGACCGGTCGTTAAGGGAGTCAAGTGGTTAGGTCAGTGCGCGTAGAGGATCAGTGGGCACCCAACTCATCACATATGGAAGGGGGTGTACAATAGACCTCAAGTCGTAGTGCGTGGGATGTTCCCTCCCTCGTAACAAGAAAAAAAGAACCTAAGTTCATTGATACGAGACGGATCCAGCCTTCGGAAGCCAAGCCCAGCTGTCTGTCAGATTTATTATACTGTAGCTGTCAAACCCATTCCAAACTCAATCCCACTTCTTAGCGAAAATACTTCCTAATAACATAGCTTAAAGATTAGCTGATTTCAATTTATTTTCTCTTTAATTTCAATTCTCTTTACTTGATCAGTGCAGAAACTAGGAAATATTGTAACGTCTGTAATTAAGTTTTCTAAACGATATAGCAAACACTTATTTCTAAGATCTGAGTGGAAAGGCACTAAATATATAATCGTTCCTTCTAAATACCGTCTCCTACGACCATTTAAACTAAATTAAAGTAAAACACACAATACCGTTTTAGTTCACACTAAGATCAACGGTCTTGTTCGTGATTTTTGTATTCCTTAAAATAAAGTCATAACAAATTAAGAGGTATTGTTTGCATGTAAGGAAAAATGATTTTTTCAGAGAAACTAATTACAATAATAGTGCACTGAATTATTTTTTCTTATAATTTTATATGTTCTTTCTTTTTTATTCGCTTCAGACACAGAAGAATCATAACGAAAGACTACATAGTACACAGGAACGGGTCTCTATTTCTTAATAGATTAGCGGTCACTAGTTCAAAACTATTATTACTATAACTACTATTACTATTATTATTATTATTATTATTATTATTATTATTATTATTATTATGAGAGAACTTAGCCACCGGCGTAGCTCGGTCGGCTAAGGCGCTTACCTGCCGATTCCGAGTTTGGGCTCGGGCGTAGGTTCGATTCCTACTTGTGCTCATTACCTGATTGGGATTTTTTAGCGAAATTTTCCGCAACAATAATGCAAATGTCAGGTAATCTATGGCGAATCCTCAGCCATCTCACTATCACTAATCTCATCTACGTTAAATAACAAAGTAGTTGATGCGGCGTCGTTAAATAACTACTAAAAATTGAATGACCTAATGTTCATAGAAACAATAGCTTCACAATTTCCTCTTTAATGCACAGTGTGAAAAAACGCAAATCTAGCTTGACAGAATTAATAACTCCTGTGAATTCTAACGGACTGTTATGAAACTTTGTACAGACCTTATAGGTAGCCCATATTTTTGTATGCAAACTCTGATTACGTTTTTCAGTAAAGGAACTACCCCTTTATATACGTGAATTAAGGCAAAATTAATAACTTCTCTCCTATCTAACAAATTTTTATGAAACATTACTTACTTACAAATGGCTTTTATGGGCGATTCTAAAGGAAAACCTTATATAAACATATGACGTCTTAATGTCAACTCTTTTGAAGAAAACCAGTCGAAAACATGATGAACAGGAACAGTGCAGTTGATAATAAATTAAGAGATCGTTACCTGCATGTTGTGTTGAGTTGTCCCTTTGTCTGTACATAACACATTAAAAAATTCCACCGTCAACCTCGATACACTTTGCAGCTCATAGCCAGATGCGTCTTGCTAATTTGATCTCATTCGAATATTCCTTAATGTGATCACAAACATTTAAAACGCGACCAAGCAATTTACTTCCTTGTTTCCACTTTTCGCTGTAGACTTCGCTCTTTAGCCAACAATCTAATGGTGTGAGGTCGGGTGATTCCGGTGGCCAAGAAGTGACACTATCGCGACTGATCCGTAGATTTCTTTGAGATAATGAATTACTCGCCGGCTGGCATGTGTAGAAGATTCATCCTGTTCAAAGTACAAACTAGTCTCTGTTGCCGAGAAACATCCTCCAAGTATTTTGGTAACATATGCGCACATTTGTGTTAAAGTAACAAGACTTCTTTACTAAATTGAATTGAATTCTCTAACGCGTTCAATCAATGATGTCTTGTGAATTGTGTACAATAATCTGAGTAACTGATAGATATTGCAGAAACCAAGGAACATGGTGATGTTTATATCGTATGGACAATAGGTATCTTATTAAAAAAAATTATCTTTATTTCAGTTAAAATTTTCCAGTCTTACAAACTGAGAAGGTACGAACAGAGATGATGATAAATGTAAAATATGATAATAAACCAAATAATAATATGATAATGATTATGAATATAATAAACATAATAATAGTTTCTTTATTATATGTTCGGAACTTATTTTTCAATTTTTTGAATCGGACAGTTGTCTTAAGAAAGTAGAAACTCGTATTATATCTTCGAACTCATAGCATTACGGAGAGAGGACGTGTCAGTTCTTCTGGAACATTCTCTTGATTACATTTCCTGTAACAATTTTAAGCTATGTTATTTAAGAGCTTCGTGCTAAAATTAAAATAATTTTGTAATTTGATGTGTAGCAATTAAGAAATAATGAACACATTAACACAGCAACGAAGAGCATTTGTGTTTTGTTATTGCTTTACTATGCTCTTTCCTCTTTGTCACAAAGATAAATTAATATTGGTATATACACTCTGATAATCGGATTCCGTTAAACTCTGAATTACACGAATTTTGTAAGGTTTTTAATTTTAATTGTTTCGTACCTCTTATCACTGAAGACTGTGACACCCCTACCTGCTGAGCTACACGGCGGGATGATGTCGTAGGACTTGTCTCTAGTCGGTGGCCAATTTCATCTAACATCTCCTCAGTAAGAACATGCTTCACACATGTTCGTTTCTTATCCAATACTGATCAAGTTGTACGAAATTTCTTCACAAAATTGTAAATCATTGTTTTAGAAGGCTCTGGCGAATCAGGAAATAATTGACGGAAGTTTGTTACAACTGTTCTCCAAGATTCATATTTCACAAAGTTGTAAATAAACTCTCTTGTTCAAGGCTTTATTTCATAATGGACACACTACTACATCTAAATGTACGGTTTACAGCTGCACCCTCACTGTGTGAACGTGTTTCCGTAAACTAAACACGAAACGTACGCGAGCAAGAGGTCTGATCACTGCGATGGCGCATACGACTTTCCGCTGACGCCGGTCTAGCCCTGGCTGACTCGCTCTGTATATAGTAAGTCATATTGTAGAGAGATATGAGAAAATAGGGTGTAATATGTCTCTCAAAATGCACTGTTACATTGCCATTTGAATTTCTTTCCTCCTAATCTTGGAGCGGTAAGCGACGAGCATGGGGAAAGATTTAATAAAAAAAACATCTGAAATGGTAAGCTGATATAAAGGAAGATCATTATCCAGCATGCTTGCAGACTATTGTTGGTTCCTTGTAAAAGACAGTCCCGGATCTAGTTATAAACGGAATTCCGATATTTTTCTCATCATACGCATGAAATATTTTTATTGTTGTCGTATTTTAAACTATGTAACATCATTTTTGTATTCAGTATGAAGCATTTTGAATCTCTAGTGAGTTGTAATTTTATCAGTAGCAGTGGAAAATAAATAAATAAATAAATAAATAAATAAATAAATAAATAAATAAATAAATACATAAATAAATACATAAGTAAATAAATACATAAATTAATAAGTACATAAATAAATACATAAATAAATAAATAAATAAATAAGTAAATAAATAAATAATTACATAACTAAATACATAACTAAATAAATAATACATAAATAAATAGATAAATAAGTAAATAAGTAAGTAAGCAGATAAGTAAATAAATAAATAAATAAATAAATAAATAAATAAATAAATAAATAAATAAATAAATAAATAAATAAATAAATAAATAAATTTTTCATTAAAAAATTCAATTCACTTTCCCAGGAAAATGGTATATGATGGTGCAATTTAGATTTTAAATTCAGATTTAGGGCACACATATTAATAATATTCACCTATTTTTATTTCGGAGCAAAACAAAAAGTAAACATTTTTTGTTCAGTGCAATTATAAACAAAAATGACTGCAATTTAATGTGAATGACACAAGAAAAGGTGAAATTACTTAATTCTCTATTTTTTTTTGTAAAAAAGGTAAAGGTAAAGGTATCCCCGTAACATACCATGAAGGCACTTGGGGGGCATGGAGATAGAGGCCCATGCTTTCCATGACCTCGGCACCAGAATGAGATGGTGTGGTCGGCACCACGCTCTGACCGCCTTTTACCCCCGGGAAAGACCCGGTACTCAATTTTATGGGAGGCTGAGTGAACCTCGGGGCCGTTCTGAAAGTTTGGCAACGAGAAAAAATCCTGTCACCACCTGGGATCGAACCCACCTAAAAAGTGTGTTGCCATATTTAGTGTAATTTAGTGTAGGATTTTAGTAATGCCTGATTTCACTGAATTACAGCCTAATTTATTACATATTGAGACTATTTTAGGCGCTCAAAATTGGAGTTTTTGTGCCTAAAATCCCATGTCTTGTCATACCAATGTCATCATCGTGACCGTGTTACTATTATCGTGGCCCTCTCATCACCATCGTCATCTTCGTTGTTGTCATTTACGTCGTCGTCATCATCATCATCATCATCATCATCATCATCATCATAAATTAATTATCGTCCTTATCGTCGTGGCAAGAGAATTTCCGTCGCCATCGCCTAGTTCATTGTTACCTGTTCTTTCTCTTCCTGCAAGAAGCTAGGCGTTTCGTAAGTTGTGACCATACTGACAGCAGGATCAGGAGGAGGCCCAGCGCTATGAGTCCGATGGATAGGAAGATGCACACGACGGGGAAACTCAACAGAATTCCTAGATAAACGGCGTACTTGTGAGGCAGCCGTCCTCTGGAATCCACCCAAATAATTGGGAACACGATTGTAGGGACATTTCGATACAAGCTGGAATGAAAAACAATACATTGCTGAACTAACCACTTATTATTGCAATTAAAGTCCACAGCGAGACTGACTGCGAAACTAGAAGCCCAGGATCAAATCTAATTGTAAAATACCTACTTAACTGTGGTATCAATTTCAAAATGAATCCCACTCTCTGTAACTGAAAACTGACAAAGAAAACCATAATGCTGAAACATCCTTCAGTAAATATTTATCTAAGAGAATGCAAAACAAAATTCAGAGAAATGGGAAAAGGAAAAATTAAAAATGTGTGTTTAAACACTAGTACACCAGCACACAAATTAGTTTAAATTTTAGTAAAGAAATAAGTTCAGGATGATTAGAATTAAAAGTAAGTACGTAGTTTGTTTCAGTCAAACGAATGCTTACAGAAGGATTTAATTTTGATTAACTCACAACTAAAAAATAAGGAAAACGTTCACTTTCACATAGTTATTGTTTGGAGCTTAACATAAAATATTGCTGAAAGGTATACCTCAGTGTCTTCACCCACATTCATTCATTCATTCATTCATTCATTCATTCATAGTGTTCTGCCCAAGGGCAGGTCTTTCACTGCAAACCCAACCTTCTCCAGTCTTTCCTATTTTCTGCCTTTCTCTTAGTCTCCGCATATGATCCATATATCTTAATGTCTTCTATTATCTGATATCTTCTTCTACCCCGAACTCTTCTCCCGTTCATCATTCCTTCCAGAGCATCTTTCAGTAGGCAGTTTCTTCTCAGCCAGTCACCCACCAACTCCTTAACCTCTTCCTGATCAGTTTCAGCATCATTCTTTCTTCATCCACTATTTCCAACACAGATTCATTTATTATTCTGTCTGTCCACTTCACACGTTCCATTCTTCTCCATATGCATATTTCAAATGCTTCTATTCGCTTCTCTTCACTTCGTCGTAATGTTCATGTTTCTCCCTCATACAATGCCACACTCCATACAAAGCACTTCACTAGTCTCTTCCTAGTTTTTTTTTTTTTCCAGAGGCCCGCAGAAGATTCTCCTTTTTCTATTAAAAGCTTCCTTTGCCGTTGCTATCCTCCTTTTGACTTCCTGGCAGCAGCTCATGTTACTGCTTATAGCAGACCCCAAGTATTTGAAGCTGTCCACTTGCTCTACTGCCTCATTTAGAATTCGCAATTTCATATTCTGCATTTTTTTTCCTATGACCGTGCTCTTCGTCTTATGTGCATTTATCTTCATCCCATACCGCTCACAGCTGTCATTTATTCTTCTGCTGACAACGCCATGTCATCAGCAAATCATATGCACTTTATTCTTCTTCCTCCTACTATCACTCCTAAGTAGAGTCAATAAAGTTTGTAATCGAGGCTTTGGAAGCGGCAAACAAAAATATTTCTAAATTTAAACATTAGTTTTTGTACATAAATATATAACATATCATATCATATCATATCATATCATATCATATCATATCATATCATATCATATCATATCATATCATATCATATCACATCATATCATATCACCTCATATATCATAATATCATATGTCATATTTCATGTCATGTCATATCATATCATATCATATCATATCATATCATATCATATCATATCATATCATATCATATCATATCATATCATATCATATCATATCATATCATATCATATCATATATCATATCATATCATATCATATATCATATCATATCATATCATATCATATCATATCATATCATATCATATCATATCATAGTTACTGATTACTCTAAAAATTATATTACATAGAATTATTGCAGTCAATAAAATATTTACACAGCAGGTTTCATAAAGTCTTGTTTTGATTCATTTTTGGCTATCGGTTGCTGGCTTGCTTTTTGGTTTCTTACGTAGCTCTTACATTTCTCATGTGTATTATAGCCCTGCCTGCCGCATCTGTGACTTGTTTCACACATCTCTCTACTGCACCACCAACAGGAATTAAAATTTTCGGTTGATTAGCCACTGTATATGGATCCCAATATAATAATTGTTTTAATTAGTAATACAAGTCCTACTGCTAATGGATTATTTATTTGTGTCTGGCAAGCCAAGGCCATTGTGGAACGTGTATGGGCTTATACACCCCCTCAGACCAGTCTATAAACTCCAACAGTGAAGAAGCACTAGGGTTGAAAGAACACTTGTACTTAAAAAAAATGTAAGTAATCACTTTATACACTGCTATTCATTTTACGCACTGCCGAAGAAAATGTAATATTCAATGTACAAACTTCATTCAGTAAGAAATTACTACATTACCTCGAATTACTTAAATATTATGAGTAACACAAATAAGTAACAAACTTAACATTCATATCTAGATTTTAGCCCTTACATATAACCACAGTCTAGTATATACAGTCACGAAGCTCAATATGTAATAAATATGCATCCATAGACAGTTGCTAACCACTAGGATCGCTACTATCGTCTTATTACATACAATGCGAAATAATACCTGCACAGTGTACTGTTTCTAGCAACCTTATCAACTCAAGCTTCGTGACTGTATATATACTAGACTGTGATATAACATTCATTGCAACAAGTAGCAGCATTCAACATTTTTCTAATCGCTTTGTTGGTTACAGACGGCCATGAAATCGTGATCATGAATAAAACAGGCTGTCATTCCATGGATACTTATTTCTTAAGGGTTCTGAATTTAAACGGCCATGAATCGTGATCTTATAACCTCTCCAACTTGAAATATTTGTTTAATGTAAATTTATATTATCACAGAAAAAACAATGTATGAAACACATTCGAAAAGTTATCTTTCTGGCCTCGTGTGTTTGTGAAAAAGGAGACCTTCACGAAATTGTCTCATAAATATTATATTCCTCTAATTGACTCCAGACACAAACGGTTTCTCCTTTTGGTCCATTGAGAATTGAGGGAAGAGAGTAAAGCAGGACATTTTCTGACTTTCTAAACTACCTGGCCGGATTCAGGATACATACGTAAAAAGCAGTACATGTCTGACGAAGTCTGGATGTCTGGTAGGCCCCTAACCCTTTCCGCCGCACTATAGCCCTGAGGTTCACTCAGCCTCTTGCGGAAATAATAGTAATGATTATTTCCTTAGGGGTGAAGCGGCAAGTATGTAAGACTGACATCCCTACTGCTACTAATAGGCCTACCGATTGTTCACGAAAATGGTGGCCCTAACTTCCCGCTATCCTGTGGGCCTTCATGGCTTGTAATATTGATAACTTCACTTTTACTTCTCGATTATGTTAATCAGCGTATTTTCGCATAGTTAACTATAGCAGCTTAGTAAAATCTTGAATATTTGCCAACATTAATATACTTGCATTTTCATGTCAAAAATACGCTAGTACCAATAATTTAAATCTACTAATACTACTTACGAAACTCTTGGATTCCTATGCAGTAACATGTTAATTTGCAATCTTACAGTGATTTCTAGTGGAATCCCTGTTCTCTGAAAATATACAAGCACATAAACATTACCACAATCATACTCATAATCATAGTAAATCATTATTTTCATCAAGACATCATTATCAACAATAATATTACTTCTACCACTATCACCAGCATCTATTTCAAGATTGGACCTATCACCTTCATGATTTTCAGTTTTTACTTTATCATCATGTAAGCTTTAATAAGACAGCATTGTGATGCTTCAAAAAAGGCGCTTTCGAGATTTTCACAGAAATATACGTTTCCAGCATTGCTTATATCGAAAAAGTGGTTTTAGGTGTGCCATCTGTCCGTCCATATATGTAGGTACAGCGATTTCTCTTAAACTACTGGGGATAAATTTGGTTCGTATGTAATAAGTAAAGTCGAACTATCCAGGAAGTATACTAGTGGAATATAATAATTTAGGTAAAATTATAGAAATATTTAGGTAAATTCCTAGGAGACGGGCATCTGGTTGGATCTTGTAACTATTGCCAAATTTATCTTTAGAGTTTATTTTTGTTAGTGAGTCTTATGTTAGTTCTAGGTTTTCATATAAGGTACGTCAGGATTTTTGTTCATTTTGAATGGATAATACCGTTATCATTTATTGCAGTTGGTTTGATATGTGCTGTCGAACATTTTCACTGATGGCTGAAGTGGTTGAAACTTTGTCGTTTTATGATATTTGTAAAATATGTGTAAATATAAAAAAGCATTAAGTTTTATGTCGATTTCAGTTCAATTTCTTCGCTGGAGAATAAGAATTATGTCGATTGTGGAGGAGAAAACTCTGTTTCTGTGATTTCAAGAAATGATTTGCTAAATTTTCCTTATAGGTTAAGGTGTCGTAAGTGTTCGAAGGGGACTTCATTTTGTATAAATGCATGGTTTAATCACAGTGTAGTATATACAGTCACGAATCTTGAGTTGTGAGGGTACTAGGAACAATAGACTGTGCAGGTACTATTTCGCATTGTCTGTAATGATGCGATAGTAGCGATCCTAGTGGTTAGGAACTATCTATGGATGCATATTTACTACGTATTGAGCTTCGTGACTGTGGTTTAATTATGCGAAGCTGACTGTACGCCAGAGTATTGGTTCTTTAACTTTAGAAGCGGCTGCTTCGGAAATCGGTACTAATATCAACTCTGTGATGGATTATTATGGTTTTCATCTGGTTAGTTGAGCAATTACAATGTTTCGTATTGTGTTTTACTGATTTTTGGGAGTAAAAAAATCAGTATGAAATATGAAAAGCCTGAAATCCTATAAGGGCAATGGCCTCCTACAGAAGGGTGGGGTGAGTTGAAGGTCTACTACACTTGGAGATTCAGTCCAAGAGAGCTTACACTATACACTTAGGGCCATATTCATAGACATTCTTAGCGCAGGCTTCCGGTGGATGATCAGCGAACTAACGTTTTTCGTATTCATAAACCAGTGTTAGCGATATGAAATGATATGAATCCTGTACAAGTAATCAATCGATAGCCGGGCTAGTTTAGCACGTTCGTAGCGCGGGCTAGCGAAATGTCTATGAATAGCACCCTTATAAACTAAACACATAAAAAAACTATAAAAACCAAACACGAAAAACTATACAGACTAAACACACAAATTATACAAACTAAACATACACAAAAAACTATACAAATTGAACATATAAATTATACAGTCTAAACACACACACAAACTATATGAACTGAAAACATAAATTATACAGTCTAAACACACAAAAAACTATGCAAACTAAAAATACAAAAAACTATACTAACTAAACACACAAATTGTGCCAACTAAACACACAAACTATCCTAACTAAAACACAAACAAACTATCCGGACTAAACACACAAAAAGTATACAATTAAACACATAAATTATACCAAATAAATACATAAATTATACCAACTAAACATGGACACAAACTATCCAAACTAGCACATACAAAAAGAACTATATAAACAATACACAACTATACACAGTTTACATAGTGTTCGTAATTTCCACATAAATGCTGACATATAGTAACCCTAAATTATGTAAAATTAAATTTGTAAAAAAAAAAAAAAATGCAAACCCTTTGTGCCTCTTACGTAATGGTACTTAGTTTCAAGAATATAAACGAAGAAAGAAGTTGTCCAATCGTTAGCTAACAAATGAAGCGTTCGGCTGAATAACGGTCTATGTTACAATCTGCTAACTGTGCAGAAGGAACAAAAATGTTACATCGTAATTCCGCTCATAAATTTACTATCGGACGGACAACATAGACCGTTATTCCATCAATATGTTTTGTACACTAAGCGAAGAATATGATTATATGTTATTGAAAGCCATATTACACATCATAGAAGTTTGTAACATTTTTAACTCCACAGAAATGCTACTGGGAAATACAGGCAACAAACAGTTTTATACAATCAAAAAGCCACCGGCGTGGCTCAGTCGGTTAAGGCGCTTGCCTGCCGGTCTGAAGTTGCGTTCGGGAGCGGGTTCGATCCCCGCTTGGGCTGATTACCTGGTTGGGTTTTTTCCGAGGTTTTCCTCAACCGTAATGTGAATACAAGGTAATCTCTGGCGAATCCTCGGCCTCATCTCGCCAAATATCATCTCGCTATCACCAATCTCATCGACGCTAAATAACCTAGTAGTTGATACAGCGTCGTTAAAGAACCAACTAAAATAAAAAAAATATATACAATCAGAATATTTATAAATTACACAAAATCAATAAAAAGATCAAATTATGAAAAAAATGATGACATTTATTTTTAAATGAATATGTTAATATGAATTAACGCCATGTAATTTATTACAGTTACATTCAATGTTATATTACGAATAAACATACAATATTGATCAAATAATAACACTACGCTTCAAATCTATGTGCCCATGAATTACATACAAATGCTTAAGCGACATCTACCGGACTTCAGTTATTGCTTCATTAGTCCTTAACTCTGTAATCCGAGCGAGAAAACGACGCCGGTTAGTATCTAGATATAACTCCACCAAAGATGGCACTGCTGTATACATCAATGACTATGTCGACGTAACAAATTAATATTTACATGTTTTTCAGTCACATTAAATTTGTAACGAAATTTGTGTGATCTCGACATATTTCCTAAAATGTTTGAGATAACATCTTCACGCATCGACATGTCTGCACTGTATATTACGTAGATATTATATCATTTTTGGCAAACATGTTACTATACAGGTACACGTGTCCGATAACGTTAACATACAGCAATTCAAGTTGATTTTTAACTTGGAACATTTAAGTGCGCACCTATTCGGGAAAAATGTTCGTTACTATTTCAATAATATTCTACGCAGCGATTCTCAATCTTTGGTCCGCGAGTGATACGAAAGGAGCCCGTGAAAACAAGGTATATTTTCAAATGATATTTTAATTTAACTTAATTTTGTCACGTTCTCTGATTTTTCTCAACTTATTGGAATATTTCTTAAAGTGTTAGACATTTTTAGACACAGAGTTTAATGGGAATGAAATCGGCTAAGGGACTTTTTATGGTTTACAAATCTTGTCTACGTATCTGATAGGCCCTCATTTTTTGTTTAAATTCTCTAAATTCAATTTTCAAAGACCATTTTTAACATTGTTCAGGATAAGACTGAACCAACGATAAACAAATGAGACTTGTTGTCTCGCTGAGTCATCAATCGAGATTTTGATTAATTTCCCACTCTAAGTGACTTTCTAGCAACAATTTATGATGAACGCTTGTCTAATATCGTTGGAAATATAAATAACATCTTGATTCCTGAGATTAAAATTAAAGGAATATTTTACTTACTGCAACTGGAGAAATAATTGGATGAAAACCCTTCTTAGGACAAAGAACTCTTTGTACGTCAATGAAGAAGAGAAGTTGTTAGAATTATTTTTTGAATCGACCTTAAAAATCGTTTTTCCTACAATGGCACTATTACTATTTCGACCATGTTTTTCGAGATGCAACACGATAATTCAAATATAATTTGCATGAATATACTTGTGTCCAGTGTTTATTTTCTGCTTTGGTCTTCTTGAAGAACAAAATATATAGTAGTGAGTTAAATGTTGAGCTAAACTTGCGATTTTAGAGTATCTGCAACTGAACCAGAGTTTTTAGGGTGAAAGGATAGTGAA
This sequence comes from Periplaneta americana, assembly GCF_040183065.1. Classification (NCBI taxonomy): domain Eukaryota; kingdom Metazoa; phylum Arthropoda; class Insecta; order Blattodea; family Blattidae; genus Periplaneta; species Periplaneta americana. The sequence continues at coordinate 57,551,582 of NC_091127.1, read as the reverse complement.
ATATCGCAAAACGTTTAATTAAAAAAATGCCTCAAATTGTTCTTTGATATGTTCTACACATATTATTTTATTGGCCATCTTGCACTATTGGAGGTCACTAGGCCATTTGTGTAGCCATTTTTAATTGGTCTGCGCGCTGGAATTTTCAATGACACGTTGTTTGTTGAATTTCTCGCAAGTTTAATTTTCTGACACGGTACTACAAAAATGGATATAACTCAGGAAACACTAAAGAGAAGTTCAAGAAATTTTGAACACATCTTTAGAAGACTATAAGTTAACTTTTGTCTAGATTATAATTTTGATATTAATTATATATGTGAAAATAATATCCAATATGCAAATCACTGACCGTAAAATAATAATTAATCACAAACTTTTAGGCTATTATTGTACCCAAGTTAAATATTAGAAATATAATCTAAACAATTTCTACATTGTTTTTTTGTAAGTAAAATAGTGAAAGAAAATTGTGAATATCTTAAAAGCTGACTGAGATATAAATATCTATTTTACTAAATTTGGGCTCTCCTTTAATTTTCAAACACTTTTGGAAATGTATTTAATATTTAACTTACTTAACTGGGACGTCCAAAAATTTTTAAAGTACTAAACTATTAAAAAAGAAATTAGAAATTTCACCATCCTCTCCTCTTAACACTAATAACTGCAAGGAAATATCAACCATCCCGTTAGATTACCCAATGATAAGTTTAAAATACTAATCTCGTATTTTTTCAGACAAACTTAAGAGAGCGTAAAATAGTTATATTTGTTTTTATGTAGGTTTGTTTTATATTTTAAGAGCTAAAACTATCGTTACTAATTTATTACAGATGTTTAATTCACTACTTTATGCGTATAACAAGTTTGTATGTTTAGTCAGCAGTTCGAAGACAGATTGGGATCTCATAAGTGACACCACTATGTCACCACTCATGAGGTAACTAAGCCAGGAAATAATGGATTAGGGTTTATTTACTTACACATAGTTTTTAAAGAACCCTAAGTTTTATTGCGCCCGCCAAAGATTCCTATCCTGAACAAGATTAATTCAGTCCCTACCATCATATCCCACCTTCCTCAAATCAATTTAATATTATCCTTCCATCTACGTCTCGGCCTCCCCAAAGACCTTTTTCCTTCAGATCTTCCAACTAACATAGCCTACACTCCTGGATTCGCCCATACGTGCTACAAAACTCGCGCATCTAAAACGTCTGGATTTGATGTTCCTAGTTAATGAAGAATACAATGCTTGCAGTTCTGCGTTGTGTAACTCTGCGACTTCATCCCTCTTAGCACCAAATATTTTCCTAAGCACTTCATTCTCAAACGTCCTTAACCTCTCAAAGTGAGAGTCCAAGTTTCACAACCATACAGAACAGCCGGTAACATAACTGTTTTATAAATTCTAAATTTCAGCTTTTTTGAAAGCAGCCTTGATGACAAAAGCTTCTTAACCGAATAATAGCACGCATTTCCCAAATTTAGTCTGCGTTTAATTTCCTCTCATTGTCATTTATATTTGTTACTGTTGCGCCAGGATATTTGAATTTTCCCGCCTTTTCAAAGGATAAATTTCCAATTTTTGTATTTCCATTTTATACTATGTTCTGGTCACGAGACATATTAATATAGCCACTTTGTTTTTTCGGGATTTACTTCCAAACCTATTCCATTACTTGCTTCAAATAAAATTTCCGTGCTTTCCCTAACAGTTTGTGAATTTTCTCCTAGCATATTCACGTTATTCGCAATAACAAGCAGCTGATGTAACCCGTTGAATTTCAAATCCTCTCTGATTTCCTGGATTTTCCTAATGACATATTCTAGAACAAAGTTAAAAACTAAAGGTGATAGTGCATCTCCTTGCTTTAGCCCGCAGTGAATTGGAAAAGCATAAAACAGAAGCTGGTATATACGGATTCTGTTGTACGTTTCACTGACAGTGAGACACATTTTAATTAATCGAAGTAGTTTTTTGGAAACACCAAATTCAATAAGAATATTGTATAAAACGTCTCTCTTAACCGAGTCATATGCCTTTTTAAATATATGAAATATACTGTGTCTTGTATTTCCGTTTTTTCTCCAATATCTGTCGAATACAAATAATCTGATCCATAGTCGATTTATTACGCCTAAAACCACATTGATGATCCCTAATAATTTCATCTACATATGGAATTAATTTTCTCAAAAGAATATTGGACAAAATTTTGTACGACGTCAACAATAGTAATATGCGTTACAAGAGCGGTATGTTGAAGTTTTCATGTTCGAGGAAAAGTTTGAAAAAGCGAAACATAGTTGAGCTTTTTTAATTTCCGAGAATTGAAAGAAAACATACCGCTCGTGTATCGTACATTATTTTGTGCGAAGATCGTTTATTACATATCTGAAAGAGGAATTTCTAATTAGTTGCAATGAAATCTCCATCTTGGTTTCTGTTAAATGACGGCAATTTTGGAAAACAAAAATATCTATCTTCAACATTGCTTTCTGTGTTTACTATACTCCAGCAGGCCGTGATATACGTCTGTTTCCCCCCCCCCCCAGTCTATAAATGCGAACTTAAAACAAACGGCTTCCTTAATGTTACATGCATCACGAATGCAGTAACTTTAGTGGAGTTGTAGAATTTACTTAATTTTTGCAAATATATAAAAACAATAATTAACAGTGCAATTTAGGTGAAATTGCAGTGGTAAGTTTCCAATTTATAATTATTACTATATTGAACGTCTCTAAAAATCATATGTTAAAAGCCTAAAGCAGTAAAATGAATATGTCACTTAAGCGGTAAGAAGAGGGAAATTGTTATGTGTGTTAGGTTGGGAATACTGAATGTGGAATTTTAGACTTACCGCGGATTGGTTTTGTGCGGAAACCAAGCAAATACGCACGATCTCGCACAAAAGTAATAGGCCTATTCCTCGAAAGTTGCTACAGTTAGACTTTTCCCCTTTTTAAAGATAGATACAATTATGGACTCCTTCCATTGTTCTGACACAATTTCCTTTTACAAAATAGCATGTACAAGAGTATAAATTTCACTAGATAATGCGTTTCCACCCTTTTGTATGAATTCTGTTGGAATTTGATCGATATAGGCCTAAATTATGCACATTATTTTATGGGGACTGCCAAAATAAAGTTTGAACTTTGTGGGTTCGTTTTTCTATATCTACAACATAGGACGCTTGATTACCCACCGGTTCCAAGGTTATGTGCATGCCATGAAGATCAAGATTTGGATGTAGTCCCTTGACTTGCTGTAAAAGATAAGGGTCTCCGTGTAGGAAGTGTGGGAAGGATAAAAAGACTGGACCATCGTAGACGCATTTAGAGATGTTCTGGATCCCGGGAAGCGGACACTTATCTTCACAGTAGCACCAATTATCAGTGTCCGTGTGGCCATTGTCGAACATGGTGTGGATCGCATTGTAACGGAAGCAGGGAATCCCATGCACCTCGGTGTCCTCCGCATAGCTGTACTTCAACGTCCTGTAACCAGACGTGATAAAATTATTTATTACAGAAGTTTATTTCCAGTAGTAACATTACGAAACCTAATTTTTATACCAGTATTTTGTACTATGAAAATCTTTATTTATTTGGTTTGATTTAGCATACTATAAGTTAGGTACCTGTATATTCACCGCACATTCAATATTGGTTAATTATACACCAATTGCTCTGCAGTTTCCTAATTACGAGAGACAATCAATAAGTTTCCGGACTGCCCTGGATATAGGCGATACACAGAACATAGGAAACGGAGAAGTTATCTAGAACCAGGGAAACGTCTGGATCTATATAGTAGTACAGACGTGGACAAATTATTAGCAAAATTGGAGAGTTTTATTATATATTTTTACAAACTATGATTCTTCAATTTAGACTACAGTTGACATCTTTGGGTATTTCCAAATTATTAGAAAAATCGAAGATCTTTATTTTATATTTTCACAAAATTTCACTCTTCAATTTAGAATATAATTGTTATTTTCGCATATTTACAAATTATTAGCAAAAGTGAAGATTTTTTTATATATATTCTTTACAAAATTCGACTCTTCAATTTGGACTACAGGTGACATTTTGGATATTTCCAAATTATTAGCAAAACTGAAGATTTTTATTATACATTTTTACAAAATTTTACTCTTCACTTTAGACTGCAGTTGACACTTTTGCACAATATTGACAAATTATTAGCAAAATTGAAGATTTTATTATATATATATATATATATATATATATATATATATTCTTTTAATTTAACTCTTCAATTTAGAATAGCCTACATTGAAAATTTTGCATATTTCTATCTACTGTAATGATAGAAATGTGCAAAATTGTCAACTGTATTCTAAATTGAAAAGTCAAATTTTGTAAATAGAATTACTCATAAAAATCGTCAATTTTGTTAATAATTTGTCCACGTCTGTATGCATCACTTGAAAGGAAGAGAAGAAGACTAGCTATAAGGCGTATATGGAGCGACTCCAGGAAAAATCACATTAGGTCCTTGACATGTTTACACTAAATGAGAAGCCAGTTCTTAAAGACAATTTGACGTTGTTTGATAGATTGAACCAACTGGCATGGAAGCAATGATCTTCAGTGGTACGCACATAAATACAAATGCAGTTCGGAAATATATTGATTGTACCTTATATATTAGTTCGTAGGTACCATAAGTGATGTCCTTTTTAGAAGTTTTGTGTATCTTTTAAGACTTTATTAACGATTTTCTTTAGTTGGGCAATGCAATATACAGGACACTATAGTCATTACCAGGGAGCGAATTTTGATGACATGTGTGTCTTTTTTTTTTACATCCTTTGCAGCGCCCATAAGTTTATAAATCTTGGTTACGTGCTGCTGGTTACAGAAATGTAGAGTTTTTTTTATAGTGGGTCATTTTTTAGCATTTTTCACTGTTTTAATCCTTGAGGTCATTTTATGTTTTAAGGCCATTTTTGGTCAATTTTTAAATTTTAAGGTGATTTTTTTAGTCATTTAATTTCAAGACTTCAATGACGAACTAAGATTTCCCAATTTAGGAAAACTCTCAAAATTAGTAACGCTAGAGATGAACAACAATCGAGAAAGCAAGACTAACAGCGCCCGCAAAGCCGAAAACCCGCACGACATTGTTGTATACGTCGCGTCGTTGACGTAAAGACTGCTTGTGAGTGTTTCGAGACGCCGATATTGACACTCCCGAAGTCTCGAACGTCAAGCAGCCTTGAATCGCCACAGTTGTTTATACCTGACTGAACTTTTATCTACTTTGGCAACTGTTATATATGTATAATCAATCAAGTAGCCTATTTGAAACATCATCTCTACCTTTCAGTGTATGATAATCCTTTTCCCAGTCTTTATTTAATTACTAGGCCCTTATTAAAAGGCTAGGAATTTTTGTTCATATGTTTGAGATCAAGTGTGCAGTCTCAAGTAAAAAGATATTAACGTTATGTTTCATGTTTCTTAGAAATGCAAATTTATTTGAGAATTGTTTTTTTATATTTATATAACCATAGGTAATATCATAATATAATAGAACCAGAACATTTTGATAACTAAGATAATATTTTGTTTTATCGTTTTTAAATATTTATAATGTTATTTATTTCAATAACGTATGTTATTCAAAGTTACGAAATTTTTCCACGCCGACCAAATGCTATTTCGAGAATGATGAGCGAGACTCGAAGCTCACGAGAATGACGAGACGAGATGAGACGAGACAAATGTAACGAACACAGCGAGCGAGAGCGGCAGTTAGTTTTGTTAATCTTTAGTACCAACACTATCTCATTTGAATACGGAATCTGAAAGGATCTTCTCGATAGTAAGTGATGACAAATGGAAAAAAGGAGAGAATAGGAGATGAAGCTTGAGTTGTTATACGCTTTGCCTTCCAAACAAAAATCCAGAATACAAAACTTTGTGCACAATCATTAAAGTACTCTCAGGAGAAAGCTTTAAAACAGCGCAGATAGAGAAAAATTAACACCTAGTGGTCTGCCAGTTTTCAAGTAGCCTATGCTCCTGAGGTCAGCGCGGACGTGGAAAAAAGCTTATCAATGTGTGACAACGTCCTCGTCGACAACCGCCGCGCCGATCGTTCACATTCCAGAATCTTCGAATTTACACTGTCGTCTATTGCAATGGATAGAAGAGCTTTTAATTTGAGACAGGATTTTTACTACTTATGTATAGGATTGTTTCTCTTTATATCTTTTTTTTCTTCAGAATTTTAGGACATTTGCTGACATTTTTGGCTTAATATATAGGTTATTTTAGTGTTTTTCTTTAGGTAATCAAAATCCGCGCCCTGGTCATTACTGTTAGCAGAAGAAGAGATGATACTGGAGCTAAATAACAGCTGTGAGCAGTATGGGATGAAGATAAATGCAAACAAGACGAAGATCATGGTCATAGGAAGAAAATTGAACAAGGTAAACTTGCGAAATCTAAATGAAGCAGTAGAGCAAGAGGACAGCTCCAAATACTTGGGGTATACTATAAACAATAACATGAGCTCCTGCCAGAAAGTCAAAGGGAGTACAGCAATGGCAAAGGAAGCTTTTAATAGAAAAAGGAGCATCTTTATCTCTGGAAAAAGAACTAAAGAAGAGACCAGTGAAGTGCTTTGTGCGCAGTGTACCAATGCATGAGGTAGAAGCATGGACATTACGATGAAGTGAAGAGAAACGAATAGAATCAGTTGAAATGAGGATATGGAGAAGAATGGAACGTGGGCAGACAGAATAAAAAATGAAGCTGTGTAGGAAAGAGTGGGTGAAGAAAGAACGACGCTGAAACTGATTAGGAAGGGAAAAAGGAATTGGTTGAGTCACTGGCTGAGGAGAAACTGTCTACTGAAGGAGCACTGGAAGAAATGGTAAATAGGAAAAGAGTTCGTGGCAGAAGAAGGTATAGAATAATAGACGACATTAAGATATATGGATCATATGCAGAGACTAAGAGGAAGGCAGAAAATAAGAAAGATTGGAGAATGGTGGGTTTGCAGTGAAAGGCCTGCCCTTTAACACTATGAATGAATGAATGCTCATTACACTATACTGTGAGCATTTGAGAGTCGTCAATTATTATTACTAGGCTACTGGTAACAAGATTATAAATCTGCTTGAAAAGTGTGTGAAGTCGAGAATGGAGGTCGTTAGATTTTCAATAATGGAGGAGAAAATTAAAATTTATAACACGAAGAGTTTTGGAAGAAAATCCACAACAAAATTACACGTAGGTTGTCAGAAGAACTTTGTGCTTCAACGGTACAACACATCGTCAAATTACTACGCTTGAAAATTCATACGGAATTTTTAAATCTGTCCCCCATAAATTGACACCTGGATTGGCTCAACGCAGAGTGAATATCTGTTATCAGTTTATCGTTAGTGCCATGGATGATAGATTTATTAGGAGAACTGTCAAATGCGATGAAAATCGGTATATTGGTGCAACCCTGACATCTCAAATCCGTCGCTCGATCCTCATCAGCCTGCCAAAGTCGCCGTTAAACAGAATAGGTTCGGTCTCAAAATAACGATTTGTGTCTGGTAGAATTTTGAAGGTGTGATTGCGTGGGAGTTTTTTTTTCCAAACGTTTGAGAGTTATAACTTTCCAAACGAATATGTTTTTCTCGTTTTCTTTCTTACAATATTACAGTTAACTGGAGTAGCAAATTTTAATGGTCAAAACAAATATAATACCTAACTTATTACTAATCTCCACCTAATGTCGTAAGTCAACAGATAATTTAATTCAAAACTCCATGTCAAGATGTATTTTCAGCATTGAGGCGAGTATAAAATAATTTTCTGTTGAATGACATACAGCTCGTCCAAGTCAAGTCTGCGAGTGGGGATATCGGGATGGAATGTAGAGGCAAAACACAGTTGCCACATAGGTCACTTGACGCTCAGATTTCAACGTGTGCACATCGTTTAAAATACACTACGGAGCGCACGCATTTGTTGTCCTTTTCTTCAGACAAAGGCAACAGTTACGCTGCCTCCCCCCTCATGCATCTTTCTCTGCTACGCCCACGCTTGCCAATCAGAACGCCAAACCTCACTATCAAACAGAAGTAGAAGTACAGTCTATTTCAAAGCGTCTTAAATTGTTACCGCTCTATGAACTGAAGCGCAAAAGGAAAAGTTTGCTGTCATATGAGACTGCACTGATCTCCTCTCGTTACCGCCTCATTTCCCTACAGAACTGTCTTCAACTTCCCCTCTCGGCTCGCAGACTTAACTTGGTCGAGCTGTAGATATATCCTTACCTGCATATTGGAGGCACGAACAGCTGTACTGTTGAGTTTCTAGCCTGTCTTGGAGGAAAGAAATCTCCGGCAGAGCCCCCAACCTGAGCGCATTCAGCCTCAAAAGCGTCGTAATTTGTCTTGTAATTCAAACTGCGGACGATGCCGATCTTGGAAGGATCTTCAGCCCCCGTTTCCATGTTTATGATGCCGTCCAGAGAGGGGGAGTTGTTTCTCCCATACAATATCCCGACCCTGTCGTAAGGGAGGTCCACGGGCAAAAAAGAGGAGAATGTAGTCAGCATACTCAGAAATGGCTCCAAGTGCCCGTCAAATATCAACTGGCCTGCTGTTTCCGTTGTCAGCACAGCGCTCCCGGATGCTCGCAGCAGCGAGGAGAGCGTTATCGCTGAGAGCGCACCCCAGTCTCTCGTTATGTAACTGACTGACTGCAACAAGAAGTTCGAACACCGATGAAGACAAGGAATTCACATTCTTTTGCTCCTTTATTGTTATTCATTATTCACACTTCGATTCAGAAATGTGTCTGTACCAATCTCTCTTGAGGTAACATTCAATTTATTTCAATTTTTGAATGTTTTTTTTTCTACCAGTGAAATGAAAGTAGAAGAATAATTTTATTATTTTCGTAAAAATGTTGTTTGGCTTAAGCCACATCAAATTAACGCGTATCTGTACCTATCCGATGTTGAGCGGTTTATCAGTGAATGCAAGACAAATTTGACCGTCTTGTATTTCCACGTGCTCTACTATATAGTGCGACAGAAAAAAGTTAAGTGAACAACACCAAAACAGTGCAGAATGTGAACTAAGTGAACAATTCCAAGCATGCAAACATTTCTTACGCGGAGTAGCTCACCGCGTGAGACAAATAGAGCTCTCTCTCTATAGGAGGAGGCCTTTGCCCTCAACGGAACATTTTTAGGCTAGTCATTTCATCATTTCATACTTGTGTAACAAAACTTTGGGTAAGCTGGGTTGAAGGCATAGTGATCTAGGCCGTGTTTTACGTCGCTAAAAGGTAAACGAAACGCGGAAACGCTCCTGTCCCTTCTTCGAAAATGTTTGGAAAAGCTCAGCTTACCCTGCCTACCCTGACGCACCACACCTACGGTGAACCAAGGGTAACTAATATAATATCAAATTTCATTCTGTAGTTAAGATGGGAATGGCCACCAAGATCGTCAGACCTCATACCAGAGAAGAAATTCTGTGATGAACTTTTTTGCTGCTGCAGGCCATGAGTATAACGTTCGCGCCATTATTTCAATTAGGCCTAATCAATCTTTGGTGCACCAGAGTAGGAATATGACATGAAGGGTCATCTTCTGTGGAACACCTCATGTATGGCGACTCCTAACAACTGGTTCAAAAGTTTAATTCTGAACGTGTCCTCCAGTATTGAATTCAGATGTTTTATCCGGGGGGGGGGGAGTTATACTACACCGGAAGGGGAGGATGAGACAAAAAAAAACAGGGTAGGGCTAGGATTTTGATGAAATTGCATCTTTTTTCTAGTAAGTCAGAAACATAGCTGCTAGTATTTATATGTTATGTGATAAACTAAGTGTTTTAAGACATATTTGTTAGGGCATTTTTTGCATTTTTTTTGCCTGTTTCAACTCATAAGAGCATTTTTTTGTTTTATTCGGTCATTTTTTAGGCATTTTCATTTAATATTAGCCATAAACCCCATTATTAATGTAAAATTATGTTTATTACCTTTGATATTTTCTCTACATATTTTGTCCATTAATACCCATTATTTTTTATGATATTTTAATAGTTTTTCTACACAAATATTGCCATTTTAACGTAGTACACCCCATGTAATGGATCAGTTCAACCACCCCTTCATTCTCTATACCTGCTAGTTCCGGATAAGAATGGCCTTGTGGTGGACTACATGGAAACTATATCAGGTACAATAATTAATTAAAGTATACTACTTATAAAAATTATGTAAAATTAAATAAACTTAAATGTTGGTACTAGAATTTAATTTAATTACTAGTCTAAATATTAAGTAGTATAAAACCTCTTTTCCTACTAAGCCATGTAAGATCAATTTTAGGCATTTAAGGGCATTTTTGAAAGATTTTTAGGTCTTAAATGCATTGTTTTAGGACATTTTTTCATGAATTATAGATCATCAAAGTCCTAGCCCTAGTTATTACCTAACAACACAGACAGTCTACGTAAAATGAAAAAGAAAAATTAGTTCCATTGAAGAAATAAAGCCTTCATTCATTTATATTTTGTTTCGAGTGTTACTGAATGTTAATATAGGCATTAACTTAGAAATGTGAACATTTGTATGTGGGTTTAAAACATGGTGAATATGAACTATCCGTCTATGTAAAATTGTCACACAAACCAGGTCTTAAGTGTCCTTTTTATATAAACGTCCTAAATTTAGTAGAAGTAGTAATTGAAAGGTATATTTCCAAACTAAAATATTTTCAGTTTAATTTTTTTTAGTTTAGCATAGCAATACATTGAGAGTGCCTCCCTTGAAAGTACTAAACAGAAATTATTTCCAAAATGACGTTAATCTCGGTTTTAAAAGCTCACCTCATTTCATAAACTTCGCACTCGTAACAAAAAGAAAACCTTTACGAACTTGTATCATAAATGACTCTTCTTTGCAGTCATACATTTTCTTCTGTGGCTATGATGACGACTGTTACTGCGAATATGATTTCGATTGTGACTATTATAAGGAAAACCATCGCAATTATTAATTTGGCAATAACAAGTATAAGGACGATAGATTTTTGATGAGTAAGAGATGAATTTAGTAATGATAACGATGGTTGAAATATATAAACTTACTTCTTTTATGAGACGTGCAAGAAACTAACCAGAGGAAAAATATTGAGAGTCGTCACGTTGTCTTCCCAAGTTCCATTGGAGTTCCCAACGTCGAAGAACCAACGTCTTAGCTGCTGGTACGTGACAGTGTGATTGCTGTTCCAAGTAATGTTAACTTTTTCATGTAATTCTCTGCAATGAAATATTGAAGAAATCATACAATACAATGAGATTAATATGGGACGTCTTACAAAAATAGTTCTGCGAAATATGTGTATAAAAAAGAAGACATGGAAAGAACTAACTTAAAATACACAGACAATATAAATAAGGAAAGTAAGGTATATATTTTAGATAAAATCATATGGGATGTCCACAGGTTAAGTTGATCTGAAACAGAAGAAACTGGGCGAACTGTGTTCGCGGTAAAGTCAAGGTCATGAGAAATGATGCCTGAAAACCGGGTTAAATGCAAACCGTATGATCATGTCTCTTTCTTAAGGTACCACTAATACAGAGTTTTCACAGGTTAGGTTGATCTGAAACAGAAGAAACTCGACGAATTGTGTTCGCGGTAAAGTCAAGGTCATGAGAAATGATGGCTGAAAACCGGTGTTAAATGTAAACCGTATGATCATGCCTCTTTCTTAAGGTACCACTAATACAGAGTTTTCACAGGTTAGGTTGATCTGAAACAGAAGAAATTCGACAAACTGTGTTCGCGGTAAAGTCAAGGTCATGAGACATGATGGCTGATAACCGGTGTTAAATGCAAACCGTATGACTGTGCCTCTTTCTTAAGGTACCACTAATACAGAGTTTTCACAGGTTAGGTTGATCTGAAACAGAAGAAACTGGACGAACTGTGTTCGCGATAAAGTCAAGGTCATGGGACATGATGGCTGATAACCGGTGTCAAATGCAAACCGTATCATTGTGCCTCGTTCTTAAGGTACCACTAATACAGTGTGTTCACAGGTTAGGTTGATCTGAAACAGAAGAAATTCGACGAACTGTGTTCGCGGTAAAGTCAAGGTCATGAGACATGATGGCTGATAACCGGTGTTAAATGCAAACCGTATGACTGTGCCTCTTTCTTAAGGTACCACTAATATAGAGTGTTTACAGGTTAGGTTGATCTGAAACAGAAGAAACTGGACGAACTGTGTTCGCGGTAAAGTCAAGGTCATGAGACATGATGCTGATAACCGGTGTTAAATGCAAACCGTATGATCATGCCTCTTTCTTAAGGTACCACTAATACAGAGTGTTCACATGTTAGGATGATCTGAAACAGAAGAAATTCGACAAACTGTGTTCGCGGTAAAGTCAAGGTCATGAGACATGATGCTGATAACCGGTGTTAAATGCAAACCGTATGATCATGCCTCTTTTTGAAGGTGCCACTAATACAGAGTGTTCACAGGTTAGGTTGATCTGAAACAGAAGAAACTGGACGAACTGTGTTCGCGATAAAGTCAAGGTCATGAGACATGATGGCTGATAACAGGTGTTAAATGCAAACCGTATCATTGTGCCTCGTTCTTAAGGTACCACTAATACAGAGTGTTCACAGGTTAGGTTGATCTGAAACAGAAGAAACTCGACGAACTGTGTTCCCGTCATAGTCAAAGTCGACCGTCGTGAGACATGATGGCTGATAACCGGTGTTAATACATACCATATCATTGTACATATTTTTTATGGTGCCATTAATACAGAATGTTTTGTAAGTAAAATACAGTATTCAATCCATTTTTTGTTAATTTGAATTTTCATACAGGATAATGCGACTCTTCATACATCTGAACTTTCTATGCGTGCATTATGCACAATGTCTGACGACAGATTATCATCAAGGATTTGTTGCTTCCTTGATTCTCGGACTTAAATTTCAGTAACTTTAATAACTATAATTAATTGAATCGTCGGTTTCCAGACGGATGGGTTGGCATTTCATGGCCTTAAGAAGTCCACATCTGACCCTAATAGATTTCTTTCTCTGGAATTATGTGGAAAATAAGGTTTACAATGAAAACATGCTGAATCTTGTAATCCTAAAAAAATAGTACAACTGTAAGTGTTCTTGCCAAAGTGTGGACTGAAATAATTGAATATCATTACGACGTGTGTCCTGTATTAATGGGGCACATATTGATACTTACTAATATTGTTCGGAATCTTTTTGAGTTAATGAATTAAACCTAAGTTACATAAAACACTTTCAAGCAACTATACGCAATAAATATTTCACAATAACTTCATGGAACCCGATCATTAATTTATTCCCGCACTTTCGGAGACCCCGAGAAAATAGGGCATTGCAGAGGAAAATGCAAACAACGTGTAGAAAGAGTGAGAAATGAAAGACTAAAAGAAAAGATGCAATTAACTGTAAAAAAGATGGAGGAAGTACAGGAACATCATTTTATTTTTACTTCAATTTTTATTGTACCTGAGTTTTTAAATGTACTTCACTCCCACCCCTCTACTAGCAAACTTCCAACCGTTCTCCACACAGAACCGAGGCCGCGTATGCAGTACTGAGTTAGTGAGTATAGTACGTTCCAGAAATATGTTCGCGTTTTCTACTGACAAAAGAGCTTTCAATATTGAATCATATTTCCGCAAAGGTACTGTCGTCCGTTTGCCTACGTCGCATCCCGGTTTCCTCCACCTGCTTCAGTTCGCCCCTCTGTAAAGTCTAGTAGCTGGGCTGTCTTAGCTCCTCTCTGAAAACATTAATTTCTGTTAGGAATTGGACGTCTACGTAATATTATACAACTGTTTAAAATAACTTGAATAGAAGGGCCTCGTTAAGTAATTAACTGTCACTTAATTTCCCCTCCCCCTTTCTACGACCCTGCGACAAAACCACTTGAACGGACAGTAGATAGCATTTCTGAGCAATTTTATCTTTTCGGATCGGGCAGAAGTGAAGATTGAATTTACAATACGTAAGGTTATAGAGTAGGTATAGAATTATTTCAACATGAGTTACTAGTACGAAGGACGAAACTGGTAATTGTAATTAGGTACAATAGTCTATAGTGCGATAATATGCACAAAAGAACTGAAACCTGTATCGAAATGAACGGCCACCATTTTCAAAAATGTGTTTAAATATCCATATTATGATTATTTTTCAATTTAACTTAATTCTCTATATTGTACGCTAATGTGCTGTACATAGTATAATATACAGTGCATAATGAATACGTCCGAATGGATAGCTCAATTCGTGAGTAAAAACCCTAAGTGTTAATACGGTACTGTAATTTGATTAAACAAAAACCTAATGAAAATTATCAAACAAAATTGCGATATTTCCTACTTTACATAAATGGATGAATTACCTTTCTTTCCTCCTATACCTAGTAAAGTGATTTGTATTTTACCCCAGTATCATCGAACTCCAGTCTTGAAAGGGGGAGCAAGCGGTGTTTCCGGTTCTAGACCTTTAATCCAAAGATATAGCCAGGTTAATATTAAAAATGTCCCTGTATATGTAGACTACGCCGTGCGCAGGTGGAAAGACGAAGTCGGAACAGTGTAAACAAGAATTAATTTCTACAAATAAAATGCTTTCCACTTATAGGTTATATCATTTATCACGTTCGATGTAAAAATATTGAAAACAATTTTAGAACCTTTCCGAGTAAATCGTCATAATATAGACCCATTACGTTTCTGGTAAACCGATAGCATTTCTTGTGTATTAGTTTCCGTTGAATCGACTTCTGGTAAATGTACAGTAGACTACAAGAACAATATCCTTTAACAGTAGAGTAGAAATCGCTGTATGCAAACAGACGGCTAAATGACATGCCGAGGACCAATCTTCTATTATCAATACTAAAAACTTGTATTTTCATAAAACATGTTTTCATAGCATCACAATACTTCGTATAATGAGAAAGTAAGAGAGGAAAGTATGGATTAACAATCATGAAAGAATAATAATTTAATAGTTTGAAGTAATAAAAAGACATAAAGCTAAAAGAACACAATTATTACAACTAAAATTAATAAGGAAATAAGGCTGTACCTAACACCAGTAGAAAGGGATTATTATAAAAATAGGTGCCAAAATGAAAATTATGTTTTTTTCTTAAATATAGATCTATCGTTTTTACAGACTTACTCGAAATGATAAGGTCCGAGCTGAACGAACTCTGGCGTGAAGTCCTTCTCAATCTCTGAATCACAATTTGTGCAGTTGAACAGATAAAAATCAAATTCCATTGGAAAAG
This sequence comes from Periplaneta americana, assembly GCF_040183065.1. NCBI lineage: Eukaryota > Metazoa > Arthropoda > Insecta > Blattodea > Blattidae > Periplaneta > Periplaneta americana. The sequence goes on along the minus strand of NC_091127.1, from coordinate 57,536,188 downwards.
GAGTCTTCTTCCATAACTCGAGGAGTATTGAACTAGGTGACAATGACACCACCTGCAAAATAAATGGATCAAACCCTATTACTTATGTCACAAGTTCAATCTAGACTTATCAACACTTTTGTATTGATTTGTATGTCCTCTTCTATTAAACTGAAAGTCAGAATTTATAAAAACAGTTACATTACCGGTTGTTGTATATGGTTGTAAGGCTTTGACTCTCACTTTATGAGTTGTTCTGTATGGCTGTAAGACTTTGACTCTCACTTTATGAGTTGTTCTGTATGGTTGTAAGACTTTGACTCTCACTTTATGAGTTGTTCTGTATGGTTGTAAGATTTTGACTCTCACTTTATGAGTTCTGAATGGTTGTAAGACTTTGACTCTCACTTTATGAGTTGTTCTGTATGTTTGTAAGACTTTGACTCTCACTTTATGAGTTGTTCTGTATGGCTGTAAGACTTTGACTCTCACTTTATGAGTTGTTCTGTATGGTTGTAAGACTTTGACTCTCACTTTATGAGAGAAACAGAGGTTGTGTTCGAGAATAAGGAGCTTAGGAAAATATTTGGGGCTGAGAGGGATGAAGTTACACGAGAATGGAGAAAATTACACAACGAAGAACTGTGTTTCATTGCATTCTTCACCTAACATAATTATAAATATTAAATCTAGACCTTTGAGATGGGCAGCGCATGTAGCACGTAAAGGTCAATCCAGTAATGCGTATAGTGTGTTAGTTGGAAGATCTGAGTGAAAAAGACCTTTGGGAAGGCCGAGTTGTAGATGGGAGAATAATATTAAAATGGATTTGAGGGAGGTGGGATATGATGTTAGGGATTGGATTAATCTTGCTCAGGATAGGGACCTATGCACAGTGGGCCGGATTGCAAATCTAGCGGGAAAGAATTATAGATATAATATTTTCGAATCTAAAGTGCATCAAACCTACTATAAGTGAATGTTATGTGATTCTGAACTTATATTGGGGTAAATATTGCATTGCAAGATAGTTTTACAACTCTGTGGATTGAATCACTAAGTTTAAGCATTACAAACAATAGGGCCCGGTTTCTTCAACCTTTGTTAAATTATAACAGTGTGTTATTCCATTTTAACTGTAAACTTAACAGTTGAAGCATTTTTTCAACTACTGTTAGTACTAACAGGCTGTTAAAACCTATGTTAATTTAACTGCCCAATTTCATGCAGTTAAATCATTTAACTCTCTGTTAACATAGAAGTATCCAATATGGCTGGTGCGTGAGATGCTGAACTTATATATCTGCATTATTTAGAAAATGATATCCATGAATGCATAAACAGAGCGGATGATTTCTGTGATTTGACAGACCAGAAGTTCATACAAAGGAATAGGCTATGTTCTGTCAAGCCTCACTTTTCGCTTTCAACTTAGATACATTTGTTTGTTTATTCTCATTAATTGGTTTATACTGGGAAATAATTTCCAGCAGAAGGTTTCTTTCGAAAGAAGAGAAATTAGTCCCAAGATTTCTTTTTGTTCCAGTGTTTGCCATTTCATAATAGCAATACCAATACGCCGCTCCACGCTATTGTGATACAGACGAGGAAAGAAGCAGAAATCAAACCTGAGAGAATAGAAAGACTTCTATTCTCTCTGAATCAAACAACGGAAACAAGCGAGAATCGCAATTGTCAGAGTTCAGAAAACAGAAGTGAGCCTATACTTGGTTATAGGTTATGGTTAAACTCTAGAATCTCTGTTCCTAACAGAGAGTTAACAAACAGAATGTTAAAATGTGAAATGTAAAGTCGAAGAAACGCAATATTTTTAACAGCAATTCTTACTCTTAACTTACAGTTAATTAACGCTATGTTAGGTGCATTATAACAAAGGTTGAAGAAACCGGGCCTAGATCTAGTAGAAAAATGATTATTCTTTGCTGTCATTGCCTCAACGATGTTTTCTTCAAGTTTCTAGTCCTTCTTCTCATTTTGATCATTATCTATCTCTCCTCCTCCTCCTTCTTCTTTTTCTTATTTTGGGTGTCCTTTATTTAGTATTTCTGTTTCATGTTCATTCAAGAGATTTTTCACCTCTTGAGGTAGAGATTCTTGCTTATTGTTGAGAAAGGCAGCAACGATATTTTATATTTTATCTATTTTAATTTTTAACAGTGTTAACCAACATATATAACAAATATTGTAACATGAGTTCTATGTACACATATACCAAGTCACGTAAAATTTTAGCAAATTAGGAAATCAAATGCAAATTAATTAAATCAACATATTCCCTATAAATATATACACTATTACTACATATAACTCATGACTTCGTCTTTTAATGTTATACAATATACAGATCAATATTTCATTACAAGTGAATACATTCTACAATGTACTTATGTTAGATATTGTTAAACAATTATATATCTAATGATGCCGTATAGGCGAAAAAATTTATACTTTTCTTTTAGTAACATGTTGTAGCAAATGTTAATTTACAGTAAGAATGATGCCATATTTTTTATTGGGTTATTTTACGACGCTGTTTTAACATCTAGGTTTTTTAGCGTCTGAATGAAATGAAGGTGATAATGCCGGTGAAATGAGTCCGGGGTCCAGCACCGAAAGTTACCCAGCATTTGCTCATATTGGGTTGAGGGAAAACCCCGGAAAAAACCTCAACCAGGTAACTTGCCCCGACCGGGATTCTAACCCGGGCCACCTGGTTTCACCGCCAGACGCGCTGACCGTTACTCCACAGGTGTGGACATGATGCCATATGATTCAAAATTTTAAATAAATATATTTCATATAGATGTTTATTCAGATTATAAACATAGAACTGGTCGATTTTGTGAGGTCGGTAAATTGAGTTTTTTCCTGCTAGATTGAGCATCTGGCCCTCTGTGCGATGGCGAGCCAATGTGAGGGCGGCAGTGAACCTTCGGGTTTTGTAAGTAGGTCTCCTTCTACTTCGCAGTTACAGTTTTTACTTTTCGAACACATAAGGTAGGGTTTCAACGGTATAAGGTTAACACAACATCAGATGTCCACACAACTAGGGAACATTCCATGTCATCAGGTTAAACCTCTTTAGAAAGTTAGTAAACAGGGTTAAAGTGATCGATAAATCTTAGTTGTCAGTATAAACTGCTAAACAAAAATAACTGAATCGGTCATTTGTAAAACCACATGAGTCCACATTTTTACGAAGAAGAGTTACCGGCACCATAGGAAGGACTATGTGTAGACGCATCATTTCCAGTCAAAACAACACGAGTCCGATCATTACTAAGCAATCTATAAAATCTTAAAATATTGACTTCTTTCAAAAGCACATCAGTCCCGGACTCATGTGGCTTTAACGCTTAATGTCATGATCCTTCCATGACGCATTTGCTGTCATGCACTTCTTTGTCAAGGTGTTGGACAGTGAGTGTAGTTCCAAGAGTTCTGTAGAAGAAAAAAATACGCAAAAAGGTATCTTTAACAGATATGTTTATAAAAGATAGAGGATAAAGCATTGCAAAGAGCTATGTACTATTCACTTAGGAATCTAGCTGAAAGGGAACAAGGAGATCCATGCATGTAAGTAAAATATTGTTAATTTTGTATTATCGGTATGAATTTTTGGTGGGAATATGTTATATTGTCACAATGATCTCGTTGTTAGCCCAATCAACGAGAAGCATTAAGAAGTGAAATTAAGTAGGGTCATGATCAAAAACATGGCATAAATATTAATATTGACATTTTGATGTTTTTAGGTGCAAGGTTCTATGAAAGTACCTGCACCAGACAGAATATACATTTTTAATAAAACTGCGTCATTTGAAAGCAAAAATGAACAAGATGTGTACCTTCAAGAACTTCAGCATCAGTAATGCAGAAGATTTTAAAAACATAAATGGGTTTGTAAAAATAGGTAAGAAAATGTAAAGGTACCCATTGATGCTGTACTGCGCGGTAGAGCTCTCATGGCATAAGTTATAGGTGATGTTCTCAGCACCATACTCCGGTTGCCTGCCCTTCAAGCCAGGTTTATTCAACGCGGGCATTTCTAGCCTTCAAATGAGTTGCATGTAGAATATCTTTTAAGTGTGTACTTTCATGTGGTTCTGAGATTCTACATCACTGTTGCACCTCGTTTAAAGGCTACAAATGCCCGCACTGAGCATGCCTGCTTTAAACCGTGTCATTTATTTCACATTGATATGTACTGTACACTAAATGCATAGTGAAATATAACAAAATATAGCCTACAGATTCTGCTACAACGAAGCACCTTTTTGTAACTGATAGGAGTATAATACATTTACTTACCTTTCTAACAACATAGTTGAATAATGTGTCTGAGCATAGAGCGAGGATGACGCCTAAGATTATCATAGCTATACCCGAAACCTTCAGGAAAATTCTATGTTCCATCGGGCGGTGGTTACGCACTCAAAAACCCTGCAAAAGAAAATGAAATTGAAATGAATCCTTTCTATTCTACTTGACGGTGTACTTATAAATAACGAAACAAAAATTTCAACATGCAGTTTTGTTTCAGTATATGTTTGTCCACTACATATGACCCGAAGTCACCTGAATATTTGAAGCACCGACTTTTTCGTACAATTTTCCCTGTACCACCGAACATGAATTATGAAGTGAAAATATGAGTATTAGCAGAAGAAAATAAAATAATGAAATTGATTTCTAGAGAAAATCATCAGTGGGATCGACAATATTGTGTGTGAATGTACACCTATGAAACAGATAAACTTTAAGTATCTAGATTGTGAATTAAGTACGAACACTACTCTGCTGACTCGTGCCTTACCCAAAACATAATAAATCATACAGTGCATGCCTGTTAGTTATGCAGCGTTGTCACATTATGACTCTGAATTAGCCCAGCCGCTGGGCCGAAGCAAGTACGATGTTTTTTTTTTTTTTTAACACAGAAGTTAGTAGTTATCGCTTTCGGTAAGATAAGCTGATCTCTCTACTCGGACTGAGGCCGTCTATGTTTGGCAACGCTGTTATAAAGCAATTCTGTTATCGGACGCGGCCAACTGCATAACATAAACATCAAGAGCATGTTGGTGTGACTTCTTTGACTTCTTGCCTTTGAGCTGGGGTCGTCTAAGTTTGGCAGGTACGATATTGTATGTCACTGTATGACGATTTTACGGAACAACACCAAGCAGCAATAATAAAAGCGGTACGAAACCAATTTTACTCTCGCAGTGCCATTCCACCCCATTGGTCATGACGTCATTTATACTCTGTGCATTTCAAAGTTTGTTTGGTGACTCGGTGGCCTTAGCTCTGGATAATAAAATTAACAAAATTTAATAACCAGAACCACAATCAGAGGTTGTTCAGGGTAGAAGGAACTGTATTGCATTACCAACTGCATTCTCGCGACAAGGCGCCAAGGTCGAATGCAAAAAGCAGTCTACCTTGGCTGCTAAAAGTCGCTCGTGTGTAAGGACCTTAATAATTAAGTAGGTCCTCGTTATTACTGTATAAGTGGCTGTTAGTAGTACATTATTTGAAATATCAGTTATTTCTAACTGCAGTTCTCAAGGCAATTTTTTTATTTTATGCAATGTGGACGAAATAAAGAGCCTTAATTTGAATTGATTCACTTTCACTTAGCGTCTCTGATAAAGCTTTTCTTGTTCTCCACATATTAAGTACGGTATATTTCCCTCTTGTGCCATACATAGAACATGATGCGCCCATTTGGACTGAAACTCAGTGCGCGCTGTCTTACGTATCTCCTTGGTAAATGCTAAATGTACACCAATTTCTTATAACTAGGGACCGTACCTTGTTCCAGAAGGCTACAAGATTAAGTATTACTGTAATTTTTAAGTGGACGACGCACGTGCAAGCGAAGAACTTGACTGACGACTCACGTGATTCTTCTTTGGTAAAGTGGGGCAGAACAAAACATGGACCACTCTAACAATTACACTAAAAATTACAGTGTACAGTAGAATACGCTGCTTTTACTATGTACACTATAATAAAGACTGTAGACCAACACTGGTCAAACATTATTTACACTAATAAGCTTATGTACAGTGTTGTGTAGGTATTGTAATGCAAGGTATTTTATTTCATAATACTAGGCCTATGGTCTATTTATTTTGTAACTTGTGCACAATAATGTAAATAATGTTTGACCAATGTAAGCCTTCATTATTTATGATAGTGTAAATAGTGAAAATAACGTATTTTAGTGTAGGCCTACATATAGTAGTGTAAAGGGTTGTCAGAGCTACTTTCAAAAACCAATTGTGAGAAAGAATGCTTTTCGTCTCTAGAGTAGGCCTACGATCTTTCTTCAGATATTACAGTACTTTTGTAGAATATTTTTTTTATTATATCAATTTTCGTTCATTATGTCAATCATTCCTTGGACCCAAATTGTCTTATTTAACACTAAATTGTTTAACTTTTAGAAGTACATGTAACTATACACATCTATATTTTCCTGTTATTATTAGGCCTATTATTATTATTATTATTACTATTATTATTATTATTATTATTATTATTATTATTATTATTACATTTTTCTGTACTGATTTTATTTATATTTCCTATGGCGCGTCCTCAGGTTGCGGATCGAGGAGACGGCCTCCAGATATGGAGGGTAGCTGTGAATATATTGAATAAGCAGTCGCGGACAGCAGATGAGGGGTGGTCCTCCAGCTTGGGGGTTGGGCGAAGGGCTAACAACTCATCACCGTAAAAAACAGCTTGTTACGAAACCAAATAAGCCTCCGAATGGGACTGATTCCCAGGCACGATAACAGCAAAGGAACATAGGTTAAAGGTGTTTGAGAATACGGTGCTTAGGAAAATATTTGGTGCTAAGAGGGATGAAGTTACAGGAGAATGGAGAAAGTTACACAACACAGAACTGCGCGCATTGTATTCTTCACCTGACATAATTAGGAACATTAAAACCAGACGTTTGAGATGGGCAGGGCATGTAGCACGTGTGGGCGAATCCAGAAATGCATATAGAGTGTTAGTTGGGAGGCCGGAGGGAAAAAGACCTTTGGAGAGGCCAAGACGTAGATGGGAAGATAATATTAAAATGGATTTGAGGGAGGTGGGATATGATGATAGAGACTGAATTGATCTTGCTCAGGATAGGGACCTATGGCGGGCTTATGTGAGGGCGGCAATGAACCTCCGGGTTCCTTAAAAACCAGTAAGTAAGCAAGCAAGTAAGTAAGTATATATTTTTATACTGGTTGAGTGGAAGAGTAGGCCTTATGCCTTATCTCTACCAGTACCAGTAAAATAAACGAAATAAATAATTCAACATACGATTCAAATTGCCGGAAAGGTCACTGCAGTATCAATCTTTATCAGTAGAATGAAGTCTTAGAGGCCCAGTTCTGAATCGTGCATACAACGTCAACTGCATCACAAACAAGATGCAAGTAGTCCCTGACAGTCCCTGTGCTACGCGCCAAATAATGTCACACCTATTTTGTATACATAGTGTAAGGGATATAAGTGTCGTCCTTCTCACAGTCGTCGGGGACGGTTTACGAGAACAAAAAATGTCCACACAACAAAGGGTCAAAACTCGACAGTTTTCCCAGAAAAAAAATTGTTTTATTTGCGTTATGCTGCTTATATCGTTAGTAAAATTACGAAAACAATTACATCAGTAGGTATATCTAGCAAAGTGTTAATATTAGTTTAGATAAATATTTGTGTGTTCTATTACGTTTTCGTGAAGTTAAATAAAAATACATGCTTAAATTTGTTAATATTCTGGCTTGAGAGACGTGGTAACGTGTTCAGTAGGCAGTACTCTTTATAGACATACTGTAAGTTTGAGTTAGTTGAGTTGAAGCTCCCTGTCCATAGGTATACTGCCGAGCGGATGACAGTTCAGTACAGGGTATTCGATAAAGAACTTACAATGTCATTTACAGTTTAGGAATATCATATATTATTAATTTATGGAGAAAGTCGTCGTAATTCAAGTGAGACAAGAAGAATGTGCCGTCAACGTTTTCCTCAAAGAAGGTTACCTAATCGGCGAACTTTTGTAGCAGTTTCTCAACGATTTTTAGAAATTAGGAGTCTCTTACCCCGTTTCGAAAATCACAAATCAGAAATTTGTTAAAAAATGATACTGCTTTACGGAAACAGGAGAGATTAAAATTTTGCATTAGAAAAACGTTCGTGTGATTTTGTGCAGAAAACCATTATTGTTTATTTTTTAGACATACAATAAAAATGGAGCAATATTGTTACATAAAATGTAAATTTACCATGATGTTCTATTAATGAGACTGAAAGTTTGTATTTGCTACACGTTTTATGTAAACAACAATATTAACATGGTCCGCTGCTAAATTGGAACAGAGCATCTGTACCGGTATGTCTGTATCCGCTTGAGCTGTACTGTATACTTATAAATCCACTTCTCCCTATCCAGCAACGTTGCAAAACGTCTAATATTGTAAACTTTAATAATAATTAGTTAAATATTGCAATTAGAAAAAAATTATAAAGACATTTTTTCTTCTTTATGACATGAATAATCATCAGTTAAAATAATGGCACTTATACCCCTTACACCCTGTATAATACTTACTGTTTAGTATAGCCATTCAAAACGAACATACTGACGATCGGTGGAACTACATAGTGAAATGTATTATGTAACCATTATGTTGATGATAATTTAATTTATGGATCACAACTTGGTCATTTTAACATATTCATCTACTTTAATCTAACATAATAATTTAAACAATCCAATACATACAAACCAACTGATGTTGAATATGGCCACAAAGTCATTTAAATATGCGCTCCTGCGTATATGACTTGTATCGTCTCAAATGCAGGTAGTAAGGCTGTAAAAGCATTACGAGAGGGGTTCGGCCGGCGCCGTGGATCGTGTCCCGGCATAGCTCAGTTGAAAAGAGCGCTCAGTGCGAAGAGCTGAGAGGTCCTGGGTTCGATTCCCGGTGCCGGTACGAATTTTTCTCGTATTAAATAGTAATAATACATATTGGCTATTTCATAATAGCCGTGTAGTATTCAATGAGGTGGGCGAGACCTCATACAAAATGAATATGTGATGTATTAACAGTTAGCACTTGTCACGAACTGATGTTGAATATGGCCACAAAGTCATTTAAATATGCGCTCCTGCATATATTACTTGTATCGTCTCAAATGCAGGTAGTAAGGCCGTAAAAACATTACGAGAGGGGTTCGGCCGGCGCCGTGGATCGTGTCCCGGCATAGCTCAGTTGGAAAGAGCGCTCAGCGCGCAGAGCTGAGAGGTCCTGGGTTCGATTCCCGTTGCCGGTACGAATATTTCTCGTATTAAATAGTAATAAACCATAATAGTTGGTGACGATACATTTTGCATTTTAGTAAGATTTTTTAAATATGTTCTGGATGTCAATATTGATTATTCAAACAATCTTAACTTCCACTAACAATCCCAGAACATTATGACCGTGCCTGCCGACCCGAAGTTGCGTTCGGGCATGGTTTCGATTCCTGATTGGGCTGATTACCTGGTTGAGTGTTTTTCGAAGGTTTCCCTAACCTTAAGGCGAATGTCAGGTAATCTGTGGCGAATCCTCGGGCTCATCTCGCTATCACAAAACCAATCGATGCTAAATAACCGAGTAGTTGATACGGCGTCGTTAAATAACCAACTAAAAATCTTATCTTAAAGTTCACTGTACTGGTATTCCGACAAGTCTGCTGTAATATTTGATTAATTACAGAATAAACAAATTTCAACTATAGTACATTCCGATTTAATGGATAGGCCTACGATTCAACGTAAATTATGTAAGTAAAACAGTAATATTTATAGACGTTTGTAACATTTACGTCAAATATTCATAACTAGGGCTAAGAATTGTATGCAGTTACATTACGCTTCATGCCCCTCAGACTTTAGGTGCCAGTACGTAATTGCATTGGGGTGGAGGATTTCAATCTGTTTCGTTCAGCAGTGAACATTAGTTGATCGCTTACATTACGACCGAATACTGCTATTCGTAACAGGCTACATTCAACGTCCTGTAAAGAAGAATAATAGCAAGATGCCGAGGACGAAATTTGTGACTTAATTTCAAATGAGGAAATTTGTAATAATGATACAGATTTTGAGTTCAATAATGCTTGTGTAAAATATTTAAAATATTCCCCATTGTTTCTGCAGAAGTGGAACGAAGTTTCTCTAGATATAAGGCTGTGTTTTCTAGCAAAAGGGAATCATTCTCCTTCGAAAATTTGGAAATGTGGTTTGTTATTCCTGTAGTGCTCGGAAAAAGTGACACAAGTCAGTTTCCACAAACCTTTTTTGATAATTTATTGACAACTTACGGAACATCTGTTCGCTTGGAAAAAATACATAGCTATTCGTCCCATTACAATAATTCATACTGAAAAAAATAAAATCGACATAAACCAGTGTAAGTTGTCAATAAATTATCAAAAAAGGTTTGTGAAAACTGACTTATGTCACTTTTCCCAAGCACTGCAGATTCACTACAATAATAGGCTATGTGAAATGAAAAATTATGTAAAAAAACGTAATACACTATAATATTAACATAGTAAAATAATAAGGCTGATACTTGTCAATGTCATATTAGGTGTATTTTTTACAGACATAAAGTAGCATGTAGTCAATGATATTGTGACGAACCGAATAGTTGGAACACGAAATAGGAAAACATATTGCAGACAATATGAAAAAATACTGGATAAACATTATGGATATTTAGCTCTATGTAAAATTTGTTACAATTTCAAATGAGGAAATTTATAATAATGATACAGATTTTGAGATATATGATGCTTGTGTAAAATATTTCAAATATGTCCTCATTGTTTCTGAAGAAGTGGAACGAGGTTTTTCTAGATGTAAGGCTGTGTTTTCTAGTAACAGGTAGTCATTCTCCTTTGAAAATTTGAAAATGTAAGCTGTTATTCACTGCAACAATATCAGCGTATTCCGAATCTCACCGGTCCGGTGGCATCAATGACGTCACGTTGCAACGAAAATAAGGAACAAAACTGCTGGAAGAATCGATGCTGTCATGGCGACTGTGTAAGTGGTTATCTGTGCTACGCTAGCAAAATTTTGCGAAATTTCCGTACTGCCCATCTCGTTCAAATAAAAGAGATGATAAACAACTTATTTTTTGAACCGGTAGTAATAACTAGTCGGTTGACATGTTCGCTCATAAGCCATTAACATATTGTTTTTACGTTGTGCTCATTACAAACAATACAGCAGAACACACCGCCATGACACAACAGTGCACGATTTCATTCGTCTGCTAATTCCCGCCCTATACAAGAACCAATCAGATTCACTGATGACGGCTGATGGAGACTGCCACCACCTCTGCAAGTTGATGGCACCGGTGCGACACCGGTGGAGCATCAATGACGTCATCGGTGGAATTCGGAACACCGTGATGCCATCGGATTGCTCACCGGTGAGATTCGGAATACGCTCTATATGAAATGAAAAATTATGTAAAACAAAAACGTAATACACGATACTAACATAGTGAAATAATAAGGCTGATACTTGTCAATGTTCTATTAGGTGCATTTTCTACAGACAGAAAATAAAATGTATTTGAAACAGTGCAGTTTTTCTTTAACAAAGAAATTAATGTCTTTAAATTTTCCTTTAGCAGATAGTTGTGTTTCAAAGTCAAAGGAGTGGCTTTCAACCACCAAATGTTGAGGACTAACTTACCGTGATGATAAGCATGAGTTCAAACGAACGAAAGACACTGCATTAATTCACCCCAACTCTGAGACGTACTCAAAGTCAGAGGCGCACGAAGCGTAATGGTGGCATAACGGCATATATTTCTTAGGCCTATTCATAACAAAAATTTAACTGCAGAAAATTTGGATGACCCATTTGAAACATTACTATAAAGTCGTCAATGTTCCACAATGTATAATCACAGTCTACTATATAAAGTCGCGAAGCTCAATATGTAGTAAAAATGCAAACATGGGTAGTTGCCCACCACTAGGATCGCTACTATCGCCTCATCATCGCAGATCTCTCTCCTAGCAGACGACAAAGTATGTTACACTTTCGTTGTCGTGTTCTTTTGGAAAAATTAACACCTTCCTTCCATTATTGAAATATTAAATGCATAAAGTTAATTTATTATTTTAATGAAGTATATTAAATTCCACCATAAACTCGAAGATACCTGCAAGAAATAGGTTAATATTATTTTTGTTTGTGCAAAACGAACTGAAATTTACTATAATCGCTTCACTCATTCAAGATTATAGCGATAATTAACTATGAAACCAATAAATATTAATTTGCATTTCCCTTTACAGCAATAATAATGGAAATATGAATTAATGAAGTAACTTACGTGTACCGGTACTTGTAGTGTAGGCTTACGTAGTTAACAAAGTGGGATGAGGTTAAGCAATAATAATCACACCAGAATTGGAAATAAAACGTGATCAATAAATTTTATTGTAACAGACTTTTTCTACGCCTCTAGTAAAGTAACAAATAAAAATAACAACAAAATTAACAGCTATAATTAAAAACATATCCTTTGAAAAAAAAAAGTAGGCCTAAACAATAATAATCCCACCAGAATTGAAAATAAAACGTGATCAATAAATTTCATTAAAACAAACTTAATTTTTCTATATCTCTAGTAAAATATTAGGCAATGGTAAACTTTAGCGGTCCCTGCTTAGGTCGTTCTTGCATGCATGAAAGTACAACGGGATTCAACAACCAATAACGAACATTTCACAAGCATCAATGTGAAATACGCAACGAGCTAGCACTCGATGGAAATACGACACAGTCCAAAGTCGACCGCGGACAGTCTATTGTTTCTAGTTGCTAACCGCTTGGAGCGCTTTATCACGAGATTTGCAAAAAATCACCTCAAACTTCGCGACTGTATATAGTAGACTGTGGTATAACATTTACATTTACACGCAATTCTGATATTTAAAGAAGTTTAATAATCAGTTCTCTCATGTGTACCTATATGTTAAACATACACTTTGTATGTCCATGGTAATTGCAAATATTACCTAGAAATAATTTAACAACCGGTTCGTCTGAACCGGCCGAATATCACCACTACACGAAACCTGAATTTTAAAATAACGACATTAAGACACGTATGATCCTTCAACAACACATCTACGTCTTCAAAATTAAATGATTGAACAACAGATATTTGACATAATACTGTATGATGAATTAGTATATTACTATATAGTTAATAAATTATAAATAGAACTATAACAACACATTACAATAATAATAATAATAATAATAATAATAATAAAAATATACTTAGAACTGTAGTAAATCATGGTCTGAAGTACATAAAAAAAACAAACTACTTAAATGAATAGTGTATTAGAAAATGCAACAAATATCATTTACATAATTTATGCAATACAGATTATCTAACTGAAGCTAAACGAGCTTAATAAATCTACATTGATGGGACAAGTCATTTTGAATAACATATGTTTAAATTATGTACAATAGTAGATGTTTTTATGATTTTAAATTAATTATAACTATGTATTTTACTATTTTAATAATTGAGGGTAGCACAATAATTAAGTGTACTATAATTATAATACGTTTTACTTTAGATTCTCGTTTGATTTAATTGTTAATCATTCATTTGTATTCGCTAAATATCATTACACATGTTCAATATGTACTACATTTAGATATTTTAAATCATGCCTGATGATGCCAAGTGGCGAAAACGTTCGCAATATATGATACAGAATACAATAACAAATTATTATATGCCATAATATTTGTTTTATAAAACTTTAATAAATCATTTTCACGGAAATATATATTTAATTAATCAAGTAAAAACCTTATGACTAGGGACCGCATTCTGTTCCAGAGCGTACGGAGATAGGGTTAATTCTTCAAAAAAGCAATAGTTTAACCTTTAGAATTAGATGTAACTATACACATCTACATTTTGATCTTACTATTATTATCATTTTCATTATTATTATTATTATTATTATTATTATTATTATTACATTGTTTTCTGTACTAATGTTATTTATATATTGCTATGTATTTTTATATTGGTTGAATGGAAGAGAAAGCCTTATGGACTTATGTTAATATGTTAAAATAACCAACTTGTGATCCATAAATTACATTATCATCAACATAATGGTTATATAATACATTTCATTTTGTAGTTCTGCTTTTATCTGTGTTTTCATTGTGTAATGTAGGCCTATAACAGCTTGTGTTGTCTGGTTGAGGGAACGTATGGGACGAAATATTACTGTAGATGTTATTTAGATTAAATTCGTCATGAGTCAAAATTGTATATCAATTGTACATCTGTAATTTAATTGTATATGCAATAATTGTGACCCGGTGAGCGAAAAGGAACCTAAAGCCGTAAAAGAAAATTTTACAGGAGAACAAAATAACGAATTTGTGGTGTAAAAACTGAATTTCTATGTTTTGACATCTTGCGCTACCTGTAGCTTTTTTTTACATACTAAACTACGACATAGTTTTACACAGTGCTTCTTAAACACCGAAATCTTTCTTAAAGTTGCTAATAAAACAAATGAAAACTTTAATTGCATTTTTCTCGAGAAGTACATAACGTAATATCAATATTCAATAAGTAATATATTAAAAACTATAGCACCTAGAACCATGAATTTTTTTAATGCTCCGTATTTCATCCTCTTCTTGAAACAGCAAAAGAAAAATCCGACTTTACGTCCCATTTCCTGCAACTAGTCACAATTAGTCTATACATTAAATGTTAAATTGTGTTTGGTTATAAAGATGGTGTGTTATTGGTACTTACTTTGATGTTTACGTGTTCCTCCGTTTATCGTTCAACTCTGACTATTTTGTTGGTTGGTTAGCGAGTCTATTTACGTTGACGTCCTTGAAGAAACTGACATTTACTAAAGCTCCTTCGTTTTTTAAACTGACACAGTCAGCGTATATAGATGACGCAATATTGCACTGGATTATTAAATTTTCATTTTACATCTAGAGATGTACCTGAATAATGCATATATAATCGACGGGTATGAAGAAGTGGTGATACTATATTTGCAGACCTAGAAAAGACATTTGACAGAGTGGATTGGAATAAACTGATAAGGCTCCTAAAGAAAATTGGCGTGAATTGGAAGGAGAGGAGACTGTTCAGTAACCTTTACATGTAACAACGAGTCAAAGTCAGGATAGGAGAAGAAATGTCACAAGGAAGCGAAGTAGGAGTACGTCAAGGATGCACTACCCTGTTAAACATCTACTTGGAGGATTTAGTAAAGAACTGTTTTCAGAACATGGGAGAAGTGATAGTAGAGGGAAGCAGAATAAGGTGCATGAGATTTTCTGATAATATGGCGTTGTTAACAGAAGAGAAAATAATACTAAGGGATATGCTACTGGAGCTATGTAAATGACAGCTGTGAGCAGTATGGAATGAAGATAAATGCCAACAAGACGAAGACCATGGCTATAGGAAGAAAAGTAAAGAAAGTAAACTTACGAATTCTAAATCAGGCAGTAGAGCAAGAGGACAGCTTCAAATACCTGGGGTGTACTATAAGCAGTTACATGAACTGCTGCCAGCAAGTCAAACGGAGAATAGCAATGGCAAAAGAAGCTTTTCATAGAAAAAAGGAGCATCTTCTGCGGACCTCTGGAGAAAGAAAGGAAGAGACTAGGAAGTATTTTGTGTGGAGTGTAGCATTATATGGGGCAGAAAATGGATATTACGACTAGAAGCATTTGAAATGTGGCTATGGAGAAGGATGGAGCGTGTGAAATGGACAGACAGAATAAGAAACGAAGCTGTTTTAGAAAGAGTGGATGAAGAGAAAATGATGTTGAAACTGATCGGAAAGAGGAAAAGAAATTTGCCTGGTCACTGGTTGAGAAGAAACTGTCTTCTGAAGGATGCAGTGGAAGGAATGGTGAACGGAAGAAGAGTTCGGGGCAGAAGAAGATATCAGATGTTAGATGACATTAAGATTAATGGATCATATGCCAAGACAGGAATGAGAAAAATTTGTATCTGTTCCCAATGTTCTGGGATAACGTTATGGTATATAAAATAATTAAAACAAGTAATGCCTATTTCAGGAAGCGAGACTATCATATTGAACGAAATGCCATTTAAATCCGCCGCCGATATAAAATGTTATTTTCTTGACTATTACACTCTTACTACGTCATACTACTTTTGACAAATAAAACGGTAAGAAAGGACGTATTTCAACCAATCATGGCTGCTTATCGCACAATTTTATCGCGTCCCTAGCATTTGTTTAATTTTATCGCGTCCCTAGCATTTGTTTCTTTGTTTGCCAACATTTGAAACTGCGCTGGTCTGGACATCAAATATATGTATAATTACAAACCACTCCAGTCGATGCACAGCAGTTTCAAATATGACTCGCATTGGCATTCAAGAACAAGAATTAATAAAAATCACTGATCATACCTATGCATCTTCTGAAATCCGATTTACAAATAAATGAAGAGCACCATTCGGAAATCCTGAATAAGTTGAATACACCATGTAGGCCTAAATCAACGAGTTCCACTTCTATTACGCACACGTCCAATATAACATCAATTGAACCACCAACCACATTCAAATTTGAAAATTGTACACTCAATAATTATTCCTTTTAAAATTATTCATTCGGAAATTCTGAATAAGTTGAATACACCACGTACGCCTAAATCAACGAGTTCCACTTCTATTACGCACATGTCCAATATAACATCAATTGAACCACCAACCACATTCAAATTTGAAAATTGTACATTCAATAATTATTCCTTTTAAAATTATTCACGTTTATTTTTTATGTCATCGTCGTTAATTAAAACTTTTCTAACACTTGTGTATATTAGTTAGGTTATGTTATAGCTTCTGCTATATGATATTATGGATAGTCACGTATCAGAGATTGTTTAATATTAAGATTTATTGAAAATCATCTGTCAAGTGACGTTGATTACTGGGATTCGGATAATTGAAGTGGAATGAAACTGTCTTAATAAAAATGAAACTGAATCAACAAATCCTTCTTGACTAGTAACATTGCCATCGTGTATAGATCTCGACGAGAAGGCATTGTTCACTACTGCCATCTAGCATGCATCTTGCATAATATCTGTAATGTTGAGATGGTATAAAAAACATTTGAAGACAGTCGTATTTTCGTAAGTCAATTAATATTTTATAGTATTGGAGTACTTCGTTACTTCTAATCTTTATATACTTTCTTCTAATCGTGTAATAGTCAATTAAATCCCACTCGAGTTTTGATTTTCTCTAGATAAATCAAAACGTCTAGTGAGAGTACTGTTGATAAAACTAACTGTACTTCCGAAATTCGCTGGGAAAATTCTCCAACTTGATTATATTTTTAAAGCCAATATCTATCTCATTTTCTGCTAAATCAGAAGTCAAGGGTTTAAAAAAAAATCATATTTCAACTTTTGGGGAATTCGAGACGTTTCTATCTGCTTTGCTACTGAACCGTCTAATTTTGTTCCAAAATTGTTTGTTAGAAGTAGAAGGGTTTAGGGATCTGCACATTTCATTCCATGCTCTCTTTTGAACTTCTGTAAAATACGCTTCGTATCTGCAATTTGCCGTTTTTTCGGCCCAAGAAAAATTAACTAAACAATTCATTTGTTTATATTTCTTCAGAGCCAATTAACGTTTTGCAACTGCTTCAAAACAAATAGCTGTCCACCAAGAAGGTTTATTGCCAATACACGGTGATCTAGTTATAACTCTAAACGGATGAAAAATATCTAAATACAAATTAATTGAACTATAAAAGTCTAGATAGGAATTGATTCCATTGTGAATGTCTAATCCCATCATCCTATCACTGATAAAATTCCGAAAGAACACCGTATTAAAGTGTGAAATATTACATCTATATTTTTTTGACGACTTTTCCACTTGGATGCGAATGGATAGTGTTAAAGTGATGAGAAAATGATCACTACCAAGAATATCCGGAAATGTTTTTTTTATTGGGTTATTTTACGACGCTGTATCAACATATAGGTTATTTAGCGTCTGAATAATATGAAGGTGATAATGCCGGTGAAATGAGTCCGGGGTCCAGCACCGAAAGTTACCAAGCATTTGCTCGTATTGGGTTGAGGGAAAACCCCGGAAAAAAACCTCAACCAGGTAATTTGCCCCGACCGGGATTCGAACCCGGGCCACCTGGTTTCGCGGCCAGACGCGCTGACCGTTACTCCACAGGTGTGAACAGGAAATGTTTGCCGACAAAAGTCCGATAATAAGGGTGGAGAGGTAAAAGTTAAATCGGGAGTCGTATTCTGTTGGTGGAATTGACCTTACCGAGTAGAGTAGCTTACCTGGATCATTGACGCATATAAAATCTGTCAAATCGAAAATGGGATTATAGAAATTAATCACATTTAAATTAGTGTCCCTAGGAGGAGCGATATTGAAGTCTCCTCACATTACTTTTCTAGTATATTTATGGAGTTGAAAAATGGATTGATATATTTGTAAATTTTGAAAACGGCCATCTGGGTCAGGGATGCAGGACTGGGGAAGAGAGGGGTGGAAGCATGGGGAAAGAGTTTGTTCTCCCGTCCACAATCCTCGGCTTGCAATGACGTATCTGTGACGTTTCGTTAGCACACTGAATTCTTATCTCTTCTCCTCTACCATGTCCAATTTCGCGAGGGTTGAAAGGAAGGGATGTGTTACGTGTTCCGGTTTGTGACGTATGCCATAATTATAGCAGAGTTTTGCATCCCTGATCTGGGTTATATATAGCAGCCAAAGATACTGTAAATTATTAAGATTCCAAAGGATATATTGTAAATTATGCCGGGTATTATCGTCAGAATAAAATACATTTTCGACTGTGATGTCATTGCGAATCCAACTTCTAATTCCCTCTCTATGGTCAGATCGGTTTTTTTTTTGTATGTTTTAAAGCCAGAAAGTTTGTGAAATGAAGATAACGAAGACCTCGATTCAAGAATTACTATAATATTATGACATTAAATAGGCTAGTTACTGGGTCATACCACGAAAATATCAATCTCAGTGTCCATTTTCGAAACTATTCAAACTGCATCATGTGATATATCTATGAAATCCTCAAACTCTCTACTTTTCGGGTATGAATATCGTTTTTGCATGGGAAAATAGATATTGAAGTAAATTTTAAGAGTTGTAGTGGAAGTAATGTATATTGAGAAAGTTAATAGGCCTAAGGTTATTTGATCATATAATAGTTACGAATTATAATTTAATAACGGGAACAAGTTTATAAGGAACTTAAAAACTGTCCTTGTCATTAGAGCGCCAGTTTGATTCGAAAATCTTATGCACTTCAATTTCAGTCGTTGATATCTAAGGGTTAGGCTACTCTACTGTGTCATGTCCGGAACGAAATTGACGTTTTTTTCTCTATAGAAAGTTAACCGTTGGATTTTTTCTTTAAGCTTCATTTCTTCTTAGAAAATGTAATGTGTCATCAAAAACTATATATGCGATCTTTTCGACTTTTTTTTTTTTCATTTAAGAGTACTTTTTGTGAATTCAAAGTGCGTCATATTCGAGACGAAAATTCTACATTGATTTTCGAGATAGAGTAATTATGTCGTACTTCCGTATTTATTTAAATGAAATAATATAAATAGGATCATGTTAATGCTCTAATAATAGCACACTTCTCACCTTCCCTTACCCACCGCATGTTCATTCAAGGTATGCAGTGTTCAAGTAAATAAAGCAGGGTCAATAGTGGACTGGCTTGCTTCCAGAAACGAATAAACAGATTAAAAGAAACTTGCATTTAAACAGGAATGGGAGGAGAAATATTTTGTTGGGAGTCAATTACACATCCAAATGCGTAATATTTAAACTGGGTACCTACCAAATAGCGGAAAAATAAATCAAATTAAAGGAAACTGGAAAACAAACGAACCAATATACGGTATATTAAAATAAATTAAACTGAACTTTGTCTTATTTTAGTCCACTGTCCGTCTTCAAGCACTGAAACATTGAACATTTTTAGCCTAATTATGGCCGTGTCGATACATATGTTAATTCGAAAGAATAGCTCTTTAAAGATGAAAAACAGTAAAGGTAGCAAGAACTGGTATATTTATGCAAGGCCATAAAATATTGAAAAAGTTGCTGCTCGAGTTTATTACTCACCGGTTTGTAACAAAATAACAGTCATTACATTTAAGGAAAATTCGTAAGTCTGCTGATGGTGGAAACCCACGTAGATACAAGTAGATTTCGCGGAAAACTACACAATACAATACCAAAATGAGGTGCAAAGTGCGCACTAGTGTCAGGATCAAATTTGAATTTTCAAAGTCGTGGTGTGGCTAAATGATAGACAGTAAATTATGCCATACTGTCGGATTATTTATCTTATGACAAGCTTGCAGTTCTTTGTTCACTGACTATACAATCACAGACCTTGAATTCAAAATAATAAACAGACATTAAAACATTTAATGTCTTCTCACATGCAAACATTCTCACGAGGGCAGGTAAAATAGTTATTTTTTTTTCTTTCATCATGCTAATAATGCCAAAACAAGTGCCTGTACAAATTTTGGCAACTCAATCGCAACTACGAGGCCGTCCAGAAAATAATTGAGAAAATTACTTTCTGGGGCCATTTACAGAAGGAAAACACAATTACATGGAAAGATTTATTGGGACATACAGCAATTGTGGCACTATTTTTTCAACATATTCCCAACAAGAATCTACCCATAGACATCTACAGTACAGAGAGGTGCAGATAGCTGCCACACATTGGTTCCGATCCCATGCGGCAGACTCCAACACAAGGATACAAAAATTGATCCCATAGTACAGTCATGTCAATTGATGTCCATAGGAGCAAGCGCGCGCTTTAGAGCTCAGGAGAACCTGAGCGCTTTACAGCGGAAAGGAAAGAGACAGACGAAAGAGGTAGTATATACCGCTTGGTCGAGCTATATACAGGGATGGCCAGCACTGATTTAATAGATAAAAGGAAGAGAACTTATTAAACTGTATCCATGTTAATTTTTAGATTTGTCTGAGAAGTATAAGTACATTATAAGAATCTAAGTTTTAATTTTAATGTTCATTTTTCACAAGTTTGATTTTTTTGTTCAAAAGAAATATTTTCTCAACTTTTGTTTATAGAAAAGCGAAATTTTCAGGTATAGGCCTATTTATTTAGTAGCCTTGCAGAATGTTTTCGTAAATCTAATATACCGTAAATACGTATTATTGAAGGTAGTGTATTGAAAATTTTGAAAATATTCGCATGGAAATTGTTTGTAAGGAAATGAATTAACAAAGCAACTATTGTTACATCATAAGCAAAAGATACGTGCCCATGTGTTGTAAAAATGTCAGCTGTATAGCTTCAGCACATTTCGAGAAAATAATTAAATATTCTGGTGATAGGAAGTTGCTCACCAATATCACCTTAAAACCATAATGTGATAAGATTTTTGTTATGGAATATTAGTTACACTTAAAACATATACAGCACCTCGGTAACTTTGCTTTGTACTGTAATATTGTTTTGATTAGTTTACTGATTAATTTTATAGGGTTAAAGATACCATCAATATCAATTCCAACTTATCATGTCATACTCAATCTCTTTTTTTTATATATATATTTTTTTTTTTTTGAGATATCACTTTCTTTATGAATGGTGTGCTTCATCCATTTAGTAGAGTATAGTTGTACTGCTACGGAATTTATGTGAATATTCCTTCTTAACTCTTTATTATGTTATTAACATTTAAAACATAACTGCAATATTAAGAAACTGGTATTAGTACTTTTGTTTTACAGACAATATATATAATATCAAACAGAAAGAAGCCATATAAAAATAACAACATAAAATTTCATGTTCCGTTTGAAGTTTGTGCACTACTGTTTTCTTAATCCAACAGGCTGCTTATTCATATACACAACCCTTCCTCTTTCCATACTTAGCGCTTGATGCCCGCGCACGACATCAAGGTCAGAAAAATGCTTTTGCTTTGACATCACTGCCATAGTAACTTATGACAAATATCTCAATTCCAATGGGGAACGTACATGGTGAAAAATAGCGTAATTAATGTATCTGTTTTAATAAATCTTTCCATGAAATTGTGCTTTCTTTCTGTAAACGACCCCAGGGAAAATCACTTTCTGGACAGCCTTGTAATTGCGTTCCAGTGGCAAACATTTGTATAAGCACTTGTTTTGACATTATTAACATGGTGGAAGAAAAAATTCAACTTTTTTATGTACCCCCACGAGAATGTTTGCTTGGCAGATGGAGCTGCCTCGCAATATTAAAACAGCGCGGTTCAATTTCATGTACGAATATTTGAAAACCATAAACTATACGCACATTATTGACTATACATGGAGCTTTTTAGTGGTCATCGTAAGGGTGCTGTAGACGGATTGGGAGAACGGCGAAGAGGCTTACAAACTACCTTTGTTTTGAAGACGCATGCGCTAGACATGCGTCATCAGAAACCAAAGGGATAAATATTACTCTTATCACCGAGGGAGACGACAACGGCAATGCAACTGACACTTTACTCGCTGTGGGAAAGAGTGAGACGAATACTGTTCTCCAACCAGGAGATTAACCGTGAAAGGAATGTGCTTACTATTGCGTCATCTATTGGAGCGAAGTAGATGAATGATATTACCGTTATAACGTCAGTTTAAAAAACATGCGCTCTCCTGCATATGTTATTTCCTGTATGGAGGGATTAAAAGACCAGGAGATTAACAGTGATATAATTTTGTAACTAGGGTAGTATAAGTATGTGTGTATCAGTGTTAGCGTTTGTGCTGTGAGAGATAGTCAATGGAGATGCATGTACCCACGTGTGTGACATCAATATTCTTTCACAACATTGCCCCGCTGCGTCTCATTCCCCTGAGACTTTCTCGTGGTTGGAGTACAGTACCTTACACATATGAACTACATCATATTGAGTCTATAGGAATAAGTCATAAGAGGTGTTGTACTGTATAAACCAATCTCTCAATGCAAAAACGTGAATATCTAATATTTGAAGTAATGTTAAGTAGCAATGATTACTAGAGGAAAAAAATTCGCTCTGGCGATATGTTACCGTAACAGATATATTCTGTAGGACCAAAAATTAATCTCTACGTAGAATGTTAAGTAGGTTAATATTTATAAAATGAACTTAAAACAATTCGCGTTATATCTTAATATATAAAGACAAAGGAGAGAGAGAGAGAGAGAGTGCATGTGTGTGTCTATACAAATCTACACGCTTTGACCGATATTTGCCAAAGTTTGTACATTTAACCTTCATAACCAGAAGAAAAATATAGGCTACATCAGGGCTGGGCACATTACGTAATTCTGAGAAATGAGCGCTGTGTGCTTTAAAGAGCGGGTCTTGCGAGCGCTGTGACGTATGCATACTGTACGTCATTCAGTGTCGGTGCAGTGGTGACTCTGCAGTATGATGGCGAACTTTGAAGACGGAGCTTCCGCTCATACATTAAAGCGACCCGCTACTCCCAATGCGTTTAATGTATCATGGGAGGAGGAGTTCTTTTTCGTAGAGAGTAGTGGATTAGCAAAGTGTTTAATTTGGCATAAAACACTCCAACTGATTAAGAAGTTCAATATCCAACGGCATTATTCTTTACAACATGCTACTGAATATGACAAATATGTTGGTAATGAACGCCAAAAATGAATACAACTTAAAGAAAATGTTTCTCAGGTACATTATATTAGATAATCTATTTGATATTTACATTGCATTATAAGTTATTATACATTTAGTAATATATAATTTTAAATTATACAAGTATTTTGATACATCATATATCATATTATATATCATGAACTGTAATATACTATACTATGATATATCATAATATTTGTATAATTTAAAATTATATATTACTAAATGTACTATAATAACTTATAATGCAATATAAATATCGAATAAATACTCTAATATAATGTACCTGAGAAACATTTTCTTTAAGTTGTATTAATTTATGATCATATCATATCATATCATATCATATCATATCATATATCATATCATATCATATCATATCATATCATATCATATCATATCATATCATATCATATCATATCATATCATATCATATCATATCATACCATATCATATCATATCATATCATATCATATCATATCATATCATATCATATCATCATATATTATATTAAATTACATTATATTATATTATATTATATTATATTATATTATATTATATTATATTATATTATATTATATTATATTATATTATATTATATATTTTGTATTAACAGGATGACAATAATGCACTTAGTGAATCGGCTATGAAAATTAGCTACAAAATTTTCCACGAAATTGCAAAGGAATTGAAAACATTCAACGAAGGTGAATTCATCAAGCGATGTTTAATTATATTGGTGGATGAACTCTGTCCACAGCAAGTAGGGGAAGTGGAAGCCATACGCCTGTCTCGTAGAACCGTGGTGAGGAGATTGCAGTATGTGCGTATGGGTTATGTAAATAAGCCTAATGATTTGTATGTGCATAGGACGAAGTTTATTCCATTAAATTAATAAGAGAGTTATAAAGTCTGTACTGTACAATGGATTGATGTAATATCCTTATAAACTATTATGTACTGACAGACTGAATGACTAGAACAACCGTGGCTCTTGTTATATTAATGCAGGGAAGGTAGCTGTAATGTGAGTCCGCCACTGCGTGAGCGTTCTGCTCCGGCTTACCTTGCGGAGCGAGAGCAGCTCTGGCCGGATAAATGGAGCTGCTCTCATGCCCGGCCCTGGGCTACATTAAAATTGGACAAATGGACGTTAAATTAATTAAAAATATAAAAAAATAAATACGATCAAACATTCATGTATAATATTAAAATCCAATCTTCTACAGTCAATTGAGCCGTTCAGAGCAAAAGTGGTGTAGGCCTAAGTCAAAAACGGGTAATGAGGGTTGAAGTAAACATTCTGTAAAACACAGCGCAAAGTAGCAATTAATATTAGATTTATTTAAACTATTAATAGTCAGTGGATAGCACGAAGGACATATTAATTGTTACTTTGCGCTGTATTTTACAGAATTTTTACTTTAAATCTCATTATCCAATTTTGACTTACACCACTTCTGCTCTGAACGGCTCAATTATTGTTCTTTATTATTGTCTGTTGTATTGAACATCGACTTTCACGAGGCCGTGAAAAAATAACATGAAATTAACCTATAGCAAGAAGGCCAAAATCTAGTCAATTATTCATGCAATAAGTATCTTTATGCTCGACCATGCCGAAATGTAGTAATTATACACCTGGTAGCAGTTCTTCAATGCATGTCATTAAAGTACACCTACTCATTAAAGTACAGGTGTTCAGTCAATAACAAGTCAGCTTACAGGTGTTCAGCCAATGACAAGTTAGCTTTGTACCGTTATAAAACCGCAAAGTATCGATTATTCTCGGATATACAATCGAAAGAGAATTAGCGAAAAGTCACGGAGGCTGGAAATCCAATACTGTAGCAGAAGGTTATGTTCTGTTACTATAATAATTAGAGTTAATTGTAAATAATATTCAAATAAATTCAATTTGTCATCTCGTTTTTCAATTCTAAATCAATTTTCAGGTTAAATCAGAGTAATGTTCATCTTATTCTGTGCCAAGGTCAATGAAATTCGGCCTCGGAAAAATCAATACTTTCGCGTCTGCGCACATCTCACAATTCAGGTCAGTTCGCACATAACCATAATTTTGAATACTGTAAATTTTATTTAACTCAACAATGTAATTTTATTCTTCCAACAGTAGCTCTTCACTTTTTATACAGCAACACAGTGTTCGTTATTGCACTTCACTGACGACAATGACAATTTACTTGGACTATTACGAACAACAATGAACTGTTAATCTTAACTAATATTTACAAAGCACTATTTACAAATCAGAACTGTCAGTTCTCAGTTCACAGTTCCTCTAGCTCAGTCACTCGAGTTCACAGTATCTCGAACCACAGACCTTCAGAGACAGTCCACTGTACTCGAACTCAGGTCCCTCCAACTGCGGTCCACTGCACTCGAACTCAGGTCCCTCCAACTGCGCTCCACTGCACTCGAACTCAGGCCTTCGGACGCTGACACAGTTGCGGACGCACACTCGAGTCGAACTCCGGTACACAAGACTGGCTTGCTTGCTCTAGCTTACTCACTGAATGGCTGAATAAACTGAAAAAAAAACTACTCAAGTTCGCTCGCGTTTCTTCTTTTATAGCAAAATCATAGTTGCGAGAAATTTCTACGGGTGTGTAGAGATAGCTCTCTCGAATTATCTCGACGCTGCTGCTTCGACGGACTCCTCTAGAAGATTCGGGAGGGTCCGTCCCCCCTTCACTCCGCAAGCAGCTGCGCGCGCGATCTCCCTCGCCGCGTAGGCCCTTTCCCCTCTCTTCTCTCCGCCGCGCGCCGTCCCTCAGTGCTCCGTGGAGCCCGCGCGATCTGCTCTCTTGCGGGACGCTGGTCGTGAGTTCGAATCTCACGTCGCTGTCACAATACTTTCAAGTTAGAAATATGGTCGAGCATAAAAAGTCGTATGAAACTTGCCTATAATAGTAATTAAGACGCTCGTATGAAAATTATGAAACTCGCTTGCGCTCGTTTCATAAACAATCATACTTGCGTCTTAATTACTACCGTTATAGGCTCGTTGCATAATGTACTATTATGCAGTCCAGGACCGTATTATGAGTTTCTCGATACAGTTGTACATAATGAGAAGGCTGTGTTATATCCAACTGAATTCTTTAATTCTTTGAAACCACAAGGATTGCCACTACTTAATTTAATACTTAATATTGAATCACCCATAGTACTATTGCGAAATATTGACCCAACAAGTCAGCATTGGCAGCGTAGTTGGTATAGCGCTGGCCTGCTATATTCGAGATTGCGGGTTCGATCCCGGCCCAGGTCGATGGCATTTAAGTGTGTTTAAATGCGACAGGCTCATGTCAGTAGATTTACTGGCATGTCCTGCGGGACAAAATTCCGGCACACCGGCAACGCTGATATAACCTCTGTAGTTGCGAGAGTCGTTAAATAAAAACCAATATTTAATTTTTGACCCAATAAAATTATCCACTGGAACAAAATTGAGTGTGAAAAAACTCATGCAAGACGCATTAGAAGTGACAATATTAACTGGAAAAACTAAAGGAGAAGATGTTTTTATCCCACATATTCCTATGATACTAATTAACACGCCTTTCGGTTTTAAGCAACTGCAATTCCAGTGCATTTATATTGCAAGATTTTTTACCTCTCGTGTGCTCCACGTATGCTTATATCATAACTAGCATTTATAATGACCATATATTAAAGTAAGGCTCAAGGACAGTCGCTCAAAGTTGCAGACATTTGCGTGTTTTTCACATTCTGAATTATGAAGCTTGCACGTGTACATATTTTTATGCAAGAGGGCAAGACGAAGAATTTTACACGATAAATATAAAAAAGAATTTAAATTATAATTTTGGCACGTTTCTAATGTAGGGAGAGGGAGAGGACAACGGCAATGCAACTGACACCTCGCTCGCTGTGGAAAAAGTGAGACGAATACCTTCCACACATAAACTACATCATATTGGGCCTATAAGAATAAGTCATAGGAGATGTTGTACTGTATGAACCTATCTCTCAATGCAAAAACGAGAATGGCGAAAACGTTTGTCGTTTTAATTATTAAATCATAGAATGTGAATAAAACAGTGGTGTGTTTTCATATTTCATTCAAATACGTCATTAAGGGCCGAATTCATAGTCAACACTTATCGTAAGGAAGCACTTAAGCAGTTACTTATAATAATTTCCAATTCATAAATCCCACTGAAGTGAACACTTATTCAAATAAGATAGCTTGTCAGCTTACTCAAGTGTTTCCTCATATGCATTGTAATCAGTTGATTCGGTATACAGTGGATGATGATTATGATTTAATTTAATTTATTGAGTTCTGTAATTGAAATGAAAATGAATTTCGGCAAGCAAAAGATATATCAGAGATATGCAAAACCCTTTAGGGTCGAATTCATAGTCGTCACTTATAAAATGAGGAAACACTTAAGTAATGAGCGTTTCCTTATCACTTATTTCAGATCGTATTGCAGAGACGCTACTCATTCATATGCCCTGAGCATTCCCTTGACATCGAAAGAAATATGGCAACATGGCTAGACGTGAGCGCTTTCCTACATTCAATTCTTTTCCAGCGCCTTCAAATTGTTAGATCGGCATTATTGTCATCTCTATTTCAATTAATCTACTTATATTTGGCTTCACCAATTAACTATCTTTTTTCTTTAATATATCACATCACATTATATTGTACATGTTTATTGTATTCAGGATCCTTGTGGTCACTCAAATTCTTTGAGCTGATGTCTATAAATTTAGAAATTTATCATTATTATAGAGCTAAAAATTATACAAGATGTCCAGAAAGTTGATAATTGTTCTCTCCAGAAGAAGAAATTGACATGGAATAAAATTGCAGTTGGGTTTAATGCAAACTCCGGAAATATTCCTGTAAGTAAATCATTTTAATTTATTTTTCAGTTATTTTTATGCTAAACAAAGTGGAAGTGATATAATTACGCAAATTTTAACAGCTTATTCCTTGGGTAGGATACAAACAAAAATGCAAATAACACTTTGTTGGGACGTGAATACTTTTCGAAAAAAAATGCCGCTTAAATTTACCTAAATGCTGCTGTATCATAAAATTTCAAAGCAACCAGTACTTTCAGCCGTGGCGAAATCGGTAAACCTCATGGTTGTATTGTGAATTGAAATGAGAGACACCAGAATATCCACAACAGTGTTCTTGTCGAAACGGTATCTCCTCTTAAATTGTTGATCATTGTACATCTCTAAAGGGTTTTCCATATCTCTGATACATCTTTTGCTTGCCGAAACTCATTTTCATTTTAATTACAGAACTCAATAAATTAAATTAAATCATAATCATCATCTATTGTATATCGAATCAGCTGATTACAATGCATATGAGGAAACACTTGAGTAAGCTGACAAGCTACCTTATTTGAATGTGTTCACTTGAGTGGGATTTATGAATTGGAAATTATTATAAGCAACTGCTTAAGTGTTTCCTTACGATAAGTGTTGACTATGAATTCGACCCTAAGAGATGTATAATGATCAACAATTCAAGAGGAGATACCGTTTCGACAAGAACACTGTTGTGGATATTTTGGTGTCTCTCATTTCAATTCACAATACAACGATCAGGCTTACCGATTTCGCCACTGCTGAAAGTACTGGTTGCTTTGAGATTGTATGCTCGACCATGCCGAAATGTAGTAATTATACACCTGGTAGCAGTCCTTTTATGCATGTCATTAAAGTACACCTACTCATTAAAGTACAAGTGTTTTCAGCCAATGACAACTCAGCTTACAGGTGTTCAGCCAATGAGTCAGCTTTGTACCGTTATAAAACCGCAAGTATCGATTATTCTCGGATGTGCAATCGAAAGAGAATTAGCGAAAAGTCACGGAGGCTGGAAATCCAATACTGTCGCAGAAGGTTATGTGCTGTTACTATAATAATTAGCGTTATTTGTAAATAATATTCAAATAAATTCAATTTGTCACCTCGTTTTTCAACGTCGAATTCAATAATCAAAGTTATACCAAGTTTAACGGGATTACACAAGGTCAATGACATTATTGTTCCTCGGAAAAAATCAATACTTTCGCGTCTGCGCACATCTCACAATTCACGATCTAGAACAAGGTCACTTCCGATCTTGTCAGATACAAATAAAATGTATACATCTGAATACTGTAATTTGAAGTTAGAAATATGGTCGAGCATAAAAAGTCGTATGAAACTCGCCTATAATGGTAATTAAGAAGCTCGTATGAAAATTATGAAACTCGCTTGCGCTCGTTTCATAAACATGCGTACTCGCTTCTTAATTACTATCATTATAGGCTCGTTGCATAATGTACTATTATAATACAGCAGCATTTCAGGTAGATTTAAGCGGGATTTTTTTTCGAAAAGTATTCACGTCCCAACAAAGTGTCATTTGTATTTTTGTTTGTATTCTACCCAAGGAATAAGATGTTAAAATTTGCGTAATTATATCACTTCCACTTTGTTTAGCATAAAAATAACTGAAAAATAAATTAAAATGATTTACTTACCGGAGTTTGCATTAAACTCAACTGCAATATTATTCCATGTCAATTTCTTCTTTTGGAGAGAACAATTATCTTTTTTTTTTTTTACTTTCGACGATATCTCCATATTTCATAACTAGTTATCTTAGCTCATTTCTTTCTTTTCTGTAAAATGCTTTCTGGACATTTTGTATAATTTTTAGCTCTATAATATTTACTTCTGTATTTGTGTATAACAATAGTGCCGATTTAACAATTTGAAAGCGCTGCAAAACAATTGAATGTAGGAAAGCGCTCACGTCTAGCCATGTTGCCATATTTCTTTCGATGTCAAGGGAATGCTCAGGGCATAATTATGAATGAGTAGCGTCTCTGCAATACGATCTGAAATAAGTGCTAAGGAAACGCTCATTACTTAAGTGTTTCCTCATTTTATAAGTGACGACTATGAATTCGACCCTAAGTTGTAAATTTCCTTCAAAATCATTGATTATTATTTACGTTCGTTTGATCGAAGTATCAAACATTTACACAAAATATTCTTTACCGGTGTGTTATTGCTCTAAAGCTGTAGGGTAACTCTCATCCCATTTTTTTTTTCTTTTTAGTTACTACTGGGTTATTTAGCGTCGATGGAATTGGTGATTGCGAGATGGTATTTGGCGAGATGAGGCCGAGGATTTATCATAGATTATCTGACATTCGCTTTACGGTTGAGGAAAACCTCGGAAAAAACCCCACCAGGTAATCAATGGTACGTTTCGTGTTTGATTCTCTGTCGATTTGTGTATTGTTTTCTTACCTTCGCGTCAACTGTCAATGAATGTTTTAACGTCAGCCATCTTAATGTCAATTGCTAGCTTCCATCAACTGGCAGCATGGTAGTCCATATTGGCAACATAGTACTGTAGTTCCAAGCTCGGCCACTTAACTGTCATGTCCCATCTTTAAAAAAAATCAGGATTCGAACCACGAAAGTCTTAGTTACCAGTGTATCGTACTCTGGAGTGAACAAGGCTCTGAAATCAGCTACAAGGGTCGATCCGGTTTTTTTTTTGCCACTACTGTACATCTATTATTAGACAGTACATCTCATTTGACGATATGTGTCAGAGGAAGAACTGCATCTGAAATCTGATTAGTGTAATATGTAGCTAATCAGCGATGTGTGCAATAGAGGGGGAAAGAAACTGGTCACTCTACCCCATTATCTCCTGGCCTAGTTGCCTTATGAGTGATGCCTTGATGGTGTCACTTGTGGGGTCCAGACCTGACTACATAACAATACCGGAAACTCGCGAAAGACGAGGTAATATAAAAAGAAAGAGGAAATTGTGAGAAAAAAGTGAAAAAAAATAGATGTGCTGTATAAAAAAACAAACACAGCCAGCTCGTCCCAGTTCGAGTCCAGATACATCAGAGTGTAATAATGTGGCGAACAGTACCGAAAATAGTGGAACGTGTGGTTTATCTGAGTCAGGCGTTTCCGATATTAGAAACAATAATAATGATGTTAAATCAAATATTTCAGTTGATCCAAATGACGCATATAGGGCGAAATAAGGAGCGGAAATATTTTTCTCTACCTAGAGACGTCAGATAGCTAATGAATAATTTCAAGGGATAAATTGTTCCGGGGTCGGGTATCGATCCCGGGACCTCTGGTTGAACGTACCAGCGCTCTACCACTGAGCTACCCGGGAACTCCACCCGACACCGTCTCAACTTTTCCCTTTTATATCCACACAACTCGCGTGGGCTGACGAAACGCCAGAGGCCCACAAATAGCTAGATTCGCCCCTGTGTCTATTAATCTGGAAAAGAACCAAGGTTTATTCACGTAACCTGACACGGATTGTACGCATTTCACGTTAAGGAGAGTAGTCGATCATTCGATTCAGCGAATCGTTAAAATCTAGGTCAACGAGAATTACTAGTCAATTAGTTGTTAAGATCGATCATGAAAAATTTGGATTAATTATGGAAGTAGGCTGCAGTAATTGGTTGTTCTCACGAGACCATAGAGAGTATATTGCTCACTAGAGTTCTCCGTATACAGTTCTTACTCAAATGCTTACTAAAACTGCATCCACAATTTTTATGATCGTATGCACACAGTATTAGTCTTCTGTTTAAATCACTTGCAGAAAATGGAAACATGCGTTCGACATGAGAACATACAGAAATGCACGCATACTAAATATAAAGGAACGAGACGACGTAGCTATTAGTGGGGGAACTTCGGCTATAGGTTTAACATGCACAATTTTTATTTTAAAGAACATAAGTATAGGGACATCATTTTATTTTTACTTCAATTTTTATTGTACCTGAGTTTTTCAATGTACTTCACTCCCACCCCTTCTACTAGTAAACTTCCAATCGTCCTCCACACAGAATCAAGGCCGCGTATGCAGTCAGTCTTACGGTGACACTAAACAGTACTCAGTTAGTGAGTATAGTAGTTCCATAAATATATTCGCGTTTTTCAGTGACGAAAGAGTTTTCAACATTGAATCAAATTTTCGTACAGGTACTGTCTCCGTTTGCCTACGTCTCATCCCGATTTTCCCCACCTACTTCTGCTCGCCTCTCTGTAAAGGCTAATGGCTGGGCTGTCTTTGCTCTTTTCTGAAAACTTTAATTTCTGTTAGGAATTGGACGTCTACGTAATATTATACAACTTTTTAAAATAACTTAAATAAAAGGACCTCCTTCCTTTCTACGACCCTGCGACGTAACTACTTGGATAGAAAGTAGATAGCATATATAAGTAATTTTATCTTTTCGGATCGAGCAGAAGTGAAGATTGAATTTACAGTACGTCAGGTAATCTTTTATAGATTAAGTACAGAATTATTTTCACATGAGTTACTAGTACGAAGGACGAAACTGGTAATTGGAATTAGGTACAATAGTCTATAGTGCGATAATATGCACAAAAGAACTGAAGGCTGTATCGAAATGAACGGCCACCATTTTAAAAAATGTGTTTAAATATCCATATTATGATTATTTTTCAATTTAACTTCACTCTCTAAATTGTATGGTAATGTGCTGTAGACAGTATAATATACACTGCATAATGAATATGTCCGAATGGATAGCCCAATTCATGAGTAAAAACACTCATTGTTAATACTATACTGTATTTTCATTAAACAAAAAGCTAATGAAAATTATCAAACACAAAATCGCGATAATTCCTAGTTTACGGAAATGGATGAACTACTTTTCTTCCCTCCTATACCTAGTAAAGTGATTTGTTTGTATTTTACGCCAGTATCATCGAACTCCAGTCGTGGAAGGGGTAGCAAAGGTGTAGCCATGTTAATATTAGGAATGTTAGTAAAAATAAAATGATGTCTCTGTATAAATAACATAGACAACAAATAATAGTTCTAATCTTTCAAGCTCAAACAGATGGTGTCCCAGTTAGTTAACAAGGTAAGTCTACATAATGAAAAAATGAACTGTTTTTACCTCGTAATCAATTGTTTCAAATTCTTTCAGTTAAATCTATTTACAAAATAAATTAATCTTCCTGACACTCGCTGGAACATAGACATCACTTTTTCATATTTATAAGTTTGTTGATGTTAGGTTCATATGTTGATAAGGAAAGACGGAGAAGACAAACAAGATGAAAATGTTTTCGATTTATTTTGTAGTTGGTTTTCAATATCGCCCCCCGCCCATTTCTCCTATTCTCCTTATGACAGTACATCAAGGGAGACATATATTTTCAAATTATTTTAATTTTTCGGGGCAAATTTCTTTCGTTGCAACAATGAGACGCTTCTTAATAAACTCGCCATCAGACAATGGTTTCATACGTTTGGCAATTGATTCCGATATACGATAACTAGCTCTGGCAATGTTTTCTATCGGCACTGTATCAGAACAGGTATCAGCATTCTCAGATTTCAGATCTTCTAGCTTCACTGTCCTCGCTTCTTCTAAAGAAAAGTATTATTATTATTATTATTATTATTATTATTATTATTATTATTATTATTATTATTATAGCAAAACCTTGCTACAACGTACCCTCTGTAAAAAGGAAACCTGCATGAACGAAAAATAAATTTAGGAACGGAATGATTTCCTATGTAAAATAATACTTTAAAACGGAAAACTGCCTAACGGGAAAACGGAATCATTTTTGGGCACCATTTAGGTAAAAAAAACCTGAGTAAAACGGATAATTTTAAGCGTAACTGCTGCTAAATTCTTTCAAACCTTTTTAATTTTGCGGTAATACTGTACGAAGCATGACATAGCCTATTTTTTATGTGACTGTACATGCAATGATCTGGAAGACTTTCTCTATTCTTTGTTGGGTGAAGCTTCTCTAACCATGTCACTATTCTGTGCTTATCGTCAAGGTCCCGGGCTGGTTACTGACCTCCTGCACCTTTACTTCTTCCAACCCTCTTGCATATTCTTTCATTTATTCTCAGTTTTGTGCTAACAAGCCAATACATTGATAAAGGATAGTGAGAGTAGAAAAAACTGTGAATAATTTTAGTGTAGTGTCAATTTAGTTTCACATTTTCGTTTATTTAGTCTGAGTTTTGTGTTAATATGCTAATACAGTGTTAAATAACAGTGCGAATAAAGTAAAACTGTGCGATTTAATAAAAAAGCATAGATGATCAGTTCTATCATGGAAGAGTGACTTCATAATTTTAATGGACCAATGAAACGTCAAGGTGGTAAGGTGATACTGTTTTTACTGCCATCCAAGGATTGATTTGTCTAACGGGAAGTTAATCTATTTTCCATCAAATACAAATTCAGTTACACAACCTATGGATCAGGGCGCAATTTACACTCTGAATTGATGCAGGATGCGAAGGAAATCCTACAACGTTCCCTTAAAAAAAAAAAAAAAAAAAAAAAAAAAAAAAAAAAAAAAAAAAAAAAAACGCGGCAATGCATTTTAAAAGAATTCTGGGGGCCAAGAAACTAGGGCGCAGAGAGAGGGAGGGAGAGAGAGAGAGGCTGCAATTACGTAAGTTAATAATTATGAAAATAAAATTCACTTTGCATGTAGGCTACTGTAGTAACTTTTATTTCAAATTATTTCTTCATTGTGTTCTTCCTACAGTGTGCATAATGCAGTATTCTATTCTTAGTTTTGCCAAAACTCAACCCTTTGTAAAACGAAAACCTGTGAAAACGGAAAAAAAAATTCTAGAACGATCGCGTTTCGTTTTAGGCAGGATTTACTGTTGTATTATTATTATTATTATTATTATTATTATTATTATTATTATTATTATTATTATTATTATTATCGTATTATATGTACATTTATAGCGATTATTAGTACCACTTTGTGTAAGTCAGTGATGTCAAAACAAGCGCATTTTTCTGACCTTGACGTCGTGCGCGGGCATTAAGCGCTAGGTATGCTAGGAGGAATAAGCAGCCTGTTGGATTAAGAAAACAGTGGTGCACAAACTTCAAACGGAACGTGAAATTTTATATCGTTATTTTTATATTGCTTCTTTCCGTTTGTTATTTTCTATATAGTCTGTAAAACAAAAGTACTAACACTTATTCCTTAGCCTAATATTGCAGTTGTGTTTTAAACGTTAATAACATAATAAAGGGTAAAGAAGGAATATTCACACAAATTCCATAATAACTACAACTATACTGTACTAAGTGAATTAAACACATCATTCATAAAGAAAGTGTTATCCAAAGAAAGACACTGAATATGACATGATAAGTTGAAATTGATATTGATGGTATCTTTAGCCTTATAAAAGTAATCAAGACAATATTATATATAAAGCAAAGTTGTCTAGGTATATGTTTTAACTGACACTAATATTACATACTAAAACTCTTATGGCATTATGCTTTTAGGTGATATTGGTGCGCAACTTTCTGTTATCAGAATATTAAATTATCTCGAAATCTGCTGAAGTTATAGAGCTGACGTTTTACCAACACATAGGCACATATCTTTTGTTTGTGATGTAACAATATTTGCTTTGTTAATTCATTTCCTTACAAACATTTTTCACGCGAATATTCTCAAACATTTTAATACACTATTTTCAGTAATACGTATTTACGATATATTAGATTTACGAAAACATTGTTTTAGTACCTGTAAGGCTACTAAACAAACATATCTGGAAATTTCACTTTTCTGTAAAAAAGTTCAGAAAATATTCATTTTGAATAAAAAAGCAAACTCGTGAAAAATGAACATTTAAAATTAAAACTTACATTCTTATAATGCACTTACACTTCTCAGACAAATCTAAAAATTGACATGGATACAGTTTTAATAAGTTCTCTTCCCTTTATCCATTGAATCAGTGCTGGCCATCCCTGAATATAGCTCGACCAAGCGGCATATACTACCTCTTTCGTCTGTCTCTTTCCTTTCCACTGTAAAGCTCTCAGACTCTCCTAGGCTTTAAAGCGCGCGCTTACTCCTATGGGCATCAGTTGACATCACTGGTTTAAGTCATCAATGTTTTATTTACAATGTAACATTAAAATAGCAGTAGCAAAAACAAGACTATTCCGGAGTATATTAATGATCATAGTAAACTGATAAATTACAATAGTATTAATAACGTTCAGAGATAATAAATTACTACTGATAATAGACTACACTGTTGTAATCACGATCATGCAGTCTAAAATGTCTTTTAATGTTGATTCAATTAATGTCTTACATACGTATTAGGCATCTGATCCCATACAGGCCTTCCTGTACACAAAATTATTGCTCTTCCCACTCATTATGGAAAATGTGCCGAGATCGACTTGCCATAATGAATCCGGCACTGATGTGTATGATGTTCTCCTACTGTTCGCTACAAACAACTGCACTGGCTGCTCTGCAATAGGGTAGGAGGAAAGGAGGGGTGGTGTTTGTGACTCGAGTGACAAGCAAAGGATTATAAAGGCACAGCCACTACGATAATAAACATTTCACGAACTCCAATTCTGGTTACAATAACTACATTTACAATGTAAGAAAATGGATAATAAGATTGATAAGAATGTTATTAACTCTTTACAGCAGCGTTTCTCAAACTTTTTTGAAGTGGGGACCACCTTTTTAAGTCAGAACAGTTCCGCGGACCACCTTACTCTTGGTTCCTTCGAACGCAAATTTATAATTTTTGTAGCATATTTTGTACCAGTATACTTATATATGTTTAAATAGAATTAATTAAAATTAATTAAATTAAATTAATTTTATATTCGTATTAACTAATTAAGTTAATGTTAACAGAAGAAAATTCATTTTCGTTTTTTTAATAATTTAAGGCATTAGAGTTTGGATAATCTTGAATTAATTAACTAAAAAAATGAATAAATGTTGGTACTCGCATTAATGAGATGGATGAGCCTGTCGATTCTTGCACAATTGTTCTATATTTGTACTATTCTGGTAAGCTTAAGTAGGAGATCGTCACATACATCGAGTCGATTTCGGTGCTTTGTTTTTATTAGAGTTAGTGATGAAAACCCTTTCTCACACAGATACGTAGAAGCAAAGTGAATTATAATCTCTAAAGCACCATTGTACAGTTCACTATATTCTCTTTTCACTTGTGATGCAGTTCAGAAATTAGCCATACCTTCCGCTTCGAATTTCGGTGTCATTCGAGAGTTCAATTAACTGTTCACTTTCATTCAACGAAAGTTTGTTATTTTCAATGTCACAACGAAAGGGATCACGAACCCATGAAAATTCGTCATATTTACTTGGAAAACAAGTTTCAAATTGTGACTTCAGAGTTGTATTATTGGTGTACGACGTACAGTACGTGACCATTTCAATGTGCAGACTGGGTGTCGGTAAAACTATTAAGAAAGTCATAAATAGACCTGCCCGAAAAGATTCGATACTTTGGCCCTCTGTTATGAATTCGAGTGGTCCCTGGCTGGGTTAAAGGCGCCAGATGTGCAGGAAAAAGATGACTAGAAACAACACGTTCATAGTGCTTTAAATCCGTCTTTTGTTGCTGAGAGTAGAGTGGGAAATCGGTAGACAGGCAGGGTAATAAATTTCATTAAATGTGAGTACTGGGAGAAAACGTGAAAGGCGATTGCCATGTGTCATTTCCAAACTCTGAGATTTTCAGCTATAGTGTGATACGCAATTCGTTTGAATTTTATTTTTTCTTCTGTCTTTTTTTAAGGACTACAAGGGCAGACCTCGAGGACCACTGGTGGTCCGCGGACCATAGTTTGAGAAACGCTGCTTTACAGTTTTATTAACGTTCAATATTTTTGTACATAGTTTCTCATACTCACTCATTAAATGAGTTGGAATGGAATGGAATTCAATTTGGGGAGGGGGAGGCACTACGGCCCAGCACTGCAATATTGCATGATCTATTGCGCTAACCCTAAAGCAGTGCGCATTTCCAAACCCACACCGGCTGATTACACCAGCGATGTCATTCCGTTCTATTACGTGCTGTTCTTCGATAAAATTTCGTTCCAGCAACAGCACGCGTTCAAACCTTGTCTCCCCCGATATCCCTCTTCTACCTGCTGTCTTATGCTAGACCAGGGGCGGCTTTAGAGACAGTGTCATCGTGCCATAGCGCTACCAGAATACAAGAGAGAAAAGGAGAATTCATAGTTTCCGCTCAAAACCGAAGAGAAACAAGTTACGCTTGTGCTTTCAAACTCTATACCAATATTATAGTTGCCGCCAACCACGTTGTAACCAGTGTTTGCAGCATGGATCTGTGCCAGGCACTACGTCCCATAAGAAATATAATGGGATGCGCGCGCAATTTTCGTCTTCTCCAGTCTATTTCAGCATCTAAAATGTGACTGGCACAGTTCATCGCTTTCGTTTTTAAATGCTTGGGTAGCTATATACAACCCCATTTACTATCTCACTCCCTTACCTCGCAGTCTTGTCTGTTCTCCCGCTTTGTCGTAATAAGTTTCTTAGAGGAGAGGGCGCAGGTTCGATTCTCGCTTGGACTGATTACCTGGTTGGGTTCTTTTCCCGAGATTTTCCCCAATCATAAGGAAAATGTCAGGTAATCTATGGCGAATTCTCGACCTCATGTCGCCAAATGTCATATCATTATCACCAGGGAAAGGATTTATATGTAAATACATATTTACTTATAAAGCTAATATAATTTATATTTTGCATTATCTTTATGTTTCACAATGTGTAGGGTTGAAAAATCCTACTTTTATTTTCCATATTTTTCCATATTTTAGAGTTTAGTACATATTTTCGTTAATTTCCATATATTTTCCATATTTCATATAAAACAGTCCATATTATATTAGGTTTAACAATAAAACAAAACAAAATTCCATTAACTTTTAAAAATACATTTCAACAATAGAGATTTAAACACATGTTCAGTAATCCCTTTAACATCAGAGTTATTTGAAAATTAGCAGTCCTATCAACAATGGGAAAGTAAGTTACAAAACTGTATTAATTTAATTTAAAATTTTTAACAGACTTCAGTTGTGCAGCTCAACAGTTAAATGCCAGTCAGAGTACACATAGGTTCAGTTTTGTAAATCATACTATAAAGACGGTAAATATGCCAAAAGTACGTCATTCAGTCAATTTAAAATCAAAACTAACAAGTTACATTTCAGAATTTAAAGAAGATGGTTTATCAACTGACAATAAAATATTATTTTGTAATTTGTGTCAGTGTGCAGTATCATCTACACAAAAGTTCCTGGTGCAACAACACATTACAACTAGTAAACATCAGGCCAACAAACAACTAAATTCCAAGCAGAGACAATTGTTTTTAACACAACCAACAACATCGAATGTAAGATCTGAGTTTAACATCGACCTGTGCCGTTCTCTCATCTCTGCTGATATTCCTCTCTACAAACTAAAGAATAAGGTCTTCAGGGAATTCCTCGAAAAATATACTCAACATACAATCCAGGATGAGTCAACACTTAGGAAGACGTATGCTCCATCCATCTACGATGAGACAATACAGAAGATAAGAGATGAAATTAAAGATAGTTCAATTTGGGTTTCCATTGATGAGACTCCCGACAAAGAAGGTAGACTTGTTGGTAATGTAGTTATCGGTTTGTTAAGTGAACAATATTCTGAACGAATTCTTTTACATTGTGATGTTCTAGAAAAGTGCAATAACAAAACTATAGTTAAACTGTTCAACGAAGCTATGGGTATCCTGTGGCCAAAGGGTATTATGTACGATAATGTGTTATTCTTTATTAGCGATGCTGCCCCTTATATGGTCAAAGCTGGACAAGCATTATCTGTTGTATATCCTAAATTGACTCATTTTACTTGTGTGGCGCATGCATTTCATCGTGTGGCAGAAGTGGTCAGAGACAATTTCCCTAAAGTAGATTTGTTGATTTCATCAGTGAAAAAAGTATTTCT